>NC_139396.1:126982500-128182500 GCF_054392235.1 Sus scrofa | reverse complement strand
GCATCTATTAACCCCAAGCTCCCAATCCACCCCACTCCCTCCCCCTTGGCAACCACAAGTCTATTCTCTAAGTCCATGATTTTCTTTTCTGTGGAAAGGTTCATTTGTGCCCTATATTAGATTTCAGATATAAGTGATATCATATGGTATTTGTCTTTCTCTTTCTGACTTACTTTACTCAGTATGAGTGTCGCTAATCCCAACCATGTTGCTGCAAATGGCATTATTTTGTTCTTTTTTATGGCTGAGTAGTAAATAAAATTCTTAAAAGAGGAGTTCCCACTGGGTGCAGCAGGTTAAGGATCCAGCATTATCTCTCTGGTGGGGCAGCTTCAGTGCCTGGCCTGGCCCAGCAGGTTAAGGATTTGGCATTGCCGCAGCTGTGGCATAGGTCATAGCTGTGGCTCTGATTTGATCCATGGCCCAGGAACTTGAATGTGCTATGGATGTGACAAAAAAAGAAAAAAAAAAATTCTTTTTTTTTAATAATGATTTTTATTTTTTCCATTATAGCTAATTTACAGTGTTCTGTCAATTTCATACTGCACAGCAAGGTGATCCAGTCACACATACATGTATACATTCTTTTTTCTCACATTATCATGCTCCATTACAAGTGACCAGACATAGCTCCCAGTGCTATACAGCAGGATCCCATTGCTTATCCTTTCCAAAGGCAATAGTTTGCATCTATTAACACCAAATTCTCATTCCCTCCCACTCCCTCCCCCTCCCTTCCTCGGCAACCACAAGTCTACTCTCCAAACCCATGATTTTCTTTTCTGTGGAAAGGTTCATTTGTGCCGTATATTAGATTCCAGATATAAGTGTTACCACATGGTATTTGTCTTTCTCTTTCTGGCTTACTTCACTCAAGATGAGTCTCTAGTTCCATCCATGTTGCTACAAATGGCATTATTTTCTTCTTTTTTATGGCTGGATGGTAGGTATTCCACTGTGTACACACACACACACACACACACACACACACACACGCATCTTCTTAATCCAATCATCTGTGGATGGACATTTGGGTTTTTTCCATGTCTTGGCTATTCTGAATAGACCTGCAATGAACATGCGGGTGCATGTGTCTTTTTCAAGGAAGGTTTTGTCTGGATATATGCCCAAGAGTGGGATTGCTGGGGCATTAGGTAGTTCTATGTATAGTTTTCTAAGGTACATCCATACTGTTTTCCATAGTGGTTGTACCAATTTACATTCCCACCAACGGTGCAGGAGGGTTCCCTTTTCTCCACACTCCTTCTAGCATTTGTTATTTGTGGACTTATTAATGTTGACCATTCTGACTGGTGTGAGTTGGCATCTCGTGGTAGTTTGGATTTTCATTTCAGTGATAATCAGTGATGTTGAGCATTTTTTCATGAGCTTGTTGGCCATCTGTATATCTTCCTTGGAGAAATGTTTATTCAGGTCTTTTGCCCATTTTTCCATTGGGTTGTTGGCTTTTTTGCTTTGAGTTGTATAAGTTGCTTATATATTTTAGAGATTAAGCCCTTGTCAGTTGCATTGTTTGAAACTACTTTCTCCCATTCTGTAAGTTGTCTTTTTTTTTTTTTTTATGGTTTCCTAGAAAAAAAATTCTTAAAACATTCCAACTTTGCTAGGCAAACATTACTTAGGACACCAGAATCATCAATAATAATGACAGCAAAAAAGGTAAATGGAAGTGCATCAAAATTTTTTCTTTTTCTTTTTGCCTTTTCTGGGGCCACTCCCGTGGCATATGGAGGTTCCCAGGCTAGGTGTCTAATCAGAGCTGTAGCTGCCGACCTATGCAAGAGCCACAGCAACAAGGGATCTGAGCTACGTCTTCAAACTACACCACAGCTCACAGCAATGCCAGATCCTTAACCTACTGAGGGAGGCCAGGGATTGAACCCACAACCTCATGGTTCCTAGTCGGATTCATTAACCACTGAGCCATGATGGGAACTCCAAATTTTTTCTTTTGCTCTTTAGAAAACATTAATTGGAGTTCCCGTCAAGGCGCAGTGGAAACAAATCCAATTGGGAACCATGAAGTTGCAGGTTCGCTACCTGGCCTCGCTCGGTGGGTTAAGGATCCAGCATTGCCGTGAGCTGTGGTGTAGGTCACAGACAGGTTTTCTCGGATCTGATGTTGCTATGGCTGTGTTGTGGGCCAGCAGCTGTAGCTCCAATTAGACCCCTAGCCTGGGAACCTTCATATGTCACGGGAGCGGCCCCAGAAAAGGCAGTCATGGCCCTAAAAAGCAAAACAAACAAACAAACAAACAAACAAAAACCTTAATCAACAAAGTACAAAGATACCCACATACTGAGAGAAAATATGTGCAAAATATATCATCTGATGAGGCAACTGTACCTAAAGAATTCTTTCAACTCAAGAAAACATAATTTTAAAAGAATTACTGGAAACTAAGTTGAAGATATGACACTATACCCACTGGTGTGCTGGTGTTTAACTGCTCGCTACTCCCTAAAAAGGGTCCTAGTTTGCAAAATATTTCTACTATCAGTAATACCAAGCCACTAACATAGCACTGCTGAATGCCATTAGGAAAAGATTCACAGAAACATACCATTATTTATTTCCACCCTACAGATTCAACACACAAATAATCAAGAACATAGACATCCATGATATGTCATAAAATAATTAGGAAATAATGTCTTTAAAATATTTTATTTGGATTCAAAGTAATTTATGATCACCATTTTAAGCATCAGCTCATTATTCTTACAAGTGATACATTAAGTAATTTATCCTGCCTCATCTGTATAGACTGTATCTCAGAGTACCAAAGAGTTGATGTGGAAAAATTATAATAGACTAATCCCAGCTAACAGAATGATAGAACAAGAAAATCACCATTTTGCAATGCTAAAAAAAAAAAGTTCAGGAGTTCCCATTGTGGCTCCATGGAAACAAATTTGACTAGCATTCATGAGAATGCAGGTTCAATCCCTGGCCCCTCTCAGTGGGTTAAGAATCCTGCATTGCAGTGAGCTGTGGTATAGGTTGCAGACCCGGTGTGGCTGTGGCAAAGGCAAGCAGCTACAGCTCTGATTCGACCCCTAGCCTGGGAACCTCCATATGCCTCAGGTGTGGCCCTAAAAAACAGACCAAAAAAAAAAAAAAAAAAAAAGACTGCATGGAGTTCCTGTCATGGCGCAGTGGTTAACAAATCCAACTAGGAACCATGAGGTGGTGGGTTCGATCCCTGGCCTTACTCAGTGGGTTAAGGATCCGGCGTTGCCGTGAGCTGTGGTGTAGATTACAGACGTGGCTCGGATCCCGCATTGCTGTGGCTGTGGCATAGGCTGGTAGCTACAGTTCCGATTAGATCCCTAGCCTAGGAAACTCCATGTGCTGCAGGAGCGGCCCTAGAAAAGACAAAAAAAAAAAGTTCAAAATTATAATCAATGACTGCTAAAACCATGAGGTTAAATAAAAGATCGGGAGTTCCCTAGTAACTCAGAAGGTTAAGGATCTGGTGTTGTCACTACTGCAATTTGACTTCCACATGCTAAGGACAAGGGCAAAAAAAAAAAAGTCATCAGGAAATTTTATAAATGAGTATCTGAATCAGCTGATCAATCTTAGCTAACCAAAAATAAGAAACAGGCATGATGCATTTTCTGGTATGATATAAAATATGAGAACAAAGCAGTGGTATTCCCAAATATGGAAACTGGATCTAATTAAGCCTATAGAGCTATTTACATAGCTATTTATCACTTTACAGAAAATAAGTAGATTGGGCGTTCCGGTTGTGGCACAGCAGAAACGAATCCGACTAGGAACCATGAGGTTGCAGGTTTGATCCCTGGCCTCGCTCAGTGGGTTAAGGGTCTGGAGTTGCTGTGAGCTGTGGTGTAGGTCACAGACTCAGCTTAGATCCTGAGTTGCTGCGGCTGTGGCGCAGGCAGCAGCTGTAGCTCTGATTCGACACCTAGCCTGAGAACCGCCATATGCCATGATGGGTGAGGCCCTAAAAAGCAAAAAAAAAAAAAATTATTTCACTCGAAGTCAGATACACTGGAGAAAGCATTTGCAAGTAGAAAAGCAGCATAAAATAAATTGAAAATCATAATGATTTCAACATCATGATGATTCCTCTAGGCTTCAAAGCTTATACAAGATGATTTTCAGCTTTTGCTAAAGCCCTTTATGCTAAAAGAATTTTTTTTTTTTACAGGGGATGAACAAAAGCAGAACTCCAAGAATTTCAGGGAACAGAATATAAAATGCCACTACCTCACCTGATTCACTTCCCTATTCCTCAGAATCTTTTCTAGATGAAAAAAATTAGTTTTTTTCTTTTTTTTTTCTTTTTCGGCCTCACCCGCGGCATAGGAAGTTCCTGGACTAGGGATCAAATCTGAGCAGCAGCTGTAATCTAAGCCACATCTGTGGCAAGGCTGAATCCTTAACCCGATATGCCATGGTGGAAACACCAAAATTACTGTGTTTTTAATATACTATTGTTGAAACTATAAAAATGGTGTATTGGAGCCAAATTTTTTTTCAAATGGTGGATTAAGGAATTTCCCATGTGATATATAGTAGGTTAAGGATCCAGTATTGTCGCTGCTATAGTGTGGGTTCAGTCCCTGGCCTGGGAATTTCCATATGCCATGATTGCAGCCAAAAAAAAAAGTAAAAAGAGAAATAGTGGGCTCAACAAAGTACATAGATCTTCTTGTAACACTACTTCAATATACCTTTAATATTCTAATATTTAATATATTTTACTTGCAAGAAGAGGCTTGAAAGTTTTCTTAAAGCATTGTGGCAGGCAAATCTTTTACCAAGATCAACATTAATAAGAACATTATGCTCAATGGTAAAAAGCTGAAAGCTTGTCCTAAATCAAGAATAAGACAAGGATGCCTACTCTGGCCACTTCTACTTACACAGTAGAGGAAACCCCAGCCACAATAATCAGACAAGAAAAAGAAATAAAAGGCATCCAAATTGTGGAAGGGTGGAAGTACAACTGTCACTATTTGCAGATGACATGTTGCTATACCAAGAACAACTAATGTCTCCACAAAAAAAAAAAAAAAAAAAAAAAAAAAAAAAAAAACACTGTTGGAACTAATACATGAATTCAGCAAAGCTGCAGGATACAAGATTAGTATACATAAGTCTGTTGTGTTTTCATACATTAATAATGACATGTTAGCAGAAGTAAAAAAAATTTCCCTTTTAAAAATCCCATCAAAAATGAAATACTGGGAGTTCCCATCGTGGCGTAGTGAAAATGAATCTGACTATTATCCATGAAGACACAGGTTTGATCCCTAGCCTCACTCAGTGGGTTAAGGATCCAGTGTTGCCATGAGCTGTGGTTTAGGTTGAAGATGCAGCTCAGATCTGGCATTGCTGTGGCTGTGGCGTTAGGCCAGCGGCTATAGCTCTGATTCAGCCCCTAGCCTGAGAACCTCCATATGCCACAGGTGCAGCCCTAAAAAGATTAAAAAGAAAAAAAAAAATGAAGTATTGTGAGTTCCCGTTGTGGCTCGCCAGTAACAAACCAACTAGTATCCGTGAGGTTACGGGTTCAATCCCTCGCCTTGCTTAGTGGATTAAGATTCAGGCATTGCTGTGAGTTGTGGTTTAGGTCTCAGGTATGGCTCGAATCTGTCTATGCTGTGGCTGTGGCATAGGCCTGCAGCTGCAGCTCCAATTTGACCCCTAGCCTGGCAACTTCGGTGTGGCATGTATGTGGCCCTAAAAAGAAAAAAAATATACAAAATATTTCTATTAGAGAAATTATATAATTAGCTAGAAATTCAAATTATTTCTGGGTCACTCAAAGTTCAACACTTCAAAACTGTGCAGAAGAAAATGAACTAGTAGAGGTCAGAAACAGGAATAATAGGGAAAAAAAGGAATGTGACTGTCACGAGAGTAGGGGGTGAGAGAAAACAAGGGACAAGTTTGTTTCCATAAAGAAGTGATTGACAGTCAGGTGGCAATGAGGTTGAGATGAGGACTGAGAGATATCCATTAAATTTGACCCATGTGTAGTCATTGATTTCCTTAGTTACTTTGGTGTGTGTTCAAGTAATTAAGTACCAGTGGAAAATTCTCAGTAGAAGTTTAAGAAATAGAGAATGGGAAAAATGTATAATCTAAGCTTCCTCTGTAGGCTGCAGGGGGATGCATCCAGAACATATCATGAGGGAAAGTGGAAAAGATGTCAGATGCAATAGGTTTGTAAATTTGATGTTGGGAATCGGAAAGGGAAGTTCTCTTTTACAGCTCTTGATTTCTTTGTCAGGTAGGCAGGAAGTGGGGCCATCTAAGCAAGAGGGAACAGTGGCTTTTTTTTTTTCTTGTTTTGTTTTATTTCACTTTTATGATTGGGTGGATGGTGAAGCCATTAACATGAAGAAGATTCTAGAAGAAGACATTTTGTGCCTCATCTGGACGATCTACCTCTGATTTTCTGTGACATATCCCCTTGTCAGCTCAGCTTTCATCATACTGGCCTTCTGATACTCAAACTTCTGATACCCAAGCCTTTGTCTCTTGGCCCTAGCTGTAGGTTCTGCTTGGACTATTTTTCCCTTTGGGCTAGCTGGCTGCTTGACATTTGGTTCTCTGTTTAAATATATGTCACTTCCTCAGATACCGGATTATGCAGTTTAAAGTAACTACCTAGTTTCTCTCACACCACTCTAACATCTGGCAGAGTGCTTCTCACACATGCTTATTTGCCTCAACTCATGTAATGTTAAGTTCCCTATCAATAGGGATCTTGTCTGTCTGGTTCATTGCTGTCCAGCACTTAGATTCCAGAAAAGACATTGAAATGGTGACCATTAAATGAAAGTGGATGAACAAAACTTTTCATAGCCACTCTTAAAGTCTGCACAGTGGCAGAAGTGTCAGAAGACACCCTAGTGCAACTTGTGTCAAATGTGGGCCCAGATATAAGATGAGATTTCTATCCTTTGAGAATCTGATGAAATTGCCTTGAATCCTATCCCATGTGTGTTTGGACAAATCTTCCCCATTCCATCTCTAAGGAATTAGAAGGGAAATGTTGGCCTTGAGCTGATCATTGACATCTGTAGAGCAGATACTACCAGGAACAAAGTATTTAGAGAAAAGCAGCAGATGGAGAAGAGATTTTGAGAGGTGAGCCATAACTGTGTTCAAAAGAAGTAACAAGAGGGAGTTCTCATTGTGGCTCAGTGGTAAGGAACCTGACTAGTATCCATGAGTATGTGGGTTAGCTCCCTGACACACTCAGTGGGTTAAGGATCCAGCATTGCTGTGTACTGTGGTATAGATCGCAGATGCAGCTCAGACACCGCATTGCTGTGACTGTGGTGGAGGCCGGCAGCTGTAGCTCTGATTTGACCCCTAGCCTGGGAACTTCCATATGCTACAGGTGCAGCCCTAAAAAGATAAGAAAAAATAAAAGTAACAAGAAAAGGTTTTTCAGTTCATTAGGGGGAAACCCTGTGAAAAGCAGTGTGTCAAAGTCAGGGGGAAAGAAATTTTGGAGTAACACTAGTAAAGGTCAAAAATCTTAGTAATGTGAGACTGACGGCTATTGTCTTTGGTTAGAAAGAGTTAGGATTTAAAATTAATTATTAATGAAGGTTATACTTGATCTTAATATTGAACTAGTTTTCAAAAGACCTGGGTTTGGCTACTGTTTTATCACAAAGTGATTGTAGCCTTCTGGGCAAGTTAATTTATCCTCTGTGAGCATCAGTTTTCTCACCTATAATGTAGGAATAAAATCAATCTGCTCTGCTAATCTCAGAGTGCTATGAAGGTTGATGAAGATGGTTATGAAAGATGTGCATTGTAGACGGTTGAATTTTGTACAAATACAATTGGAGTCAGAAATGGAGGAAGCAGGTGGTTCGTCACATGGCAAGTATACCATAAATTCTGAGTTGGAGGGGGGTGGCACAAGAACTTGTTGAAAGGAACTGCAGATAAGAATGGGTGAAACTGAAGGCTGAAGTGAAATTTAGAGACAAGAAAAGCCCAGCTCCTGACTTTAAACGCCATCTCTAATTATTGCTCTATTGAATTCCTGAATCTTACAGCTTTTCTACTGGCTGCTCTGCTCAATTTTTATCACTGCCTTAAGTTCTCCCTTATCTTGAAATGACTTTTTGAAACTCTACCATAATCTTATCATTTCTTTCTCCCATCCCGCCCACAAAAAGAGCTCTCTTCTGGGTCACTTTGGGAAATTTTACCTCAAAATGTGAACTGTGGATGGTGGGCAAGGTTGGCATTTTCACCTGGATACTCGTACAACCTTTCTGCCTAAGGGATCATCGGTTGGTGGGATTTAATCACATCAGACAGCGAGTGAAGGTGCCTTGGAAACTGCTAAGAGCGCTACCAAAGTACTGCATAGTTTGGCACCTTAAATAACGCGAGGAAACTGGGCCCTCCATGGTGGGCGGACTCGCCCAGCATTACAATGCTCGTCAAAGGCTGACTTCTGCAGCAGAACTCAGTTTCCCCAAGACCGAGGTCTAGTTAAACGTCCACGGCAGCCCGGGTAGGTTTGGAGGAAAAGCAAACTTCGGCAAATCTCGCGCCCCCGGTGTTCGGGGGCGGGGTGGGGAGCACGAAGTATCGCGAGATGACGGTGTTTTCCCGCGAAGGAGAGCGCGCGTTTTTCTCTCACTGGACGCTTGGCGGGGGAACTTGCAGCGGCCGTGAGGATTTAGCTCGCGGCATTGCAGGCGTTTAGAGGAGGGTACTGGGTATCGGAGTGTGTGTCCTGCCATGCCGGCACAGCAGCCCGCGAGCAGCGGCGGTGAGTGAGAAGAATCTTCCTGTTGGCGCGGGCGGCGGGGTCCGGGGCGGGGGAGGGGGAGCAGCATGGAGACTGCTGCCGAGCTTTGGGGGAGAGCCGACCCCAAACAGTCTGAGGAGGGAAGGACGGGTACCCTTTCTGTGAGGGGTGAGTGACGGACGCCCAGAATCGCACATATTTGTATAGTACAGGAGATTTTACGCAGAGGAGCTGTGTTTTCTTGAACATCCCCATTTGTAAGCTGGGGTCCAGGCAACTTGTTTGACATTGTGAAGACCTAGCTGAGAAGTGAGGCTGGCGTCGCTGTAGGTCTTCAACTTTTACCTTAAATACACCTGGGAAAGGAAGGAAGCTTCTTTAATTCGGATGTTGAGTGATCGCTTTCTAAAACTGCAATTTAAAGGCCGTGTCCCCTGCCCCAGGGTCCCTAGCTCCAGATATGGTTGAACAAGCGGAGACTGCCGTGATTACCCCAGCCATGCTAGAAGAGGAAGAACAGCTTGAGGCTGCTGGGCTTGAGAGAGAGCGGAAAATGCTAGAAAAGGTAATTTAGACATCAAGTTCTTCGTCCTTAAGTAGTAAACTGATGCTTACTTGGGGCTGTGGTTTGTTTACCAGTTTGATTTTTTTTTATCACCTTTAAAACGGGCTTCGTTATATATTTGTATGTTTACCGATGCTGTCTTTGAGGAAACTTTTGCACGGGCTTTGAATGGTGCTTCTATCAGATGTAGCCTTTCTTGGTCAATAAAGTGGCCTCATCTCACTTAAGTGAACATTTCAAATTGCTTATTTAGCCATCATAATTCTTCCAAAGTCGGTGGTGAATTCTTTTTAGTGAATTCTTTCGGTGCTTTATTCCAACTAAGTGATCAACTTGTTTTTTCTTTCTTTTCCATTTTTTGGGCTTTTGCTAAGACCCTTTAGGTTAAAATTTGATGTACCTTCTCAATGACAAGTTATATCGCTTGTGATTTTCTTGTTCAGAGTATTTTGTATATTACTAAAAGTAGTTTTTAACTTCTTGAAAAAATTCAATTCTTAAGTGTATTTTACTCCAGCATTGTCCCACCCTTTTGCTTCATCACTGCCTATGCAAGAATGTGCATAAACTGCTCTTATGTGCTGTTTACTAAGTGATTTTCTTGTAATTATTTAGCCCTCCCGATATCATAGTTATATAGTTACTTTTGATATATTCATGTACATATGATGAAACTGAGGCAATTCGAGGTGGCACACCAGTGAATTCGATTTAAGATTTGGCTGTCTCCAGAATTCTTGCCCTTAACCCTATACCTCTCTAAGGACAGTAATATTTTATTAACTCCATGTAATTACATGGACTTAAACTGGGGACTAATGCACTTTAAAGACAAGTAATGAATTAGTTGGTTCCCCGCTTTTTTATATCAGCAATGATTCTTTTGTTAGCATTGTTAACACCTCATGATCATATACTGAGTCAGTCACTGTTGTGAATGCTGGACATATATTTACTCACTGACGCCTCAGCTGTTCTATAGATACTATCATTAAACTCATTGTTATTAAACTTACTAGCTTAATTACTAGTATAAACTATTACTTTTATTAACATATTCTATAGCGTAGGTTCTGTTTTGATCTCATTTTACAATTGAGGAAACTGAGGTATCTAGAGGTTGCCTGGGGTCCCACAGCTAGTAAAGGTAGAACAAAGATTGCAGTGTGGCCCATGTGGTTCTAGTATTCACAATATTAAACCACTTTGTTATACTTTCACTCCAGTAAATACTAGTTTTTTTGTTACTAATGATTTGTAATTGAGGAAATAACTATTTGAAGACATGAAGTAGCATAAGAATGCATTTCCAGAATGCATTAGTTCAAATGAAGCACTGTTACATTTGAAAATTCTGTCAGAATTTGTGGTACCATAAGTATTTTTTGATTAAACTAGGAGTCAGAATAACTTAAACTTTCAGTGAAAGTTTTAAGCTTTTGAACAAACATCTTGCCATCAGTCCTGATTTTTTTTTTTTTTTTTTTTGCTTTTTAGGGCCGAACTCACGGCATATGGTGGTTCCCAGGCTAGGGGTTGAATCAAAGCTACAACTGCCAGCCTACACCACAACCACTGTAACATGGGAACTGAGCTGCGTCTGCAACCTACACCACAGCTCACAGCAGCACTGGATCCTTAACCCACCGATCGAGGCCAGGGATCAAACCTGCAACCTCATGGTTCCTAGTGAGATTTGTTTCCGCTGTGCCACGATGGGGGCTCTAGTCCTGAGATTTTTTGAAATTGTTACTCTTGAGGGATAGGTTTGGTACAGATGGCTTTTCTTTAGTGATTATGCATTATAGAACTTAAAATAGCAATTTTTAATCTATTTTTCAATCCTCCATGAGTAAAGTATTTAGCTTTTTTCAATCCTATTGATACAGGGTGTAATTTGCTAAAAAAAAATCTATGATCCATTGTTATTACATATGTTTTTATGTACAGATATTGCAGGAATTTGATTACTTTCGGCATTTGATGCTTAAAAATTATTCCTTCAGTGGCTATAGAGAAAATTCTAAGAATAAGTTCCAACTTGTCTTTAGAGCCAAAAAATTCAGTATACACAAGTAAAGAGTCCTTTGGGAAGAATACAGTATTTATGGGCATATATTTAGAAGTACTTAAGAGAGGAAGAGCTAACTTAAGTTCTTAATGAGAAGCATTTGCTTTCTTTAGGAGAGTTGAAGGTTTGTGAAGAGCCTGGAGAATGACTTTGACATTCATTTGCTACAGTTACTTTCTTTGACTTTTCACCTGCATTTCCTTTTGAAAGAAGTCATTGTTAGGTCTGAAAGACTTGGGAGTAGCATTAAGGTCTTTGTAGTGGGGGAAGGGGAAAGGTAAGATTTGTGAGTTTCTTAGAAAAGTAGAAGAAAAAAATAGTTCACGTGCGTGTAGACCAAACTATAACTCCCTGGGGAGTAGGGGGAATCTGGGGTGGGTAGAGGTAATAGGATGGGCAGTGGAGAATTTATGCTCTTGGTGACCATTGACATACTCATCCTCATCAAGAGAAGCTTCCTGCCCAGGCAATCAGTACTTTTCACAGATGAAGCTACAGTTTATGTTAATATAACAAATAATAAAATTAAGTCAAGAAAGGGTAATGATAAGATGAAATATTTACTACAAAATTATTTTGAAATACTGAAGACTGGGTTTTTAAAGGTTAATCATTGGCATAATTTTCTAATTACATTATAAATTATTGTTCCGGGAGTTTCTGTTGTGGCCCAGTGGAAATGAATCCAACTATCTGTGAGGATGAGGGTTCGATCCCTGGCCTGCTCAGTGGGTTAAGGATCTGTCGTTGCCTTGAGCTGTGGTGTAGGTCGAAGACACAGCTCTGATCCTATGTTGCTATGGCTATGGTAGCCTGGGAACTTCCATGTGCTGAGGGTATGGCCTTAAAAAAAGGCAATAAGTAATTGTTCCATGGTGGCACTTTACTTTTTTTTTTTAGGGCCGCACTTGTGGCATGTGGAAGTGCCCAGGCTAGGGGTCGAATTGGAGCTGCAGCTACAGCTGCTGGCTACACCACAGCAACACCAGATCCCAGCTGCATCTTCGACCTACACCACAGCTCAGGGCAGTGCCGGCTCCTTAACCCACTGAGCAAGGCCAGGAATCAAACCCACTTTTTCATGGATACTAGTTGGGTTTGTTACTGCTGAGCCACAATGGAAACTCCCCATTATGATACTTTAAAGCTTTAATTAATTTAATCTGAGCAGGATTTAAGGCAGCAGATAGATCTAAATTAAGCACAGTGTATTTTAACTAAAATATTAAATTTAAAGTTAAATTTAAGAATTCATATTTATAAAGTCTTTAGTAAGTTACCTATACTTTAATTTGAAAAATTGAATTTGAAAAGAAAACCAAAACAAAATAATAAAGTCTTAAGTAGTTTCATCTCCCCATTTGTAGTACTCATTTCATTCAGTGACTCCTTACTGTAATCATAGTAGTATATTGGTAATAGCAAAAGAAAAGCTGTCCTGAAAGAACTGAAATAGTTTTATGAGTCATTAACATATTATTTCCATGGATAAGATTATGGGTGATTTTTGAAAGAGTTGTAATTTTCCTGTAATTTGCATGTATTACTTTCATTAGATTTATTCTTAGGTATCTTGTTCTCACTGCTTTTATACTAGGAAATGAATTTATTTTGATAGAAAAGAGATAACTGTCTGTGAAATATGAGCCAATATACAATGGTATCTGATTTGGAAGGTCAGGCCTTATTAACCACTAATTAACACACTTACACACTCTTCTTCCTCCCAACCCGAAAAAGTGGAAACGCTGGTTGGTAAGATTTGTATAGATTTACCTCTCACTTGGCTTGTTCACCTCACTTAATGCTTTTCTTTTGAGTTCAGGTTATAGCATTGGGTTGGCAAATTATGAACTGGATTTGGCTTGCCTGTTTATGTAAATAAAGTTTTATTTACATATTGTCTATAACTGCTCTTATGTAGGAAGGCAGATTTGAGTCTTTGCAGTATAAACCATATTTTCAAATATTTAAATATTGGTTCTTTGCCCCTTTACAAAAAAAGTTTGTGGATCTTTATAAACTATTCATTTTTTTGTTTTCTCTCTTGTGCCCTCTGCTGTTCTTTTAGAATGTTTTAACTTTTATTGTGAATTGAGAGAGGGTACCTCCTCAGCCACTAGACTGTTGTATACTCTAACAAACCAATAAATAAATGGTGTGTAAAAATAATATGGAAAGCAGAGGTTTCTAAATGGAAGGTGTACAGAAAGTGAAAGATAAAGCTAAGAATATGAAAGTTAAAGCTAAAAGGTAAAGGCAAAGCTTGGGCAACATAATACTCAGGAGGAAAGCTTATAAGAAATTAATAGATTTAGCATGTTGAAAAATTTTGACACTGTAGTTTTTAAATTCTAAAAACATGTTCTAGGCTCTAGCTAGTGAGATTATCTTTTAATTCCAGTTTCTTTCAGATAAAACTGATGTATGAAAATTTTCTTTTCTGAAACCATTTGATTGTTTAAAAGCTTAAATTCTACTGCAATTAAATATTTACTTTCTAAGTTTAATGTCAAATATTTCAAAGTGGACTTTCAACTCTGTCAATGCCAGTAACAATATAATCAGTGTATGAAATTTCAATATTTTGTTATCCAAGCTATGTCTCACCAGATAGTTTATTGAATCCCAGAATCATGATTTATAACTATTCTAGCATTTTGTTTGTTTCATTTTTAGTAAACGAATTTAAAGTTATAATAGTATTTTTCATTACAGGAAATATATTAAACCTACAGAGCATTTATTCATTTATTTAGCCAGCTTTGTTACATGTTATGCAGAAAAATTAATGTATGTCAGAAAACTTAATAATTATGGAAACTTTCTCTTTGGATAGGCTCGAATGTCTTGGGATAGAGAGTCTGTGGATATTAGATATCGTAGACTTCAACATTTGCTTGAAAAAAGCAATATTTACTCCAAATTTTTATTGACTAAAATGGAACAGCAGCAATTAGAGGTATGTATGTGTGATTGATTATACTTAATAGCATGTTTTTTAATTTTTTTTGTCTTTGCCATTTTCTTGGGCCGCTCCTGTGGCATATGGAGGTTCCCAGGCTAGGGGTCGAATTGGAGCTGTAGGCGCCATCCTATGCCAGAGCCACAGCAACTCGGAATCCGAGCCTCGTCTGCAACCTACACCACAGCTCATGGCAACGCCAGATCCTTAACCCACTGAGCGAGGCCAGGGATTGAACCCACAACCTCATGGTTTCTAGTCAGATTCATTAACCACTGAGCCACGATGGGAACTTCATAAGTTTTTTTTAAAGAACGGATTTATTGAGATATAAATTACATACAATAAAACACGTACATTTAATTCTCAAGTTGAATGAGCACAATCAAGATAAGGAACATTTCCATCACTCTAAAAAGTTCTCTTGTCTAAATGATCTCTGCTTCTGGCCCTGGACAACCACTGATTTCTGTTCCTGTTATTAAATTAATATTGCTTTTTATAGAATATTATATAAATGGATTCATATGATAAGTACTCTGTGTCTCAGTGTATTTTTGAGATTCACCTATGTGTGTTTATTTAGTAGATCATTTTTATTCTGAAGAAGCATTCCATTATATGAATATACCAATGTTTATTTTTCTATTCACCTGTCGATGGTTTTTATCCTATGCAGTAATGTATTTAGACGCTAAAAATTGAATTTTATGCTGCCCAATCCCTTTTTTTAAAAAGTGCTTTAATTGAAATAGAATTGATATACACAAAACTGAACATATTTAAAATGTATACCCATGAAGCCACCACAAGGAAGATAATGAACATAACCATCAATTTCAAAAAATTCTTCCTGTCCCCCCCTTTTTAATGAGGTATACTTGACCTATAATATTATATTGGTTTCAGGTGTGATGATTCAATGTTTGTATATATTGCAAAATGGTCAGCATGTAAGCCTAGATCGTCATCATAGATAGTTAAAATTTTTTTCCCTTATGGCAGGAATTTTTTATAATTACTCAGCAACTTTCAGGTAATGCAATAGGTATCATTAACTATAGTCACCATGCTATATAGTACATCTCAGTGATTTGTTTATTTTACAAATGGAAATTTGTAGCTTTTGACACCCTTATCCCCATCCACCAATCTGTTCTTATGAGCTCTTTTTTTTTTCTTTAAGATTCCACCTGTGAGATCATATGGTATTTGTCTTTTTCTGTCAGACTTACTTCACTTCACTTAATCCCCTCAAGGTCCATCCCTTATTGTTGCAAATGGCAAGGTTACATTCTTTTTGTATGGCTGAATTCTTGCCCTTTTTTAGTTTTCTCCCATTTTCTTTTTTCACCAGATACTTAGCAATCTGCTTTCTCTAATTATAGATTTGTTTGCATTTTCTGTTGGTGACAAGTTCTTTGAGCTTTTGTATGTCTGAAAAAGTCTTCATTTACCTTCATTTTTTTAAAAATCTTTTTATTATTATAGTTGATTAATATTCATTTACCTTCACTTCTTTTTTCTTTTTCTTTTCTTTTTCTGCTTTTTAGGGCCACACTTGTGGCATATGGAGGTTCCCAGGCTAGGGGACGGATCAGAGATACAGCTACTGGCCTACACTACATTTACAGCAATGTTGGATCTGAGCTACGTCTGCAGCCTAGACCACAGCTCATGGCAATGCCAGATCCTCAACCCGCTGAGTGATGCCAGGGATCGAACCTGCAACCTCATGGCTCCTAGTTGGATTTGTTTCCACTGCGCCACGTCAGGAACTCCCTACCTTCATTTCTGAGAGATTTTATACTGTGTAAAGAATTTATTTTTCTTTAGTGCTTTCCCCCACTTCTTATAAAAGTATTTTATGGTGTTTCACTGTATTCTAGTTTATATTGTTTCTGACAAAACTGAAGCCTGTATAACACTGTAAGCAATCTAGTTGCCTCCCTTAACCCCATTACCTTTCAGATCTGTTCCTTTTCTGTTTCCTGCCTTTGGGCCTTGCTGTTTTCTATTTGGAATCTTCTCTATAGATAATTTGCCTGGCTTACTTCATCATCATCTTCAAACCTTAAACATTTTCTCAGTGACGCCTGCATGACAACCTTAGGTAAAGTTACTTGATGCCTCTGCTTTCACACTTCTGATTACCTTATTTTATCTTCCTATTGCATTTATCAATCTAAAACACTATAATTCATTTAGTCCACTAGAGTGTATGAAGATTTAAAACCTTGGGCAAATATCAACAGTATAATAAATCTGTACCCCCATCATTCACATTTAATGATCATTTTAAGATTTTGCTCTTTTTGCTAAAATCTCTTTCTCTTTGTTGAAGCCCTTTTTAAACCTTTGTATGGCAAAATGAAATAGAGAAGCGAATACCAAACCAAATGAGTTATTGTAAGGCAAATACACTTTTAGCCACATCTCTTGTGTCCTGATTTTAAAGCTTTGTTAGGGTGCTTATGAAACAGCTCTTTTAGTCTGAGGTTAACTTGGTCCCTCTACTGGATGTTCTAGATGCCCTGAGGCCTTGCTACTTTGGCTGAAGGGAATGTGAACTCTTCTTGATCCCTTGTGAGTGCAGGGATTGTTCCATTTGTCATTCCTCTTTTTCTGGCCTTGATTTTTTTTTTTCTTGTGCTCACACTGATCTTTAGGCAGCCTGAGAATATCTCTACAGAGCTTTAGAGTTCTCATCTCTGGTATTTGACCCTGGTTTGCTAGCTCCTCTGAGTTTTGCAGTGTCCTCAACTCAAGGAGACTGTTGAGTTCTATTTGGGTTCTCCCTCCACTATTTGCACTTGGAAATTGCCCCAGGCAGTAAGCTGGGCAGCCAGAAATTGACCTCATTTGTTTCCCTTCTGTCAGTGTTCACTGCCCTTTGCTGCATGTTATTTGAAAACCATCATTTGGTATATTTTATGTAGATTTTAGTTGCTTAAGGCAGGAGGGTATATCTATTCTATTATTCCATAAAGGCTTGAACTACAGGTTCTTGTTTTTAATTTTTAGTTTCTTCATTGTGAGGTTATTTGAGATGTGTGTTTCATACTTTGCATTTTCCACTTTTGACAATAAGAAAAAATTATCTTACAGGAACAGAAGAAGAAAGAGAAATTGGAGAGAAAAAAGGAATCTTTAAAAGTTACTAAGGTAATGTATAGTAAGCTAGAGTATTTTATATATATTGCCTTAAATATTGAAGACATTCTTTTGTATTATTTTGACTATTGATTGATCGTCTGTATAATTTTAACCTTTATCTGATAACCTGTCTTTGTTGGCTGTATAAAACCATGTAAAATCTGTTTCTCAGTATTTTAGATAAGAAAGCAGAGCTAAATTATGACTCCTTATCTTATGGACTAATTTTTCATAATAGCAAAATTTCACTTTCTTGTCTGGGAAAAAACTCTGCAAATATTTTGTATTGCAAGGTATTTTATAAGTAGCCAGCTCTTTTGGAGCCCGTAATTATTATTCTTCATGCCTTTAACCTCATCATGTCAATTTACAGCCATAACAGTAGTCTAAATTTTTATCTTATCCATAGCTGCAGCAGTGAAACCAAAATTGGAACAGATAGAATATATGGTGACAGCATTTCAGATAGAGTATTCATTTAGGGATAGCCTGAATATCAGATGTGATCTTTCAGGAGGATATGTTTTAACGTGAGACTGTTTAATGCCATATTGATAGGGATTGTACAAATAATAATTGTGCTAGTGAAAAAAAAAAATAATAAAAACATTTGTGGACTACTCTGTTGGGTATTGTTCTAAGCTTTACATGCTTTTACTTAATTCTCAAAGCAACTATTATAGTGTTGTTATCCTTATTTTACATATAAAGAAGCCTGATGTAAGGACATAAGGTACAGTTCATCCTCATTATTCATAGATTGCATATTTGCCAGTTAGCCTACTTGGTAAAATTTATTTGTAATCCCAAATCAATACTCATGTTTATGTGGCCATTTGCAGACATGTACATGTGCAGAGTGGCAAAAAATTTGATTCTTCCAACATGCACATTTCTAGCTGTGGTCCAACAAAGCGACCTACCTTATTTAAGCTGTTACAGTGCAAACAAGTGTCCTTCTTGTGGTCTATTTAATGCCTTGAATTTTGCATCTTTGTGGTTTTGGTGATTCCGATGTTTAAGATGACCATCAGCCACATTGTGCTGAAGTGCTGGCTAGTGTTTCTAATGTAAGAAGGCTGTGATGTGGCTTATGGAGAAAATAGGTGAGTTATGTAAGTTTCTTTAAGGTGTGAGTTATAATGCTGTTCAATGTTAATCAGCATTTATTTATTTTTTAGGGCCAAACCTGTGGCATCTGGAAGTTCCCAGCTAGGGATTGACTTGGAGCTGCAGCTACTGGCCACAGTCACAGCGCAGGATCACAGCCATGTCCATGACCTACACCACAGCTCATGGCACCACCAGATCCTTAACCCACTGAGTGAGGTCGGGGATCGAACCTGCATCCTCATGGATGCTAGTCGGGTTCTTAATCCACTGAGCCACAACAGGAAGTCCAGCATATATTTTAAAGAGATGTCTTTAAACAGCAACACACATAAAATAGGGTTGTGTGTTCATCAGTTGATGAAGATGTGACCAAAAGGCTTCCAGGAACCTAGACTTGTATTTCTTCTAGATACATTGATTCAGTGTTTACTAATTCAGTAGTCACAGCAACTTTATAGAACATAACTACTCTGAATGAGAATTGATTAACTTTGAAGGTCACCTATCTAATAAATAGTAATGCCAGGATTTGAACCTAGGACTAGTTTCAGACCCCACATTTAACTTGTATACTAACCTGCTTTTATTAGAAAACATCAAAATGCCAATAGGAGAAAAGAAAAGGTAACCTTAAGTCCAGTTACTTGATTATTAGTGTGGATAGTGGTGATGTTAAAATAAGTGCATAGCAGATAACTTTGCAACAAAAGCAATTATTAAAGACTGATATTTGACTCCGTAATTCAAGGGACTTATTTGAGGTTGTTGAAGAACATAGTTAAAATTTTGTTGGCTTAACCATTTACTCCCTACTCTTCAACCTGTTGATTTAAACCAGACCTCACAGCTAATTTTTATACCAGGTTTTGTTTTTTCCTAAAGATGTCAATCATTAAATCTGCCTACTCCATTTTACCAGTCTCTTGTTATTTTTTTAATCCTTTACATTTTTAACTTCGCTTTAAAATTTACTTTCTTATTTTGATTTATCATACATGTTGTCAACCTGTTCTTTTCCAGCTCTCAATTTGGAACTTTGTTTTTGGAACATCTTTTCCCTTATCTCCTCACTAATATTTTTTTCAGTTAGTATTCTCTTTTATTTCTACTTTCACTTGTATTTAACTTTTTTTTTTTTTTTTAAGCAAGAAATAGATTTATTAAGACAGGACAGCTTCCACTTGTATTTAACTTATAAATTGTACTGAAAAAGAGGACTCATTCCATACCATACCCAATGAATATCTTCATCATAAACATACAGTTAAAGAAAATGTACACATTAATTTCAAAATAAAAATGCCTGCTATCTTTAATTTTAAAATTTCTCTTACATGGAAGAAAATTGAGGAAAGTAGAAGCTTTGGGGAAAAGTAGAGAGATAAGGTTACCAACAAGTTACAGTAGAGAAATACAGAAAAAGTTTACCTGTTGGTAAGTATAATAGTGAAGAGTTGTGGATATGGTTCAGCTACAAGGAACCCTTAAATGGTGACCTTTAATATATAATGCCATAAAAGTCTTTAGGAAAATAATATTCTATATCCTTGTTTTGTAGGGTAAAAATTCCATTGATGCAAGTGAGGAGAATACAGGTAAATTTCCTTGATCTATTTGATGAATATGTGTGTGTGGGGGGTTGTCCTTTTAGGGCCACACCTGCAGCATATGTAAGTTCCCAGGCTAGGAGTCGAATCAGAGCTACAGCTTCTGGCCTATGCCACAGCCAAAGCAATGTGGGATCCAAGCTGCATCTGTGATCTACCCCACAACTCATGGGCCAGATCTTTAACCCACTGCGCGAGGCCAGGGATCGAACCCACATCCTTATGCATACTAGTTGGGTTTGTTAGCACCGAGCCACGATGGGAACTCCATTGTGTGTTTGTTTTTGTTTTAATTACTATGAAGAATAAAAATTTTTTTTTGTAGTTATGAGAAAGAAAAGAGGAAGAGAAGATGAATCATACAACATTTCAGAGGTCATGTCAAAAGAGGTAAAACTAAAGGGGGAAGGAAGGACACATAAGATTCAACACTGAATAAAACTTGTGGGTTTGGAACCTCATTAAAGCTGTCTATATTACTGTTATTTACCTGGTTTTTCTGCCAGTTAAGTGTTTTAGGGAAGAAGATGGCACTGTCTTCCTATTTGTTAAGGGGCATGAGTTATAATTATCAGAAATTATTATAACTTCTTAAAACCTCCAAACCATATCTTAAGAACTTTGTTCCTTATATAAAGACCATTAGGGAACTAAAATCATAAACTCCTTTCTTTTTTTTTTTAAGGGCAGCACCTGCTGCATATGAAAGTTCCCAGGCTAGGGGTCAAATCAGAGCTACAGCTGCCAACCTATGCCATAGCCACAGCTACGCCAGATCCAAGCTGCATCTGCAACCTACTCCACAGCTTACAGCAACACTGGATCCTTAACCCACTGAGCAAGGCCAGGGATTGAACCCACATCTTCATGGATACTTTATGGATACTCAGAACCTGCTGAGCCACAATGGAAACTCACCATAAACTCATTTCTAAAGCCAGTTTCTTTTTTCACCTACTTATTACCTCATTAAATAGAAATTAAGGAGAGTCTTCAGTTATGACAAATCCTAAATATTCCTTAAGCATAATTTAAGGTCACATTCTTAATTTAAAAAAAAAAAAAAACTAACCTTATTGCTTAACCCATTTTTCCTTTATCTGAAGTTCTCTTTACATCTTGATGAAGTATAAAATACAGGGTTTCACATAATGCTTGTCTTTATTCTAGGTGTATATCTGATATTTTCCCTTTTTTCCCATTTAAAAATAGTAAGACCCACTTAATTTGTTACGGAACATACTCAACCTTCAGGCTGAAAATCACTTTTAATGAGGTTTATTGAAGTTTAGATAATGACACAGCTTATTTTAATTCATCAAATGTTTGTGGCATATCTGCTGTGGGCAAACTTTGTTGAAGGTGGACACGTCAATTACAAAAGAAAGGTATCACTGACTTTGCGTGATACTGTTATCCAGTGAGGTGTTTAGAAATAGTCAAATTTGACTTGAAAACTGGATGCTGTTGAGCATATAGAAGGGCTTATAAGCGTGAAGTTCATAAAGATTTCATCTAGGAGGTTGAGACTTGAAGGATAAAAGTTAAATCATTTGAAGGTAGGGTTAGGAAATAGGGAAATAATAAGACATAAGGAAGATAACTGGGGAAGTGTTCTGAGAAGAGATAATAACACTTGACAAATGTCCAAAGACAGGAGAGTTCTTGGCAAGTTCAAAAAACTTAAATTATATTTGGCTCCAGTTTGTAAACAAAAGAGTGTTGAAGGATGAAGCCGTAGAGGTAGTGGCCTTGGGAGTTAAGGAGGTTTAATTTCCAATAAGAATACTTCATAGTTGGTATTGTTTTGATTCATTCACAAATTTGTCAAAAAGGTTCAGCTTATCTGGTCATTTAAAAAAACAACTCTTTTATTCTCTATATAAAATTCCTTCGGGAGTTCCCGTCGTGGCGCAGTGGTTAACGAATCTGACTGGGAACCATGAGGTTGCGGGTTCGGTCCCTGCCCTTGCTCAGTGGGTTAACAACGATTCAGCATTGCCGTGAGCTGTGGTGTAGGTTGCAGATGCGGCTCGGATCCCGCGTTGCTGTGGCTCTGGCGTAGGCTGGCAGCTGCAGCTCCGATTCGACCCCTAGCCTGGGAACCTCCATATGCCGCAGGGGCGGCCCAAGAAATAGCAAAAAAGACAAAAAAAAAAAAAAAAAATTCCTTCGGCCTTAGGATGTGAATATTATACCTACATAATACTTTTTATGTACACATATGAGACATATATGTGTACATATGTATGTATGTAGTGTCAGCCACTTATGTGTTGTGACATTCTCCTGTGTATCTCAAATTTGAGATATGCTTAAAATTTCTTGAATGTATCATACTATTTCATCTCTTTTGTCCTCTGCACCTGTTCATTCTGCTTGAAATGTATTCTAACTCTGTCTTTAATGATTATGCCCTGAAGACAGCTGTTTCAGACAATTTGATATAATACTCTCTTGAGTCACCAAGGACACTCAAATAATACTTGTCTCCATACCTTTAGCATCTAGTAGGTAATTCGAAATCAGAAGACTTCTACTTTTAATATATTTGTTGTTGACCTCTTGCTCAGAATTGCAAACTCAGATTTCTGTCCAGAGAGAAACCTAAAGTGGGCTGGAGTTGGTACTGAAATATATTTGGGAGTGAATCCTTGAATAATGGGAGTACACACAACTTGACTCTAGAGCAGGTTTTGGAGAACTTTTTCTGTAAAGGGCCACATAGTAAACATTTTGGATTTGAGTAGTTTTGTGGATAACTAATCAACTCTGAACTTGCCTTTGTATATGGAAAGCAGCCATAGACAAATTGTAAACCAGTGTGCCTGACTTTGATCTAATTAAACTTTATTTAGTCATTTATAAAAATAGGTTGCTGGCTGGTATTGCTCCATAGGGCTCTAGTTTGTCAACCTCTGTATTAGAGGAATGTGTGAATTTGGACTTAAGCTATTCAGATAAACTTTTTTTTTTTTTTCTTCTTTTTTTTTTCTTTTTTAGCCATGCCTAGAATATTGGCAGTTCCTAGGCTGGGAATCGAACCCACATTGCAGCAGCAACTCAAGCCATTGCAGTGACAATGCCAGATCCTCAACCCACTGTGCCATGAGAGAAATCCTATTCAGATAAACTTAGGTTTAAAAAAAAAAAACCCTGGAAAATTCAGGAGTAAATAACCCCCCCTTTTTTTCTCTTTTTTTTTAAGGCCGCACTTGTGGCAAATGGAAGTTCTTGTACCAGGGGTCAAATCTGAGCTGCAGCTGTGGCCTGTGTCACAAACCATAGCAACACTGGATTGGAGCCTCATCTGCAGTTTTTCTCTGTAGCAGCCAGATCCTTAACCCACTGAGCAAGGCTAGGACATAACCCAATTTTTAAGAGCTATTGATGAATTCAGAATTTTACAAGATGCCATGGGTTTAAATTTGTTTGATGTCCACCAGTTTGATTCCTCTGTATTTTAATTACCTTGCAAGCCTTATCCTCATTTCCTAGCATAAAATCAGAACAAGAATAATTGTTGAATGAATGAACCACATTCATTGTTACTTTGTTTTTGTTTTCTTAATGTTTTAGGAAATTTTGTCTGTGGCTAAGAAAAATAAAAAGGAGACTGAGGTAAGAAATTTATAATGGATATTAAATTTAGGAGTCATATTTGCTTCTCTAATCATTAGCACCTTTTTTATAGTTTTTAATTGGCATATAATTGACTTACAGCATTGTTAGTTTCAGATTATGGCAATGTGATTCATTCAGACTTTTTATTCTTTTTTTTTTTTTTTCCAGATTCTTTTTCCTTATAGGCTGTTACAAAACATTGAAAATAATTCCCTGTGTCTTGGCTATTATGCATAGTGCTGTAGTGAACATAGAGGTGCATATTTCTTTTTGAATTATAGTTTTATCCAGCTATATACCCAAGAGTGGGTTTGCTGGATCATATTGCAGTTCTATCTTTAGTTATATTTCTGTTTTCCATAATTATTGTACCAGTAAACATTCCCATTAACAGTACAGAAGGGTTCCCTTTTCTCTACACCCTCTCCAGCATTTGTAATTTGGAGATTTATTAATGATGGCCAATCTGATCATGAGGTCAGAGTTGAGGTGGTACTTTTGATTTGCATTTCTCTAATATTAGTGATGCTGAGCTTTTTTCATGTGCCTACTGGCCATCCATATGTCTTTGGAGAAATGTCTATTTAGGTCTTCTGCTCTTTTTTTTTTTTTTTGTGTGTGTGTGTGTGTGTCTTTTTGCCATTTCTTGGGCTGCTCCCGCGGCATATGGAGTTTCCCAGGCTAGGGGTCTAATTGGAGCTGTAGCTGCCAACCTACGCCAGAGCCACAGCAACGCGGGACCTGAGCCGCGCCTGCGACCTACACCACAGCTCACAGTAGCGCCGGATCGTTAACCCACTGAGCAAGGGCAGAGATGGAACCCGCAACTTCATGGTTCCTAGTTGGATTCGTTAACCACTGTGCCACAATTGGAACTCCTCATTTTTTGATTGGGATATTTATTTTTTTGTTGTTGAGTTGGTATGAGTTGTTTGTGTATTTTGGAAATTGAGCCCTTGTCAGTGGCATTGTTTGCAACTATTTTCTCCCATTCTGTGGGTTGTCTTTTCAGTCTTTTTATGATTTTCTTTGCTCTGCAAAAGGTTGTAAGTTTGATTAGGTCTCATTGGTTGTATTTTTGTTTTTATTTTTGTTGCCTTGGAAACTGACCCAAGAAAACATTTATCCAGTTTATGTCAGAATGTTTTGCCTATGTTCTCTTCTGGAAGTTTTACGGTGTCACATCATGTCTTATGTTTAAGTCTTTAAGTCATTTTGAGTTTATTTTTGTGCATGGTGTGAGGGTGTGTTCTAGTTTCATAGATTTACATGCACAAGATTTATTTTCTGTTCAGTATAAAGATTGGGTTATGACATATTTATAACCCAACTATGTTAAATGTAAATAAGATTAAGCATAATTTTAATAAATATGTAGTCACCTTTTTAAAGATAAAGTACAGTCTCATCTTTAACTACAATTTACTGTGGAATTGACAACATCTATACAGTGAATAAATATACTGATCTTGTGTTTATTCTGATAAAATTGACAAATGTATACATCTGTGTAACCACCACCCAAATTAAGATTTAGAACCTTTTCATTATGGTAGAAAGATCCCTTTTATCCGTTTCCAGTCATTTCCCCACCCCAAACCTAAAAGTAACTGCTTTTTTACTTCTGTCATAGATTAATTTTGCCTGAATTTTTTAAAAACATTTATCAAAATCTAGTTTTGATAAAACTGAAATATAAATATGTAGTCTTTTATTCCCTGCTACTTTTTACTCCTTGTGGTTGAGAAGCATCATTGGATGTTGTTGAGTTTACTGCTAGTTGGTTTCTTTTGCTGAATGGTTTTCTATTGAATACTGTAACATCTTTATCCATTCTCTTCATGGGCATTTGGATTGTTTCCAGTTTGTAACTGTTATGAACGGGGCTGCTGTGTTAATTTGTGTAAAGATCTTTGTGTGGACATGTTTTCATACTCAATGGAATTGCTGGGTCATATGGTAAATGTAGTTCAACTTTATAAGAACTTTATAAGAAAGTACAAATCTTTTTCCAAAGTGAGTACTTGCATGTTTCCTTCTGTAAACCATCTATTCATATCTTTTGCCCAGTTACTGGGTTGTCTTTATTGATGTGAATTCTTTAATCTGTTCATTGTCAAATCTATGTATTGTACTTTCTTTGCCTACTCATTTTCTTCATGATACCTTTTAATCAGAAAAATTTAAATTTTGTAATAGTACAGTTTATTTTTTCTTTTGGTGGTTAGTGCTTTTTTGTCTTAAGTATTTGTCTATCACAAAGTTGTCAAGATATTGCTTCGAAAAGCTTTATGGTTCTGGCTTTTGATGTTTAGGTATATGGTTTTGTCACATTTCATGTATGAAGTGGTGAAACTTAAGTTTCATATTTTTCCAGTTGAATATCCAGTTGTGGCATCATTTATAATATTTCCCTTTGAATTGACTTAATCCTTGTTTTCATATTCTTAAAATAGAATTGTGGACATAGCTAGCCAGTAAAATTTACCATTGGTCATACGTTGTGTCACAGACATAAATTGATACACTTAAGTTTTCTAACTATTTTGCCTTTTTCCTGAAGTAAAAGTAATTATTTAGATGGAATTAAATGTTTTTATGTTCCTTGAAAATAATTATTTAATGGACATTATGTGTTATCTTTGTTACAGGTGAAGGAAATTAGTTTAATAAATTCTTGGGTAGCACATTTTAGAGGTTTGGAAGGGATGTATAATTGTAAAGGATATTTCGAAAGTGTGTGTCTATTACCTGTAAGGATTATTTTCAGAAGCTGTTTTTTTTTTTTTTTTTTTTTTTTAATGGCTTTGCATTTGTGGTGTAATGGAAGTCACTCTAGGGTTTTTATTCAACATGTGGTTTTATTTCTTCATACCCAACAATTATACCATTGGATGAATTGTGATTAGTAGTTACATTTTTCTGATTAATGGAAGGTAGCAGCATTATTATGTGCTAAACTTCTAATTAAACCTTTTTTGTTACAGAATGAAAGTTCCTGCTCTAATCTTTGTGTAGAAGATCTTCAGAAAAACAGAGATTCAAATAGTATAATTAAAGATAGATTATCTCAAACGGTTAGGCAAAATACTAAATTCTTTTTTGACCCAGTTCGGAAATGTAATGGACAGCCAGTACCCTTTCAGCAACCAAAACATTTCACGGGAGGAGTGATGCGATGGTACCAAGTGGAAGGCATGGAATGGCTTAGGGTAATGAATCTTAGTGTATCCTATAATTTATGATGGTAATTCATTTCTATATACTAACCTGTTAATGTGATGTAATACGACTTGAGTTGTTCCTTCCATGTTTCACTGTTATATGTGAAACACATTTCTCTGTAAATATTTATGTTATGACTTACCCAGAATAAATTTTTTTTTCTTCCATATGCCAAACCCGTGGCATATGGAAGTTCCCAGGATCAAATCTCAGCCCAAGCTGTGACCTTCGCCACAGCTGTAGCAATGTCAGATCCTTAACTCATTGTGCAGGGCCAGAGATTGAACCAGCACCTCTGCAGAAACAAACTGGATCCTTAACCCACTGTGCCACAGTGGGAACTCCCAGAGTAAATTTTTGAAAGTGAAACATTATCTTATTTAAGGCTACCAATATTTTTGTGACTTTGATAACTGACTTCCCACAAATGTTATTACTTATGGTGCAAATATGTCATTCTCAAGATGGGTAAAAAGAAATAAATTGCTAACGAATGTTAGATGTTTATATCTGTTTAAATCAGTGTATATTTCTTTGGTCCAGATGCTTTGGGAAAATGGAATTAATGGCATTTTAGCAGATGAAATGGGATTGGGAAAGACAGTTCAGTGCATTGCTACAATTGCATTGATGATTCAGAGAGGAGTACCTGGACCTTTCCTGGTCTGTGGCCCTTTGTCTACACTTCCTAACTGGATGGCTGAATTCCAGAGATTTACACCAGAAGTAAGACAGGTTTCCTTTTACTAAATGTGTATTTCAAATGTTTTATCGTTTTGTTGCCTGAGTTAAGTTATAGATCTCTTACTCTGATTATGTTGAGTTCTTTGTAGCCCTCCATCCTATTAGAATTATCTTTCAATCTCAGCAATACTTTAAGTTTATATAGCATAATAGTTATTAGTAGTCTTGGACATCTTTCCAAAAATATCTTTGGATGATTTTTAGTGCATTAAATAATACATAGATTCACCAAAGACAGGCCTAGGTAGAATTTTATTTTTTTGCTTTTTAGGGCCACATCCGTGGCATATAAAGGTTCCCAGGTTAGGAGTAAAATTGGAGCTACAGGTGCTGGCCTGCGCCACAGCCACAGCAATGAACGCAGGTTCCGTGCTGTGTCTGTGACCTACACTGCTCACGGCAACACCAGATCCTTAACCCACTGAGTGAGGCCAGGGACCAAACCCAAAACCTCATGGTTCCTAGTCAGATTCGTTTCCACTGTGCCATGACGGGAACTCCAGAATTTATTTTTTAATTCTGTTCATCCTTGTGGTATTTTCCTTCCATACATAAGTGTTTTACTCAGATCTTTGCCTTATGAGACATATTTATTCTACAAATCGCTTTGCCATCTATCTCACCTTATACTTGATTTGTTTTTTTGTTTGTTTGTCTTTTTGCCTTTCTTAGGGCCACTCCCTCGGCATATGGAGGTTCCCAGGCTAGGGGTCGAATCAGAGCTGTAGCCACCGGCCTACATCACAGCCACAGCAACACGGGATCTGAGCCTTGTCTGCAACCGACACCACAGCTCATGGCAACGCTGGATCCTTAACCCACTGAGCGAGGCCAGGGATCGAACCCGCAACCTCATGGTTCCTAGTCAGATTCATTAACCACTGCGCCACGACGGGAACTCCTTGATTTATTTTTAATGGCTTTATTATTCTTCCATGGTAGTCCAGTTATTTATTAGAATTGATTGATTTGTGTTATAGAACTAAGGTTACGTTAAATTATATTTTTTCTCTTAGAAATTGATTTTATATTTTCCAAATTTTAATTTACATTTTGTTTTAACATTTGTTATAAATCAATGTAAAATCTTTTAGATTCCTACTATGTTATATCATGGAAGTCAGCAAGAACGTCGAAAGTTGGTAAATCATATTCACAAACGGAAAGGGACACTGCAGATCCATCCTGTGGTGATCACTTCGTTTGAGATAGCCATGAGAGACCGAAATGTGTTACAGGTACGAATGGTCCTCATTGGATTCTTGGTAGTCCATAAAATCATGTTTTTCTTAATTTATAACACTTCTCACTATCTAGTAGCATTTGTTTAATTTTTTTTTTCCTGGTAGAATATATGGCATTGTGCCTATTCCTTTAGAACCTGGAGGTTTTTATTAACAGAAAGATGGAGATGAAGTCTGTAGTCTTTGAGAAGAAAATTAAGGCCTTTGGCCCTTTAATCTATAGCCATAACATTATTTCAAATGTGTTAGAATCTGCCAGGCATAGACATTATCCGAGAATGTATTATAGATATGTCATACATATTACAGATGTTATCCATTTAATTTTAATCAAATAGTAAAATATATGAAGATAAGTTATTTTCTATCTCATGGATCAACTGTGGTATATATAACATTTCCATATCTACTTTTCTTTGTATTGTAGCTACTTATTTATTTGTGCCAAAGTTATTGTAATATTGTTGGAAAACGACCTCTCATTGCCTCTCAGTTCATTTTTTGGTGTTTTGAACTTTTCACTGCTCTGCCTATTTAATATATAGTTCTTTACTGTTTTTCTCTCTGACCAGTACGATTGACCTTTGAACAACATGGGTTTAGGGCCACCCACCTGGTGTGCAGTTGGAAATCCATGTATATTTTAGTCAGTCATCTTTATCCACAGTTATGGATCTGGATTTAGCCACCTGTGAATCATGTAATATTGTATATAGTATTTATTATTGAGAAAAATCTGCATGTAAGTCGACCTGAGCAGTTCAAATTCATGCTGTTCAAAATTCAGCTGTACATCAAATTTTATTTGTGTGCTGGTAGGATTTTGGAATGTGATTAGCATGTTATTTCTTCACAGTAAAAGTATCAGATACTGCATATAGGAAAAAGTGTACAGTAAGACTTAAAAGCACTTATAATTCTACCTAAGAATTTCTGTTGTTATACAACTATTGTTAGCATATAGGTATAATTTATAAATAGGGTAATGCTTTACACTGCTTATTGAAATACCTGTTTTCTACAAAATAATAAAACATGTAGATCTTTCTAATTATTTTGCTTTCTATGACTAGCCCATACTGAAACAGAAAGCTTCCTTGTTGATTTCATTTGCCAGTGGCTAGAATTTTTTTAGTTTTCCCTTTCACTGAGCTTTGGTTAACTATTTTAAGGATCCTCCTTTTAGAGGTTGATGGCATAGAGGGTATAGGACTTCAATTCTGGAGTAGCAGCAGAAGCATCTGAGTCTGTTTACTAATTCATTTTTCAGATTCCTCATCATTTCTGTTGCATTGGGTTCTTTTTCTTACTCATTTATGAAGGATGTTTTATATTTTGTTTGGCTTTTTAAGACATGTCATATAGTGAGAGATTATTCAGGATATCTGATTTGTTTGTTTTATTATCAAAAAGTTCCAAGTTTTTTTTTAATTAACAAAATCATAATATTTAAATTTTTCTTTTCATTCTGCTGTCAGTGTGTAAAGTAAAATGCAAAAGATGCCCTATTTCCTTCTTTTCCCCTAAATTGCCAATCGCATTATCCAAAGATATCTATACCTATAGTTATCAGTTGGTATTTATATTTCTCAAAAACTGTATATTTCTGTATTTTTACACATATTTGTGTATTTTTATCTTGCTTGAATAAGATAAAAGCATTAAAAATGAGAAATTGATTTTCATTACAACTTAAAGTAAATGGAGAGCTTTCTGTGAAAACATATATTACTAAAATTAGCTCCAGAAGAAAGGGAAAACCTAAACAAACCAATAACTATGTAAGAAGGGAGAACACCATCTGACTATGAAGAGCATCAGTTTCAGATGTGGGCTTCAACAATGAAAATCCTAATGCTATTTAGTGTTTCAGAGTATATAGAAATAGTAGCCTTTCATTTCCTATCCTAAAGTTTTTAGGACTCTAGGATAGCATTAAAACTAGATAAAGCATTAGAAAAGAAAACTACAGACTGCTTTGACTAAAGAAAAGGCATAATAGCAGATGGACTTTAATTATTAGTCCAGGGCCAAGTGAGGTCTATTTCAGGAACACAAATATGTATCAATTTTAGGAAGTTAGTCTATTAGTAGATCAGAGGAAAACACGATCTCAATACAGAAATAGCATTTGATAAAATTGAACCTTCATTCCAAATACAGAGGTTTTATTTTTAGATCTGCTCTTAGGAAAAACTGTGAGGTCATCATATAAAAAAGTTTTCCCTAAATTCCTTTTCTAGCATTGCTATTGGAAATACTTAATAGTAGATGAAGGACACAGGATTAAGAACATGAAGTGCCGTCTAATCAGGGAGTTAAAACGATTCAATGCGGATAACAAACTTCTTTTGACTGGTACTCCTTTGCAAAACAATTTATCAGAGCTTTGGTCATTGCTAAACTTTTTGTTGCCAGATGTATTTGATGACTTGAAAAGGTAGGTAAGCCAGTTATTTAATTATTTCTGTTTTTCTAACCTTGTCAAAATCTGTGCTTATAGTTTAATTTCTTTCTTATAGGTAGTTGGATTAAAGTGACAGCTTTGGGCTAGTTCTTTATAGTATATATCATACTTTCTACTCTCTTTGTTTTTTTATGGTTTTATTAAGAAATAATTGGCATATATCAGTGTACAAGTTTAAAGTACATAGGATGATGGTTGGGTTTACATATATCGGAAGTGACTACCACAGTTGGTTTAGTAACATCCATCATCTCAAATAGATACAGTAAAAAAAATTTTTTTCTCTTTGTGATGAGAACTCTTAAGCTGTTAACTCTTCTCTGTTAACAGCTTTCCTATATATCATAAAGCAATATTAAGTATAGTCATCATGTTGTACATTATATCGCTAGTGTTTATTTTATAACTGGAAGTTTGTACCTTTTTCTTTTTGGGGCCTCTGCGGTATATGGACGTTCCCAGGCTAGGGGTCCACCAATCGGAGCTACAGCTGCCAGCCACAGCCACAGCAATGTCAGGTCCGAGTCATATCTGCGATCTACACCACACAGCAATGCTGGATCCTTAACCCCACTGAGCAGGGCCAGGCATCAAACCTGCATCCTCATGGATGCTATTCAGGTTCGTTAATGCTGAGCCACAATAGGAACTCCAGGGATATACACGTTCTTCCAAATCCTCCCCATAGTATGTTCTTCTTTTGGAAAAAAAAAAAAAAAGAGATAAATAAAAAATTATTTCAATTTTATTTGCTTTGATTAAAGGAAAACTTTTATCTTGCTTTAAAATATTTTATAAGCCTCTTCATTGTTTTAACTTTGTAAAACACTTTCAGATGGATATTTTCATTTTATTCTCTAAAACAAGGGTAGAGAGGTTGAATACATCCCATCTCACACATGAGAAAACTTAAGTGTAAAGTTATTAAACATACTAGAGTCAAAGATATAATCAAGGTCTCCCAGATTCACCCTAATGCTTTTTATTCTAGAAACTGTTTGAATCTTCCCTTATATCATAAAAACAAAATATAAAAATAGTTTTCAGAAAGTAGTATCTCAGAAGAGTAAATAATCTTACCAGAAATTAAAAATAATGACACTAGAAATGTTGAAATCAGAAGGGCAAAGTAACTGATTTATACTTACTTTGGCATCAGTGAAGGAAGAAAGTTAATTTTGTGTGGGGAAAAAGTTTTATTTTGAGAATTTATTCTACCTCCGGTTACCAACATTAGCCCAAGGCCAGGGTGTCTTAGGAAACATTTATTAAAAGGCAAGATTTCCAGGTCCTGCATTTCTGCTGAGTATTGAGGAAGGAGCTAAGAAAATGAATTTATAAAACATGCCTCAGCTGATGAAAGTTTGGGAATATCTGGCCTAACTGCTGCATTAATGTTAATTCGCATTTTTCCCAATGGTATTTACTGACAGTACAGTGTTACTCAGTATAGACATGCTTATATATAATAGCTCACTTTTAATAGGTTGTTTTTACCTTGTAAAGAACTAAGGATATTAATAAATATCATTCTCAGGGTACGTATATATTGAATTTCAAAAACATTGTAGTGATCACATCTTTACCTAAAGAGGTCTTATGGCCTTGGTTTTCAAAAAGTTAGTTTTCATTTCTGTAACTTACTTAAAATGTCTCTTAAAATATGCACCTTTGGATGAGAGAGTGATCTTGGCTGTGACATCTGTCACCCCACTATCGCTAGGGTTGATTTGTCTGATCTGGCTGGCTAGGTTGGTGTCCCCTTCCTCCCATGGGACATATGTGTTCCTCCCAAAGATGCCTGCTTGGTCAAAGAGGACGTTATTCTCCAATAGAGGAGGACGCTTCTCTAGGTCCCCCGTAAGAGAATGTAGAGTATTCAAGCTTCCAGAACTGCAGACACCATATCCAAATGAAGCGCTGCATGTGGAGTCTGCCTTTATTTATTTATTTATTTATTTATTTATTTATTTATCTCAATTTTAGAGAAATACATTTTATTACATTTATAGTCATATAATGATTATCACAACCAAATTTTACAGCATTTCCATCCCAAACCCCCAGACAATCCCCCCACCCCCAACCTGTCTCCTTTGGAAACTATAAGTTTTTCAAAGTCTGGAGTCTGCCTTTAAAAAAGAGGAAAAAAAAGGAACCTTAATGTTTATTTAATGTCATACTATTGTAATAATATATTTTTAAATCAGAAAAACAAAGTTTCTTTTAAGAAAAGACCTGGTTCATAATGTAAAATCTATGTCATGTTAATATAATGAATTTATGTAATAGGATAACTTAAAATATTTTTTTTCTCTTACAGCTTTGAATCTTGGTTTGATATCACTAGTCTTTCTGAAACTGCTGAAGATATTATTGCTAAAGAAAGAGAACAGAATGTATTGCATATGCTGCACCAGGTTTTGACTTTTTTTCTTACTTTGCTTACTATAGATGTGTAGAATAAAAAAGGAACCCCTACAATTGATCTTTTTCAACCTGGTGTAGTAGATATTGAAAAATGAAGCACCAACCTCACACAAATTTATTTCCCTGCCCTTTCCCCTCCTCCAGAGATCACATGGCTTTACAGCAGAACCAAAGTGCTTTTCAAAATTTTGTCCTTTTCACATATATTCACTTTACCCCTAATGGTTACTTGTTAGCCAAAAATGAAAATTAAGTGTTTTACTTTAAACAAACATAATCTTTCAAAGGTCTCCCAGTTTCATATATGGGCCCCAAAAGCTTTTCACTGTGCTTTGACAATTTTATTCAAATTTTTTTTTGAAAATTTTTTTTTACTTTGAAGTGAAACCTCACAGTAATCAAAGTAAAAATAATATCCCAAATCATCATTCTTCTCTAGATTATTTGCATTTTAAGTCTGAAGCTTTAAAACTTATAGGAGTAAACTTTCAACACAAAAGTAAACTACTTTTTGTCTTTTTTGCCTTTTCTAGGGCCGCTTCCATGGCATATGGAGATTGCCAGGCTAGGTCTAATGGGAGCCATAGCCACCGGCCTACGCCAGAGCCACAGCAACGCAGGATCTGAGCTGCTTCTGCAACCTACACCACAGCTCACGGCAACGCCGGATCCCCAACCCACTGAGCAAGGCCAGGGATCGAACTCCAAACCTCATGGTTCCTAGATGGATTCGTTAACCACTGCGCCACAATAGGAACTCCTCAACATAAAAGTAAACTTTTGACAAGCTTTTTACCTTTCTGGGTTGGTTGACTTCTTCTAGCTCAAAACCTAACTTTTAAAAACTGCAGGCTGTAACTTTATCCCTAAGAAGTAGATATCACCTTCTTTCTGCTTTTTAAAGCAATGAAGTTATACTAGAAGATTTGAAAAATTAATTAAGTTGTGAAATGTTGTAGAAAACTGCTATGAGTACGAGTGTTGGTCTGGTCTGGAAAATTCCAAGGAGATCTTTTATATTGCCTACTGAGACATGACAGTTTCATATAGGAAGAAAAGAGGAAAAGGGGTAAAAGGGTATGTGGGGAGAGTATTCCTTTAGAAATGTTTAATATTTACATGTTTACTCATGTTTAAATTTTAGATTTTAACACCTTTCTTACTGAGAAGACTAAAATCTGATGTTGCCCTTGAAGTTCCTCCTAAACGAGAAGTAGTTGTTTATGCACCACTTTCAAAGAAACAAGAGGTCTTTTATACAGCCATTGTGAACCGTACAATTACAAACATGTTTGGATCCAGTGAGGTAGAGTGTGGATTTGAGATAAACCGAATGACAATTGGCATAGAAAATTTCATGATTGATTTCAGTCTTACATAAGGTTCATCACTTGTTTTCATGACTTACTGAGGGTGAATTTCTAACTGGGGTATAAGGCAAGAGGCCAGTAGCAGAAATTATCTCCTAGTAATTAAAATTCAAGTGATGGTTCATATATTCACTGCTTTGTGGTCATCTGGAATACTGTCTGAGGACAGACTTGAAAATACATTTGAACAATCACACATTATACTAAGGGCTTGCCATCTAGACCAGTCACCCCAAATACACAGCCCCTTTATAGGAAATGGTTGGTAGTCAAAAAATTCAACAGTATCTTCTATTTGAAAGGATTATCTTTTATAGTCACCCACCATATAAGAAGAGATAGAATTGGAGTGTGATTATCTTATAACTGAAGATTAGCATACCCTTAAAAATTTGTTCAGGTGTCCAGATTTTTGACTCTGCCATGAACCTATGTATTCTTTTCAAAATATTTATGATTATGCATTTCTGATTTTGTACAACCATTAGACTCTTAGCCCATTTTCATTTTTTTTGTTTTTTTTGTTTGTTTTTTTGGTTTTTTTTTTGTTTTGTCTTCTTGCCTTTTCTAGGGCCGCACCCGCAGCATATGGAGGTTCCCAGGCTAGGGGTCGAATCGGAGCTGCAGCCACCGGCCCACACCAGAGCCACAGCAACGCAGGATCCGAGCCGCGTCTGTGACCCACACCACAGCTCACGGCAACGCCAGATCTTTAACCCACTGAGCAAGGGCAGGGATCGAACCCGTAACCTCATGGTTCCTAGTTGGATCCGTTAACCACTGCGCCACAACGGGAACTCCCCATTTTCATTTTAAGTGAAGGGAAGGTCTGGCTTTTTAGCTATTAGGAAATTAAAGTAATTGCCTTTTGTGAGGGATTTCATTGCAGCATTATACCAATCCAAAGAAATATCCTCTGTAAGGCAAATATGTGGAGCCTTATTTCAGCCCAAAGCTATTAAATTGCTTTTATTTAAGTTCAATACGTTCAAAACAGTCTTATCTTTTTTTTTCTTTTTTTTTTTTTTTTTGCTTTTTAGGCCCACACCAGCAGCAAATGGATGTTTCCTGGCTAGGAGTCAAATCGAAGCTGCTGACCTACACCACAGCTCACTGCAACTCCAGATCCCCAACCCACTGAGCAAGGCCAGGGATTGAACCCACGTCCTCATGGATACTAGTCGGATTTGTTTATGCTGTGCCACAAAAATTTAAAAATCTTTTAATTTTTTCCACTGAGATATGAATGTATTAACTCTGATTCCAAATATTGTCATCAGTGTTAAAACAAATTTCACATGAAAACATTTACATTTGCCTATAGTTTATGGATTCTTGATTTTTTTGCCTTTGGAAATTACTAAACTTGATGAAAGACAAGATTATTTTTTTCTTTATATCCCAAAACATTTTTTACATAAAAATAAACGGTATTTCTTTAATTTGTTCTGTTTTAGAAAGAAACAGTTGAGCTAAGTCCCACTGGACGACCAAAACGGAGAACCAGAAAGTCAATAGATTATAGCAAAATAGATGACTTTCCTAATGAATTGGAAAAGTTGATCAGCCAAATACAGCCAGAGGTAGACCGAGAAAGGTATGAGTTTAAAAAATTTAAGGTATGCTTTAAACTGGTAATTTTGTACTTCTCATATTCATGGATTATGTGTTTTGGGCAGAGCTGTTGTGGAAACAAATATTCCTGTAGAATCTGAAGTTAATCTGAAGCTGCAGAATATAATGATGCTACTTCGCAAATGCTGCAATCACCCCTATTTGATTGAGTACCCTATAGACCCAGTCACACAAGAGTTTAAGGTGAATACTATTTAATAATACACTGTTCTGGTTTCTGTAACTTTTATGTTGGGTGAAAGTGTCATTTTGGGTTTTTTTTTGAGTGTTACTACTTAGAGTAGATACTGCTCTGTTTGTTTTATGAAGATTAAATGTTTCTAGTAAATGTAGACAGTGTTCTACCCCCAAATTTAGGACTTTAGATTGTTAAAAATAAAGGCTATATGTAAGCTAACTAGTATTTTTATTTATATATTCTTAGCTATATATACAGCTAAGAATCCTAAAATAAGTTTTTTAGTAACAATTGATTTCCACTCTGTTTTACTTATTTTCGTTTTTGGGGGTGGAGGGTGGGCTTGCATGTGGAAGTTCCTGGGCCAGGGATCCAACCCGAGCCACAGCAGTGACAGTGCCAGATTCTTAACCTCTAGGTCACCAGGGAATTCACTTGTTGTCTCTCAGAGATTGTTGTTACCTTTCAGTTATTTTAGTTTAGTTAGTATCTAGCTTATTAAAATCAATCTGGCTGTTAATTACTTCAATCTCAACAAATAGCCACAGGAGAGAACAAAAAGTTGACACTGAGTTGGAGGCTTCCAGATTAAATGAATGAAATTGCTTTCTTGGGCAGTCGATAGAAAAATAACATAGTACTGAGGAAATCAGTTCTCAGTAACCCTCAATAACTACTACTTCGCAGTAGGGTTCCTAACACCTAGCAATTGTGACATGTTGAGCCAGATAATTCCTTGTTAGGGATGTGCTGTCTGTGGTTTATAGGCCATTTGTCCAGCATCCCTAGCATCTAGCTACTAGATGCCAAAACATCTCCCTCCCCCAGTGTGTCAGCCTAACCTGTCTCCCAGGCACTGCCACATATACCCTAGGAGTGGAGGGCAAAATTGCCCCCATTTGAGAACCACTGCTTAAGCTTTTCATTGGTTAAGGAAGAAGGTCATTTCTAACACTATAATTGATGTTCGTAGAAGGTTAAAATTTTCTTTAATACTTAGATTGCTTATTATAAGCTCCTGTGCGTTCTTTAATTTCTACTGAGAATTCTAGCAGTAATTTTCATACACATTTGATAGAAAGTGTACTCAGTTGTAAAGAACAAACCTCAACATTATGTTTTATCATACAAAGTTTTGGAGAGAGGGGTGGGTAGGATAGATCAAGTATATACTGAAACTGAATTTTGGTTTTTGTGAAATCATTACTTTTAAAGTTTGTGGTTGCTTTTTTGTTTTCTTTTTTGTGTTGTTGCATCCATGGTATATGGAATTTCCACAGGCCAGGTATCAAACCTGTGCTGCCACAGAGACAACTGGGATATTAGCCTGCTGCACCACAGTGGGAACTCCTAGTTTTAAATTCTAGAATATGTTTTTCCTTGAGAAATATCTTCTGATAAAAAAAAGATCAAATAAGGTCAATTAGAAAAAAAATTTTAAGTTTTTAGGAATTTATTCGTCATTAAATTAAACTGCTCAGAAGGTTTTTATTTTGACAAAGACAAATTATTTGTAATTGTGACCTTTTTTTTCCTTTTCTATCTTTCTTTGCTCACGTTTAAGATTGATGAAGAATTGGTAACAAATTCTGGGAAATTCTTAATTTTGGATCGAATGCTGCCAGAACTAAAAATCAGAGGTCACAAGGTACTTTTGAGTAGATTTTTGGTTCACTAATTCTCTATTAATCAGTATAGGTATTAAGATATATTTAAATTTCAGGTGCTGCTTTTTTCACAAATGACAAGAATGTTGGACATTTTGATGGATTACTGTCACTTCAGAAATTTCAACTTTAGCAGGCTCGATGGATCCATGTCTTATACAGAAAGAGAAAAAAATGTAAGACTGCTCCTGTCATACATACTAAATTCTTTTATTTTCTATCTTGATTTCCAAATAATGTTCAGAATACCTACAAATATGTAGAGATAGGAAAGGCCAGAAACGCTATGTAGTAGGATCAAAAACATAGCATTTTGATTTAGTATTAATAAGTCTTTGTTGTTATTGTTCCTTTTTTGGCCACCCCATGGCATATGGAGTTCCTGGGTCAGTGATCAGATCTGAGCTACAATTGCTACTGAAGCTACAGCTGTGCCAAGGCCTGATCCTTAACCCATTGTGCTGGGCCAGGGATTGAACCTGCTTCCCAGTACTCTGAAGATGCCACTATGCCGTTGCTCCACAGAGGAAACTCCAGTAAGATTTAATGCTTCTGAAATTATATATACCTTCTAGCATAGCCTTACTTAATAATACCCTCTTTAACCATCGCTGTAAGAATATTTTTTGCCTGATCTGACTTTTTGACTTCCCTCCACCCCAGTATTTTACTGTGGAAAACTTGAAATATATATATAGCAACCAAAAGAATTTTTAATAACTACCTCTAAATCCACGTAGTACCTGCTGTTAAATTTTCGCTATTCATTTTTTAAATCACATACCTGTATTATAGCATTAGTCCATTACTGTATGTGTTCAGCATTCTATACTCCTTTGGTACCTTTCAAAGTAAATTACAGGTGATAACTTTTTTCTGATTACTTCAGCCTTTTTTGTCATTGTGTATAAAATTTACATTTCTTGAAGATATTAAAGTGTATATTTGCTGAGTGTCTGTATACCTGTGCCGCAAACCCCTATTAAGATACAGCTTTGAAAGTTCCCTCATCCTACTCATTCATTCAACTAACCTATCCTACCTACCCATCTTGTAGGCAACTACAGATTTCTTTTTTTCTTGGTTACCACTCTTGGGGGAGGATAGCCTAGACTTTTTTTTTCCTTTTAAATATTAACTATTCTCTCCCTCTCTCTCTTTTTTTTTTTTAATCTTTTTTTTTTTTTTTTTTTTTTTTTTGTCTTTCTTAGGGCCGCACTCGCAGCATATGGAGATTCCCAGGCTAGGAATTGGAGTTATAGCTGCTGGCCAACGTGGGATCCGAGCCGCATCTGTGACCTACACCGTAGCCTCATGGCAACGCTGGATCCTTAACCCACTGAGCAAGGCCAGGGATCGAACCCACAACCTCATGATACCTAGTTGGATTCGTTAACCACTGAGCCACGACGGGAACTCCTAACTATTCTCTTAAAGTTAAGTTCTTGATAAAATAGGTGCATGGAAAATAAATGACATTAACATGAGTAGATGTTTTGGCTTCTTTTGGATATGCCTTTTGTTTTGTTTTGTTTTTTGCTTTTTAGGGCCACATATGTGGCATATAGAAGTTCCTAGCCTAGGGGTCGAATCAGGAGCTGCAGCTGCCAGTCTGTGCCACAGCCACAGCAGTGCAGGATCTGGGCCATGTCTGTGATCTACACCACAGCTCATGGCAACTCTGGATACTCTTATCTGCTGAGTGGAGGCCAGGGATCAAACATGCATCCTCATAGATACTAGTTGGGTTCATTACCGACAACGGGAACTCCAGGATATGCTTTAATACTTGTAATTAAAAACATTTCCCTTGATCTTTTTGATTAAAGTTTATTTCCTCTATCCTCCTCACTTCTTTCTTTCTGGTTACAGTTTATTACAGTGAAAGGATACAGGTTAAAATCAGCAAAGACAAAATTGACAAAGGATGAACTCCAAAAGAAACTAGATGTGAACTTTCAGTGGAGTCATAGAAATAGCACTTAATTCTCATAGCAACAGTTTGTGGCAACACATGTGAAGTAAGCCAGGGAACTCACCTAAGCTTTGGTGTCCCAGGTTTTAACGGGGGTCAGTCACATAGGCATGGAGCACCCTTATGACTGGCCTGAGCTACTCAGTCTTAAGCTCTCTGAAAGTCAGTGCCTCTTGGAGCCTTTGGGCAGTAGGCATGATGATGATTTTTTGTAACCTAGAAAGTGAATCCTTTGAGAATTTTCTTTTTCCACCCAATTGGCCATTACTGAATTTATGGTTCTGAGGTTCTAGTACTTATTTATTCCATATCCAAAGTCCCGTGCGAATTCATACCCAGTGCGAAGAATGCTGACTTATTATATCCCTTGGCACACAACTGGCCTCCCTTTTCCTTTGATGGTAAACGTTTAGTGTGCAGCACTATATCCACATTCCAAAGCAGGAACAGTTTCTTTCTTAATTCCTTGTGTTTATTTATATTCCTTTTGCTTTTAGATGCACAGCTTCAACACAGATCCAGATGTGTTTATCTTTTTAGTGAGTACACGAGCAGGTGGCCTGGGCATTAATTTGACTGCAGCTGATACCGTTATCATTTATGATAGTGATTGGGTAAGTTGTAAGAGTAGCAATATAGTGATTATATTTTCATTTTGAATTTTTTAATCTTGCACACTTTGCAATTTCATAATCTATTTTGAAAAGTTATCCTCTTTAAGACAAGAATCGTTTCTTTGTCACGTGTCCAGTGTGTAAAGACTTTATTTTTTGTCTTTTGTCCTTCAGGGCTCCACTGGCGGCATATGGAGGTTCCCAGGCTAGGGGTCTAATTGGAGATGTTGCTGCCGCCTACGCCAAAGCCACAGCAACGCCAGACCCTTAACCCACTGAGTGAGGCCAGGGATCAAACCTATAACTTCATGGTTCCTAGTCGGATTCCTTTCTGCTGCACCAGGACAGGAATTCCCAGTGTGTAAAGCCTTGAACATACATTATCACTGAAGTCACTCTAGAAGTCTAAATTGAGTTAAGGCACTGTTTAAAAGATGCTAATTGGATCATGCTTTTTGAGTTTTACCCACATAGTTATGAGTTTAAATGATTTTAAACTGTTAAATGTTGTTTTTTTGTTTGTTTTTTTAACTTTAAGAATCCCCAGTCTGATCTTCAGGCCCAGGATAGATGTCATAGAATTGGTCAAACAAAGCCAGTTGTTGTATATCGTCTTGTTACAGCAAATACTATTGATCAGAAAATTGTGGAAAGAGCAGCTGCTAAAAGAAAATTGGAAAAGTTGATCATCCACAAAAGTAAACAACATTTTGTATAACTTTTTTGCTTCAGTTTTTCTATTGTGTGTTGTAAATTTTGTAAATAGCAATTGTTATTTTTATTTATAAAAAAATCAGCTCAGGATTTAAATAGGGAGGGGGGTAATTTGAAACTGTGAAGACCTAAACTGAGTTGGTGTGACCATAGACATAAGAGAAAGAAAAACATTAGCAATTGTCTCAAATGAGGTGCACTGGGGCAGAGACAGGTATCAGGTATATTTTTATTTTTATTTTTTTATTTTTTATTTTATTTTTTTTTGTCTTTTTGTTATTTCTTTGGGCCGCTCCCATGGCATATGGAGGTTCCCAGGCTAGGGGTCGAATCGGAGCTGTAGCCACCGGCCTACGCCAGAGCCACAGCAACTTGAGATCCGAGCCGCATCTGCAACCTACACCACAGCTCAGGGCAACGCCGGATCATTAACCCACTGAGCAAGGGCAGGGACCGAACCCGCAACATCATGGTTCCTAGTCGGATTCGTTAACCACTGCACCACGACGGGAACTCCTCGGGTATATTTTTAAAGTGCCATATCCTAAACTCTGTCATGGGGATTTAATTTAATACTACTGCTTATCTGTTTCTCATTTTTTAAAAAAAGTTTTATTTTTTTTTAATTGAAGTATAGTTGATTTATAATATTATATGTTTTAGGGGTATAACATAGTGATTCACAATTTTTATAGGTTATACTCCATTTAGGGTTATTAAAAAATAATGACTATTTCTCTATGCTGTGTAATACCTCCTTGTTGCTTGCTTATTTTATACATAATGGTTTTTATCTCTTAATCCTCTACTGCATTCTGACCCTACCCCTTATCTCTTATCACTAACCACTAGCTTGTTCTTTATATCTGTGAGCTGCTTTTGTAATATTCATTGGTTTATTTTTTTAGATTTCATATATAAATGATAAATACAGTATTTCTTTTATCTACCTTGTTTCACTAAGCATATACCCTCTAGGTCCAGAACCATTATGTTGAATAGGTCTCATTTGTTTATTTTTTGCTTTTGTTTCTCTTGCCTGAGGAGACAGATCTAAAAAATGTTGGTAAGACCAGTGTTAAAAAATGCATTGCCTGTATTTTCTTGTAGGAGTTTGATGGTTTCAGGTCTCAGTCTAGGTCTTTAGTTTATTTTGAGTTTATTTTTGTATATGAGAAATGTGAGAAAATGTTCTAGTTATTCTTTTACATGTAGCCATCTAGCTTTTTGAAGACACTGGCTTTTCTTCATTGCACATTTTTGCCTACTTTGTTGTAGATTAATTGACCATAAGTTCCATGGATTTACTTATGTGCTCTTTGTTCTGTTACATTGCTCTATACGTCTGTTTTTGTACCAGCGCCATGCTGTTTTGATTGCTATAACTTTGTAGTATTGTCTAAAGTCAGGGAGACTGATTCCTCCAGCTTTGTTCCCTTTTTTTTCCCCCCCTAAAGATTGCTGTTGTTATTCGGGGTCTTTTGTGGTTCTATACAAATGTGAGGATTCTTTGTTCTGTAAAAAGTGTCATGGGTGTTTTGGTAGGGATTGTATGAAATCTTGTAGATTGCTTTGGGTATTAGGGACATTTTAATAGTATTAAATCTTGCAATCTGAGAACATAGGATATCTGTTCATTTCTTTGTTTCATCTACAGTTCATTTCTTCAGTGTTTATAATAGTTTTCAGAGTATAGATCTTTCACTTCCTTGGTTAAGTGTATTCCTGGCTATTTCATTCTTCATTTGATTTTAAATAGGATTTTTTTTTTTTACATTTCTGCTGATAGTTCATTATTAGTGCAAGGAAACAATTGATTCCTATTCCTATATGTATTAACCTTGTATCCTGAACTTTGCTGAATTTATTTATTTATAACAGTTTTTTGTGGAGACTTTAGGTTTTTTTTTTTTTTTTTTTTTTGATATAGTATCATGGCATCTGAAAATAAAGACAGTTGTACTTATTCCCTTCCATTTTGGATGCCTTTCATTTATTGTCTGATTACTGTGGCTGGGTCTTCCAATACTGTGCAAATACAAATGGTAAAAGTAGGCGTGCTTGTCTTGTTCCTGATTTTTGAGGACAGGCTTTCAGCTTTTCACTATTGTTCTTGTTAATGTTAGGGATTTGCCTGCCAAAATGCTTAAAGAAAATTTCCAAGCCTCTTCTTGCAAGTAAAATATCTTAAATATTAGTATATTTACTATATAGAGGTATATTGAATACATAGTTATATTGAAGTAGTGCTATAAGATGTTTACTTTGTTGAAATCACTATTTCAAAAAATATTTGACTCCAGTATGCCCTTTTTATAGTTTAAATAATGGTGTATTAAAAACACAGGAATCTTTTTCATCTAGAAATAGATTTAAGGAATAGGGAAGTGAGGTGGGTGAGGCATTGGTGTTTTATATTCTGTTCCATGAGAATTTTAGAGTTCTGCTTTTGTTATTTTAATGTCAAATTCTCTTAAGATAAATGTCTTGATAGCTAACTTAAGAAAAACTGAAAATCACCTTATATGAGTTTGAAGCCTAGAGAAATATCTGTAATGTTGAAATCACCATCACTTTGTTTTATGCTACTTCTTTATTTGTAACTATTTTATCCAGTATCTATCTGGTTTTGAGGGAAATAATGGATTAGGTTTTAGATAAATTTTAGGAACATTCAGATTATAGCTAAAATTTCCATTGCGGGGGGGGGGGGGAGAAGAATTTGATTTTAATAAGATTTTCTGCAAATTAAAAAATTTTCATCCATGCTGCTTTTAAGTATTTGAATGATGAAGTAAATTCTATTTTGTCTGTTGAATTTGGTTTAAATTAAAGTTTATCTTTAATTTGTCCACGTTTTATTTTTCATTCATTTATTTTTCGCCGTGTCCCTGGGTGTTTCCAGATTTTAGTTCTTATGAATAACTTGCCTTGTACAAGTATTGGTGAGAACACTATTGATTTGTTCTTGGTCTTAGGGTGAGTGTTTACCTATAGAAAGCTACCAGACTTTTCCCCAGGTGGCCATACCATTTGACACTCCCTCCAGAAACTTAGGAGAATTGGAGTTGCTTTTCTTCCTAAACAGTTGGTTTGTCTGTCCTTTTTAATGTAAGGCATCCTGCTTGGTTTGCAATGTATTGCATTTTGGCTTTAAAAGCAATTCTGAGTGTTTTGAATTTCTTGACATTTTTTTCTAGATCATTTTAAAGGTGGTCAGTCTGGATTAAATCAATCTAAGAACTTTTTAGACCCTAAGGAATTAATGGAATTATTAAAATCTAGAGATTATGAAAGGTGAGATTTTTTTTAATTTAAGAAAAATATAATTCATAGTTTTGATTTATCATAGAGAACTGAATATTTTGTTTTCTTATAGGGAAGTAAAAGGATCAAGAGAGAAAGTTATTAGTGATAAAGATCTGGAGTTGTTGTTAGATCGAAGTGATCTCATTGGTAAGTATCTCATGGAAACTTTTATGGAAACTTTGAAACATACACAGAAGTAGAGAAAATAGTATAATGTACCCCTGTACACACAATTCATTGTGCTGTAACAGCTCACACCATTTAGCCAGTTTTGTTTCCTTGCCATTTTCTTTAATCAGAATCTTTAATTGATGACATTTTACCCATAGCGACTTTCTGGGTATCTTTTACTGAGAAGAACATCTGTTTTTAAGCATAGCCACAATGTCATTATTACATTTAAGAGCGTTGGCCCTAAAACCTTAAATATCATTTAATACCCAATTCATATCCATACTCCATTTGTCTCAAATCTTTTCACAGTTAGACTCAGGATCCAGATTTCACTGTTTGTTTTCTTCTGTTTCTTCTGTAACACCCTCCTTAATTTTGTTTTTCCATGCCATTGATTTACTAGAGAACCTGAGTTATTTGTCCTATAAAATGACCTGCATTCCAGAATTGGCTGATTCCCTCCCACCCACCTTACAGTCTTTTGACTTGTTCTTCAATCTACTTATTTTCTGAAAAGTGATAAATAGCTATGTAAATAGCTCTATAGGCTTAATTAGATTAGGAAATACCACTGCTTTGTTCTCATTTTAAATCATATCAAGAGATGCATCAGTCTGGGTTTCTTATTTTTAGTTAGCTAAGATTGTTTGATCAGCTGATTCAGACTGCTGCTATTCATAAAACTTCCTGTTGACTTTTTTTTTTGTCTTGTCCTTGGCATGTCTTCCTGGGCCAGGGATCAAATCCACACCACAGCAGTGACAACACCAGATCCTTTACCTGCTGCACCACCAGGGAACTCCTGATCTTTTATTTAACCTGATGGCTTTAGTATTCATTGGTTATGATTTTGAACCTTTTTTTTTTTTTTTTAAGTGTTGCAAAATGGCTATTTTTCTTGTTCTGTCATTCTGTTAGCTGGAATTAGTCTATTATAACTTTCCTATGTCAACTCTCTGGTACTCTGAGATATAGTCTATACAGATGAGGCAGGATAAATTGTTTATGTATCACTTGTAAGCTGTGTAGATGCCTAAAATGGTGACGATAAATTACTTTGAATCCAAATATTTAAAACACATCGTTTACTATTTTATGACATATTACAGTATTTTTGCTCTTGATTACTTATGTGTTGAATCTGTAGGGTGGAAATAATGGTGTTTCTGTGAATCTTTTCCCAGCTGCATTCAGCAGTGCTGTTTGTTAGTGGCTTGATATTAGTGATAGTAGGAATCTTTAATCCATGGAAATAAGAAAAAAATTTACAAAGTAGGACCCTTTTTAGGGAGCAGTGATCTGATTGTTAAAAACCATCACAGCAGTGGGTCTAGTGCCATGATATCAACTTAGTTTCAAATAATTCTTTTTTGTGTGTGTGTCTTTTTTTTTTTTAGCTATTTCTTGGGCTGCTCCCGTGGCATATGGAGGTTCCCAGGCTAGGGGTCGAATCAGAGCTGGAGCCACTGGCCTACGCCAGAGCCACAGCAACGCGGGATCCGAGCCGCATCTGCAGCCTACACCACAGCTTGCGGCAACGCCAGATCCTTAACCCACTGAGCAAGGGCAGGGATTGAACCCACAACCTCATGGTTCCTAGTCGGATTCGTTAACCACTGCGCCACGACGGGAACTCCTCAATTCTTTTAAAAGTATGCTATCTTCTTACTGAGTTGAAAGAATTCTTTATATATTCTAGATACAAGTGTCCCCTCAGATGATACATTCTAAAAATATTTCCTCCCAGTCTGGCTTATTGTAGTACTTTCTTTGTGTCTTTTAAAGAACAAAAGAAGAAAATTTTATGTAGTTCCATTTTTTTTGTTGTTGTTATTATGATTTTGGTGTCCTAAGTAATATTTGCCTAGCAAGGTTGGGATGTTTTCCTTTAAGAATTTCTTTTTTTGCTGCTACCTCAGGCATATGGAAGTTCCCAAGCCAGGGATCGAATCCCAGCCACAGCTACCACCTCTTCAACAGCTGCAGCAATGTTGCATCCTTAACTCACTGCACTGGGCCAGGGACAGAAGACTTGCTACAGAGACAACGTTGAATCCTTAACCTGCTGTGCCCAGTGGAAACTCCTCTTTTAAGAGTGGCACAGCAGAAATGAATCTGACTAAGAACCATGAGGTTATGGGTTCAACCCCTGGCCTCACTCAGTGGGTTAAGGATCCGGTGTAGACGTGAGCTATGGTGTAGGTCACAGACGTGGTTCAGATCTGGTGTTGCTGTGGCTCTGGTATAGGCCGGCAGCTATAGCCCCAATTCGACCCCTAGTCTGGGAACCTCCATATGCTGTTGGTGTGGCCCTAAAAAGACCAAAAAAAAAAAAAAAGTTTTACAGCCTCATATTTCGGTAAATTTTTGTGTAGGGTATGAGATAAAGGTCTGAATTTTTTTTGCATGTTGTCCAATTGTCCCAGCACAATTTATTGAAAAGATTATTCTTTCCATTTTGAATTTCCTTGGGACCTTTGTTGGAAATCAGTTAGTTAACTTTAAATGTGTTTCTGTACTCTCAGTGCTGTCCTATTCCTGTTAATCTCTTTCTTAATCCTATGCCCTTACTGTACTGTCTTAAGATTAATACTGCTCTGTTGAGTTTTGAAATTGTGAAGAGTGAATCCTCCAATATTGCTCTCTTTTTTAAATTGGTTTTAGCAATTCTCAGTTCTTTGCATGTTTATGTGAATTTTAATTTTCATACAGTTTAGGGAAAAGATAAAGAGATGAAGATAAAGCATTATGGTCAAATCTTAATCTTATTAAATAAAAATCAACAGCATAGACAATTTCACATTAATTTAATAAATGGAGAACTAGATAATAAAAACCCACTTGACATACTATCATAAGCATTATGGTCAAATCTTAATCTTATTAAATAAAAATCAGCAGCATAGACAATTTCACATTAATAAATGGAGAACTGGTTAATAAAAACCCATTTGACATACTATCATAACCACACATAATTCTTTTCTTTTGCACTTTTGGCTGCTTCTTGGCATATGGAGCCCCTGGGCCAGTGATCTGATCCTGAGCCACAGTTGTGACCCAAGCCACAGCTGGGTTGACAGCAGATCCTCACCCCACTGTGGGAGATGGAACCTGAGTCTTAGAGCTCCCAAGATGCCACAGTGAGAGGACCCACCCTCATAATTCTTAGATCTGACATAGAAAAGAATGTTCAATGTTCTTAATCTGACAAAATGCATTCATCTAGTAAATTACTAAGAAAATCAACAAATATCATAGGCAATAGCTCTCATTCCCATTATACACTGTACAACATAATGCAATGTATAAGGAAGTCCTAACTAAAGCTATAAGACAATAAAAATAGGAAAAATAGTTTTATTGTTGCTTTAGCAGATGGTTATAATTATCTCCAAAGAAATTCTAAGGGAATCTAAAAGAATTTAAGAAGTTTGATATAAACTAATAGTATGTACATTAGTGATAATTGTTTAGAAAATGAGGTACTTACACCACCTACAAAACTATAACATACCTAGAATTAAATGCAATAATTTCTTGGAGTTTCTGTCATGGCTCAGCAGAAATGAATCTGACTAGCATTCATGAGGATGCAGGTTCAACCCCTAGCCTTGCTCAGTGGGTTAAGGATCTGTTGTGGCTGTGGCTGTGGCATAGGCCAGCAGCTACAGCTCCAATTCGACCTCTAGCCTGGGAACTTCCTTATGCTGCAGGTGTGGCCCTAAAAAGCAAATAATAATTTCTTTAAGGCCTTGAAAAAAAAATTAGGAAACATTAAAGGACCATAACAGAACTGAATAAATGTATGGATATAAACTATTCATGGGTATGAATGTTTAATATTAAAAAAACTCTGTAATCCCCAAATTAACTTGTATTTCTTACATTGATCTTTTAATTAAAATCTCATTATGACTTTTTGTAGAGCTCTGATAGGGTATTTTTAAAATTTATATGGAGTGGTAAAGGGCCAAGAGTCAAGACAATTTTGAAGAACAAAATAAATAAGGTATTAAGATGTAATTAAAAAGTTATATTTAAGACTTTTGAGTTAAAGACTTCTGTAGGAGTTCCCATTGTGGCACAGTAGGTTAGTGTTCTTTCTGGCTTCTCTGTGTGGCATTGCCAGTTTGATCCTTGGCCTGGTGCAGTGGGTTAAGGTTTGGCATTACCTGAGCTGTGGCAGAGGTTCACAGATGTAGCTCACATTTGATTACTGGTCCAGAAACTTCCATATGCTGCAGGTGTGGCTGGAAAAAGAAACTGTAAAAAAGGACTTTTGTAAACACCCACAATACCATAAACAGATAAGAGACAAACCACACTTATCTGCAGCATATAGCACACAGACACAGGAAATGGTTATTGTATTTAGGTAACTAACAAGAAAACTGGATAACTTAAGAGTAGCAGATTACCAGAGAGAAAAATCCAGTGAATATAGAAATCAGTATGCAGATTAAAACCAGTAGCAATTTCATTTCAGTAGCTATCATATTGACAAAAATGTAAAGGGCTGCATACTAGCTATGGGAGCGTGTGCAAAGATTCATCTTCATACTGTCTTGTTTTCCCACTTTTAAACCAAGATTGTGCTCTTGGGAAAAAAAAATCTCTGAGAACAGAATTCAGATTGCTCTGTTAATTGTTCTACACCTCTGTATCTTAAATTCAGCAGAAGTGATATTGATTAGCAAACTTGATGTTGGGTGTGTTTGTTCTTGGAGGCCAGGTCTGGTTGTAATAAGAGGAATGTACTTTCTTGCTAAAGTGGCCCCCATTTCTGTGGGCTGAAAAATTTTGGACAGATGACTCCTCACAAAAACATATTGGACATCTCTTTTAAGTTCTTATCTGTTAAAAAAGAATAAGCACTCGTTTATGTATTTTTCTCTTAGATCAAATGAATGCCTCGGGACCAATTAAAGAGAAGATGGGGATTTTCAAGATACTGGAAAATTCTGAAGATTCCAGTCCTGATTGTTTGTTTTAAATTGGAGCTAAAGAATGTCTTCAAAAGGTTCTTGTTTACATCCTGTGATTTACCTGTTCTGGTTTTGAAATCCAGACTTTTCAGTCTTCTTTTTTGATTATATCAGTTTACATAATATAATTTTGTACCATTGCATAATTTTCTGAGCCTTATTAAGAACAAAGATATATTTGTAGGAAATTTAGATTTTCAGTTAATTTTTCAGACTGTAGTACTCTTGGGTACAGACTGATGTGTACTTAACCACTACCGGATTTATACAGTCTTCCTGTGGAAGTTTAATATCTTTCCCCCACCCCGCTTTTAGCAGTACAGTTTATGGGTTTTTGGTACTTCAGTTATGGAGTAGGCTTTAATGGGGGAAAGATTGGGATTATACTTTCTATTGTTTAATAAAAAATGGTTTGATTTTAAGGTCTATTTCTATAAAATAGTTTGCCAAATAAATGTTTGCTATCAGATGATTTTTTTTTTTTTTAAGAAAATTAAGGGCTCAGAAAAAAGTGTTGCCTGGCATTGTGATTCAACATTATTATGGAAACTTGATTTTGTTCATTAGTACCATATGCTTATGTCATAAAAAGATTTGAACAGGACATTGGATTAATACAGAGTACTGGAAGAAATTGTAGATTCTTGAAAAAAGACCTGACAGAAGTGGCAGTGTGTCATGCAAAATGAGAACAGAACAAGAGAGAAGATGCTCTAAAAATTTATGTCAGGAAGGGGCCAAAATAAGACTTATGATATAAATAACACAAATCCATACTAGAGGAGCAGAAAGGCCCAAATGGGAACAACATAGACAGTGTGGGTATATGAGACTGAGGAAGAGAAATACTGAATGGTCCCTGCAAGGAACGCTTGTGTGTAGGTTGTTTATCTTGCTGCCATGTATATTCAGATGGAGTTCAGATTCTCTCGGCCTTAGGGTGATGGAACCTAGGACTCAGAAGAAAATTTTTTTAGTCAACACATCTTCACAAATAACATATTGTGTTTATTAATACTTTACCATTGATTATGGTTATAAAAGTCAGGCCTAAGGAATCATATTTATGAGAAAAATTAAGTATTATCTTTTGGTCTTTATTTCTCTGGAATCCGTTAATTTTATAATTTGGTTTACCACTGCTGCTGCCTTCAGAGAAGAGGTAACATGCCAAAATCTAGTGAAGCTTGTCTTTCCATTACACATGTTTTACATCCCTAATTTTGGTAATGATTGTACCTCTGAACAGATTTGATTAAAAATTGAAATTTTTTTAAGTGAATTGTAAAAACAAATGTTTCTCAGGATTTTATTTTTGGCTTAGATGTGGTAAACTAAGGTTAAAGTTACCACATGCTGTCATGCTGTTCTCTTGTGCATATCTAAGACATAAGTTCAAAAACGGTGCCAAGCAGATGGTGGCCAGACAAAATAAAAATGCTGTCTCTTAGGTGTTACTTGGTACCAATATAATTTGAAAGTATGAACACTTAATTATAGGCAGCTATACTTGATTATATAATGGTTGGTCACTTACATGATCTAGAATGTTCTTGTTACACATTTTGTTTGGATCTGATTGAAATGAATACACATTTGAAAACTCAAATTCCTGAGCTATGTCTGCAGGTTCCAAAAGAGAAATGCAGCCCTAAAAGATAAATTGTCCATCATTTTTCTTGATCTCCCTTTTGCAAGTCTTCTGTCTTCAGTTAGATCAATGTGCAGATTGGCCCCCAAGTCACATCTCTGTGTATTCTTTAGTTCTTCCTGAGTGTCCTTTTAAGTTTCCTCTCTGTCCTTCACTGTTTGCTTCAGTGTTACCACCTGAAGAGCTCTTTGATAGTGGGGGCAAGGAAGGATTATATGAGTGTTCCTCTTTAAGTTATTTCAGAACATCTGTAAAATAATTATGTGTGCCTGCCTCTTTGTTCTCAGTACTCACCACCACCACCCATGCTATTAAGGCGGTCAGATGAAGATTTCATTTCTTAGCTTTAAAAAGTGAAAGAAATATGGGAGTTCCCATCCTGGCTCAGCAGTAACGAACCCATCTTGTTCAGGGATGTGGATTCAATTCCTGGCTTTACTCAGTGGGTTAAGGATCCAGCGTTGCCATGAGCTGTGGTGTAAATTGCAGACATGGTTTGGATCCCAGGTTGCTGAGGCTGTGGTGTAGTGTAGGCCAGCAGCTTTTGCTCCAATTTGATCCCTAGCTTGGGAACTTCTATATACTGAGGGTGCAGCCCTAAAAAGACAAAAAAAAAAAAAAAAAAAGTTAAATATTAAAATAGCATAGTTCTTACAGAAACGGGTGAGTTTAATTTTTATTTCTTACTGAGCTGTAACATCTCAACAAAGAAAACTGAGCACTTCATAGTTTTGCGTATCCAGTTGTAACTACTGTTCAGGTTAAGATGAGGTATTTCTTTTCAGAAGGCTTTCTTCCCTCCTAGTTAATAATCCTACCCTATAAGTATCTTTTCGAATCAGAGTTTTTGTCTTTACCGTAGATATGACAGGTGTAGTTTCGCTGGATGATATGATAACTTTTAGTGTTTTTGAGAAACCTCCTGATGGAAAATTCTGTTCCATAATGGTTGCACCAGTTCACATTCCTATCAACAATGTATGAAGGTTTGCTGTTTTCCATCCTATCTCTAGCATTTATTATTCAAAGAGTTTTTCATGGCCATTCTGCAGTGTGTTTGTTACATGTTTTTTCTTTCTTTTTTGGCCCCCCCTCGGCCTGTGGAGGTTTTGTGTGTTTTTTGGTGTTTTTTGGGTTTTTTTTTTTTGCTTTTTAGGGCTGCACCTGCAGCATATGGAAGTTCATGGGCTAGGGGTCAAATTAGAGCTGCAGCTGCTGGCCTACACCACAGATAAAGCTCATGGCAACACCGGATCCTTAACATTGGGTGAGGTCAGGGACCCAAATGGATACTAGTCAGGTTTGTTTCCACTAAGCCACAAGGGGAACTAAGTATTTTTTAAAACAACTTAATTTTCCTTTTTAAATGCTATGAATTACTGAAATCCAATTTAATTATTTTACTATGGTAGGGAAGCAAAATTTGCCATAGGAAAAACATCTGATAAAAATCACGTTTTCTTATATCAGTCTCTAAAGATAATAGGAATAAAAGCAAAAGTAAACAATTGGATCTGATCAAACTTAGAAGCTTTTGCACAGCAAATGAAAACAAAGACAACCTAGGACTGGGAGAAAATATTTGCAAACAATGTGACGGACAAGAGCTTAATTCCCAAATTACACAGTTTATACAACTCAATAACAAAATAACAACCCAATCAAAAAATGGGCAGAAAACCTAAATAGACATTTCTCCAAAGACACAGAGATGGCCAATAGGCACATGAAAAGATGATCATCATTGGTGATTTTTAGTGAAACACAAAACTGCAATGAGGTTTCACCTCATACTGGTCAGTATGGCCATCATTAAAAAGTCTACAGGAGTTCCCGTCGTGGCGCAGTGGTTAACGAATCCGACTAGGAACCATGAGGTTGCGGGTTCGGTCCCTGCCCTTGCTCAGTGGGTTAACGATCCGGCGTTGCCGTGAGCTGTGGTGTAGGTCGCAGACGCGGCTCGGATCCCGCGTTGCTGTGGCTCTGGCGTAGGCCGGTGGCTACAGCTCCGATTAGACCCCTAGCCTGGGAACCTCCATATGCCGCGGGAGCGGCCCAAGAAATAGCAACAACAACAACAAAAGACAAAAGACAAAAAATAAAATAAAAAATAAAAAAAAAAAAAAAAAAAAAAAAAAAAAAAAAAAAAATAAAAAGTCTACAAATAGGAGTTCCCACTGTGGTGCAATGGGATTGGCAGTATCTTCAGAGTGCTGGGATGCAGGTTTGATCCCTAGCCTGGAACAGTGGGTTGCTGGGACTTAGGTTGAGACTGCAGCTTGGATCTGATCCCTGGCCTGGGGATTCCATATGCTGCAAGATGGCAAAAAAAAAAAAAAAGTCTACAAATGTGGGAAAGTGTGGAGAAAGGGAGCCCTCATACACGGTGGGAATTTAAATTGTTGTAGCCACTATGGAAAATAGTTTGGAATGGTTCCTTTAAAAACTAAACTAAAAATAGTTACCATATGAGCTAGCAATCCTACTGCTAGGCATATATCCACAGAAAATTGTTTTGAAAAGATAACATGCACCCTGATGTTCCTTTGCAGCACTATTTACAATATCCAAGACACGGAGGCAATCTAAATGCCCATCAGTAGACGAATGGATAAAGATGTGGTGTGTTATGTGTGCACACACATACAATGGAATTTACTCAACCATAAAAAAAGAATGAGATAATGCCATTGTATCAACATGAAACATGAATGGACCTAGAGATTATACTAAGGGAAATAAGTCAAAAAAAGAAAGACAAATACATATCATTTCTATGTGGAATATAGAAAAAAGTGATACAAGCAAACTTACTTACAAAATGGAGAACAGACTCAGACATAGAAAACAAACTTATGGTTCCAAACAGGAATGGGGAGGGTAAATTACGTGTTTGAGATACAATACTACTATATATAAAACAGATAAACAAGGACTTACTATATAGCAAAAGAAACTATTCAATATCGTGTAGTAATCTGTAATGGAAAAGAACCTGAAAATATATATATATACACACACACGTATAAGTCACTTTGCTGTACATCAGAAACATAACATTACATAGGAAGGTTATCACTGCAAGAGAAAAGAGCAAAACGAGTCCCTGCTGTGGGTTAAGAATCAGACGAGCAGCTCTGGTTCCTGAAGAGGGACAGGTTCAGACCCCATCAGGGTGCAGTGGGTTAAAAGATCACTGGCATCTCTGGCCCAGGAACTTCCATATGCCACAGGTATGGCCATTAAAAGAAGAAATTAGCAAAAACTGATAGGAAATTTGACTTTAGAAAACTATTCTAATTACTACAGTCTTCCAATAGCATTTAAATAATACATTCTAGACCTAGGCTAACAGGAGAGGGAAGTAAGAAATAAGTAAACAAATGCAAACGCCTTATTAAATTTCGCATTATCTTGAAATTTCACATTATCTTGAGGCTCTTAGGAAAAGTTATTTTTTAGCTGAAAATATACTTTAACCAAAAAAACCTGTCACAGTGACATGTGAATAATGAGTACCTTCATAGTGCCTTAAACGGAGTTGATGGGAACATATAGTACGATATTCTAGCTGCTAGTCTTGTCAGTCTCAGGAGGTTGAAGGCCTAGTGTACCCTAAGAAGAGAAATGTGGCAAAAAGTTTATTCCTTTTTATCTCCACATGTAGTTAAATATCCCCAAAGTAACGACTCATTTCAAGTAGTTGCTCTGCTTACAGATTTTATTTACAGAATCATTGTTAATAGTGGTTTTTAGTGAATTCCTTATATTTACATCTTATATACACATTTGTACTAGAAAGGTAAAGAAACTGTACAGTAATAAAAATGAGAAAATACAGTAACTTAAGTCCAACTCAGGAAAGAAATACACAAAAGTAAGATTAAATTTAGGCAGGTGGTCTAACCTCAATGAGATTATTTCCAGGGGTTACAATCCCTCTATCAAGGTCACCAAGCCAAAGAAATAGTTACCAGAGTTAAAATGTCATTCTAAAATCTATTAACACCCTGGGTACTCCCCCTCAATATTTTATTACACTACTAGTTTGCACTAAGCAAGCTCCTATGATAGGAGTTAGCTTCTGAGGGTTCCTTAAGTGGTCCCTAGTCTAGAATGACCCATGGGGTAAAAATACATGGGTACCGTCTGGTCCCATACTCCTAAAGAGGCAGTCACTAACAAGATTCTCAGGCTTGTTAGTTTGAAGACAATATACCACCAAGAGAAATGGTGTGCTTAAGGGTTTTAATCCAAACTGCAACATAAAAAAGCACACTATAAATCTAATTATTAACCAAATAGGTTACACAGATACCACTCATAATATTCAAGTGATTTACCTCTGGCTCAAGAATTAAATTCAATGTCAACTTACCAATAATTAATCATTCTTTTATCCACTACGTCATCAAAGTTAGACTTACTAGAAAAAAAATTTTCTTTTTTCTTGCACTATTATTTCCATTGATTAGAAAGTTACTCAGTGTTTTACAAGTCATGGACTTAACCACATATTAAGATTTCAAACTTCAAACTGGAATTTACAAGTTGTTTCTAACAAACAGTGAAAGAATTTTAACAAATTTAAAGTCTTGCCAAGTAGTGTGCTATTTAAGAACTCTCAGAATTCATTACTTTTTACTCTTACCTGTGAAAAACCTCATTTATTTTTATGGACTTAACTCTCACCAAAAAAATCTTCAGTCCATTAAAGTGCAAAGAACTTTCTATCAGCTTTCTTAAATTACCACATAATTTCTTAGACTAGAAACAGGCTAAAATGCTCTGACTGATAGGAATTCCTTAAAGAAAAAAACAATTTTCCTTCAAAAACAAATAGACATGATACTGTGGAAAACATTTAAACAAATGCTAAACAAACTCCCACTAATATTTCCAGTTTCCACATAACCCAAATTTGCCCAATCCTGTGAGTGAAGATACACAACTTCAGTGACATAGCTAATATCAAAGGTGTTTGTTCATGGTCTATAATACCTTCAAAAGTTCAGAACTGATCAGCACTATTTACTTCAAACAGTAATTTGGAAGTTAAAGTAGTATCTAACAATCCTGTTGTGACCTCCAAAATGCCTTTATACTAATTGGTTTAAAAAAAAAAAAAAGATGTAAAAATTTGAACTGTATCCAAAGCTGTTAAAAAAATTTATTGCATTAAACTGTTACCTCCAAATTATGGAGTATGATCTAGCCATTTAAACTTTTTCCTTTGTAAAATGGCTCACCCTATAAAATACTTTATTAATACTGTCAAATAGGTTATCATTTACTTCAGCCATGGAATTCAAAATCAGCAGTTTTCCATGTCTTGATTCTTTTAACTTCAACATTTTCTTCCGTGCTTTTTAATAGAAAACAAAAAACTTTTATCAAAAAACATTTTTTATACTGGAATTAGTCTGTTAATTTTGAAGATTAGCTTTTCAGAGCAGGACTATTATTCTTGTCTCCTTCTTTAATATCCTTCATCACAGATGCAAAGACCTGGAAATTATATAAACATTAATCGTCAAAAAAACTACCATGCAGATTAAAGATATTGTAAAAACTATAGCTTATTAACTTTCATGTTTAGCTTTAGTACATAAAGGACACAGAATTGTCCTCTGAAAGGCTGCCATTTTCAAATCCTCTTGTTCATTTCAACCCAATTTTATAATGTATAATTAAACTCCAGTTTTCATCACATGCCATATATCCTATTTTATTTATTTTTCAAACATTCTAAAGTTATTAGATAACAAAACATTTTCTGGACTAATATTCTTATATTTTCATTTTCATAAGCAGTAAAACTGTGAGCTAATAATGTGTACTGTCTATCATTCATGGAGCAAGTATTCACACTATTTTTTTAAGTCTTTTAACTTAGACTGCTAATACATTTGCTTCTAACAATACTGAGCAACTAAAAATCAGGATCATATACTGTATTCTTTCTACTGCAAATCCTTAGTACACATCAGGTGTTTAAATACAACTGCTATCTATTTAAAGTACCAAGGTAATATATAATTGCCTTGGCAAATACATGACTATTGTAGGCTGTACTTCACTAAACTCATAAAATATTACTAGACTTACGTAAAAATAAAGCCATTGATCTGAAGAGGTGAAAGAGGAGCTATCTGTTTTTTTTGCAAAGTAAAAAATTGTTTTTCAAAGTTTTTCTTAAGTACTAACATTTGAGAAATACGTAACTTTTTTTAACAAGACATAAACTGTTTTAACGTATCTGTTACAAGTAGGAAAATGTCACTCTACCTGAGTCCATTTTTTGGTACTATTCTGCATTTGAATGGCTGCAATACAGCTGAACAGCTTTTCTGACGTGATATCTTCTGGCAATTTAGTTAGAAACTGTGCTATATGAATAAAGTCCATCTTCAGGAGAATATCTTCATATAATCGGAGGATTCCTAGTCCAGTCCTAAATAAAAATTCCTCCCCATCTCTGCAAAATACATCCCAGACTCGACAGGCCAGATCAAGTGGTAGTGACTTGCTATATAGCGTGAAAATCCTAAAATTAAGGGGGAAAAGTTACTGAAATTTTTCATTCATGTATTCATTCACTCATTAAGCATCTCTATTTAAAAAGAACAGTGCTTAATTAGGGCTAAGATAGCCAGGGAACTACAGGCTCTCTCGCCAAAAAAAAAAAGAGAAATGCTCTTTAGCACTGGCTTCGTACTTCAAAGAACTTGAGTGGTGGGAAATTAAGTAATAAATAACAGAAGTACGTTCATTTACAACATGAAGTAGAGATACGGCCTCATGTAAACCAGAGTGGCAGAGTAAGCTTGTGGTTAAGGATATGGGCTCTGAAACTAGAATACCTGAGTTTGAATCTTAGATTTGCAATTTATTGGCTGTATTACCTTGAGTAAGATACTTATCGTTTTTATGCCTCAGTTTCTTCTTTAGTAAACAAAGATAATAAAACTAACTCTGAAGATCATTTTGAAAATTAAAGGAGTTAATAAATGAAAAGCGCTTAGCATAGTGCCTGGCACATAGGAAATGATCAATAAAAGTTACTTATTATTATATGAGGAAATGAAGTACCATATTTTACTAACCTAAATGTAAAACCATAAAGTCTGACTTCTTTCTCTCTTTTCTTCTTTCCACAAACATCCCTGTCTGTTTTCCCTTCACCAATTTTTACTTACTACTTTTGGAGCATGTATACCGTCCATCAGAATCACCAAAATGGTCTTTCCCATCCCTTCTGACACTGTCTGATTGTGTACGTCTTTAACCAGTGGTACTCTGGGGTGGCACTCTAATTGGCATAGGAGAAGGGGTGCTAGAAAATGCCTTCTGATGTTGCTTTGGCAAAGCAGGTACACATTTTTTACACAGACTGTTTATCTGAGGTGGTGCCAATAAAATGTGAGCAAGGGAACTACAGGCTCTCTCGCCAAAAAAAAAGAGAAATGCTCTTTAGCACTGACATTTATTCCTCTTTGTGCACCACTGATTCTGGGATTTGTATGTTATAGTGTGCTCAACAGAGGCAGTGAAACAAAAGTCCATGTCTGCTTCTTAAATTATACACACATAATTAACTGTATAACAAAAAGCATTCTCTCGGTAGTACAAAGAATACCAACTCACTGTTAAAAAACGAGAAAGGGTACCAGGAGTGCCTAGGCATTTTCCAGGACACAGTCCTCACTTGGTATTAATTCCATCCTGTTCGTTTTATCAACAGTGATCCTGTTTTGCCTTATGTTCACACTCTTTAAGATAAACAATTGTGGATGGTTTTTTTCCCCCATTTTTGCAGACTTAGTATTTGATCTTGGTTCTCTGGGTCTCATAATGTAAAACCCTTCTTCCCATGATCTTGGCGCCTACTCAGAGGAACTCTAATGATGCACATGGGAATGGAAGAGAATACACTGAAAAATAATTTAGTTTTTTTAAGCCTAAATAGGAGTTCCTGTTGTGGCTCAGCAGTAACAACCTGACTAGTATCCATAAGGATGCAGGTTCAATCCCAGGCCTCGCACAGTGGTTAAGGATCTGGCATTGACATGAGCTGTGGTGGATCCCGAGTTGCTATGGCTGTGGCGTAGGCACACTCTTAATCAAATGTCTCCCCACAAAAATATGAGAGTTTCTCTATATGTAAGGATAGAGTTCTTTTATAGGTACGATCCTGTGCATAAGATTTACTCTAGTTCCTAAAACAGGCAAAAGTTACACTGATGCCTTTTAATTATCATATTTTATGTTTGTTGTGACTTACCAGTCTATCAAGTATATATCTGGTGTAAGACTATAAGATTTGAAATGAAGAAATAGTTTGGAGAGATTTTCTTCAAAAAATACTTCAAACGTTGCAAAATATTTCAGCATCTAAAGATAGAAATTTCAACGAAATTATTTAAGAATATACTCTAGAAATAGAGAAATTAAATTGTTAATCATAAATTAATAGAAGATCTTGCTTAGCACCTCCTTCCGCATCTTCATCAAGCATTCATAATAATTCAATGAAAAGCTTGTTTTAGATCAGATTACCTTGGTCTTCTAAATACTGTTTTTCACTCTAAAAGGTGAAAATTCAGACTAAGAAACTGACAGTCAAAGAAAAACACAATTCATTCCAAATGTCCATACCATGCTGTGATCCACACGAAAAAAGGCTAACTGGCATGGCTTATTCAGGAGATTTGCAAATGCAATGAAGGCATCTGCCTCTTCCAAGTTGAGAATGAGAACTGCTGCTATGAAGGACATGCCTTGGACCTTCAAAGGGAAAAGAAATTAATCAAAATGTGCTTTAAATAATAACTCTATATGGTTTACTTTATTGTATTCCTGGAAAATTACAAAGTAGAATTAACCAAGATTTCTTATTTTTTTTTTATTTCCCAACAAAGGTAAATACTGAGAACCACTACAAATTACGAAATCTCCTTAATTTTACTTTTCTTAATCATGGGGTATAAAAAATATTAGGGACAATTTTGGAAAAAAGAAAAAAGTACCAGCTTTCACTTGCTACCAAAGCCCATCTCAGGGTCCTATGTAGTTTTCATTATTTCTCAGTCCGAAATCTTTCAGAGTATAAACTCACAAAATTTAACAAAAATTGGGTGAGTATATTCATTGTTGTAACATATCTGTCTAAGGTAGAAAGTGAAACCTAAGAATAAAAGAGATCGCTGAGAAGTGCTGCTGAAATTCTAAGAAAGAAGAGGTTGAAGGGGTTAGGATACTGAGGCTGGATTCCTGGAAAAGAGGTAGGAAGAAATGAGGAAAAACCACTCTAAGATGGAAAAGGATGTAAGAGCAAACACGTATAGCACTCCCAGCTGGAGCACAAGTTTTACAATGGGAATAATGTAAGAAATTTCTTCTTCTGAGTACTCTTTGCAGACTCTAGAGTAATTGACCATTTGATTTTCTAAAATGTAAATTCTGTAAGGACAGAGCCTGTGGTAGGAAGAATAATTTGCCCACAAAGATATCCACGTCCTAATTCCTGGAACCTGTGAAAATGTCACTACACATGGCAAAATGGATTTTGCAGATGTGTTTAAATTAAGATTGCAATGGGAAGACTATTTTGGATTATGTGTTCAATTTTTACTTTCTCCTTAAGTGCATCTTTAATACTACAACCTGTCTCATCCTCAGACCTTCACTTCCCCCCATCCCATGCCATACTTTTTCCACAGCACTTATCATCTTTTAATATAACACATGATTTACATATTTGTTTGTTGTTTATTGTTTAGCCTCCTCCTAAACTATAAGCATCAGAAAGGGAGGAATCTTTCTTTTGTTCACTGAAATAAATAAAATGCCTAGAACAAAGCCTGGCATATAGCAACAGGCACACAATAAATATTTGTTGAGTGTGAATGGATGAATAAACAAGTGTAAAAATGAACATGCAACAAACCGGAGTAAGTTGTATCAGTCACCCTGTTGTGAGATCTCTAAAATTCTTCTATTTTAAGACAACGGCAAGATGGACATTTTATGATTTCTAGTAAAACATGACAAAGTGATCATACATTTTTCTTCCCTCCCAAATCCAATTAAAATAACAGCAAATAGTTAAATATTAACCTAGGAGGACACAAAGAATGGGAAATAACGTAAACAGTAGATAAAGAACATCAATAGCATTTTAGAAATTTAAATTTAACTAAATAAAGAATGTTAGAACTAAAATAGTTACTGAGGAGGAAGCCAGTAATTCAGCCACAAAATTTGGATCCGGCACTAAAGTGACCAGGCATCTCTAAAGTTGAAAGCTAGGGCTAAAACTAGGATTGGATGAAAATCTGTAAAAAGAGCCGATCTTCCCCACCCCCGCCCTGGAGGGACAGGTGCCTACTTTTCCTTCAACCTGGCAGAACATAAGAGGTTTATCCCTGAAGGAACACCAAGGAAAAGGAGAGTGAGAAAGAAGGGGAGAGAACACCACAGCAGGGACACTAAGTACAAGTTTACGTAGTGAATGGTAAAATCCCCTGTCCTCCAAGAAAGGTGGCAATCAGCCTCTGGTAGGTGATGGGAAGATTCCTTTCTGGCTAAGTTGACAGGATCAAGAAAAATAACACAGAGATACAGACATTTAGTCCTTTTTTTGAGGGCCACACCTGCAGCATATGGAGGTTCCAGGCTAGGGGTCTAATTGGAGCTGTAGCTGCCGGCCTATGCCAGAGCCACAGCAATGCCAGATCTGAGCCACATCTGTGGCCTACACCACAGTTCACGGCAATGCTGGATCCTTAACCCACTAAGCGAGGCCAGGGATCGAACCTGCAACCTCATGGTTCCTAGTCAGATTTGTTTCCGCTGTGCCATGACAGGAAGTCCCAGACATTTAGGAGCTAATACAAGGTAAGATACTATCAGATAAGATGGACAAAATGTTTACATTAAAAAAAAATAGTGAAACAAATACTTACATAACCAACATCAGGTCTGTAACATGTATATGCCCCTAATATACTATGTAAGACATCATGATATGGGCCACCCTTAGAGGAGAGAAAAATGAAATGTTAAACTATACAAATAATTGTTTCTAACTCTCAAAAAACATGTCCATAAACTTTACATTTTCTAATGACTAGTTTTAGTTTATTTAATCATTGTCAAAAATATTCTAAATGCACTTTGCAAAGATGTTTGCTAATATGGATAGAAAAATATTTAATTTTGGACAACCAAAAAAGCCAAATAAATTCACTTGATGGAATATAAGCTATATAGTTTGTGTGCAATTTTAAAGACATCTCAATTTGGTAAAATAAGATTATAATGAAAACAGATTCTTTCACATTTGAAATAATACAATTTCAGCAAAAACCATCAAGCTACACAAAATTAAGTTTTATTAATAATTTTAACCATAATGGTAACATTTTAAGTCTCGTTTTATCAGTCTAAAGATAGAACTCCATGAATAAAGACTTGAATCATATATACATATAAAATATAATCATTGCTTTCCTCATAAAGTATAAGAAACTTCAAAACAGCCTTTGCACAAAGAATAAACCATTTCTTCCTATTTCAACAGTAATTCTGAAAAATGTTTAATTTTGGAACAAATTTCTCTATATTTTAACAATTTACTAGGCAAAAATTCTTTTTTTGTTTTTTGTTTTGTTTTTTGGGTTTTTTTTCTTACCTTTTAGGGCCACACCCACAGCACATGGAAGCTCCCACTCTAGGAGCTAAACCATAGATATATAGCTGCCGGCCTAAAGCACAGTTCACAGCAATGCCTGATCCCTGAGCCAATGGGCTAGGCCAGGAATTGAACCGGTATCCTTATGGATACATATCCTCAGATTTGTTTCCACTGAGCCACAACGAGAACTCTCCAATTTATGGCTTTGCCTTTTAAAAAAAAATTACAGCTATGCATTTAGAGAATTTATTCCTTTGGATTGAAAAAAGAAAGAAAAGAAAAACAGTTGTTACAAGCTGGTTAGAAACCTTTACCTTCTGAAAGATGTAGAGAGATGGAAATGTACGGGATATGTCCAACTTAATTAATTCCAGACTGGCTTCCCGATCAGCAACAGATACACCTGCATTTACCAGGAAGATAAAATTGAAGTGATTACCTGACTATATACCAAGTTCAATCTTGTAAACACAGAATGATCATACAGCATATAATATTACTTGAAGAAAGTTAAAAGCTGAATAATCAATAAATTTGAAGAAATGCCACATAGCTTTCGCTGGAACTTAGAGCCTCTCATATTAAGAAAGTTTCTATATATTTATCAGGTTTATGGTAAAGATTTCTGCTTCTAGATTTTATACGAGGTACAAGATATACCTAAGACTATCGCCCCCACAATAACGAATAGGAAAAAACAAATTTCAATTGCCACATGTTTTAAAAAAAGGCTTAAGGGAGCTGTGGACACAAAGAGGTCTAGAGGATTTAAATCCCAGAAAGGAAAGAGAATTTCCTTTTTCATCCTAGGGGCAGGCGCCAGGTCTGGGAATGGGCTCAGGATTATGCTCGCCATAGACAAAGGTACTCTGCTTGGGGAAAGAGAAACCAGAAGAGCTTGTCAAGGCCACATAAGACTGATGTGGTAGCTAGAACCTGGAGAAGCCTGAATGTATATTTCTCCTGTGGGACTTTCACTGAGTGCTAGGGTAATGGAGAAGGCTGGGCAGGAAAGACAGAATCAATCACCCCAAATCACATGGCCCTTGGGAGAATGTCTTATTGAAGAGTGAGGCCTGTAATCAAAATAGCTCAGTTCTCATCAACAAATAGGGAATCCAAGATGACCTAAGTCTATCTAAAGCTGCAATCTTGGGAGTTCCCTTCATGGCTCAGCAGTTAATGATCCCAACTAGGATCCATGAGGATACAGGTTTGATCCCTGGTCTCACTCAGTGGGTTAAGAATCTGGCATTGCCAAGAGCTGTGGTGTGGGTTGCAGACATGGCTTGGATATGGCACTGCTGTGGCTGTGGTGCAGGCCTGGGAACTTCCATTGGTGCGGCCCTAAAAAGTAAAAATAATAAATAAAGCTGCAATCTTGCCCAGCTTAGTTATTGACTGCACTGAGGTGATAACCCAACTGCCTAACACAAAAGAGTGAGCTTCTTCAGGGGGAATCATCAGCTTCAATTTATACATTCTTTTTACATACTATTGACATACAACTTAAAAATTTAAGGTACGCAAAGAATCAGGAAAATATGACTTATAATCAAGGAAAAAAATAGCCAAGAGAAGCAGACCTACAGATAATCCAGTACTGGAATTAGTAAAGGTGAATATTAATTATTATAAATATGTTAAAGAAAACATAAGAAATGATAAGGGAAATGTGTGGGATGAAAAGATGAAGAATTTCCAGAGCATAAATCTATAAAATTAACCCGGTCAACATTCTAGAATTACAAAGTACAATATCTGTAATTAAAGACTCATTGGACATATTTAATAGACTGGATATAAAAGAAGAAAGGATTCATAAATTTGATTATAAAAATCACCTGAACACAGAAAGAAAAAGAATTTTGAGGAGTTCCCATCATGGCACAGCAGAAATGAATCCAACTGAGAACCATGAGGTTATGGGTTCGATTCCTGGACTCACTCAGTGGATTAAGGATCTGGTGCTGCCATGAGCTGTGGTGTAGGTCACAGACATCTTGGATCTGGCGTTGCTGTGGCTATGGTGTAGGCTGGCAGCTGTAGCTCCAATTGGACCCCTAGCCTGGGAACCTCCATATGCCGTGGGTGTGGCTCTAAAAAGCCAAAATAAAAAAATGAAAATGAATTTTGAAAAATAGGAGTTCTGCCAGAATAATAAAATGATTATTTATTATTATAAATAATATATTAGGGAATAAATTAAAGTCAGTGAGTGAGGAGACAAGAGGTCACAAGAGAGGTGTGAAGTTCATAATATCTACTTAATGAGTTATTAACATTAAATGAGGTAATTTATGATGAAAATTACAATTCCTTACACACTATAAAAATTACACTATTATCTCAGCAATTGGATTTCCAGAAATGTTTAATAAGAAAGACTATCACACCTTCTATGTCATTCTCTGAACTTGTTTCACTGAAGCTTTTCCACCGTTCTTTTGCTCTTGAGAGGAAGATTTCATAAAGTTCTGAGGGAAAAAGAACAAAAATTCATAAATAATAGTAAAGAAATTTATTCACATATTTTTTACTTTTTTTTTGGCCACAACCACGGCATGCAGATGTTCCTGGTGCCAGGGAATGAACCCTCACCACTGCAGTAACCACAGCCATTGCAGTAACAATGCTGGATCCTTCACCTGCTGCACCACATGGGAACTCCTCTATTTTTACTCTTAAAAATAATGAGAAAAATCCTATTAAAAGGTCAGATATCCCTTGTGTAGCAAGCATCAAAAATGTGGCAAACTGCAAAGCAGCAAAGAAACCATAAACAAAATGAAAAGACAACCTATGGAATGGGAGAAAATAGCTGCAAAAAGTGCAACTGACAAGGGCTTAAATCTCCAAAATATACAAACAACTCATACAACAACAAAAAAAACCAACCCAATTGAAAAACAGGTAGAAGACCTAAATAGACATTTCTCCAAAGAAGACATGCAGATGGCCAACAGGCACATGAAAAAATGCTCAACATCACTAATTATTAGAGAAATGCAGATCAAAACTACAATGAGGTATCACCTCACACCCATCAAATTGACCATCATTAAAAAGGCTACAAATAACAAATGTAGAGAGGATGTGGAGAAAAAGTAACCCTCCTACACTGTTGATGGGAATGGAAATTGGTGCACCCACCATGGAGAAGAGTATGGAGGTTCCTCAGAAAACTAAATATAGGGTTGCCATATGATCCAGCAATCCTACTCCTGGGCATATATCTGGACAAAACTATAACTGAAAAAGATACATAAATCCCTATGTTTACTGTAGCATTATTCACAATAGCCAAGACATGGAAGCAACCTAAATGTGCATCAACAGATGAATGGATTAAGAAAATGTGGTACATATACACCATGAAATACTACTCAGCCATAAAAAAGAACAAAATAATGCCATTTGAAGCAATATGGATGCAACTAGAGATTTTCATACTAAGAGAAGTCAGAAAGAGAAAGACAAATACTACATGATATCATTTACATGTGGAATCTAAAATAAGGCACAAATACACCTATCTACAAAACAGAAACAAATTCACTGACACAGAGGACAGATTTGTGATAGTCAAGGGGGAGGGGAGTGAGTGAGATAGGTTAGTAGATGCAAACTATTCCATTTAGAATAAGCAATGAGGTCCTACTCTATAGCACAGGGAACTCTATCCAGTCTTTTGGGATAGACCATGATAGAAGATAATTTAAGAAAAGTTATGTGTATGTATGTATGTGTATATATATATAAAATGTCACTTTGCTGTACAGAAGAAATTGGTACATTGTAAATCACCTATACCCTAATAAAACTGTTAAAAATGTGGCAAACTGAAGTATTTGATTCTACCAAAACTATTCATTTCACAACTAGAAAGCATAGAAAAATATTGCAGAATGGTCATCCAAATAGGTACAATATAAAATGTCTGTAAGAGGCAAGAAGAGATGCTTCCGCAAAAACAGTACCATCGTAGAATAGCAGAAACATGATTTTCTTGGAGTCAGACCTAGATTCAAATTCCAGATCTGTCACTTACTACCTGTGGGACTTCAAGAAAGGTACTTGATCATTCTGGAACTTGGCTTTCTTCATCTGTAAACTGGAGATAAATAACACCTACTCACAGGGTTACTGATTATTAAACAAGATAATTTATAAATCTCCTAAGACCTTAAAGACCCTCAACAGATGCTAGTTCTTGCTTTCCTTCTCCCTTGAAACTGGTTTCTCCATTATGATATTGCTACCCAAAACTACCTAAGCTACCCAAAGCTACCAAACTTCACACAGATTTGGCCAGAAGGGCTACATAAAAAGTCCCTACACCTGTCTTTTTACTTCAAATGCCAATCACTTTTTGAGACTACCACTCTGTGGTTTCTTATATAGGATCTCATTAAAAAATCAAGAACAGAAAAAATTGAAATTTTTTCTCAATTCTCACATTTTAACTGTTTTACTAATCATTACAGATATATAAAAATACATAAAAACAGTACTTTTCAATGACAAAACAGCAAAAAGTATTTCTTGCCCAAACAATAATACTAAGAATATTTTTTGCTTCAATTAATCTTTTTTAAAAAATTTGTTTTTAAAGGTAATACATGAATGTGATTTTTGATTTTTTTTTCTTGTGGACACACCTGCGGCATATGGAAGTAGCCACATCTGCGACCCACCCTGCAGCTTGTGGCAACACTGGATCATTAACCCACTGATCATTAACCCACTGAACCCTCATCCTCACAAAGAAAACATTGGGTCCTTAACCTGCTGAACCACGACAGGAACTCTGAATGTGATTTTTTAAAAAAATTCCATACAGAGTAAAAAATAAATTTTCTTCCCTCCAGTGCACCCGAGCTTACCAAAGCTCTAAAGATAAAAGTATGCATTCACAAACGTATACATATGTATATCTTCCTTTAAAGAAAGCGGTAACATATTACATGCACTGATCTGCATCTTGCTTTATCATACTGAAGTTGTTCCACATTAGTAGAACAAATCTGCCTTAGTATTTTTTAACAACTGTACACTATCCCAATGTATGACTGTACCATAAGTATATAGCCAGGAACCAGATCACTATAAAATAATTGAGGCTTAACTCCATCAATGATTTAATATGAGGTAGATATAATCTTAAAATTTAGACAGACAATTTGTTTGCAGTTATCAAAATGAAGTTTGCACTTTCTTTTTGCATTTATTTATTTTTGTATTTTTTTGTCTTTTTGCCTTTTTCTAGGGCCGCCTCCGAGGCACATGGAGATTCCCAGGCTAGGGGGTCGAATCAGAGTTATAGCCATTGGCCCACGCCAGAGCCACAGCAACTTGGGATCCGAGCTGCGTCTGCAACCTACACCATAGCTCACGGCAACACCGGATCCTCAACCCACTGAGCAAGGCCAGGGAATGATCCCGCAACCCCATGGTTCCAAGTCAGACTCATCAACCTCTGAGCCACGACGAGAACTCCTCTTTTTGCATTTTAGGTCTGCACCTTTCACACAGGAAAGTTCCCAGGCTAGAGGTCGAATTGGAGCTGCAGCTGCTGGCCTATATCAGAGCCATGGCAACACCAGATCCAAGTCATATCTGTGACCTATGGTGCAGCTTTCTTAACCCACTTAACAAGACTGGGGATTGAACCCACATCCTCAAGGAGACTACATCAGTCCTTAACCTGCTGAGCCACAATGGGAACTCCAAGTTTACACTTTTTAATTTCAAACTGATTCCAAGGTAGATCCAGTTTCTTTCTTTCTTTCTTTCCTTTCCTTTTTTTTTTTTTTAGGGCCGCACCCGCAGCACATGAAGTTTCCCAAGCTAGGGGTTGAATCGGAACTGTAGCCTCTCGCCCACACCACAGCCACAGAAATGCTAGATCTGAGCCACATCTGTGACCTACACCACAGCTCACGGCAATGCTGGATCCCTAACCCACTTGAGTGAGCCCAGGGATTGAACCTGTGTCCTCATGGAAGCTATTCAGATTTGTTTCTGCTAAGCCATAATGGGAACTCCAGTCCAGTTTCAATATTCCACTCAAATTTCAAAATTGTCTTGAAAAAAAAGGCTCACCTTTGGAAGTCACTAAATTGATCCAAAATAAGAATGTGGCAATGCATTTCAAAACATCAAAGTACATCTCTCCAGAAAAGATTTACAGTACTTATCTACAGTGGGAAGACCTGCAGCTCAGCTCAATTCCATGCTTGACTGTGCATGTCACACATTTTATTTTCTATCTACAAATGTAGAGCTTACAGAAGTACCTCATACTTGAACAGAGAATGCTTTGAGATAGGCGCATGTTTCACCTTCTGATTTTCTGAAAATAATGGCACTGTATAAAACACTCTCAATAAATTTCACTTTCATTATAATTTTATATTCATTATCACAAACAACTATAAAAACACTCCTTTGAAATAGCTAATAATCTTACTCCACTTACAGATAAAGAAAACTAAGACTTCTAGATGTTAAGTAATTTGCCCAAGGTCACAAACCTAATATATAGCGGGATGACCAAGATTTGAACCATATTTGAGGGACTTTAGAACCCTTTTTTTTAGTTACTTTTCTCTAACAGTGATAAATTTGAGTAAAACAAATACAACAGGAAAAGAGTCAAACTATTAGAGCCACTGAAAGTGAAAGTTATCAAAAGTAAATTTACTTTGATTGACATTCAACTTCTTTTCCACCACTAATGAAAAAGAAGAGAGTGCATACCCATTTCATTCCTGAATACGTAATTATTCAGTAGAGAGAAGCTAAAATTACTTTGAAAATAAATGATCCAGTTATTTTTACAAACCTTATAAATTTCGAGCTTTAAAAAGAACTTTTTGACTACAGTATCGCAAAAGGTTAATAACAACTTAACCAATTAACTATCAGGATACCTAACACTGTAAAGCCGAAGTTCTCAACAAAACTGCAAACAAAACTTCAGACACCAAAACTCCATCATCTCACCTATATGTAAAACCAATTCCTAAGACTTTGAACTAATACAATATGTATTCTAAGCTTAATTTAAAACTCAATCCTTCCTTTAAAAATCTGATTTTCTTTACCTGTTTATGGCCATACCTGTGGCATATGGAAGTTCCTAGAGTAGGGGCTGAATTGGAGCTGCAGCTGCTGGCCTATGCCACAGCTGTGGCAATGCTGGATCTGAGCCACATCTGCAACCTATGCCACAATTTGTGGCAACACTGGATCATTAACCCACTGAGCAAAGCCAGGGATTGAACCTGCATCCTCACAGACACTATGTTGGATTCTTAACCCACTGAACCACAATGGGAACTCCTAAATTCTAATTTTTTTAATTGAAAAAAAAAAGTTGAGTTAAAAATGACATGTTTAGGAGTTCCTGCTGTGGTACAGAGGGTTAAGAATCTGTACTGCATGGCTCAGTTTGCTGTGGAGGTGTAGGTTCAGCCCCAGCCTGGCACAGTGGGTTAAAGGATCTAGCATTGCTGCAGCTGTGATGTAGGTCACAGCTGTGGGTCAGATTCAGTCCCTAGCTTGAGAACTTCTATATGCCATGAGTGAGGCCATAAAAAGAAAATAAAATTAAAGAGCGATATGCCCATTACAGGGTATTTGTGAAAATCAATTTTATAAACCATACATGATCACGCTACTAAAAGTTGGCATCACTTTTAAGACTAGATAAACATTTAGATTTTTGTTACAATTTCTGTAAAACTATATGTAGTGCTGATTGCTAATGAATATCCTTGCAGAAAAGCTTTTGTACCCAATCCTGATTATTTATTAACTTACAGTGTTAGAACTGGAATAAATGGGTCAAAGGTTACATTTTTTGGACGTTCTGGTAGATATTTCTAAAATCAGTGTTCTGTCAATTTTCTACTGTACAGCAAGGTGACAGAACACTGTAAACCAGCTATAATGGAAAAAAATAAAAATCATCAAAAAAAAACTTCTAAAATCATTTTCAGTCATACCCTCTGTGGATAATTTTCATTAATTTTAGTTACATTTGAGGAGTAAGAAAACAGTATCTTGATGCTGTTTTAACATACATGTCTTTGAATTAGTGACCACCAGGAAAACGGTTAAATAAATTCCAGTTTGGCCAAACTGTGGAATACAATACAGCTACAGTGTATATAATTATACCTGTATGTAAGACATGGAAGGATGTTCAGATAGTTTATGGGAGAGAAAATATAAAGAAGAAAAAGAGAAGCCTTAAAAATTATCATCTGAAGATGTACACTTTTTTATGTACACAGAAAAAAAGATCTGGAAAAACATACACCAAATTGTTAACCTGTACCTATAGTAGGATCAAAAGCAGGATTTGAATGGAAGAGGGGGAAGAAACACGTAGTTAGTATTTTACTATTGCTTGCCCTTTTTTTCAATAAATATGCGAACGAAATTTTAGGTAACAATGTATTATTGACATTATTATACTAGAGTCCCTAAGTCTTTCTATGGTGGCTTGGTCTAGCATTACCATTATGAGATCATTTAGCATCTTTTATTGTCAACTATTTTTACCCTATTTTTTTACTCTCTTTATTTTACCTAATTTTTTTTAAGTTCATCAAATACTTCACCTCTACATTTTATTCCTATATGTCAAGTTTTTAAAAAACTTAAGAAAATTAAAAACAATAATAATCTCTTACTTTGTTTTGTTTTTTTAAACTTTAAAATTTTTAAATAAAAATACTCCAAAATAACTGGTTTGGGTAGAGAGGAAGGAAAATAAATTTCTAGCCTTCTTCCAATTACATATGTTTTCTTAAAGAGGAAACTTTTCCACAACTAGACTATTTTATTTTTCCTTATATATTCTTATTCATCTATTTCTACCTAGAATACCAGAAATTTTAAAAGTTACCTACAGTTAAGATATTTGGATGTCAAGATTATTATTGATGGTTATAAAGTAAGGAAAAATCACCCATCTTGTTTATGTAATACGAAAATATAGTTAATTTACTTATTAAATCATACCGGATTTTAGAGGGTAGGGAATGAAGCATGTTCTTAAAATGACATATATGATAGCACTTTTTCAAATGGCCAATCTACTAGTCTATTTTGTAACTCTGAAGATGGCTTTTTGCATGTGTGGGAGTAACTGAATATAGAATACAAACCAGGAGTGATATTTAGTTCATTTCCTACAGCTAGACTCCATACTTTCCCACGAACACTAGGGGGCAATCCCTGCCACCACAATTCTCGAACTCTTCTGGTACTACGCCTAGAATTAAAGGGGGAGAAAAAAAGGAGAAAGTTACTTTTTATACCAAAAATACTAGTTGCATGATGGTTTACCTAGTCTATGGCCACGTTACTGAATTATTTTTCAGAACACAGAGAGTTAAGTGATGTACTCTTTCCTGGAGTTCATGGTTGTAGGCAAAAAAAGCCTAAAAAAAATACATATAGTACCTTAGGGAGGGACAGTAGCAATTTGAAGGGAACTGCCTTCTATAGCTGCCACTTACAGTAAAGATACAATGGAACAATCATATTCATGGCGACAATTTTTTAAAAACAGGATAAAAGGAACATAAAAACATTGTCAATTCAGTACCAAAACAAAATCACAAAGCATTTACTATGGGTAAAGCCCTAGTCTTTGAGAGGCAGCAGAGTCTACTGAAAGAAGTGTGGGCTTTAGAGTCAAACAGACCTGAGTTCAAATCCGGTTAACCATTCATTAATTGTACAACCTTGGGCAAATCACTTAACCTCTCTTTGAGCTCCCCCATAAGATAAATGGGAGTAAAAATTTTAAGATTCAAATGTGATTACTTGGATAAAGAGCCTAATATAGTTTCTGTCACACTGTACTGATATTCGACAAATTCCCAATGCATATCCTAACTAGGCATTGCAGAAAACCTCTCCTACCCTCCAGTCTGGAGGAAAAATAAGGTATATACAAAAATATTATCAAAAAGTAAAAGGCAAAGTAAGGCAAGAAGTGTATTAGCCTCAAAGTATAATGGGACATTATAGAAGGGAAAGATTATATATATCATATTATCTTAATTATGAGAGAAGCTTATTAAAAGTCACTTTACTATTGAACATTTAATAAATACATATTACAATGAATGTAAACATTTAATATTTTCTTTGCCAAAAAACCTGCTTTACATCAAGAGTACATCTTGCAACAGATGATGTGTTAGAATTAAGAAAATATAGTAACTGAGGAAATTAAAAGTTTCATGGGGAGTTCCTGTTGTGGCACAGCAGAAACAAATCCGACTAGTATCCATGAGGATTCAGGTTCAATCCCTGGCCTCATGCACTGGGTCAGCGATCCAGCGTTACCGTGAGCTATGCTGTAGGTCACAGACGCAGCTTGGATCTGGCCTTGCTGCTGCTGTGGTGTAGGGCAGCAGCTGTAGCTTTAATCCAATCTCTAGTCTGGGAACTTCCATATGCCATGGATTTGGCCCTAAAAAAAAAAAATGCAAGAAAAAAAAAGTTTCATGGATTAAGCAGTATTTCAGATGGGTCTCAAATGATACGTAAAATTTTGACAGGCAAAGAGGATGGTCAGTAAGGGAAGTAAGTATTAGAGACTAAGGAATTCACAAAAGCAAAGCACAGAGGTAAGAGATTTTTTAGACATTAGTTGATAGTATAATTTAGCCAAAACATAAGACACATGCTAGAAATCATAAAAAAAATATAGAATTGGAAACATGAGATCTTTGGAGACAGACTGGAATTCAGGAAACGTCTGCTTACTTACATTACTTCCCAATTGGGTAGTATTTCATTGATCCAAATTACCATTGCACTTGCAATGTTTTCTTCCTGTTTAAATCGTTCTTTCATTATTTTTTTTCTTTTATGTGCTTCTTTAATTTCTGTTTTAAACAAGTAAAAGTTATTTCAATACAAAAGAGCTACATCAAAATGCTCTTCTCCTTCTAAGTCTACAAAAGAGGCTTTCTCAAAAAGAATATTCTGATAACAGGAAGGAAGAACAGAAAGAAAGAAAGGAGGAAGCCGAGGAAAGGAGAAGAAGAAGAAATGAGGGAACTAAGGGAAAAAAAGAAAGAAAATGAACTTAACATAATTTTAAAATAATCTTTTATTCTACAAAAATAAATGGAACAAAACTCAGAAAAATAACTTAAGTAGATTACTATATCACATAGTATATTTATACTTAATGAACTGAAATTTTTCATAAATTAACCATATAAAAACAAACTGTAATTAATCAATACTTTTTTCATACATGGAGTTCATGAATTTCCCCACATAAAACCACATGACATTAAAAAATGGAAGTTCCCATTGTGGCTCAGTGGTAACAAGCCCAAACTAGTATCCATGAGGATGTGGATTCAAACCCCAGCCTCTCTCAGTGGGTTAAGGATCTAGCATTGCTGTGATCTGTGGTGTTAAGTTGCAGGCGCAGCTCGGATCCCTTGTTGCTGTGGCAACTATAACTCCAATTCAACCCCTAGCCTGAGAACTTCCATATGCCACAGTTGTAGCCCTAAAAAGTGAAAGAAAAAAAAAAAAAAAAAGATTTTGCCAACAGCACTATAGTGACTCTTTTTAGTAGGATGTTTCGGTTTACTAATTAGATTCAAAATTTTAAATCCCCCTAAAACACAAACATAAAACACCCCTCTGAAGATCAAGTCACAGGTCACAATACTGGAATAAGAGATGCTTCAAAAATAGGGAGTTCCCATCGCGGCTCAGCAGTTAACAAACCCTGCTAGCATCCATGAGGACGAGGGTTTGATCCCTGGCCTCGTTTAGTGGGTTAAGGATCTGGCATTGCTGTGAGCTGTGGTGCAGGTTGCAGACGCGCCTCGGATCCTGTGCTGCTGTGGCTCTGGCATAGGCTGGTGGCTACAGCTCCGATTGGACCCCTAGCCTGGGAACCTCCATATGCCATGGACATGGCCTTAAAAAGACAAAAAGACCAAAAGTAGAGAAGTATATCTAGAGAGAGCGAATGAATTTTAGAATGAGTAGAGACTTCAGAGATCAACTAGCCAAACTGTTTTCTAATTGTGTTTCACATATGACTCAAAAAGTATCTACTATGGACAGAACACTGTAAACCAGCTATAATGGAAAAAAATAAAAATCACCATTATTTAAGAAAAAAAAAAAGGATCTACCATCTTAAGGGGGCAAGTAAGCAGCTCTATTTCGTTTTATTTATGTATTCAGATTCTATGAAGGAGTCCTTTAGAGAGGGTTCCACTGCTTAAAAAAAAGTGTTGACTGAGGGTCATGAAAGCCCAGATGTAGTTGACCTGCCCACCTCCTCTCCCCTTTCTCACACACACACACTTTACAGATGAGGAAACTAATATTAAGTCTGTTGAGAGTGTCACATCCTGGTAGTGTCAAACAGGATTAAAGCTTTGACCTTCTGATTTCCCAATTCAATGTTACTTCTATCACAGCAGCTTGTTAGGATCGTCTAATTTATCAGTAACTATCTTAAATATTATCAAACAATAAAATCAATGTTAAGAGTCAATTAAAATTTGTTGGGCCTGCTAGAAATATTTCTAATTCTGTATGGTAAAATAAACTTAAGCAATGTTTACATGGTTAGGCCTTTTAGAAAGACTGGCCTTAGATATCCTAGGTGTACTATAACATTAAAGAATTCACTGCACTTCCAAAGTAGTGCCACAATGTAGAACTGTATACTACACAATATTCCGGTCACTTAAGTCAAAGGAAAAAAATATCAGTTGTTAATAAAAGCATATGTCTAAAAATATATATAACTACGTAATATTTTCTAGAAATGTATCCTAAACTAATAGCACATAGTAAATAAATATTAGGTTACCTTATGTCTTATTGTTGGTTGGAAGAGAGAATGAATAAGTGTGTGAATTTATACACATAGGAGTACACATTTATGTACCTGTCCCAATAACACACACAACTGGGACTCTAGAGAAACTTCCTAAGTCACAAAAGCAAATTTTACTTCCAAAACATATTCTCAGAACCATATAGGAAATTACTATAAAATGTTAAAATTATTAAATTAAAAATACCAAAAACCTAATGTAAAAGAAGTGAATTTCATGAATAAGTTCATGAATAATATCCCCATTTATAAATTAAGATACTAGAAGTAGTAGTCCAAGGTTTATAACTGCAATTACAAAGTTCTCTCCTAGATAGTTTGCTGCCTTTCTCCTCAGATTAGTTTTGTAAAAGTACTTATAGAAAAACTCTGATTCTAGTATGACATTTTATTTATCTTTAGGAAAAAATTTAGTTCAAAAAATAAGAAATCAGCATCATCTTAAAGACAGACTTGATCAATTTCACCATCTGCCATCCTGCTGAAATTAACTAATAGGTTAATTTCCTACTGACATCAGTAAATTAAATAAATTGGAATTCAATTTTGTACCTCGTTTTTTAGCCTCAGCCACCATCTCATCATATTCTTGTCGGTGACGTAAAGCTTCTTCCATAGATTTGGCAGGTAGATTTCTGAAGAAAAAAAATTTTTAAGTCAATTTTTAAAAGACTATAACTTACTAAGTTTCCTGTCTTCTTTCCTTTTTGGCCAGATACAAAGAATTACTAATCTAACCTTCACATTTCATACACCAAGAAAGTAAAAACTGAAAAGAATTCTGTATCTTAGAAAAGATTTGGAATCCAGGCTACCAGTATTTGTTATACATATGTGTGTGTATATACATTCCATATATATTTGTTATACATTTTTTTAAAACGTCAGATTTTAGCCAATAATTCTAGGATATTAAAATCCACTTAGGAGTTCCTGTCGTGGCTCAGTGGTTAACGAATTCGACTAGGAACCATGAGGTTGCAGGTTCTATCCCTGGCCTTGCTCAGTGGGTTAAGGATCTGGCATTGCTGTGAGCTGTGGTGTAGGTTGCAGACACGGCTCAGATTCCGAGTTGCTGTGGCTCTGGCGTAGGTCAGCGGCTACAGCTCTGATTAGACCCCTAGCCTGGGAACCTCCATATGCCAAGGGTGCGACCCTAGAAAAGGCAAAAAAATAAATAAACAAAAATAAATAAATAAAACCCACTTAGTATAGTTTTTTTGTTTTTTGTTTTTTGGCAACTTCTTTGAGGTACAATTTCTTTTTTGTGTGGGGAGACACCCCTCAGCAAATGGAGTTCCCAGGCTAGGGATTAGATCTGGGCCACAACTGCGACCTATGCTGCAGTTGTGGCAACAATGGATCCTTTAACCCACTGTGCCAGGCCTGGGATCAAACCCCTGTCCTGACTGATCCCATTTTGCCATAGCAGAAACTCCTTTGAGTTATAATTTCATACGAAATGGGCAAACATATTTTAAGAGTAAAGTCTGATGAGTTTTGACAAATGTATATACCTGTGCAAACAACACACCAATCAAGATATAGAATGTTCTCAGAGTTCCCATTGTGGCTCAGAGTGTTAAGAATCTGACTAGTATCTTTGAGGATGTGGGTTCAATCCCTGGCCTCACTCAGTGGATTAAGGATTTGGCATTGCCACAAGCTGTGGTCACAGCCTGGATCTGGCATTGCTGTGGCTATGGTGTAGGCTGGAAGCAGCAGCTCCAATTCAACCCCTAGGCTGAGAACTTCCATGTGCCGCAGGTACGGTCCTAAAAAGAAGAAAAATATATATAGAATGTTTTCATCATTCTAAGATTCTTTTTGACCTCTTTACATTTAATACTTACTCACCTTTACCTTAAGCATAACATATTTATTTTGTATCACGATAGATGAGTTAGTTGTCTTCAAAGAATTTGATGTAAATTTTTCTGTGCCTGGCTTTTTCTGCTCATATTAATCCATGTTGTCCTGTGCATTAGTGATGTATTCCTCTTAACTAGTGAATAGTATTCCATTTATGTATGTGGATGGACATTTAGATTATTTCCAATTAGGAGCTACTATGAATAAAAGCCACTATAAATATTCAAATGTGGGTATCTGCATTCATTTCTCAGGGTAAATACCTAGGAGTAGAATTCCTGGATCATAATGTAAGTGCAGGTATACTTTTATAAAAAGATGCTTTACACTTACTAGGGTTTTAAGATAACACTCTAAATAAAAATTTGATGATTAATCAAGTATTCACTTGCATATATACTATGTTCTGGTTTATAAAGTCAAAGGCTTCACAGAGGCAGTGATTTAGATAGATGACTGTGAAAAAAGAAATACATTTCAGTATTAACACATATCCAAATATATCATAAAAATGTTCAGCTTTTGGAATCAGTTTTTAAAATTACTGTCAATAGGCCAGGTGAGAAAAGGTATGTGAAAACTTTCAAATTATATATTGTACTACTTTTTCTCTTCTCATGTTGGGGTATGCGTAGCAAGGAAGAATAAGGGTTAAGATTTCTGTTTTCAGGCCACATGGAATGAGATATCAGGTTTACCCTTTTAATTCATTAGACAAAATAAACAACAGTTTTTAGACATTGGACAAAAGGCAGCACAAACAGTAGTCCTTATGAGAAAGGAAACAAACAAGGTTAACTCTGCCTGACCTTATAGCCTGGAGTTTCCAGGTCTCAGTGCTGGGAGGGAATTTCAATACAGAGCCCACCAGTCTTGGTGAGTTGAGGAAACAGTTTGAAGTTGGGGAGTCCAAGATAGCTAGAATTTGCATCTCAGAGTACCAGAGAGAAGGGAGCTGCAGAGGCTTTGAATGAGTACTGATCCATGCACATGCGTGATTAAACTATGGTGTTCAAGGAAAGAAACACCAGAAAGAAATAGGTGCAACATCCTCAAAACCACACTGGCCTGATCCATACAAGTAGAAAGACCTTCTCATACATAGGGTATCAAGTGGAGTCCTTAGGGTACTGGCTCTGTAGTAAGGATAAATTAGCTCTAACCATGTAAAAACACACTATCTAGTGTCCAATAAAAATTACCAGGTATGTAAAGAACAAGGAAAATACAAACCATAATGAGTAGAAAAATCCATCAACAGAAATAGTACAGAAATGTCAGATAATAGGATTATAACTCAAAATGATAAAACTGGTGTCTGTTATAAATATACTCAAGAAGGTAGAAGAAAGCAGGAACATGATGCGAGAAACTCAGGATCCAAATCAAATGTCTAGAGCCGAAAATTTCTAAAATGATAAATTAAAAAATAGGATTTACAGCAAATAATATACTACTACAGAAGAAAAAATATAGGTGAACTTTAAGATATAATAATACAAAATTATACAAAATGGGAGTTCCCTGGTGGCCTAACAGCTAAGGTTTTAGCATTGTCACTGCTGTGGCTTGGGTTTGATACCAGGCCCGGGAACTTCCACATACCACAGGTGTGGCAAAAAATACACAACACAACAAAACAAAAACTATACTAAATTAAACACAGAGAGAAAAGAATATACTCCCTCCCAGTAAAGGTATAAATGAGCTGTGGGACATGAAAAAATATCAAGCAATATAATATATGTTTAATGAGCATCCCAGAAGAAAAGAGAGGAGTGTCCGTCGTGGTGCAGTGGTTAACGAATCCGACTAGGAACCATGAGGTTGCGGGTTCGGTCCCTGCCCTTGCTCAGTGGGTTAACAATCCGGCGTTGCCGTGAGCTGTGGATGTAGGTTGCAGACGCGGCTCGGATCCCGCGTTGCTGTGGCTCTGGCATAGGCTGGTGGCTACAGCTCTGATTCGACCCCTAGCCTGGGAACCTCCATATGCCGTGGGAGCGGCCCAAGAAATGGCAAAAAGACAAAAAAAAATAAAAATTTAAAAAAAAAAAAAAAGAAGAAAAGAAAGAGGGCAGAACAAAAAACTGCTGATGAAATAAAGGCTAAAATTTTTGCAAAATTGACAGAAAACTAAAAATGCACAGACACATTAAGCTTAATGAACCCTAAACAGATGGAACATGAGGAAAACCAAGTGTGTTTTGATTGATAATAAATCAGAGACTATATTTTGAAGAGCAGCAGCTTTGTGGAAAGCTAAGACAGGAAGGGCAGAAATGGGAAGGGAAGAATTTAAGACATTATATTAGGTATTAAAAGAATATAATATTGGAGTTTCGTTGTGGCTCAGCGGTTAAGAATCTGACTATTATCCACGAGGATGAAGGTTCACTCCTTGGCCCTGCTCAGTGGGTTAAAGGATCTGGCGTTGCCACAAGCTACAGTGTAGTGGGTCTGGGATCTGGCATTGCCATGAGTTCTGGAGGTCTCAGATGAGGCTCAGATCCCGAGTTGCTCTGGCTGTTGTGTAGGCCAGCAACTATAACTCCTACTCGACCCCTAGCCTGGAAACTTCCATATGCTGCAGGTGCAGCCCTAAAAAGAAAAAAAGAAAAAAAAGATAAGACAGAAGAGAGCGGTTGGGCAAAATAAGTGAAAGGGATTAAGAAGTACAGACCTCTAGTTACATAATAAATAAGTCACAGGAATGTAATATAAAGCATAAGGAATACGGTCAATAATACTGTATTAACTTTGCATGAGGACAGATGGCTACCAGACTTACCGTGATCATAATGATCAAATGTCAATTTGATGAGTATGCAGTACAGGTGAAACTACCATAATATTTTACAACAACTATATTTCAATTAAAAAAAGATAAGGCAGAGGAAGGCTGAAACAGGAATAGATATAAAAATTCGAGATTTTATGTTTCATACACTGGCTCATGGAGACTTCCAGAAAATATACATAAAGCTTGGAGACCAACAATTCTTCCCTATTAGTTTTAGGATTCATTGTTGGGATTAAAAAAATTTTTCTTTAACAAACCCATTTTTTAAATAAAATTTCTTGATAGCTTTTAAGTGAAACAATAATACACAAAATTAAATTTAAGTTTAAAACACAGTGTCCCTGGGAGTTCCCGTCATGGCTCAGTGGTTAACGAATCTGACTAGGAACCATGAGGTTGCAGGTTTGATCCCTGGCCTTGTTCAGTGGGTTAAGGATCCAGCATTGCCGTGAGCTGTGGTGTAGGTCGCAGACGCAGCTGGGATCCTACATTGCTGTGGCTCTGGTGTAGGCTGGTGACTACAGCTCCGATTCGACTCCTAGCCTGGGAACCTCCATATGCCGCGGGAGCAGCCCAAGAAATGGCAAAAAGACAAAAAAAAAAAAAAAAACCCACAACAGTGTCCCTGATGATAACTAAAATACTTACGATGGTCGATCCTCAAGAATCAGGGCAGTAGTAGAAAGGGGCTCAAATTCAAAATTCTTTCGTCTAGAACACTGAGGGGGTGGTTTACAGGTTCTCCCTGTTCGTGCTTCATATTCCTAGAATAGATTAATATATGCTTATGCAGAGATTTTTCCAATTTTCAGTTTGTATTAACTAAATCTGTACAATTAAAGATATTATGCTAAATAAGGAATGTATACAATTCATACATTAATTTGGTAAAAATATCAGGCAGACCAGAAAAGTCATTTCCCTCCCCTGGAACAATCTAAATTCTGAATTTATACCATATGTAAAGTATGAAAGTATGTCAAAAGAAGTGGGAAGACAGAAATGTACTAGATTAACTAGGTAAGGTTTTAGGAAGATGTTCCTGCTTGCTTTCTGTAGTATCAGCTATCCAAATCCATCTTTGAAAAATCTACAAGCAGGTAACATTACTTTCTAAAGCTTCAGCCAGATCAATAATGGAAATGTTGACATGAGGTACACATAATTCCGTTGTAATACTCTGAGGATCTCTCTTAAGAAAGATACTGCCAGGAGTTCCCATCATGGCTCAGTGGTTAACGAATCCGACTAGGAACCATGAGGTTTCAGGTTCGGTCCCTGGCCTTGCTCAGTGGGTTAAGGATCAGATCCAGCGTTGGCGTGACCTGTGGTGTAGGTCGCAGACGCGGCTCGGATCCTGCGTTGCTGTGGCTCTGGCGTAGGCTGGTGACTACAGCTCCAATTCGACCCCTAGCCTGGGAACCTCCAAATGCCTCCGGAGTGGTCCTAGAAAAGGCAAAAAGACCAAAAAAAAAAAAAAAAAAAAAAAAAAAAAAAAAAAAAAAAAAAAAAAAGATACTGAACCTCAAGTCAAACACTGATTTTGGATTTCAACCTACTCTGAACCTATTATATACCTACCTACTTACTCTAAATTGAAACAATTAACCAATTTATCTCATGCAAAAATATGGCCAAAGACTGTCAAATACTCCACTAAAATTAAGAAACTGTTACTACACTATTTTTCTCATTTGACTGAATTGATAATTCTCTTTAAAGAAATGAAATTAACAGTGTCACGTTTTTGGTGGACACATTTAAATTTCTACACTTAGGCATTTTTTCATAAATGTTCACAAGCTTCTGCTGAAATTTATTTCTAGAAATTTGCAAAAGATCAATAAGATGATTACTGGCTTAGAATTTCCAGAACCCACATTTTTCGTTTTCTAAAAAAAATAAAGGAGTTTCCACTGTGGTGTAGCAGGTTAAGGATCTGGCATTGTCTCTGTGGTGCTGTGAGGGTCTGATCCCTGGCCTGGTGCAGTGGGTTAAGGATCCCACATTGCCACGGCTGTGGCACAGGCTGCAGCTGTGGCTCAGATTCGATCCCTGGCCTGGGAACTTCCATATGCCACAGATGTGGCTGAAAAAGAAAAAATAAATAAATCATAAAAAATTAAAAAATTGAACTAGTGTTTGATCATCTCCAGACAACAAATATATTTTTCATGACATTCTCAAAGAATTACTCAGTGATTGCGCATATCAGCAAGCTCATAGGCAGCTAAGGAAGACATTACTTTAGATGAAGAAAATTAAATGCACTTAAAGTGATCAAATGTTTTCACTTACTAACTAGCTACTTTCCTACCATAGCCTATAATTCTTTTAATTTTTTTTTTTTTTTTTGCTGTTTTTTTAAGGGCTGCACCCATAGCATATGGGTGTTCCCAGGCTAGGGGCCCAATCAGAGTTACAGCTGTCAGCCTATGCCACAGCCACAGCAACGCAGGATCCGAGCCTTGTCTGTGATGTATACCACAGCTCATGGTAACACCATATCCTTAACCCACTGAGTGAGGCCAAGGATCGAACCCACAACCTCATGGTTCCTAGACAGATTCATTTCCGCTGCGTGACGGGAACTCCTAAATATTATCTTTTCTTACTGAATTTGACAGTTGCAAAATACGAACTGATAGTTCCATTCCTTTTAAATATCTGATCATTCCATTGAAGCTTAATCTTTCTTATTTGATACTACTTTAAAAAAATGTATGCTAGAACTTCCACGTGACCCCGCAATCCCACTCTTGGGCATCTATTCGGACAAAACTCTACTTAAAAGAGACACGTGCACCCGCATGTTCACTGCAGCACTATTCACAATAGCCAGGACATGGAAACAACCCAAATGTCCATCGACAGATGATTGGATTCGGAAGAGGTGGTATATATACACAATGGAATACTACTCAGCCATAAAAAAGAATGACATAATGCCATTTGCAGCAACATGGATGGAACTAGAGAATCTCATACTGAGTGAAATGAGCCAGAAAGACAAAGACAAATACCATATGATATCACTTATAACTGGAATCTAATATCCAGCACAAATGAACATCTCCACAGAAAAGAAAATCATGGACTTGGAGAAGAGACTTGTGGTTGCCTGATGGGAGGGGGAGGGAGTGGGAGGGATCGGGAGCTTGGGCTTATCAGACACAACTTAGAATAGATTTACAAGGAGATCCTGCTGAATAGCATTGAGAACTATGTCTAGATACTCATGTTGCAACAGAAGAAAGGGTGGGGGAAAAAATGTAATTGTAATGTATACATGTAAGGATAACCTGATCCCCTTGCTGTACAGTGGGAAAATAAAAAAAATTATAAAAAATAAAATAAAATAAAATAAAAATGTATGCCTGTCTTAAGCATTTCTTATAAACTTCAAGGTTTATGGTTTCTGCCAATGTTAAAAGTTTGTACTATTGTTTTATAACTGCCTTTAGTTCTATGTCCCCCCTTCCATCTGCTAAATACATGCTGTTCATTTTAAGAGTTCCTTCACATCACTGCATTGGATTTTTAGAGACTTTTTTTGCAAATTATTTAGGACCGTGTAAATTTTTATTGACTCCCATCCCAAAGAACTTTCAGTGTCAAAAGCCATGTAATCATTCATTTCTTTTGCTCTTTTGAAATTTTCTTTCCTAATACCTAGGATATACAAGTAATTATAATCAGTGTTTCTTTTCTACATTATAAATTCGAGTGTAACACATCTCTTTTTCTGCTAATGTTTATCTTGTTTAAAGATCACAGATGCTAAATATGTATGAGGTTGTTATTACTTAAACGGCACTTTGTTTTCCTACAATGTGACCTGACCTCACTGCCAGACAGAATGCAATGAACACTATCCAATAAAGTATTTTCCATGCAAACAAATGCCAGTACCAGACTGCAACATAAAACTTCTAAATCAATATATGTACTGTTTTAAACTTAACACATTTAATACTTGAAACAACCCTATGAGGCACATAACACACAGCAGAGGAAACTAAGCACAAAGACGTGCAGTCACTCTCTGAAGGTCATAAATGGTAGGCAGGGTAGGTTCTGGAGCCTGTCCTTTTTAACAATCTATTACCTTACTATGTATTAGCGGTCAGTCAAGTAGCTATCTGTGACTATTAATGAGAGAGGCTATTTAGTGAGAGAGGTGAAATCATGCAATGAAGGGCTAAATTTTAAAATAGGTAGATCAAGCTAACAACAATTCCTCAATCACTGATTCATCTAAACATTATAAAAAAACCAGTGTGTTTCCTGATGCAATATGAAGTACATCCTATTATTTTTTAAGTATTCTTGTCAAAAGAAAAATCAAACATGATTAAGCCTCTAGAATTGTGCTCTCCTATATGGTAGTCAAAATAAGTGATAACTGAAGCTCCCTGGTGGCTTAGTGGGTTATGGATCTGGCACTGTCACTGCTGCAACTTCGCTTGTTTTGATCCCTGGCCTGGAAACTTCCATCTGCTGTGGGCATGAACAAAAAGAAAAAAAAAAGTGATAACCCAAAAGTTGTAAATGCTCAAGTATACATAGAAAAATATAAAGGAATTTGAACTATTAAGAGCTTCTGTTCAGTGCTTTTACTGCTGTGGCCCAAGTTCAATAACTGGTCTGGGATCTGAGATCCCACACTTTGGCTGCACATTGTGGCCAAAAATTAAAAAAAAAAAAAAAGGTTCTCTTGAGGGTTGAACTAGGAATAAAGGGCATTTGTCTTACTTTATTTTTTTGGTTTTTATTTATTTATTTATTTTTGCTTTTTAGGACTGCACCAGCAGCACATGGAGCTTCCCAGGCTAGGGGTCCAATCGGAGCTACAGCCACCAGCCACAGCCACAGCCACAGCCACAGCCACATCAGATCCAAGCCACACCTGCAACCTACACCACAGTTTACAGCAACACCAGATCCCTAACCCACTGAGCAAGGCCAGGGATCGAACCCACAACTTCATGGTTCCTAGTTGGATTCATTTCCACTGAGCCACAAAGGGAACTCCGCACTTGTCTTTATTTATTTATTTATTTATTTATTTGTCTTTTTGATATTTCTTTGGGCCGCTCCCGCGGCATATGGAGGTTCCCAGGCTAGGGGTCGAATCAGAGCTGTAGCCACTGGCCTACGCCAGAGCCACAGCAACACGGGATCCGAGCCGCGTCTGCAACCTACACCACAGCTCACGGCAACGCCAGATCATTAACCCACTGAGCAAGGGCAGGGACCGAACCTGAAACCTCATGGTTCCTAGTCGGATTCATTAACCACTGCGCCACGACGGGAACTCCTGTCTTACTTTAAATTATTCATTATTAACTGACTCTTCTTACAAGAAATAAAGTAGTTGTTTGTAAGATAAATCATTTATAGTATATGGTGGATAACTGACAAAGATTTTACTGTGAGTTGGGATCAGAACTCGGGCAAAAATGATAGGTATTTAATTATATAAACAGAAAGGATTGGAAAGAACAAGCCAGCAGGAGCAGCAAAGGCATGGATTAGGGAAACACATTAATCTCACTGAATATGAAAAAGGACGGCAAATAAAGGGTAGGCTAAATTACAGGGCCTTTCATTGGGAAAAATATTTGGACTTCATGATGAACAAAAAAATGGAGAGTCACTGAAAAAGTCTGAACAAAAAAATGAAAAGTCTGGAGTTCCCACTGTGGCTCAGTCAGTTAGGAACCTGACATGGTGTCCATGACGATGTGGATTCAATCCCTGGCCTCACTCAGGGATTGAGTTAAGGATCTGAAGATGCAGCTCGGACCCAGTATTGCCCTGGCTGTGGCATAGGCCACCGCTGTAGCTCCAATTCAACCCCTAGCTCAGGAACTTCCGTATGCTACAGTGCGGCTGTGAAAAGAAAAGTCTTTTATTAAAAAGTAACGGGGGGGGGGGGGGGCGGGCGGAGGAAGATGGCGGAGGAGTAAGAGGTCATGCTCACCTTCTCCCACAAACACATAAAAAAAAAACACATTTACATGTAAAACGACTTGCACAGAACAGCAATTGAATGTTGGCAGAAGAAAAAATTAACTAAACAAGTACAACACAAGTGTTGTGAAAGGCAACACACAATCAAGTACATAAATATCATTTATGTATCCACCTTACAAATGAGATTTATATAGAACTGTCACTCAAATATTTTTCACATGATAAGAAGAAAGAAGTTGTATTCTAGCACTTCCTATCACCAATGCTTAGCATAAAAATGCTTTCAGGAGTTCCCATCGTGGCGCAGTGGTAACACCTGACCAGTAATCCCTGAGGATGCGAGTTCAATCCCGGCCTCACTCAGTGGGTTAAGGATCTGGCGTTGCTGTGAGCTGTAGTAGAGGTCTCAGACACAGCTCTGATCTGGCGTCGCTGTGGCTCTGGCGTAGGCCAGCAGCGTAGCTCCGTTTTGACCCCTAGCCTGGGAACTTCCATATGCTGCAGGTGCAGCCCTAAAAAGACACACACACACACACAAAAAAAACCAAAAAAAAACCTTGGGTTTTTTTGGCCGAACTCAAGGTATGCATAAGTTCCTAGGCCAGGACTGAACCCATGCCATAGCAGTGACCCCAGCCACAGAAGTGACAATGCAGATCCTTAACCTATGGAGCCACTAAGGAACTCCATATTTTTACAAGTTTAACTTATTCATTTTCCACTCAAAATATTGTCCTATAAAATATGTTTAATTGGGGTAACTAGAATAGTAGATGAAACCAGTGCTGGGGCAGGTTGGCAAATATCTGCAGTATAAGTTATTCTAGCTACTGTAAGAAAATTTGAGTCAAAAAGGCAATTAATTCTAAGCCTGATCAAAAGAGAGCAGGCAAGTGCTATTATTTCCATGAGCATAAAGTAGAAAAAGGACTTACAACTCCAAAGCAAAGAAATACTAGGTTCACATAAATGAAAACATGTTTTTCCTTAAAATAATCTCTCAGAAAAGAGAGCACATTTGCTTAATAACCTCTCATATTACAGGTGCTTTCTATTAATTTGAACAGCAAAGAACTATTTAGAAAAGGTGCATTATCCTGAAATTATCTCAGTCTGTGCTAGTTCAGAAGATTTTTTTTTTTTGCCATGCCTGCAGCAACTAGAAGTTCCCAGGCCCAGGGACTGAGCCTGTACCACAGGTGGAACCTGTGCCACAGCTGCAGTAACACTGGATCCTTAACCAGTGAGGTTTTTTTGTTGTTGTGGTGGTGGTGGTTTTGTTTAATTGGAGTAGGGGAGGAAGAAAATGAACACAAAGTAAGCAAGGATCTCGGAGGTATAACCATTCAGTTGCAAACTATCATAAAGAGCCTTCTAAACATTACCTTAAAAAATAATATAGTAAGAGATTAGGCTGATAGAACAAATAAAAGAAAAATGTAATCCATCTAGAAATTTGTGGCTTGAGACACAATTTCCCATAACAAGCTAAGACTCTTAAAAAGCACTGTATAAATCTTCAACTTGGAAGCAAGTGAAGATAATGTGCTCTGAGGTTAAAGACTACAAATCTGGGTCAATGATCTTGAACATAATGACATCAAAGATGTATGTAGACAGATTTGAATAAAAAGGCATTATTTCTTCATGTATTATTATACATGTGATTTGAATATGTAATTAGAAACTTAAGTATTTTTGACTTTCATCTACACTCTTAAAGTCATACATACATGTTGGACAAAAAATTCTTCAGAAACACAGGGTGGATTTCCACTTGGTGGACTGAGTAATTCACACCAATGTTCTATCTGAAAACAACCTCTGTGATCCCAGACAAAGGGGAAACAAATAAGGTGAGCCTAGTGCTCACTCCTGGGGGCAGTTCTGGACCTCCAGTACAAGGCAGAACTTGAAGAAAGCCTGACTGGTTAGTTAGAAGAGTCAAAGGGGGGTGCCAGAATTTGTCAGTCAGAGTAGCAAAAAAGGGCGCACTCAACTGAGGAGTTCCTGTAGTGGCTAATGAACCCGACTAGTGTCCATGAGGATGCAGGTTCAATTCCTGGCCTTGCTCAGTGGGTTAAGGATCTGGCATTGCCATGAGCTGAGGTGTATGTAGGTCGCAGTCATGGGCTGGGATCCTGCATTGCTGTGGCTGTGGTGTAGGCCAGCCAGCTGCAGCTCCAATTCAACCTCTACCTTGGGAACTTCCATATGCTGCAAGTGCAGCCATAAAAAAGACCTCCCCCGACCCCTGCCCAAAGCACTCTGCTGAGAAAGAGCTCCAGAAATCTGCACAGGAGTACTCTTGATTCTTTTGCTAAATACTAACTTGCACATGTGTAAGGCAAAACACTACAACACTGGGCAAAAAACAACCTCTGGGGAAAGAACAATTACTGGGGAGCAGCAAACAAAACAGTTCCCAGACCTCACCCACAGCTGAGAAGTATTCACATTCCCACTAACCAGAATGTAGTCATCACTGAATACACAGAATATTCAGGAGAGACCTGAACGTTCAGACTCATCTGAAACTATGCAAGTCAGAAGACAATGGAAAAATCTTTAAAGTGCTGAAAGAAAAAAAAATAATGGGGGGGGGGGGAACCCTGTTAGGATCCTATACAAAGAAAAAATATCTTTGGAAAATAAAAGCACAACAAAAATGTTTTCAGACAAACCTGAGAGAATCTATTCCCAGTGGACCTGCTCTATAAGATATTTTAAAGGAAATCTTTCAGGCAGAAAGAATATATCAATGAAAACATGAATCTACACAAAGAAATAAAAAACACCAAAAATAGTAAAAATAGAAAAACACCTTAGAAAAGATCAATACAAAAATATATAAAAAGTCATTTTTAAAGGATATCTGACTACTTAAAGCAAAAAATGCCAGCATAAACACAGTATTGTAAATCAACTATACATCAATAAATTTAAATATTGAGGAAACAAAATAATAATAATAGTGTACTGAGGGATTTTAGCACAAAGTCAGAAGGCAGAAAATGGGCAGTATAGTGTTGTAAAGTTATTACACTGTATTCAAAGTTGTATGATGTTTTTTGAGGATAGGTTATGATAACAGGTTATGATAACTCCTGAAGCAGTTCTCAACAGTGTTCCAGAGAAGGTTTTATGATGTCTGCAAAGTCTAATAGTGCTAACAGTTTGTCTTTGTCAGTGTTGATAATAGCACTAATTTTGCTAAAGTAATATTGAATAAAACTGTTGCTGCTCTAGCACAAATCAAGGCAATGAGACTAAACTACTATAAATCGCTGTGTTCTTCATGATACACACTCAGTTAAGGGGTATGGACTTAAGACTGTCCATGACAAAACAGTAAGAATAACTATATTAAATCTTGACCTGTGAGTAAACATTTTTTTGTTCTTTTTCTTTCTTTCTTTTTTTTTTTTTTTTGTCTTTTAAGGGCCACACCAGCAGCATATGGAGGTTCCCAGGCTAGGGATCTAATCGGAGCTGTAGCCACTGGCCTACCTATGCCACAGACACAGCAATGCCAGATCCAAGCCCTGTCTGCGACCTACACCATAGCTCATGGCAATGCCAGATCCTTAACCCAAGAGAGCGGCCCGGGAGCGAACCCGCAATCTCTTGGTTCCCAGTCAGATCTGTTTCCGCTGTGCCAGGATGGGAACTCCAACATTTCTTTTTTTTTTTTTTTTTTTTTTTTTTGTCTTTTTGTCTTTTTTGTTGTTGTTGTTGTTGTTATTGTTGCTATTTCTTGGGCCGCTTCCGCGGCATATGGAGGTTCCCAGGCTAGGGGTTGAATCGGAGCTGTAGCCACCTGCCTACGCCAGAGCCACAGCAACACGGGATCCGAGCCACGTCTGCAACCTACACCACAGCTCACGGCAACGCCGGATCGTTAACCCACTGAGCAAGGGCAGGGATCGAACCCGCAACCTCATGGTTCCTAGTCGGATTCGTTAACCACTGCGCCACGACGGGAACTCCACATTTCTTAAATACTGTATGTGACATAAGAAGTATACATAATGGTCTTATGCTGCACACCAAAATACAAGGGCGAGTAGAGGAAAATCACATGTGCAATCATACATGCAGTGAACTGGACAAATCCCTGTTATTATGAACGCTGTTTTTACTTAAAAGAAAAACCAACAGCAAATTATAGTTACTCAGACTTGAATATCTGGTAGACACTTTCTCAAATTTAAACAAAGTGGGCACTTCGTCTCCATGGTATTCCTCCCCAAAAAGCATAACCCTAGACAAGTTGTGAGCAAATCATCAGACAAACCTAATTTGAGGATGTGACATAATAAAAAATATATATTTGGTCTCTACCCACTTCCTGGCAGACAGCTCTTTGAAATCTCTAATGTGAATGCAATAAGTTTCTTTCTGTATGCTAATGAGATGACTATTGGCAGAATGCTGGGTATTCTCTGAATGGGGGCTGGGTGTCAGGGGTACCAACCTGGCAGCCATGCAATTGCAGGGTTAGAACTTTTAGCTCTACCCCCTGAGCTGTGGAGAGGGGACAGGTGCTGGAGGTTGAGTTAATCATTTGATGACCAATGATTTAATCAAATATGCCTATTTAGTAAGGCCTTCATAAAAAATCCTAAGACTTCCCTGGTGGCACAAGAGGTTTAAGTATCCAGTATCGTCACTGCTGTGGCTTGGGCTGCAGCTGTGGTACAAGTTCAATCTCTGGCCTGGGAACTTCTGCATGCTGCAGGTATGGCAAAAACAAAAACAAAACCTAACTAAAGTGGTTCAGAATGCTTCTGGGTTGATGAACATCCCTTGATGCTAGCAGGGTGAGGTACTCAGAGAGTGCCTGGCAACTCCGTATTCCTTCCCATATACCTTGCCCTCTGTATCTCTTCTATTTGACTGTTATGAGTTGTATCCTTTTATAATAAACTGGTAATCCAGTTAGTCAACTGTTTCCCTGGGTTTTGTGAGTGGTTCCAGCAAATTATCGAACTTAAGAAGGGTGTTACAGGCACCTCCAACTTACGGTTTTTTGTCAGGAGTACTAGAAGCCCAGAGTTATGACTGGCATTTAAAGTGGGAGGCCGTCTTGTAGGACTAAGGCCTTACCTGTTGTATCTGACATTAACTCCACATAAAGAGCATCAGTATTGAACTGTAGGATACTCAGCTAGTGTTGAAGAATTGGTCAATGTGGAAAAACCCTATACAGTTGGTGTCAGAAATACTGAGGGCAGAAAATAAATGGTAGATTTTCTTCTAAAGGACATTTTGGAAAATATCTGACTGGTATTCCTTAAAGTGTCATGGTCATAAAACCAAGGAAAGATTAAAAAACTGTTAAGGGCCAAGAAGCATGATAATGAAATAAAACGTGGTATCCTGAAACAGAAACAGTGCATTAGTAGAAAAACTGGTGAAATCCAAAGTCTGGAGTTTAGTTAATAGTAAATGTATCAATGCTGCGTTCTTAGTTCTGACAAATAATGCAAGATGTTGACATTAGAGAAAACTAAGTGAGTACACAGGAACTTTATTTTCTTTTCAACCTGTCTGTAAATCTAAAGGTATTCTAAAATTAAAAGTTTACTTAAAAAAAAGAGAAAAAGATGAAGTGATCCAATGAGTCCAAGGAAAGCAACTGAAAGAAAGTGCTGCCAATAAGAGTCAATCATTAAAGTGAAAATTAAAATTCTGCAAAAACTTAATTTTTTCCAGATGAGATTAGTGGTGATATTATTATATATTTGCTATTGTATAATGAAATGTTACATGTGGATGACCTGCATAATTTGGTGAACCAATACTTTCCAAATGGCCAGTGCATGATATTACAAAACCAAGTATGGGTAAACACATCCATTCAAAGTGCAAGAGAAACCAAAGGACTTTATTACAACAGAGTTATATGATTTCAGATTCCACAACACAACTTACCTTTAAGAGTTTTGGGGTAGTATTAAAGAATAGCCACAATTATCTGAAAAGGCTATTAAAATGCTCTTTCCTTTACTAACTACATATCAGAATAAGGCCAGATTTTCTTCACATACTTAAAATAAAAAAACATATAAGCAAGAAACTGAATGCAAGAGTAGATATGATACTCCAACCTCCTTTTATTAAGCCAGACATTAAAGAGATTTGCAAAAATATAAAATAATGCCACTCTTCCCATCAGCTGTATTTTTTAAATATTTTAAAAAATAGGTAACATAAATATACTATATATTACTATATTTATATTACTTATGTTAACATGTAATGACTTTATTATTGCTATTTTTAAGTGAATCAAAATATCTGAATCTTTCAGTTTTAATTCTGGGTACAGTAATAACTGACAGATAATCCCCATAATCAAAAACTCTTTGAGAGTCTTCATACCCAGAATCCAAAGCAGTTATAAAAATAAAATGTTTGAGAACTGCTGGCCAAGAGCAACCACCTAAAACAGAGGTACACCTAATAGTGGATATAAAATGGAGTAGCTAAAATACTTCTTTAATCCAAAAGAAGGCAGGAAATGAGGAAAAAAAAAAAAGACTCGGATGAGACAATTTGAAAAGTACCAAGGTGGTAAATTTAAACTAAGTTATATCAATAAATGACATTAAATGAAACTCCATTTAAAAAGAGGATATCAAATATATCCCACATACAAAAAAAAAAAAACCAACTTAAATATGAAGATGGATAAAAAGTAAAAGGACAGAAGAATAAACATCATCCAAACACTAACAGAAAGCAAGCTACAGTGGCTATACTAAAGTCAGACAAAAACTTCACAGTAAGATCCATTGCCAGGGCAAAAAAGACATTACATTAATGGTGAAGGTGTCAATTCATCAAGAAGGCATAAAAACAAAGCTTCAAAACAAAGGAGAAGAAAAAGAGCAAAAGGACAAATAGCCAAGAAGATTATGGTGGATATTTTATCACTTCTCTCTCTGTAATTCATAGAATAGACAGAAAATTATACAATACTTGAACTACACTATGATCTAACATGACATAACTGACATTTATGCAACAATAACCCAAGAGCAACAGAACACACATTCTTTTCAAGTGTACAAGGAACATTTCCTAAGACAAGCTATATCTGGGTCATAAAACAAGTCTCAATATATTGAAAAAGGCTGAAATTGCATAATGTATACTATATGAGCACAGTGGAATTAAATTAGAAATTATTTACAGAAATAAATCTGAGAAAACTAAAATATTTGGAAATTAAAACAACACACTTCTAAATAATCATGAACAAAAGAAATAACAGGAGTTCCCGTTGTGGCTCAGTGGGTTAAGAATCCGACTAGTATCCATGAGGATGCAGGTTCTATCCCTGGCCTCACTCAGTGGGTTAAAGATCCGGTGTTGCTGTGAGCTGTGGTGTAGGTCACAGGCATGGCTCGGATCCCATGTTGCTGTGGCCGTGGTGTAGGCTGGCAGCTTCAGCTCTGATTCAACCCCTAGCCTGGGAACTTCTATATGCTACACGCATGGCCCTTAAAAAAAAAAAAAAAAAAAGGAAATGAAAACATTCTGAATCAAGTGAAAATGAAAATACTGAAATTTGTGAAATGCAGCTTAAAGCACAGTTAGCATGGCCAAGGAGGTCGGATTTGGATTCCCAAGGTAAAAAAGGGAGAGAGTGGGATGGATGGGCATTTGAGAGGTTTTTAGGATGCAAACTGTTATATTTGGAATGGATGGGCAATGGGATCCTACTGTACAGTACAGGGAAATGTGTGTGATTGGGTCATTTTGCTGTGCAACAGAACTTGACAAAACACTGTGAATCAACTGTAATAATAATAAAAAATTACATCAACCAAAATAATAAAAAATAAAGCACAGTTAGAGGGAAATGCACTTAATACACTTACATCAAAAAGATAAAAGGTCTAAAATAAATGATCTACTTTTAGAAACTAGAAAACACAAAGCCAAAAGCAAGAGGAAAGTAAATAATAAAGAACAGAGGATTTCCCGTCGTGGCTCAGTGGTTAATGAATCAGACTAGGAACCATGAGGTTGGGGGTTTGATCCCTGGCCTTGCTCAGTGGGCTAAGGATTCAGCGTTGCCATGAGCTGTGGTGTAGGTCATGGACGTGGCTCGGATCTGGTGTTGCTGTGACTCTGGTGTAGGCTGGCAGCTGCAGCTCTGATTGAACCCCTAGCCTGGGAACCTCCATGTGCTGCGGGAGCGGCCCTAGAAAAGGTGAAAAGGAAAAAAGACAAATAATAATAATAATAATAAGGAGCAGAAATAAATGAGATAGAGGCAAAAGTCAGTGAGAAAAAAAGTGTTTATTTTTAAAGGTCTATAAATCTGATAATCTTCTGATAAAATTAAGAAAAAAGAAAACACAAATTACTAAAATCAGGAATGTATGAAACATAATCTTTGTCCATGTCACATGACTAGTAGACATTAAAAGGATAAGAGAATATTAACAATTTTATTCCAATAAATCCAACAACATAGATGAAATGTAAAAATCTCTCAAAAGGAAGTTCCCGTTGTGGCTCAACGGTTAATGAACCTGACTAGCATCTATGAGGACGTGGGTTCAATCCCTGGCCTCACTCAGTGGGTTAAGGATCTGGCGTTGCTGTGGCTATGGTGTAGGCCAGCAGCTACAGCTCCAATTGGACCCCTGGTCTGGGAACCTCCATATGCTGTGAGTGCAGCCCTAAAAGACAAAAAAAAAAAAAAAAAACTCTTGAAAGACATAAGTAAACCAAAACTGACTCAAGAAGAAAGAGAAGATGTCACAGCCCTCTATCAATTAAAATGTTAAATTTATAATTAAAAAGCTATTCAACAACAGCAACAACAACAACAAAAAACTGAGCATTCTTGGTTTATGTCAGTAATTCTCAAGTGAAGTCAACTTTGGCCCCAGGGAATGTCTGGCAAAAATCTAGAGACATTTATGATTGCCACAACTGTGAAGGGAGGCTACTGGCATTTACTCGGCAGAAGCCAGGAATGCTGCTCAATCCTACTCTGCACAGGAATCCACCTTTCCACCCAAGAAAAATTACATGACCCAAAATGTCAACAGTGCTGAGGTCAAGAAACCCTGGCTTAGATAATTTCACTGCCAAGTTCTATCAATCATTTAAGGAAGAAAAAAAATACTATCTACACAAATTCTTTTGTAATAGAGAAGAAGAAACAGCTCTCAATTCACCTAGTGATTCCAGCATTATCCCAACACCAAAATCAGATACTAAAAGAAAATTACAGACCAGTATATCAAATGAAAATGGAGGTTGGAATTCCCATTGTGGCTCAGTGGGTTAAGAAACTGACTAGTATCCATGAGGATGGGGGTTTGATCCCTGGCCTCACTCAGCGGGTTAAGGATCCCGTGTTACTCTAAGAGGCAGCAGTAGGTTGCTGATGTGGCTCAGATTCAGTGCTGTCGTGACTGTGGACTTGGATGGCAGCTACGGCTCCAATTCAACCCTCGCCCAGGGAATTTCCATATGCTGAAGGTGCAGCCCTAAAAAGAAAAAAAGAAAAAAAAAAAAAGAAAGCAAAAAAAAAAAAAATACTAGCATTTGAACTCCTAGTTTCTGCTCCAGCACATAAAAAGCTTACAAGTTACCAACCCATTTAATAAGTAAAAAGCTGAACAAATTAAAACAAATAACTCTTCTTAGATTCCTCAGAGACAAGAGGTCACAGGGAAAACTGCTGCCCCCAAAATGAGAAACAGATAAATGAATATAGAGAATCACAACTTACCAGAGTAGAAATCTATGACGAAATGTCTGTGGAAACCACTGCCAGGGTAGAAAAATAGGAACTGTAATTGACGAACTGCTGGAGGCTCAATGTGAACAGGTCTGAGAGCTAAAACTCCAAGAGAACCCAGTCCCACACACCTTTGCAAGCTTTACCTCTGGAACTCTCATCAGGCCCTGACAGTGATGGTCAGAGAAAAAAATAAATAAATAAAAACAAAAACAAAAAAAACCCATGTGCTTCCAGCAGAAAGAGAAAAGGAACTATTTTGAAATACACTAGAGCATTTCGTTAACAAAGGAGAAACTATTTCACTAGAGCCTAATCTGTTGGGGTTTTATCAGAGCCTAAGCTTCCCAGGGAAAGGAAAGTGCCCAACTCCAGCCCACTCTAGCTATCCTCTCCCACCTAAGTAGGGAGGGAGACTGAGAAGCACTGGTGAAGTTCACAGTCCAGGGCCACAGGATCACCAAGACTGGGAACTAATCACAGGAATATACAACAATTTTCCTCCCCCCGACATTATCACTATATTACTAATGGTCTATTTACTAAAGTTCCTCTTATCCAGCACACCACATCCACTCTTCAACAGAAAATTACAAGACATATTAAAAAGTAAAAAAAAAAAAAAAAAAAAGAGTAGAGACTGACCACGCATCAGAACCAGTCAGATATGTTAGAAATGTCAACATTAGTAAAGCAGGGATTTTTAAATACTATAATTAATATGCTAAAGGCTTTAATGGAAAAAGTAGACAGCATGCAAGAACTGATGAATAATATAGGCAGACAAATGAAAATTCTAAGAAAGAATGAAAAAGAAATGCTAGAGATTAAAAAAAAACCATAATGTGAGAAAAAAGAATGTACACATGTACCGGGTCACCTTTCTGTGCAGTAGAAAACTGACAGAACACTGTAAATCAGCTATAATGGAAAAAATAAAAATTATTGTTAAAAAAAGAAAAAATAAATACATTTAAAAAACCCCTACAACAAAAATGAACCATGCCTTTGATGGGCTCATTAGCAGACTGCAAACAGCTGAGGGAAAAAATGCTAGAGGATCTCTCATTAGAAACTAGAGGATCTCTCATTAGAAACCTCCAAAACTGAAAAACAAAGAGAACAAAGTCTAAGAAACACTGAACAGAATATCTCAGTACTACAGGACAACTACCAATATATGGGTAATGGGAGTATCAAAAGAAGGAGAGGAAAAGGAGCAAAAGCAATAGCTGAAGCAATGATAACAAGGAATTTCTACAAATTAATGTCAATACCAAACCACAGATCCAGGAAGTTCAGAACACCAACTAGGATAAATGCCCAAAAAATTACACCCAGCCATATCATTTTAAACTGTAGAAAATCAACGACAAAAAAAAAAAAAAAAAAAAATCTTGAAAAAAGCCGGAAGTTTAAAAAAAATACTTCCTATCCCAAAGATATGAATTACATTCAACTTCTCCTCAGTAGCCACGCAAGCAAGTGCACTGAGAAATATTTAAAAATATTACAAAAATTACACCTCCAGGAAAGCTAGAAAAAAATGAAAGGAAGGAAGAAAGAGAAGAAGGGAAAGAGTGACAGAGGAAAGGAAGCACACAAGAAGGAGGATGAAAGGATGGAAGGAAGGAAAGGAGGGAGGAAAGAAGGAACTGAGTTGATAATTAATTGCCTTCCAAAACAGAAAGCACCTGGCTCAGATGGGTTCACTGGCAAATTTTAAGAAACATTTAAGGAAGAAATTACATCAATTCTCTACAATTTCTTCCAGAAGACAGAAGCAGAAGGAATATTTCCTAATTTAATCTATGAGGCCAGCATTACTCTAATATTAAAACAAAGACAATACAAGAAATCTACATGCCAATACCTCTCAGGGGCACAGATGCAAATATCCTCAATGAAATATTAGCAAGCTGAATCAAACAGTGTATAAAAAGGATTATATACAATGACCAAGTGGGATTTATCTCAAGGATGCAAACTGGCTCAACATTTGACAATCAATTAATGTAATCTATCACATCAACAAGCTAAAAATGAAAAAAATCACAAGATCCTATCAATACCAAAACAGCATTTGACAAAACTGAACTCATTCATGACAAAAATTCTCAAAAAAGTAGGAACATAAGGTTACTTCTCAACTCAATAAAGAACACCTACAAAAAACCTACAGCTACTATTATATCTAATGATGAGAAACTCAAACTTTTGCCACTAAGATCAGGAACAAGACAAGGGTGTCCTCTCCCACCACTGCTTGTCAACTTTGTATGGGAAGTCCCAGCTAAAGACAAGAAAAGGAAACACAAGTTATACTGACTGGAAAAGAAAGAAATAAAACTATTTTTGTTGGCAGATGCTATGATTATCTACATGGAAAATCTGAAAGAACAGTAAAAAAATTTCCTGGAACTAATACGTAAGGTTGCAGGATATAAGAATTGTTAAGCACTTTCCTATATAACAGCTACAAATAAATGGAATTTGAGTTTTAAAACAAATTAACATTTCCATTAGTATCCAAAAAATGAAATACCGATATAAATCTAACAAAATATATACAGTATCTACATGAGAAAATTTATGAAACTCTGATGAAAGACACTATAGAAAACTAAATAAATGATGAGACGGTCCCTGTTCATGGATAGTAAGGGTCAGTACCGTCAAGATGTCAGTTCTTTCAGAACCGATCTACAGATTTAACATAAGCCTAATAAAAATCCCAGCAAGTGACTTTGTGGATACTGACAAAGTAATTCTAAAGTTTAAATGTATAGGCAAAGACCCAGAATAGCAAACACAATATTGAAGATGAATAATAAAGTTGGAGGACTGACACACCTGACTTCAAGACTTACTATGAAACTACATTTCAAGACTTACTATGAAACTACAGTAATCAATACAGTGTGGTACTAAAAAAAGACTAAACAAATAAATCAATTGAACAAAAAAAAGACAGCCCAGAAATAGCCCAACATAATCAGTCAATCTTTGACAAAGGAGCAGAGGCAACAAAATGAAGCAAAGATAGTCTTTTCAACAAATAGTGTGGAGGACTGGACATCTACATGCAAAAAAATGGATCTAGACATTGATCTTAAACACATCACAGAGATTAACTCAAAATGGATCATAGACCTAAATGTAAAAAACAAAAAACTATAAAATTATTATAAGATAGGAGAAAATCTAGATTACTTTTGGTACAGTGATGACTTTAGTTAGAAGGAATGCCAAATGCACAATCCATGAAAGAAATAATTAAGAAGCCAAACTTAAAAATTAAAAACCTCTGCTCTGTGAAAGACACTGTCAAGAGAATGAGAAAACAAGACAGACTGGGAGGAAAAACTTGCAAAGGATACATATAATAAAGAACTGTTATACTAAATATACAAAGAACTCTTAAAATTGTACTGAGTTCAGTTTTTATTATTATAAGAAAATGAATAACCCAATAAAAAATGGTAAAGGATCAGACAAGAAACTTCCATAAAATATACGGATAACAAGTAAACATATGAAAATATGTTCTATTTCACACATTAATTCAGAACTGCAAACTAAAACAAGAATCAGATACCACACACCTATTAGAATGGTTAAAATCCAAAACACTGAAACACCAACTACTGGGGAGAATGTGGAGCGAGGGGGACACTAATTCATTGCTGGTGGGAATGCGAAATGGTATAGTCACTTTGGAAGACAGTTTGGCTATTTCTTATAAAATTAAAGTATCATATGATTCAGCAACCAGATTCACTGATATTTACCCAAATTAAAACTTTCATCTGCAAAAATAAACACAAATATTTATAGCAGCTTTACTCATTACTGATAAAACTTGGAAGCAACCAAGATGTACTTCAAGATGCAAATGGATAAATGAACTGTGATATATCCAGACAGTGGAATATTATTCAACATTGAAAAGAAATGAGCTATTAAGCCATGAAAAGACATGAAGAAAACTTAGATGCATACTACTAAGTGAAAGAAACCAATCTGAAAAGGCTGCATTACTATATTATTCCAACTGTGTGGCATTCTGGAAAAGGCAGAACTATGGAGACAGTAAAAAGACAGCTGGTTGCGAGGGGTTGCGGGGGTGGGGAGGGATGAACAGGGAAAGCAGAGAGGATTTTTAGGGCAGTGAAACTATTCTACATGATACTATAATTGTGAATACGTATCATTATACATTTGTCAAAACCCATAGAATGCACGATAGAGTGAACCCTAATGTAAACTGTGGTCTTTAGGTGACAGTAATATGTCCACATAGGTTCACTGACTGTGTACCACATTGTACACAAATGTACCATACTGTGGTGTGGGATGTCAATAGCAGGAGAGAGTATACCTGTGGGGAGAGAGAGGAATACAGAAATTCTGTACTTTCTGCTCAGTTTGGCTGTGAATCCAAAATTGCTTTAAAAATAAAGTTTATTAATTAAAAATAATAATAATTGTGTGCATGTATGTATGCATGCATGTATGTGTAAGGGAAAGTGTATCCAATAACATACAAAATGGATAACAACTTTGACTACCTGGATTTTACCCCAGGGATGCAAAGATGCTTTCTTTAACAATTAAAAAGATGCCATTTAATAAAAATGGCCAAAACACAATACATCTGAGCTTTATCTTGTTTGAATGGACAAAAAAACTAGATATCTAGTGCCATAAGGGACCTAAGAGACATAAATTCAAATCTCTGAGGGATGGTATCATCTTAGCCTTCAAATTGTTTTCTACATATGATGTTTCAAATACTACATCCAGCACCCAAGCAAAGGTAACCAGGCTCAGACAGAGATGAAATAGCATCTGCTAACAAAAACCAGCGGAATCAACATTCAGTATAAACAGACCTATAGAATTTCCAGACATTGGAATTACCAGACACAGGCTATGAAAAACTATACTTACTATGTTTAAGGAGATAAAGGCCAAGCTTGAAATTTCAGCAGGGAACTGTAAACTGTAAAAAGTGATATAGCAGATTTGAAAAAGAAACAACTATAAACATAAGAACTGAAAAACACAAAACTGGCATTAAGAACTCAAAGATTGGGGCTGAGGGATCTGGGGTTTTTTTTGTTTGTTTTTTTATTTTTTTATTTTTTTTAACATATTCTCTACGCAATCCACTGTGTTTGGGAGCAGAATCATAGACTACTACAATAAATCTTAATGCCCTTGTTCGCAAACCCACTCTCTTCTACTTTAACTACCACAATGCCTCCAGAATTTTTCTAATATATGAATCTGATGTCTCTGTGCCTTACTTAGAATTATTTTTGTTAAAATCCAACGTACTAATTAGTTAAAACCCTTGTGGCTAATGACCTTCACCATCTACTCTATAATCCTAAAATACTGACCTAATTAATACTGAGCTAAACCAGTCTTATGCATTCCTGTTTGCTAACTCAATTTTCTCTATCTGGAATGGCTTTCCCCATCTTGTCTACCTGGTGACCTCCTACTAGGACACTTCAGAACACAAACTGCATGTCACCCTGAACAGAATTAATCACTCGTCATCTCTACTCTCATACTGTGTTCACAACTCTATTACAGCACTCACTGCACTATATTAAAATTATATATGAACCTTTCCCCTCCTCCCCACAATTGTACAGAATAACTGAAAGGCTAGGACTTATATTTACCTATTTCATAAGAACCTGAACTATGCCTATTGTATTATACACAGTCAATATATGTTAAATAAGTTGTGTATTCACTGAAATGAAAGCCAGAGACTCTTATAGAAGAATTTATGATCAATTAAAGAATTTTATCCTTCAAGTTCTGCTAGACAAAAGGTTTAGAGCTTGCTAATATGAGGTCACACAGAAAGTTGGTGGGCTCTGTATCCAAAGGGATTCACCAGAAAGAAAGTATGCTAAGAGGGAAATGTGAGAAAAGATCAGTCTATGGGTTCAAAGGGAGGGGGGCAGGAATCTTTGATTAGCTTCTTGAAGTAAAATATGGGGTCTGGGGAGAAGAAAGCTTCTCTCTTAAAGACAATGTGAAAGCCAATATAGTCTGATATACACACTGACTTGACTTTTGAGTTTCAGTGAACAGTAAGATTACTCCTCCTAAAGGGGTTAATGTTAAACTCATGTCAGCAAGTAAATTCTCATATTTCTATATTCTGTGAACAGTTACAGACAGCCAGAATAACATTTCAGAAATTTAAGAAACTATCCATGTGGACATCTCTATCACCTCAAGACCCTGTCTGCCCAAGATAAAGAGGCTCTCTTTTACCACTTGACCCAAGAGCCAGGGAAATCATCATCATGTTTGGAGCAGAGAGGGTATAACTGAAAAGGATGCCTTCACTGATTTATTCCAGAAGAAATAAAACCCACCCCATAAAGCAAGTTAACTGAAATCTTGGTACAAAACATTTCATCACCCTCTGGCATAGAGGAGTGCCTTAATAAACTGCATTTTGGCAAAGTTATCAGCACAATTTTGTTTACTGTAATTTTAAACCTAACATGATTACGAGTCTAACATAATGACAGAATGAGTACAACTTTTACTATAACTTTAATACACAAACTATGTATTATAGAATCAAATAACAAAAGTATCTGCAAACTACAACTCCTTTCCAGTTCTTTGTCTCTAACAATATAAAAAATTTTCCCACAAGGAGTTCCCTGATGGCCTAGTGATTGGGGAGCCAGCATTGTCACTGTTGTGGCATGGGTATGATCCCTGGCCCAGGAACTTCCTCATGCCATGGGTATGGATCCAAAAAAAAAAAAAAAAAAAAAAAAAAGCTTTCAAATTCTGCCCTGCTCAATTTGTGAAAACTTATTGCTTTTATTCTTTTAGTTTTCTTTAACTAATTTAACCTTCTAAGTTTCATACTCTCCCTTCTCCCAGAAGCTCAGGCCCAAAGCTGTTAAAAATTCCTCTCTGAATCTTCAAACCATACAAATTAACATTTATGAGATTAATGTATCTACACATAAGAAAGACATAATTTATCAAACTATAAATAAGGAACACACATGCAGTTAGAAGGTAGTTTTCCACTACCTTTTCAAGGTGACAATACATTGGTAAATAAATATGAAAAAAAAAGCATGCAAGTGTGTAACAATTTTAAGGACTTATCAAAAATAAATTCTGAACATAGTCCAGCCCCTCCACAATTTAACAATAATGAAGTAGTTCATTTATTGTAGTACTCCACCAAATTTTACACCAAATGAATTTATATTTAAGCATAATTAAAGCTAACAAATAGTTTTCAAGTATCCTAATACTACATGCACCAATAAAGTAAGTTTATATAAAATAAACTAGAAAATTAAGCTCTACCACTTGCAAAGCGTTATATAACTTATTGTGCACAGAGCACATGTTTTCTAGTCCTTTTTTCAACGCTACTGTTCCTAAAGTTTAAAATTTCAAAATCAACGGCTTAACTGAGGAGAGTGACCTATCCTACTTTTAGACAACTTGAAATGCTCAGATTAGTAAATTGGTGTCTTAAAACTTTTTTCCTTGCGTGTCAAAAGATATGATTCAACCACTCAACTAAAACATCACTCAGAAAAACACATGAGTGATGAAAAACATGAAACATCACCTAAGTACTACAATTTCATTTTCTCATTAAAGATGACAATATAAAAACAGTGCCAAGAAAAAAAAAATACTTTCTACTGAAAGACTGTCAGTTTGACATAAATAAGAGTATACTCAATCTAGAGTGCAATCATGTTACAATTATACATAACATGGCTCATTTGAATTCTCAATTGCAGTTTGGAGGTTATAAGACAAATTATGCTGTATTCCAACTTTAGCCTATTAATTTAGAAAAACAAAGATCTTAGGTCAATTTAACTACAATTTAACTGAAATACTATTTAAAATTAATAGATGCAATTTTTAACATGGCTCACCAACTGGTTCAAATGGCCACAAGCAGGAATTTCACACCTGCAAGAGAACACATGTGATAATCCTCATAAAATAATAATATGAATATTCATGTGATTTGGAAATTGTCAAGTTAAATGTCAAACTTGAGTCAGTCTGACTTTGTTATCCTAAAATAATTTTTATGTTTCTTTACTGTTAACATGGAAAGCACTAAAACTGATCATTTAATAAACTTTACTACAATAAAATTTTTTTAAAATATTTAACCTACAAATATCTTTTACTTTTTATGTCTGAAAAGCTATAGTTGCAAAATATGAAAAGGCAAAAAATATTATATATGGTAACATTTTAGTCTTGGGAAAAAACATATATAAGACAAGATATGTAAAAATATAGACATATGAAAATAATTGTTTTTCACACAAAAACTGAATTTTAAAAGACCTAAAAATGTGGAGGGAAAATGAAATGTGACACATCTTCCTATGTTTGATATTTCATACAGAATATAATATGTCATCTCTGCTATTAACAATTAATATAGAAAAAAGCAAACCCTACTTTATAGTTTGGTTTATACTATAATATGATAGGTGTCTTTCCACTAGAAAAAAATTCTGGCTCCCAAACATATAGTCTTCCTTAACATATGGCAACTCCATTCTGAATATTTCCTTTAAAAAATACTTATCCTATAAAATACTGCAACTACTATAATATTCTAAGAAATTTTACTGTTTTTGCCATTCAATAAGCAAGTGAGTCATCTTTAGAAAAGTCAAAGGAATCTCTTTTCCTTAATACTTTTAGCACTGCCTCATTTTTTCAAGCAGTTTTACACTGGAGTTACTAGCTACCTTCATTTTCTATAGCCTTAATAGCTTAGGACCATATACTAAAACATGACAGATGTGTTGTAACGTTCTTCATGGCTTTACTGCTAACAGCATTTTTTATTTCTGATTCCAAACATACAGCATACATTTGAAAGGAGTCAAAGATCTCAAATGTAGTTTTATATTCATTTTTAACAAAATTTAGAAGTCGGGGCTGTCAAAAAAAAAAGTGTTTTCAAGTGGGAACAGAGACACAAAGTTGTAAATTTACCATTACTAATAAAAGAAAATCATACCCGCACTTTGTGAATGACAACTGCAGGGAAGAGGACAGCAAAGTGAGACAACTGGGGAAGAGAGGACACATACAATAGGGAAAGAGAAAGCAGAAACATATTCCATCACAGGGTGGAAGAGATATATATTTTGAGGGTGGAAAACCATCAGAGGTACAATGACTTCATTAGCCATCATACCTCCCAGAAAACAAACATAACCATGAAAAAGGCACCAAAATACACACTAATCCCTATACACAACTGGAAAGGTCAAAAATTAAAAGAAGTAGCTGGGAGAAATATCATCTGTAAAAGGCCAGAAAAGGGACTTGTAGAAGATAGAAACTGCATTTCAACACCACTCCTTGTTCCCATATGATAATAAGAGCTGTTTTTTTCCTGAATATTCATCAAACTTTCAAACAACATATGTATAAAAAGGAGGGGGAATGTGAGGCCTTGGCTTTCCAAAATGAAATCAGCAGACTAAAGGCATAGACATATCAGTAAACAGGTAAGTATCCAACTAGTTATTAGAGACCTATGTTAAGAAAATATAACAGAAGTTCAGTTTACATAAAGATATAAAAGTATATGCGCAGGAGTTCCTGTCGTGGTTCAGTGGTTAACGAATCCGATTAGGAACCATGAGGTTGCCAGTTCAATCCCTGGCCTTGCTCAGTGGGTTAACAATCCGGCGTTGCCCTGAGATGTGTTGTAGGTTGCAGATGCGGCCTGGATCCCATGTTGCTGTGGCTCTGGCGTAGGCTGGTGGCTACAGCTCCGATTTGACCCCTAGCCTGGGAACCTCCATGTGCTGCAGGAGCGGCCCAAGAAATGGCAAAAAGACAAAAAAAAAAAAAAAAAAAAAAAAAAAAAAGCATATTCACATGCATATTCAAGGTAAAGTACCATAAAAATTCAAGACTACAAATCTTAAGTTGCAAGACCATGGGTCTGGCTCTAGAGGGCGACCTTGGTCCTCTAGACAAGTAAGTAAACTTTAGACAAGTTACAGAATTTACCCTCCCCCCCAAAAAAAGAGTTAAACTTTAAGATGTCCAGATAGTAAAAATTCTCAAACTTTCTTGGATTAAGAGACCTTAGCGGCTCAGTAGTTTTTCATGGCACCCCCTAAAACCATCAGAAATACCTAATCATTCTATTTAATAAGTAGTTATGTCCAACAATTTAGCAAAGATTTTTTATGTCCTAACACTTTGAACCCATTAAACACACACACGCACACATAACACACACATACACATTACAGGAAAAAAGTTTTATTTCATTCTTAAATAACCACAATTAATTATTAATTGGGCATGTGTGCCTGTTATGCACTGTATAATTTCACAAACCTTGAAACCAGATTGGACACCACCACCTTCATTTACTGTCCCACACTGATTTTTGCACAGTGTCCAATTTTTATCATAGCAAATTCAGAAAAAAAAGAATCACAAAGATACAATACCATAGACAATAATGTCATTTAATGTTGAAATTGTGTACTACCTCAAGCAGTCTGCACTGTGTCCAACCAACGTAAAGTATCACTGAGTTTGCAGTGGTCCCCCCTGCGTTAGCTACAGCACATGGGTGCCCAGGCACAGCTTGGGAATCACAGAACTATAGTTTTAAGTCCCAGGAGCATGTAAACTGCTCAATGTTTTAATTAAGTGTAAGTAAAATTAACTATAACTAATGTTTTTAAAGATTTCAAAATTATTTTCTTATTTACTTGGGAAACCAGTTTTTCTTTGAGTAATAAAAAGACAACTATTAAATTCTTAAAGAAAGATATTTTTTTACAATTTGATTATTGCTTTTATGTGATTATTTTCATAAATGCTGGTTGTACTAAATTTGATAAACAATAATTCGAAGAGGAGAAATAGGAAATTTATTATTTTATCTCGTCCTGAGAAACAACTTCTCTGAATTTAAAAATGCTGCAAATTGATCCAGTCTCACTGCTGCCAGTCTCACTAATTTCCTAGTCTGAGGAGCACAAGTACAGGAATCAAATAATATTTGAAATTCTTAAGAATAAGAATTCTTAAGAATAAGAATTAGCTTCTAAATTACTAGAAACGGACAGTATACCCACCCATCTCACAAAGACCGTGGTTACTGAAAATCAGAAAAGTGACCAAGGAAGGAGTTCAACCTCAAAATCTGTGCCACTGGCATATGCTACCATGATCAATTAGAAGTCAAAGGATGGGGTGAGAATAGTCAGCTAAGGGGAAGAAAAAGAAGATGAAGCTACCCAAGGAATAACTAGGAAATAAAATCAATGTTAGATTAAAGAATTTTCACAACCATACAATATAACTGAAAATGTGTCATGTTTAAAAAAAATTAAGGTTATTACAAATATATAGAGCACCCCAATTTTACATGTAAAAAAATGAAAATAGAATTTGGTTAATTATCTAAAAAAGAATATTTGAAAAGCAAGAAAAACCATATGGCTATATTAATACTTACCTGCTGAATGATTTTGGAAGTTTTCTGAAGATTCTCTCTGGGAGGGACTTTACCAAATAATTTCCAACCAGGAGCACTATGTACAACTGATTTGAGTTCCTTTGCCCTTTTTGGAAAAAGATTTCTGAAACACAAAAAAGTGACATGAATTGTGTTTCTGATAACCAAGGAACTACTTAATAATAATTTTTAAAGTCTGCTTAATCCCAAGACAAATGCAAAATACTTTTAAATAAAATTATTTCTACTACTTATACTACTACTAGACTGACAAGACTTATTTAAGAATACTTGGCTTATATAGAAATATTAGAAGATTCATCAACGGAGATGTTAAAGATAAAACAAATTGGGAGAAAAATGACAAGTGTAAATGAAACATAAATATTTGCTTTGAATCAGCTAGAGTGTACAAGAATTGACTATACATGTACTTGACAATAAAGGCCAAGAATCTGAGAACAAAAAAGTTAAAGAAAATCTGTATAAAATAGGTAAAGGATTATGTAATAAAATCTTTGGATTTTCAATAATGATCTGTTATTGTTTGTAATAAAAGGGTTTCTACTGAGCTCTATTGCTGTAGTTGTTCTATTGCTATAATGTATGTATATGTAAATTGATTTTCCTAGGACAGGTACGTACAGCAAAAGTGTCAGTATGTAACCAAGAAAGTCTCTCCCATTGAAAATCTTTTTAAAAATATACACAAGGTTCAAAGATTTTACCTATTACCTCCATATCCTTACCACTAAATTATCTACTGTACATGTAAGCAGGAATAATATTCAAAATACAAATATATCAATACAGCATGCCAGGGCATCACGGACTAATAAGAAAGGTACTGATGAATCCAAATGAGTATCAATCCTTCATATAAGCCATGATATAAATACTCATTAAGAAAAATTTAAATTTGCACATACAGTTACAGTCATAGTTATCTGAAATTCCAAATAATTCAGTTCATCTACACTTAAAATATTATATTAACATATCTGTTCTTAAAAGTACATTATTGTGATAAGAAGAGGGTAAGTTTTAAAATCATAATGTTAAAGCTATTTCTTAACAAGTTTAGAAAAGTAACAATGGACTCCTACAAGAGAATGTGGGCTATTCAATAATAAATTAAAAAAACACTCATTTCCTTTAGGTGTGTGATGGAAGTGAACTGATGACCATTTAGAGTAACTTCTACTTAGGATACTCTAGGTTTCATCTCAGGGACCATATACAGTAACCCAATTCTCTGTAAAATCTAGGCTGGAGATTTTCAATAATGATTATATTGAGGACTGGCATATTTATAACACAAGTTCAAGACTCTAAAGATGGCCTATTAATTTAAACAGTACTTGATAACTTATGTACTGCTTATCAATTAATTGCCTTATAGCTGTCTATTTATCCTGCAATATATTCTCTATGATAACAGACAGAATTCCTTTGAGCACTTCTCCTTTTAAAATAAACACGAGACCGTTAAGCTTTCTCAGTAGAGAGCATGGAAGGAACACAGCAGGAAAAAGGGGTTCTGATCTCCTGTGGTTTCCAGCTGCTGCAGTGGTTTGGGTGTGAAATCTGCTCAGTCATGTGCCCAGAACATTAAGTCCCTTAGCAAGCAAACTTGCAGCCTCAGTGACTCAACCTGGAGACAGCTTTCCTGCAATTCTGTTAATATGGAAACTGGCACTCCAAAGGCTTCCTGCCAGCACTGGTGCACCACTTCCCTCTGTAAATGCCACACAGCTCACTCCTACTCCCCAGGCAGGAGGACCAAGCCATGCTTCTCCTATGGGCCTCTTTATGGTCTGCCTACACTCCAAAGGACTGCCATGCAACCATGCTAAACACAGGAGAAAAAATTTGTCACCATGGCTTATGTAAAGAATTCTTGAATGTGACACCAAAAGCATGAAAAAAAAGAAAAAACTGATAACTTAAGCTTAAATTTAAAACATCTGCACTTCAGGAGTTCCCATCGTGGCGCAGTGGTTAACGAATCTGACTAGGAACCATGAGGTTGCAGGTTCGATCCTTGCCCTTGCTCAGTGGGTTAACGATCCGGCGTTGACATGAGCTGTAGTGTAGGTTGCAGACGCGGATCGGATCCCGCGTTGCTGTGGCTCTGGAGTAGGCCAGTGGCTACAGCTCCGATTCGACCCCTAGCCTGGGAACCTCCATATGCCGTGGGAGCGGCCCAAAGAAATAGCAAAAAAAAAAAAAAAAAATCTGCACTTCAAAAGACACCACTAATGTAAAATGAAAGACTAGGAAGATGCAGAAATCAGTCCCTCCACCAAAGTAAAAATTGAGCCAGCAAGAGCACTTGGAATCAACTATTTTAGAACTACAGAACCTTACTGGACATTTATAATAACCATGGGAATACAAGAAAGGAGAAGCTGCTAATCTTTCCTAAGTGAACAGCATGTGAACCAACTACCATCCCCCATTCCTTAGCCCCTCTCTCCACAGAAGTGGGGATAGCATCCCACTGGCTCCAGGAGGGATAGTTTCTGGAACAGGCAACAGCAGCCTCCATTGGCGGTATATATTGGTATATTAAAAGAGACAGAACTCTATTTGTTCCCCCTTTTTTTTGATCCAGACATTTAAGAAAATCTTTGACATGTCACCAGCTAACTACAGAAATAACAGAACATAAACTTGTAGCACACACAAAAAGGATTACACACTTTGCAAAAACAATTCAGAAACATCACAAATGGATGACTCTAGCCCTCAATGAGCAAAACTCAGCAATCACTCAAAATTAGGAGAATGGATTTACAGACATACCACAATACCCAGGATGTCCAGATCACAACTAAAAAATTACAATACATACAAAAAAAAAAAAAAAAGGAAAGTACGGACCATTCGCAAGAAAAAGCAAATTTGGCAAAAACCATTTCTGAGGAAGCCACGACAAGGGGGTCACTAGATGTTAAATCAACTGACATAAATAAAGGAAATCATGGACAAAGAGCTAAAGAAAACCAAGGTGGGGGAGAATGAAAAACAAAATGAGAGTATCATTAAGGAGACAGAATCATATAAAGGAACTAAACAGAAAAACTGGTGCTGAAGAACAGAATAAAATCAAAAGTTCACTGAAAGAGTTCAACAACAGATTATAGGCAAGCAAAAGAAAAAAAAATCAACAAATTTCAAGATAAGACAATTGAGATTATCTAGTCTCAGGAGCACAAAGATAAAAGAATGAACAGAAATGAGCAGAGCCTGAGAAACTTGTGTGACATTATCAAGTGTACCAAAACACATACTATGAAAGTCCCAAAAGCAGAAGATAAAAACAAAGGGGCTGAAAAAAAATTTTTTTGAAGAAATAGTGGTTAAAAACTTCTCAAATGTGATGAAAGACATGAATCTATACATCCAAGAAGCTCAACAAACTTCAAGCAAAACAAACTCAAAGAGATACACACTGAGACACATTATAGTCAAACTGTCAAAAGACAAATACAGAATTTTGAAAGCAGCAGAAGAGAAGCAACTATAATAAGTAATCTTCAATAAGATTAATACCCGATTTTTTATCAGATACCATGAGGGCCAGAAAGCAGCAGCAGTCTGTCATAATTTAAAATTCTTTAAATAAAAAAAGTATACAGCAAATCTATTCTTCAAGAAAGAAAGAAAAACAAAGATATTTCTAGACAAACAAATGTTAAGGGAGCTCATTTCTAACAGATCTGCCCTACAAGAAATGTAAGGAGTTCTTAACAATGAAATGAAAAGTAACTCAAAGCCATAAGAAGACATAACATTGGTAAAACTATATAGATAAATGTCAAAGCTGAAAAAGGTATTATTACACCTTGGAGTTTATAACTCCACATTTTCCCTATGTGATTTAAAAGGTAAATGCATGGAGTTCCTGTCGTGGCTCAGAGCTTAACAAATCCGACTAGGAGCCATGAGGTTGCAGGTTCGATCCCTGGCCTCGCTCAGCGGGTTAAGGATCCGGCGTTGCCGTGAGCTGTGGTGTAGGTCACAGATGCGGCTCGGATCCCGCATCCCGCGTTGCTGTGGCTCTGGCGCAGGCCGGCGGCTATGGCTCCAATTTGACCCCCAGCCTGGGAACCTCCATATGCCTCCGGAGCAGCCCAAGAAATGGCAAAAAGACAAAAAAATTTTAAAAATTAAAAAAAAATAAAAGGTAAATAAACAAATATTTACATATTTATGTTATTGGACATACAATGCATAAACATGTATTCTCTGACAATGACGATATAAAAGAGGAAAAAGAAGTGTATAGTAGCATAGTGTTTGTACACTAATGAAACTAGCTTATATGCTAATGAAACTAAGGTGGTACATTTAAACTAGGTTGTTTAAAGTTAATTTTAATTTAAGATGTTAATTGCAACCCCTAAAGTTACCACTAAGAAAATAACTTCAAAATAATACATAAAAGGGAGTTCCCATCTTGGCCCAGTGGTTAACAAACCCCACTAGTATCCATGAGAATGCAGGTTCGATCCCTGGCCTTGCTCAGTGGGTTGAGGATCCAGTGTTGTGGCTATGGTGTAGGCCGGCAGCTACAGCTCCGATTTGACCCCTAGCCTGGGAACTTCCATATTGCATGGGCACAGCCCTTAAAAAAAAAAAAGGAGCATGATTGGGGAGTCCCCCTTCACCCCCTTCAGTGCAGTTAAGAATTGGACTGCAGCAGCTTGGATCACTGAGGAGGTACAAGTAGACAGACAATAGCCGCCCCCACCTGCCAGAGGAGCTGGCACAGGGTGGCTGGTTTATTGGGTTGCAACACAGAGACTGCCCTAGTCAGGACTCTAAATATTTCAGAGAAGTGCTGGAAGCAACCAAGATGCACCCCCCACTACCCCCACCCCCACCCTGGGATCTGGGGAAGAGGAAGAGGTATGAATGGGGGGTGTGGGAGGCGGGTAGAGACAAAGACAGATTTTTTTTTTTTGCTTTTTAGATTAAAAAAAAAAAGAGGTTGAAAGTAAAAGGATGGAAAATTATATTGAAAGCAAATAGTAACCAAAAGAGCACTGGAGTAGCTATATTATTGTCAGACAAAATAGATGTGAAGTCAAAAAAGGTTACAAGAGGTGCAGGTTTGATCCCTAGCCTGGTACAGGGGGTTAAAGGGTCTGGTATCGCCACATCTGCAGCATAGGTCATGGCTGCAGCTTGGATTCAATTCCTGGCCTGGGTTCAGCCATTAAAAAAAAAAAAAAGGAGAATGACTGGATTGGCAGATTGGATTAAAACAATATCTATATGCTATCTATAAGAGATTTACTTTAGATTAAAAAAGAAGAGGTTGAAAGTAAAAGGATGGAAAATTATATTGAAAGCAAATAGTAACCAAAAGAGAGCTGGAGTGGCTGTATTATTGTCAGACAAAATAGATGTGAAGTCAAAAGAGGTTACAAGAGGAGTTCCCATTGTAGCACAATGGAAACAAATCTGACTAGGAACCATGAAGTTGCGGGTTTGATCCCCAGCCTTGTTCAGTGGGTTGGGGATCTGGCGTTGCTGTGGGCTGTGGTGGTGTAAGTCGTAGATGCGGTTAGAATCCGGCGTTTTGCTGTGGCTCTGGCATAGGTGGGTGGCTACAGCTCCAATTGGACCCCTAGCCTGGGAACCTCCATATGCCGTGGATGTGAGCCCAACACACGCACACATGCAAAAGGTTACAAGAGGCAAAAAAGAACATTGTATGTTGAAAAAAAAAAGTTTAATCTAGCAAGAAGATATAACTATTACAAACACACCTAACAACAGAACCCCAAAATATATAATAAAAAATTGTTAATACTGAAGGAAGAAATAGACAGTCCTATGATAATAACTGGAGGCTTCAGTACCCTGCTTTCAATAATAGAACCACAGAGATCAAAAAGGAAATAGAGGACTTAAATATTATAAATCAATTAGATCTAATAGACCTACACAGACCATTCCACTAAACAACCATAAAATACATGCTTTTTTTTCTTTTTCGGCCACACCCAAAGCATATGGAAGTTGCCAGACCAGGGACTGAATCTGAGCCACAGCTTCAAAAACACTGGATCCTCAACCTATTGCACTGGGCTGGGGATCAAACAGGTGCCACCACAAAGACAAACCAGATCATTAACCCACTGCACCACAGTGGGAACTCCAAAATACACATTCTTAAGGGCACATGGAATATTTTCCAGAATGAACAATATTGTTAATGCACAAAAGTCTTAATAAATTTTAAAATATTAAAATCATGGCAAAGTATCTTTTTCAACCACAATAAAATGAAACTATAAATCAATAACAGGAAGAAAACTGGAAAATTCGCAAATAGGCAGAAATTAAACAATACAGTCTTTTTTTTTTTTAATTTAATGGCCCCACCTGCAGCATATGGAAGTTCCCAGGTTAGGAATTAAATCCAAACTGTAGCTGCAACCTATGCTGCAGCTGCAGCAACACTGGATCCTTTAACCCACTGTGCCACAGCCAGAACTCCGCAACAGTCTTAAAGAGCCAATAGGTCAAGGAAGAAATCATAAATTAGAAAACACCTGAGATGAAGTGAAATGTAAATACAACATACCAAAACTTATGAGATAAAGCAAAGACAATGCTAAAAGCTATTTTATAGCTGTAAACACATTTAAAAAGAACCATACCTCATATCAATAATCTAACAGCACATTTGAAAAAAACTAGAAAAACAACAAACTAAACCCAAAGCTAGCAGAGGAAGAAAATAATAAAGATTAAAGTGGATAAAATGGGAGTTCCCGTTGTAGCTCAGCAATAACCAACCCAACTAGTATCCATGAGGATGCAGGTTCAATCCTTGGCCTTGCTCAGTGGGTTAAGGATCCAGCGTTGGTGTAAGCTGCGGTATAGGTCCCGTGTGGTTGTGGCCTAAGCCAGTGGCTACAGCTCCAATTTGACCCCTGACCCTGGAGTTTCCATATGCCTTGAGTGTGGCTCTAAAAAGAAAAAAATAAAAATTAAAAAATTTTAAATTAAGTGGATACAATGAAATAGAGAAGTTTAAAACAAAAGAAAAAAATTAAGCCAGTTCTTTGGAAAGATCGACAAAGTTGACAATCTTTTATCTAGACTGACTAAGAAAAAAAGAGAAGATCCAAAATCCTAAAAGCAGAAATGAAAGTTGGACATTAGTACCAAAATGAGTATATATGAATAGCATGAACAACTGTTCACAAAGAAATCAAATAACTTAGGTGAAATGGAAAAATTCCTAGAAATACATATACTTTCAAACGCACTCAAGAAATAGGAAATCTGAATAAACTTGTAAATAAGAAGATTGACTCAATAATCAAAAACCTCCTAACAAAGAAAAGCTTAGGACCAGATGGCTTCACTGGTGAAATCTAACAAATATTTAAAGAATGCCAATCTTTCTCAAACTCTTCTCAAAAACTTTAAAGATAAGAATACTTTCCAATTCATTCTGTGGCCAGCATTACCCTGATACAAAGCCAAAGACATTAACAAAAAAAAAAAAAAAAAAAAAAGGAAAGATAGAAAGCTATGGACCCAAATTCCCATATGAACATTAGACACAAAAACCCTCACCAAATATTAACATACAGAATCCAGAATTCAGCAGCTAATGTAAGGACTATACACCATGATCAAGTGAGATTTACCCCCCAGAATACAACGGTACCTCAACAAATTAAAATCAGTCAAGGTAATTCAGCATAGTAATAGAATGATGGGTGTAAAATCACATGATCATCTCTGATGACATAGAAAAAATTTTTAAGAAAATCTGACACTCCTTCATGACAAAAACACCACAGTACAAAGTAAAGTTGTAGAACATTTCCATCACATCAAAGAGATCCTTCGTGTTCATTTGCAGTCAATTCCCATTTCTAGTTTCTGGTGTACAAATCTTTCACTTCCTTGGTTAAGTATTTTATTGTTTTTGATGCTATTGTAAAAGCAATTGTTCTCAATTTCCTTTTGGGGTTGTTCATGCTAGTGTATAGAGTGTGTTTCTGGAACTTTTCAGATCTTTACCTATAATCTTAACTGTTTCAAATCTAAAAAGCTATAAAATGCTTGTCTCCTCACAACAATGCACAAAGTAGTGCTTTTGAAGTAGAAATACAGAGTTACATATATAATTAAAATGGGGTAACCATTAAATAAAAGAGCATAAGCATTTTTTTTTTCAAATTCAGTGAAGCACAGCTTCAAACAATACGACCTGGCTGAGAATACAGACATAGCAACAGAATGTGACTACAAATCTAAGATGCTAATATACATGACAGATCAGCAAATTGTCCATGGGCAGAGTTTTATAAGGAGTCTTTGGAACTGGTTATCTCTCTATAACTTTACCTACAATTAGATACTGTAATCACTACCAACCACACTGAAAACACTTATGAAAAACTAGAGGCTAGGCATATCACTAATATACATGAGACTTCTATAAGTCACAGAACAGTACTCTTTATTTATTTTGCTTTGTAGGGCCACACCTGCGGCATACACAAGTTCCCGGGCTAGGGGTCCAATCGGAGCTACAGCTCCCAGCCTATGCCACAGCCACAGCAATGCAGGATCTGAGTCGCATCTGCAAACTACACCACGCTCATCGCAATGCCAGAACCTTAACCCACTGAGCGAGGCCAGGGATCAAACCTGCAACTTCATGGTTCCCAGTCGGATTTATTTCCACTGGGCCACATCAGGAACTCCAGAACAGTACTCTAAAAATCACAGCCAAAGAGTTCCCATCGTGCGTAGTATCAATGAGCATGCAGGTTCAATCCCTGGCCTTGCTCAGTGGGTTAGGGATCGATCCCGCTGTGTAGCAAGCTGTAGTGTAGGTCGCAAACGCGGCTCAGATCCTGAGTTGCTGTTGCTCTGGCTGTGGCATAGGCCAGTGGCTACAGCTCCAATTCCACCCCTGGCCTGGGAACCTCCATATGCCACTGGTGTGGTCCTAAAAAAAAGACCAAAAAAAAAAAAAAATTCACAGCCAAAATGCAAACACACATAAATTTGAGTAAAGGCTGTTAAAAATTATCCTGCATCACACACAGAAAAAAAAAACAAAAAACTGTTAACATGTGTGTGCATGTGTTTATATGCAAAATTAATTTATAAGGATATTTTAGAGTTCCAAAATTAAAGTCAGGGAATTTTTTTTTTAAGCCACCCCCATGGCATGTGGAAGTTCCAGGGCCAGGGATAAAAACCCCAGCCATAGCAGTGACCCAAGCCACTGTGGTATCAACACCAGATCATTAACTTGCTGTGCTGCAAGAGAACTACAAGGAATATTAACTCCTTTTTTTTTTGTCTTTTTGCCATTTCTTGGGCCACTCCCGTGGCATATGGAGGTTCCCAGGCTAGGGGTCGAATCAGAGCTGTAGCTGCCAGCCTACGCCAGAGCCACAGCAACGCAGGATCCGAGCAGCGTCTGCGACCTACACCACAGCTCACGGCAACGCCGGATCGTTAACCCACTGAGCAAGGGCAGGTATTGAACCCGCAACCTCATGGTTCCTAGTCAGATTCGTTAACCACTGCGCCACGACGGGAACTCCCAATATTAACTTCTTAAACCAAGCAAAAATAGGTCTTTGAATGGATGTATTTTCTGCTATGATTAGCAAAGGAAAAAAGCAAAAAAACAACCTCTACAATAAAAAGTCTGGTTCCAATATATATTATAGTACAATATTACAATCATATTAAGTTCAGAATGAAGTTTAAATTCTCATTAAATCATAAGAAACAAATCAAAGCCAAATACCAGTAAATTTGGGTTACTATAAGGGATTTTCATAAAAGAATTGGAACCTACAAGTATCCAGCCAATTGCTAAGACAGGCCAAACTTCAGATAATGTTTCACATTAATTTCTTATGCCACTAAGAAATTTTGTACTGGGTTTTCAGGTTATCCTTCACTGCAAAAACTATTTATAATGTAGCTAAATGGTATACAATGCAATGAAAACTAATTCTAAAATACTTTTATAGATATATAGAATTATATTAAAACAACATTACATATCAAATGGGCTTCTATTCATTAACCCAGGAAGAGAATCTCCACTTTAAGGGTAAAACACAATAAGAAAACATATAACTAGACTAACAATGTGCCATACTCCATTGTTCTTCTCACACCCAATCCCTTGTCCCGCCCAGTCCACTGTCAGGGGACTGGGAAAGTTGAGGTCTCAATGCAAATAAATGTGTGGGACTAGATTCCTCATCACCTTTTCAAACCAAATATGCAGGGGCATGCAAGAGCACACACACACACACACACACAATTTGCACTCCCCCACCCTTTTTCCTATCCCCTAAGACATTCAAAAATTTTAAAGGTTTTATTTTTTTATCTTAAAGGCCGCAACCGAGGCATATGGAAGTTCCCAGACTAGGAGTCAAATTGGACAGGTGCAGCTGCCGGTCTATGCCCCAGCCACAATAAGGCCAGATCCCAGCCACTGCAACCTACACCTCGGCTTGTAGCAACACCCCAATTCTCAACCCACCGGGCAGGGCCAACTCCAAAGTTCTTAAATTTAAAGCAACATTAAAGGTTTCTTTGCAAAACAAACTAAACATGTTCAAGCACCCACACCTGAAAGAGGACAAATCTTCCTATATTCTGGAGGCAGAACTTGATGGTCTAAATGAGATTTATATGGCAGTGCTGGGGGAAGGGTCATTCATTCTGCCTGTTTCATGTTGCAGAGGAGGGGCAGGGGAGAGGGACACTTCTAGCTTCTCCCTGCCCCCTTATTTATCTCAAACTGAGGGGAAGAAATTTTGGTGACAGACATTGCTGCCTGTCATAGCAGAGAAGACACAATGTGCTCTACTTTTCTAATATGCAGGCTGCTTTCTCTGCATCCCTCCGTTTCCCATCTCCATAGGAAAGGCCTGCTGTGCTAGTGATTAGCTGCATAAATTTAATTTGGGTGAAGCATTAGGAGGCCTACTGCCCACCAAAAGGCATGTCTTTCAACCCAGATTTCATCAGTATTAAAGCTGATGTTTTGAGGGCCCATATGTCTGTGTCCTATGTCCATGTCTTTTTCTCTACTGATTACAAACTCAGATGGGCTGATAACTACGTGTTCTTCCCAAACCCCAACAGTCGAGTTTTTATAGGTGGAAAGATGTCTTATTGCTTTACATATATGGGAAATATTAAAAACTATGTTTTCTAGTTTGCAGTTTTTTTGTGTGTTTCATTCTGTGACACATTTTTTTCAGTATATACAGAGAATAGGGAATGGTAGTAGTAATCCATCTTTCCTCCATTAAATTCACTCTCCACCACCAATCAATGCTGTTTGCAAAGAAAACCACCTACATACACATGAAGAGACACAAACACAATCTTCCATTCTCTTCACTAACTTGTGTCCTCTCTTTATAACAAAAAGAAATTAAGAAAATCTGTTGCACCAGTTAAGAAAGAGCAACAGTTGAGAAACAGAAGCTTAATGTTTCTATATTGCTGAAAACATAGAGAAAAAGATGCATACAAAGAAAATACTGATGTGGGGATTAGAAGAGAAAGAAGGGAAAAGAAAAAAAAAAGGCCAAGCCTCTCTCTTAGTGGTTTCTATGATAAAGGTTGATGATTGGCTTTTGCTTGTTAATACTTGCTTCATATATCTGTGTCTGTTTCACTTTTCCATGATTTCTTCATTTCCTGTACTATACTAAAAGAATTACAGATGATATAAAAGAGTCAGATCGCTTGACTATTACACCCTATTAAAGGATAAAGCTAAGCAAAAACGGGCAAAACTTATTCACACCATGTAAGTTCTCTGCCCATAATTTCTAAAGTAGACTCTCCAGTTCTTGGGTCTTTAAGAATTGGCACACTAACTCACATATCTGAGCAACAGCCATGTAAATTCCATATTTTCTCAGATTGTATAATTTGACACTACAGAAAACTGTGACTGCCTAATCCTGAATCTTTTTACTGCCAATAATATTGTCAGCTCTAGAAGACAAAAAACCCCACTGTTTTTGCCTAACATTTATATCTATGTGACTATTTTACCTTTTTAGAGTCATTAGATAAATTCTAATCATCACTTAAGTGGAATTGTGCATTAAAAAGGCATAAGAATACTTTTCCAAACAGGAAAAAGTTCAACTTTAATCAAGAGAGTAAAACCAGCTTAAAAAATTAGAAATCATGACCTGATCTTCAAACTCTGTCTAGCAGAAGTTGGACTGCTGAGAACATAGCAACTTCCTGGACTTTGTACTTAAGTTTCCCCAAAGTATAATAGAAGGCCAAAAAGAAAACATTATCTAGTGAACATGGAATGCCACAGTTAACTACATACTTAATTCAAAGACGTGTAAGCACTGTCTCTTTAAGATGCAGTACTCTGGCCACCCTTGAATATTTTGGATTAAAGATCTGGCATGAAGATTACTTACATTCTTTCCAAACCTCAATCATTTTTCACTTGAAAAAGACTTTCAGCTGACTATATGCAAAAAAAAAAAAAAAAAAAAGAAAAAGGCAGTTTTTTTGTTTTTGTCAGATAACTTAGGCTTTTTTTAATTCCAAGAAGTTTTTTTCAGGCTGTTTTTAGATCTTGTCTTTGTCATGATTACAAATCCTAAAAATCAAAAATAGAGAAGTTAATTTAATACACACTGTTTAACTAACTTAAGTACTGCCAGAGATCAGAACTATCAGAAAAGGACAGAATTCAATATCATTTATTCTTTGTCAAAAAAAAAAAAAAAAAAAAACACAGAATTTCAATGCTGAAAGTAAAGGTTATAATTTTTTTTTAAGTGCCTCAGAGCTGCCAGGAACCTTAGAGAGTAACCAGGTCAAAGGTTCTTCATCAAGAATCAGTGAACAGGAGTTCCTGTCATGGCGCAGCGGAAACAAATCCAACTAGGAACCATGAGGTTGAGGGTTCGATCCCTGGCCTTGCTCAATGGGTTAAGGATCTGGCATTGCCGTGAGCTGTGGTGTAGGTTGCAGACGCGGCTCTGATCTGGCATTGCTGCAGCTCTGGCAGAGGCCAGCAGCAACAGCTCCTATTTGACTCCTGGCCTGGGAACCTCCACATGCTGTGGGTGTGGCTCTCGGGGGGCAGGGGGAAGAATCAATGAACAGGGAGTTCCTCTTGTGGCTTGGCAGGTTAAGAGCCCAACACAGTATCCATGAGTATGCAGGTTTGATCACTGGCCTTGCTCAGTGGGTTAAGGATCTGGTGTTGCCACAAGCTGCAGTACAGGCTACAGATGTGGCTCAGATCCAGCATTGCTGTGGCACAGGCTAAGCCAGTAGCAGCAGCTCTGATCTGACCCTTAGCCTGGGAACTTCCATATGACACAGATGTGGCTATAAAAAGAAAAAAAAGGAATCAATGAACTTACATGAATAGGCTAGAGGAGATTAATAAAACTTCTCAAACTGTATGCACAATTTGAAGTAAATGATATGCTCATGAACATTTTTCTTGGGCAGCTATTTACAGCTTTCATCACATTCTCCAAGTATTCAATGTGCCACCCCAAAACCCCCAAGAAAGGTTCATGAGCCACTTTCCGAGGTCACATAGATAATAAAATTTTGGAGCCAGGGCTCCCGCACAATTCTTCCTAATCACAGTTATCTTGTTCATGTCCTCCGCAGAACAATCAAGACATAAGATTTTTGCAACTATGCCTATTCTCTTTCATCTTACACACTGCCAAAATACTTCCTGATATCCATTTAAACAGTTCAAATTCATAAAATATTTTCTTAATGCTTGTTCATGTCAGCAAGTCCCCTTATGGTTAGGCCTGTTTCTTTCAGTAAATAAATTTCAGGCAATATCTTACTGATAGATATCTTTTTATTCTTTTGCTGCAGGGATAAAACATAATTGAATTAAGGGGGAAAAGAAAAAAATAATTATAAAAATATTCTTGCTTTTCCATTGCGTACTCATTACATATTGTATCAAAGGCTTCATGAAATAAAATTCCATTGCTCTAAGCCTAGTGTAGTACCTAAGACATTCGCAGGGAAGACAGAACCCACTAGAAGAAAATCAGAAGGATACAGGAAAGAACTTTTAAGAGAGGAATATAAGCAGTAATAAGGAACAATATCAGCAAAATATGGACAAAATATTTTAGTCACCAGGAGGTAAGATATCTTTTAACCCCTAAGAGAAAGTAGGGATAATGATGAATAAAACCAACCATGTGTGAATACTTTTCCATTCACGCTTTACATAAATAAATGTTAGTGTTTTTGTTTATAATAAAAGTAAAATGTCTTCTCATATATCTAATCTTCATAATCAGTATACAGCTTTTTGGAGGGTGATAATAAAAGTTCTAAAATCGTGGTGCTGATTGCACAACTGTGAATATACTAGAAATCACTGAGTTGTACACTTTAAATGGATGAGCTGTATAGTATGTGAATTATATCTCGATAAAGCTTTTTTTCTTTTTTTTGTCTTTTTAGGGCTGCACCTGTGGCATATGGAGGTTCCCAGGCTAGGGGTCTAATTGGAGCTGTAGCCACCGACCTACACCAGAGCCACAGCAACACAAGATCTGAGCCAAGTCTGCAACCTACACCATAGCTCATGGCAATGCCAGATCCTTAATCCATTGAGTAAAGCCAGGGATCAAACCTGCAACCTCATGGTTCCCAGTCGAATTCATTAACCACTAAGCCACGACAGGAACTCCTAAAGCTTTTATTTTTTAAGTGAAAAAAAGTAAAAAGAAAAGTAAGATCAAGTGGGATTTATTCCAAGAATGCAAAGCTCATTCAATATTCAAAAGCCAGTCAATGTAATCCACCATATTAAAGTCTAAAGAAGAAAAAAAAATCATATTAATTGGTGCATTTGACAATATCCTAAATCCATTCATGATTTTAAAAATACAAAGAAAACTAGGAATAGAATGGAAATTTCCTAGTCTAGTTAAGGGCATCTACAAAAATAACCTACAAGCTAACAGCATACTTAAATGTGAAAGAACAAATGTTTTGGCGATTGGAAACAAGGATGTCTGCTGTCATCATTCCCCTCAAAATCATACCTAAAATTCTAGCCAGGACAATAAGCAAGAAAAATAACTGTTACAGACTGGAAAGAAAAAAATTTTCACTATTTGCAGACAATACTCTTGTCTACATAAACAATCCCATGGAATCCACATAAAAGCTCTTAAGAGCTAATAAGTTTAACAGGGTTACCAGATAGAAGGCAAACAAAAATCAATTACATTTCTATATAGTACTAGCAGTGAATAATTAGAAATTGAAAATTTTGGGAGTTCCAGTTGTGGCATAGTGGTTAACAAATCCGACTAAGAACCATGAGGTTGTGGGTTCGATCCCTGCCCTTGCTCAGTGGGTTAACGATCCGGCATTGCTGTGGTGTAGGCTGCAGATGTGGCTCAGATCCGGCGTTGCTGTGGCTCTGGCCTAGGCCGGTGGCTACAGCTCTGATTCGACCCCTAGCCTGGGAACCTCCATATGCCGCAGGAGCGGCCCAAGAAATGGCAAAGAGACAAAAAAAAAAAAAAAAAAAAATTGAAAATTAAAAAAAATCATCACTTACAATAGCTCCAAAATATTAAATATGTAGATATAAGTCTAAGAAAACATGAGCAGGATGTGTATACTGAAAACTACAAAACTCTGATGGAGGAAGTAAAAAAAGACCAAAATTATAAATAAAGAGATATACTATGTTCTAGGAATGAAAGATTCACATAGTAAAGATGTCAGTTCTCCTCAAGGTAATTAACAAGGATTATCCATAGGTAAGTATAAGCTGATTCTAAAACTGATGTAGAGGAGTTCCCTTGTGGCTCAGGGAGTTAAGGCTCCAGTGCTATCAATGCCATGGTGCTGGTTACAGCTGTGCTGCTGGTTGGATCCCTGGCCTAGGAATTTCCACATGCCACAGATGAAGCCAAAAAAAAAAAAAAAAAAAAAAGAAAGAAAAGAAAAGAAAAAGAAAAAGTCTGATGTAGAAATGCAAAGGAAGCAGAAGAGCCAAAACAATTTTGAAAATTTATTTAGCTGTTATTTTCTGCACTAGAATGTGAGCTCTGTGATGTTGCCAGTGTATCAGACCGTGAGTTCTGTGTTCACCTAGTGCTGTACTTGCTCACATGAAGGAAAGACTGCTAATCTGGGAGCTACAAAGAAAAAAATAAGTGCTGTTCTCAAATTAGTTGTCTTCTCCATTCACAGCTGCTGTAACAAAAAACCATGGTCTTGGCGGGTGGTTAATAAACAACAGAAAACTCTTCCTTATAGTTCCTGGAGGCTGAGAAGTTTAAGATCAAGGCACTGGCGGACTCAGTGTCTGGTGAGAGCCTGCTTCCTGGTTTTACAGACTACATTCTTTACTGTATCCTCCCTCACAGGGCAGAAGGTACAAGAGAGCTCATTGGGCCTCTTTTATAAAGGCACTAATCCCATACATAAGAGATCCACACTTCTGACCTAAGCACCTGCCAAAGGCTCAACTTCCAAATAGTAGCACACTGGAGATTAGGTTTCAACATACGAATTTTAGGGAGGATACAAACATTCAATCTTTAATACTAGTCTAATGGAGGAGTATAGTTCTGGGGTGTTTTATTTCTTTTCTTTCTTTTTTTTTTGTCTTTTTAGGGCCACAGCCACAGCATATGGAGGTTCCCAGGCCAGGGGTCAAATTGGAGCTGTAGCCTCCAGCCACAGCCACAGCAACACTGGATCCTTAACCCAATGAGCAAGGCCAAGGATCGAACCTGCAACCTCATGGTTCCTAGTCGGATTTGTTTCCATTGCGCCATAATGGGAACTCCAGGGGTGTTTTATTTCTATGAACCTTTTTCATAACCCATTTCTTCTATAAAATATTTCCTCCTTATTCTTTTCACTTTCTACCTTATATACTGACCTGAATACTACTTTTCAACTATAAATGCATTGGGAAGAGGATTTGTGTAACTTTCACAACACCTTGTATATAAAGTAGTTAAACACTCAGTAACTGTTTATTTTTAAAACTAATACAGATTAGGGAGTTCCTGTCATGGTGCAGTGGTTGACGAATCCGACTAGGAACCATGAGGTTGCGGGTTTGATCCCTGGCCTTGCTCAGTGGGTTAATGATCTGTCGTTGCCATGAGCTTTGGTGTAGGTTGCAGACGCGGCTCGGATCCCGCGTTGCTGTGGCTGTGGCATAGGCCAGCGACTACAGCTCTGATTCGACCCCTAGCCTGGGAACCTCCATATGCTGCGAGAGCGATCCAAGAAAATGGCAAAAAGGCAAAAAAAAAAAAAAAAAAAAAAAAAAAAACTAATACAGATTAAAAATTGGCTATCTTTCTTTTGGCATGCAGTTTTACAAGTTTTACCACATGTATAGAGTTGTACAACTACCACCACAGCAGAGGTAATAAAGAGTTGCATCACCCTCCAAAATCTCCATCATGTTACCTCTTCTCTTAACCCCCTGCAAAGCACTGAAATGAGCCTGAAGATGGTCTTACAAGCCAGATTCTACACCAGAGGAGTAAATCTTGCTTCGCCTCAACTCATGTCCCCTGCTATTACCAACATCATAAGCATTTCAATTTATGTTTGCAAAGTAATCATAATGAATGAATGAATCACTGGCTTCACCAGAAAGGCTTTATTCTAGCTCTTTCTTTTCCTGCTATATAGTCTGTGCTTAAATATGCTTGCTGAATGAACAAGGAAAGATTCAGACAAACAGAAATTAGAGGAGAATGACAAATAACTGCTTCTGGCTAGAATAAACTTCAAAGTACAAACAGAAATAATAGAGCATTTCATTTCTTGCCCCTAATCCTCAACCTTCCATAATATCTATGGAAAAGTTTTAATTCTTTATCCTAACATTAAAGACTCTTTACAATATGGACCCAAATTATATTTCCAATGTTATTTCCTATTACACTTTTTACAACTAGGAGAAATGTATGTGGCTTTAGCATACATACAACCTTCCACTTCTTTGATAGTGCTTTCAACCCCAACCGTGATTGAAGCAGTAGCCCAAAGTAACCCCTATTTGTATCTCATGCTCTTGCTCCTCAGCTAGTACTGATTAAACTGGGACTGCTGATAAAACATGGACAAATTCATATGTAGGCTGAGATAATCAGATTTCTAGGATTTTGAAATAGAAGACTTAGAGACTGAGTCAGTCAGACAACAATAAATACTTGAACTGATAAATCATGTACAGTTGGGACTCCATATAGGACTTCTGCAAGTAGAAACCAGGCACTGAACAACCAAGAGGCAGAAAAGAGATGAGAAAAACCAAGCATCTCTTGAAAGATGGAAACCATTATTCTGTAGCTTGGGTGTATTTTATTTTTTATCTTCAGAATGTGTACAAGATGCCCATTACATGCTTACAATAAACCCTCCTTCATTTAGGATAGTATAAGTTAATTTTTGTTTCTTAAAACTAAATGAACCCTAACATATTAGCTAAACTGTACTCTTTTTTTCCAATATTCTCTACTTTCTTGCCTCTATGTTCTGGATAGCTATGTACACATCTTACTCTTTATAGGAAAAAACTAAATTAGATACAGGTATTTAGAGCCATAATATACGATATTTAAAACATTTCTACTTTTGTGTATCAAATGACACTATCAAGAAAATACAGGGAGTTCCTGTCATGGCTCAGTGGTAACAAACCTGACTAGTATCCCTGAGGACACAGGTTCCATCTCTGGCTTTGCTCAGTAGGTTATGAATCTGGCGTGGCCACGAGCTGTGGTGTAGGTCGCAGATGTGGCTCAGATGTGGCGTTGCTGTGGCTGTGGTGTAGGCTGGCAGCTGTAGCTCTGATTTGACCCCTAGCCTGGGAATCTTCATATGCCTCAGGTGCAGCCCTAAAAAGACAAAAAGAAAAGAAAGAAAAAAGAAAAAAAGAAAAAGAAAAGAAAATATAAAGACAAGCCATAGGATAGAAGATACATAATTTATCTGCTAATTAGAAATGCAAAAGGAGTTCCCGTCGTGGCGCAGTGGTTAACGAATCTGACTAGGAACCATGAGGTTGCGGGTTCGGTCCCTGCCCTTGCTCAGTGGGTTAACGATCCGGCGTTGCCGTGAGCTGTGGTGTAGGTTGCAGACGCAGCTCGGATCCCGCATTGCTGTGGCTCTGGCGTAGGCCAGTGGCTACAGCTCCGATTCGACCCCTAGCCTGGGAACCTCCATATGCTGCGGGAGCGGCCCAAAGAAATAGAAAAAAGACAAAAAAAAAAAAAGGAAATGCAAAAGACAACACTGTAAATCAACTACAATAAAAAAAAGAAATGCAAAATGATCCCAAGTGAAGAAAGTATAAAGGATACTTCAAAACTGGCAAAAAGTATTAAGACAATACTTATAAAGTTCAACATTTCTTTTACATCATAACATTGTCAGTTACAGATGTCATATTATGGATTTTACCACGACCTAAGTTAGTCCTTTAAATATGGACTGTTTTTGCAAATACCCTGTTCACAGGAGTGTAGGCCTCACCAAAATTAAACTGATATAGTTATACAGACCCAAAGATGACCAAACTCAAGGGTGGCAGACCCCCAAGTCACTGACTATTTAATCCTTCAGAAGAGTACCAGAGGTGAAATCATTTATGCTTGTTTATGTAAATCTCAACTATTTACATTTTATGCATCTAACTATTCGCCTATTTACCTTCTAGGTATTCTATTATTCCTAGAATATTAGAGTACTTACCATAGGTAACATACAACCAAACTTGCTTAGTTGGCTTCTTAATGTATTCCAGCTGACTCTCCTGTAATAGGAGAGTCTATCAGTTCTCTCTTACATTTGCCCAAATGATTTCTCTCCTACAGAAACATCTCCCAGAGATGGTACCAAACACTTTGAGAAGTGATACCATTACTCCGAGAGTGACCTCTCCAAAGGTTTCAATTGTTTAACTATGTAAGTTCCGGTACTTTTTTTTTTTTTTTTTTTTTGGTCTTTTCTAGGGCCATACCTGCAGCATATGGAGGTTCCCAGGCTAGGAGTCTAATCAGAGCTGCAGTCAGATCCGAGTTGTGTCTGCGACCTACACCACAGCTCATGCCAACGCCAGATCCTTAACCCACTGAGCAAGGCCAGGGATCAAACCCGTAACCTCAATGGTTCCTAGTCGGATTCGTTAACCACTGAGCCACGACGGGAACTCCAAGTTCTGGTACTTTTTTTTTTTTTTTTTTTTTTGCTATTTCTTGGGCCGCTCCCGCGGCATATGGAGGTTCCCAGGCTAGGGGTCAAATCGGAGCTGTAGCCACTGGCCTACACCAGAGCCACAGCAACGCGGGATCCGAGCCGCGTCTGCAACCTACACCACAGCTCACGGCAACGCCGGATCCTTAACCCACTGAGCAGGGGCAGGGACCGAACCCGCAACCTCATGGTTCCTAGTCGGATTCGTTAACCACTGCGCCACGACGGGAACTCCTGGTACTTTTAAGAAAGGTTTTAATCCAATAAATCTTTTGTGTGTTTGTGTGTGTGTATATATATATAGGGCTCTATGTCTCTACGCAAAGACAAAAAAAGCAAAAAAGATAATGTTTCCTACAGGGAGTTTGCATTTTAGTACGAGACACATATACATAAAAGTAATTACGGAAGTTCCAACACTCTATTTTTACCTCATTCAATACTCAAAAATGGGTGATGGGAGTTCCCTCATGGCTCATAGGTAGTGAACCTGACTAGTATCCATGAGGATGTGGGCTCAATCCCTGGCCTCGTTCAGTGGATTAAGGATCTGGCATTATTGTGAGTTGTGGTGTAGGTCGAAGATGTGGCTTGGATCTGGCGTGGCTGTGGCTGTGGCTTGGGCTGGTGGCTACAGCTCAGATTCAACCCCTAGCCTGGGAACCTTCATATGCTGCAGATGCAGCTCTTACCAAAAAAAAAAAAAAAAAAGATTCAAAGTCTACCTTCATTAAAGCTTCACAAAAAAGCTACTGGTATAAGCATGTCACTGAATTTGTTAACTACCCCTTCTGACAGGGACTGAATTTAATGTTACTTACATCAACGATCTGGATATCATACTTTACTAAAGGGTTGACAAAAACCAATAACCTACCACAAATATATCCAAGCCCCAGTTTCTCAAGTCCCAAGTCATCCACTACACTGCTGTAAGAGTCATTATTCTAAAACACAATCCTAAGAAGTTCCCTGGTGGCATAGTAGTTAAGGATCTGGTGTTGTCACTGCTGTGGCAAAGGTTCAATCCCTGGCCCAGGAACTTCCACATGTTGTAAAAGCAACCATATAAATAAAATGTAATCTTAAACATGTTTTCCTTATTTTAAAAACCCATCAAATGTCCTCTATGTACCTATTCCTCTCATGGAATCAATTCAAACTGCTTAGTTGCGTCACATAAACTCCTTCATAATTTAGCCCCAACCTTTGCGCCTAGGTTTCTGACACTCTACCTCACCTGCCATAAGGTGAGTTCATACTTATGGATGTCTACAGTTCCAAAAGTGCTGTGTTATTTCATATGTAATTCTGCATATGCTGTTGTGTGCCTGTACTGGCCTCAGCCTCATTCCAACCCAAAATCTTATTAGTAAAAAAAACCAAACAAACAAAAACCACCACAAGCATTCATGTTTCATCCATTGTGAAGAGTTCCCTAATGTCTTATCCCAAAGTTAATCACTCCTTCTTCAGTGCCACTAATGCATCTCTATATTTTCTTTTATAACACTAATCAGGTAATATTGTAAGTATTGATTTATATGACTCTCCTATCTTAAGTCTGTTAATAAAACATTATTCATCTAATTTTCTTATTGCCTCATATATATAATAGAGCTCAACAGCATCTATTGAATGAATAAATGGTAAGAGAATTGCAAACTAACTCATATATTTGAGTTATATACATATATGCTTAGCTAGGAGGGTCCAAAAACAAAACAAAACAAAAAAAGATTCAGTAGTAATCTTTAAATTTCTAAGGAGTAATTATGTAAAAGAAGAGACTTGTGCTTTGTGATTCCAAAGAGCAAATTAGGACCAGAAACATTAACTAGAGATACACTGTGCTTTCACATAAAGAACCTTCTAACAAGTAATAGCCTCAATTAGGTTGCACTGAGGAAAGTGAGCTCCTTGTTAGTGAAAGAATTCAAGCACAGGCTAAACAACATCCATCAGGTGCCTAAACTCTTTAAGAATAAAACGGCACTTAGCTCTAGAGTTGCTGTCGTTATTTTTTTGGTTGACATTTTGCTCATCTGACCTAGAACTGCTTCTTGAATTGAAGGAATCCATGATACAATCCATCTTCCAGCAGCATAGCTGAAATACCCAAGACCAAGTAATTGTCTTTTTTTTTTTTACTTGGTGGTCTCATACAATAGCAAAACGATCTTACAGCCTCATTAAAAATGTGTGGCTAGTTATTATTTTAATCAAGAACATTTTATAGTAGTTATCTTCTAAAATTTTTCTCCTCATGCAGTATAATTTTCGGTTATTTTATTAGAATGCCCAATGTCCTAGTGCTATATTCTTGATAGCATTAATGTGCTTCTGGAAGTATATCACAAAGATGGATGTCACCCTCTGGTTATATGTTCAATTACTGTGCTGACTACCTTATATAATAGTTATATAACAAAAGCTTTATTAGTCTTTGATAACAAATTTTGGTGCTCAACACCAATTATGAATCACAACAAATCTTTTGTTTTCCAAACACCCAAGGATTATCAATTTCTTTAATTCTAGATAGTACCAAAGAATTTAAAAAGTCTGTCCAATAGGGGTGGGGTAAAGAATGTCAAGAGCCATTTAAGCAACAAAAGCAACTTAAATTGTATCACTCTTCATAAAAACAGAAACTACTTATTAGTTGAGACCTTTTACTGATGTAAAACTTCAATAAGTTACTTCAAAACTTAAGTTTCTACACAATATATCTTCTTGAAAATGAACAATTTTCTCCTCATGGGTGAGAGAAATTTAAATTGTTTGCTAGATCTACCACGGTGCTTACAAGAGAAATTTCCCTTTTAGCACTAGAACACAAGTAGGAATATATTGCATGAAACTGTATTCTGCATTTATCTTACACTTTGATACATACACTTTTTAATACATGATACATACACTTTTTAATACATGAATCTATCATACTAACAACTTAAACTATTTTTCATTTAAATATAATAGATTTACAATGTTGTATTAATTTCTGCTGTACAGCAAAGTGATTCACTTATGCATATGTATTTTTTTCAATATACTTTTTCATTAAGGTTTATCACAGGATACCATATATAGTTTCCTGTGCTATATAGCAGGAATTTGTTGTTTATCCATTTTATATAATATAGTTTGCATATGCTAACCCCAAATCCCTACTCCATCCTTGCCCCATACCCCCTCCTCTGAGGCAACCTGAGGTCTGTTCTCTGACTCTGTTTTGTAAATAAGTTCATCTGTGTCATATTTTAGATTCCACATATAAATGATATCATATGGTTTGTCTTTCTCTTTCGGACTTACTCAATATGATAGTCTCTAGGTACCGCCATGTTGATGCAAATGGCATTTTTTCATTCCTTTTTTATGGCCAAGTAATATTCCATTGTGTACTTATACATACACCACATTTTGTTTATCCATTCATCTGTTGACAGACATTTGGGTTGTTTCCATGTCTTAGCTATTGTGAATAGTACTGCTATGAACATAGGGGTGTATGTATCTTTTCAAATTATACTACTGTCCAGATAAATGCCCAGAGCGGGATTGCTGGATCATACGGCTACTCTATTTTTAGTTTTTTAGGGAACCTTCAGACTGTTTTCCATAGTGGCTGCACCAACTTACATGCCTGCCAACAATGTAGGAGGGTTCCCTTTATCCACACTCTTTCCAGCATTTATTTATAGACTTTTTAATGATGGCCATTTGACCAGTGCGAGGTAGTACCTCATTGTAGTTTTGATTTACATTTCTCTAACAATTAGCGATGATGAGCATTTTTTTCATGTGCTTACTGACCATCCATATGTCTTCCTTGGAGAAATGTCTATTTAAGTCTTCTGCCCATTTTTCAATTAGGTTGTTTTGTTGTTGCTGAGTTGTATAAGTTGTTTAACAACTTAAACTTTTAAAGTCTAAATTAAACTTTATGGCACTCTCATCCGCCAGTGCAGACCTTCAGGAAGGAGGTGCAGGCCTGGTGTAATCTCCTGTCTGCACGGAGTGAAAGAGAATAATGCAGAAGGACTCTGGCCCACGAGTGCCTTCACACTGGATTGGCTTTGGTTATGTGGCACTGGTTGCTTCTAGTGGGATCATTGGCTATGCAAAAGCAGGTAGGGTCCCATCCCTGGCGGCCGGGGTCCTCTTCGGTGGCTTAGAGGGCCTGGGTGCCTACCAGCTATCTCAGGATCCAAGGAACATTTGGGTTTTCTCAGTTACATCTGGAACCTTGGCTGGCATTATGGGAATGAGATTCTACCACATTGGAAAATTTACGCCTGCAGCTTGACTGAGGATGCCAGTTTGCTGATGGTCGCCAAACTTGAAATTAGTGTGTTGAGTAAACCCCATCCATAGTAGTCATGGCCCCGCTTGGACTCATAAAGAATTTTTAAACTTCCTACTATTTTTTTGTGTATTAAGATAAATACGTACTGGAGTTCCCGTTGTGGCACAGTGGAAATGATTCCCAGTAGGAACCATGAGGTTGTGGGTTCAACCCCTGGCCTCGATCAGTGGGTTAAGGATCCAGTGTTGCCATGAGCTGTGGCACAGGTGGCAGACGTGACTTGGATCTGACGTGTTGCTGTGGCTATGGTGTAGGCCAGCAGCTATAGCTCCAATTAAACCCCTAGCCTGGGAACCTCCATATGCCAGTGGGTATGGCTCTAAAAAGCAAAAACAGATAAACATGTACAGGATTTTCACATATTTTGACATTTTACTTAAAACAAAAAAACTCAGAACTTGGCAGAGAAAAAAATCAGTTATTATCTTTATGAGTAGTGTATAACACAAGAACTTACTACCATAGTGCCCTCATTTAGATTGATTCTTGTTTATTAGTTTTCTCTCTTCTCCCTGTATCTGTAGGTAAAATCTCAAAGCATAAAATGTAGGTGTCACCACTGGGGCCCCTGAAACCCAGGACCAGTGTGAAAGAAAACTTTCAATGAGATTTAGGCTATCTGCTCTTTTGCTCATCTAGAGCACAGACCTACTTTAAAATTATGTTAAATGAAATCAATGTAAATAACATTTACTGTAAATAAAAAAAATTAAACTTTTTATATACAACTTTTTTTTTTTTTTTTTTTGTCTTTTTAGGGCCACACTCATGGCATATGGAGGTTCCCAGGCTAGGGGTCAAATTGGAGCTACAGCTGCCAGCCTAATTCACAGCCACAGCAACTCGGGATCTGAGCTACATCTGCAACCTACCCCACAGCTCAAGGCAATGCCACATCCCCCATCCACTGAGCAAGGCCAAGGACAGAACATGCATCCTCATGGATACTAGTTGGACTCGTTTCCGCAGCACCACCACAGGAACCCCCTACACAACTTAGTATTAAAAAATATTTCCATTGCATTGTATAACTTGTTACAAAGCCATGAGGGGATGTAGATAGTAGGAAAATAAAGAGGCAAAGGCGTAGCACTATCTTTAAGAAGCTGCCAGAAACATCCACAAAGGCACTGTTGTAAGCAGAATAGAAAAATAAATGGGTAGATAATCTGTGTTAACACTCTGAAGCCCACAGGCCAAAGTACAGAGCTAACTTCCAGCTAACATTTATTCTCTCCAGCAGTTTTTCTCTGTAGAAACTTCTTCAAACTCGTTTTCTAACAGTTTCTCCTGTCTCTAAAAGGAACCTCCACACTCTCCCAATTTTATCTTCTTTCTTACCACCTTAACTGGAATAGTATAGAAACAAAGTATTTATCTTTAGTTTTATTTTATATTCCCTTTCCAAGGGAAAGCAGGTAATATAAACATTTTATGTTTTTCTAACAAAAGCAGCCAAAAAAGCCCAATGAACTGTTGTGTAGTCTTTGAATAACTTTTTCCTAGGACAGCAACAGAAAAGTATTTCCCCTGCTTGACTAGAAAAAGACTACAGTCTAGATGAAAACCAGATCTGGAAATTCTAAATAATGCCCAGTGTATGATGGGTAGTTGTATATTACAGTATTTGGGAAAATATGAGAACACAGCACAGAATCTGATTTCAAAACTATCATGTTCAACTCCAAACTTAAAATGTTTTAATCTGGGTGAGGCTAGAGACAGGCAGAAGGAAATATTTTTTTAACCAAGAAATGTATCCCAACATAAAATTCAAATTAAAAAGAAACTGAGAAAAAGAAAAATGAAAAACTAAAAAGCCCAATTCAAAGGTAAATTAAATACATTACCAAATTTACTCTCAAACTAGGTCTAAGTAGGAATGTAACTTGTAGCTTGGTTTCTAAAGGTAAACTTCTCTTAATTGCAGGAAAGAGCCTGCTAAAAACCCAGACAGTCACATGGGTTTCCCTCTCTTTCTTGTTTTGGCCACAGAAATAAGAAGTGCAAGAAAGGCTGAAGCAGCAAATTCTGGAGGGAAATAAGCCATGTGCAACGTGTAGGATTTTTGCTTAAAGGCATGGAAAAGAATTACAACCACCCAGCAGAAGGAAGAAAAATACCCTTTTTGATAAACTATAAATAAGAGAGGTAACGTTATGACTCCTTTTTCTAAGTTAAAGCTTTTCTTCACTGAACGTGTTAGCATAACTATCTAAACCACATAGAATGAAAGTAAAGGACCTTTCCCACAAATAAAAAGGAAACTAAGATTTAATTAGGGAGAGATCATTTCTCAACCCAGTAAAGGTTAGAAAAAATACTTCCAAATTTGTATTTATATCTGTTTTCTACTATATCTCCATTTATACTCACCAATTATACAGTATATAAATACAACTCAATTTTAAATCAATAAAGCAATCTGAGCTATAAATGGATGCTGTACCTCCTTTCAGTTATTATCTGAGGAGACCTGTCTATAGATAATTACAGGTGACCCTTGAGCAACTCAGGGACTAGGAGCACCCTCCTTCCACAGAGTCAAAAATCCCAAGATAACTTTACAGTACACCCTCCATACCTGTGGTTCTATATCCAGGGATTCAATCAACAGAGGATAAGTATAGGACTGAAGTATTAACTACTGGAAAAAAAAATCCACATATAAGTTGCCCCATGCAGTTCAAACCCCTGTTGTTCAAGGGTCAACTGTATCTCATTAATTACTGTGGGGATACTACTTGCATCAGAAGCACTTGAGAATCCCTATTAAATATCTGGATTCCTGCTGGGCCCCAAATCCAAGATCTACTGAACCAAAAAGGGGGCTCAAAGAATTTGCATTCTTAACTTCCCCCCAACTAATGTTTAATAATAAATACAGTAGGGTCTTGCAAATATCAACCAGAACACCTGGGGACAACTCTCAATGTAGCTAATAGGGTTCCTAGGAATAAATAAGCCTGACTCAAAAAGGATTGGCTTTCCTTTTCTGAATAATACATTTAGAGATGGGTAACAGATGTATCACCTCAAAACCTCCAAATGTTTCCACTTTTCCCCAAAGCTTTCCTACCACAATGTACTAAGTATGAAATGTATGAGTAAGCCAAGTTAAACATTTCATGAATTTAAGTTTAAAAGGTGCCCTTGCCCATCTGTTAAAGTTCTTTAAAACAATAAGATACAAATATTTTAATGTTTCTCATCATTCTCTCCTTTCAGTTCCTTCTCAGATTTGCTTTTTAGTTAAAGCTTCAAGACATTTTGAAATTTTATATCACTAAACCAAAGTCCATTTTAACACCCATCCAATCCCAAATAAAAATTGTCTTAAAATCTATTACACAAATTGTGCAGTGTTTCTTCAGGGAGTACACAAAAATTCATTCTAGTCTCTCCCTTTCTCTAAACCGGTGGATTTCAGTGATGGAGCTGGGAAAGGGATTGTAGTGGTCTTCTGCACTTTGAAAAATAACATTTGAATCTTCACCATATGCCATATAATACAAGGCAGTTAGAATATTATCCCATTTAACCCTCATGACAATCCCATGAGGTAGGTATCACTACTATCTATCCTCATTTTATGAGTGAGTTGCCTAAGGCCCAGAGAGATCAAGTAACTTGTCCATAAGAACAGAGGCTAATTCAAACCCAGGCAATCTAACTCCAGAACCAGCATCTTTAACCACTATACTGTATCCTATAGTTTGAAGATGCCACCTGCCAAAAGCAAGTCCTCTGAATCCAGCTACGTAGGAGTTCTGGATTATAGAGAATCTAATTTTTTTTTTCTTTTTAGAGCTGAACCTGCAGCACATGGAACTTCCTGGAGTAGGGGTCAAATCAGAGCTGCAGCTGCTGGCCTATGCCAAAGCCATAGCAACTCCTGATCTGAGCTGCATCTGCAACCTACACCACAGCTCACAGCAACACTAGATCCTTAACCCACTGGCCAGGGATCAAACCTGCTGAGCCACAACAGGAACTCCAAGAATCTAATTTTTTAAAATGTGCTTTTAGGTGATTTTGAAGTATAACAAAGGCTAGGGACTACTGCACTAAGCTATTAGTTCTCTGAAGTGGAACACTAGCAACTTTTGAGAAGTAACTCGTGGTCTAGAAGTTAAGTCTAAAATTCCAGTTTATTGATTAACTAGAATTTACTTACTTTCCTATTCTCTCTTTCCCACTCCAAAGAAATTATAAAGAAAAAAAAAAAATCTAGAATTTTCTAAAAAAAAAAAAAAAAAGAGAGCTTCTGGTCTGTACAGCCTACTTCTGAGAAACTGAACAAAGATCATTGATGTTTAGCATGATTACTGAGGCAGAGTTAGACCTTTACCAAAAGAAATGCTCAAAGTAGAACTTATTTATTTATTTAGTCTTTTTGCCATTTCTTGGGCTGCTCCTCTGGCATATGGAGGTTCCCAGGCTAGGGGTCTAATCAGAACTGTAGCTGCTGGCCTAGGCCAGAGCCACAGCAACGTGGGATCCGAGCCGCGTCTGCAACCTACACCATAGCTCATGGCAATGCCGGGATCCCCAACCCACTGAGCAAAGCCAGGGATCCAACTCACAACCTCATGGTTCCCAGTCAGATTCATTAATCAATGAGCCACGACAGGAACTCCTCAAGGTAGAATTTAGAGTTGAAAGGGATATTTCTATCCCTGGTGACCTTCTCATTTTACACATGAAAAAATTATGCTGTTTTTCTTTAAGCATCCTCTTTAACTCAGTTAACATGTGCAGTATTTAGCCAACAAATATTTGAGGTCTACATGACTGAATGCAAGAGAATCGTGCAATATCACAGTGTGCTGAAGCTGAAAGGTACTCTGAATCTCCCAATTTCAAAGATGAGGGACTGAAATCTAGAAATTTAGTGATTTGCCCCAAATCACACAATTATTTAATGGTAGAAGAATCTACCCAGGACAAAAACCAAGTTTCTTATTCCTCAAGACAGTAGTATTATCACTACATAAAAAGCTATTTTTTCATTCATAAACTTTTTTAGCTTTTTTTAGAGCCATACCCACAGCATTATTGAATTATTATATGAATTATAAGAAGTTTATGGGGAGTTCCTGTCGTGGCTCAGTGGAAATGAATCCGATAGTATCTGTGAGGATGTATTTTCGAAGGATATGAAATTATGTAGAATTAAGATACACTTTCACATTTATTTTTCTTTTTAGGGCTGCACCTGAGGCATATGGAAGTTCCTAGGCTAGGGGTCGAATCAGAGACACAGCTGAGGCCTATGCCACAGACACATTAATGCCAAATCCTAGCCGCGTCCATGCCCTAGCCATAGCTTTCAGCAACATGGGATCCTTAACCCACTGAGGGAGGCCAGGGATTGATCCTACATCCTCAAGGACACTATCCTGGGTTCTTAATCAGCTGAGCCACAACAGGAACTCCACTTTTACATATTTTTCTAGAGGCATATAGAAACTGGTTGTTAAATCTAGTAAAAGTTGCTCTAAATAGACTAAATTGGGAGTTCCCGTCGTGGCGCAGTGGTTAACGAATCCGACTAGGAACCATGAGGTTGGGGGTTCGGTCCCTGCCCTTGCTCAGTGGGTTAACGATCCGGCGTTGCCGTGAGCTGTGGTGTAGGTTGCAGACGCGGCTCGGATCCCACGTTGCTGTGGCCCTGGCGTAGGCCGGTGGCTACAGCTCCGGTTCAACCCCTAGCCTGGGAACCTCCATATGCCGCAGGAGCGGCCCAAGAAATAGCAAAAAAATAAAAATAAAAAAATAAATAAATAGACTAAATTGAAAAGCTTTAAAAACACTGCTCTAGATCACCTTAAGAACAACTCATACTATCTTTAACTCATTTCCAATATTAAATCAATACCACCTTACCAGGTGATGTCTAGCAAATAAAAGACTTCGCTGATTACAGAACTACTGATTTTCCAAAAAGCACTGAAAGATGAACACAGTGATCCCTGCAGTTCCTTGTACTTTCAACAGTTCTGATTTTACAGGAAAACTTAACTGTCCCCAAATAAAACACTTTTAAGTCAGTATCTCTATGCCAAGCAAAGCATGAAGTTTAACTAGCAGTAACATACAAATGTTGGTTCCTTAGTTGTAACAAGTGAATCACAGTTATGTGATGCTGCCAACAGGTGAACTGGGTGAGGGATATACCAGAATGCTCTGTAACTTTTCTGTAAATATAAAACTATTTTTAAAAAGTGTTTAAAAAAATAAAAAGGAAATCTCAATACCCACTCTGAATAATTCAGAAAATTTCTACCAAAATGTAACTCCAAATTAATATTAGAGTAATAGTTGCTTTGCTTATTGGGGCTTGGTGTTAAAATGTTAATTTAGTTTAGCACCTCAAAATAACATGTTGGAGCACTTAAAATTCTCTTAGTCTCACAAAAATTGGAGTTTCCCAGTACTTTCTACCTAGTTTATATTCAGATGATCACACCTCTAACCATTAAGTCCTTAAGCCAATGCTAGATTTCCAATGGTTTATTATAGATACCTAATGTTTGTGGTTGGTTGGGGTTTTTTTAAAGAAAATACTAAATCTGGAGTTCCCGTTGTGGTGCAGTGGTTAACGAATCTGACTAGGAACCACGAAGTTTCAGGTCCAATCCCTGGCCTTGCTCAGTGGGTTAAGGATCCGGCGTTGCCATGAGCTGTGGTGTACGTCGCAGACTCGGCTCGGATCTGGCGTTGCTGTGGTTGTGGCATAGGCCGGAGGCCACAGCTCCAATTGGAAGCCTAGCCTTGGAGCCTCCACATGCCGCAGGTGTGGCCCTTAAAAAAAAAAAAAAAAAAAATTAAAAAACTAAATCTGAGGGGAGGAAAAGGGTCAGACACAAGGAAAAGATACAAAAGACTCTTCAGCCATTAGCTTCACAATCTATAATGGGTAGCTTCACGACATTCTAAAATCCTAAAAGACTCTTATTTTTATTCTAGGGCAACTAATTACACTCTTTTCAGCTTTTCTAAAACTTGAACCATTTAATCATATTACTATATAGTTATTAATATATAAGTAATGTCATTAGTGACATAGAAACGAATACTTTTGCCTTTTTTGTCTCTCATATTGACAAAAGTTGAATATTTAGAGCAAGTTATTTCTTTTTTCCCTTGAGCATTATTTTTTTTTCTTTTTTTTTAAGTGATTAATTTATTTGGGTGACTAATTAATTCAATTTGTCTAGGACCTAAATGCAGACTTTTTAAAATCACTCAATGAATTTTATTACATTTATAGCTGTACAACAATCATCACAACCAAATTTTATAGCATTTCCATCCCAAACCATCACTGCATCCCTCTGCCCCCCAACCTGTCTCATTTGGAAACCATAGGTTTTTCAAAGTCTGTTGAGTCAGTATCTGTTCTGCAAAGAAGTTCACTGTGCCCTTTTTTTAGATTCCACATGTAAGTGATAGCATTTGATGTTGATGTCTCATTGTCTGACTGACTTCACTTAGCATGATAATTTCTAGGTCCGTCTTGCTAAAAATGCCAGTATTTCGTTCCTTTTAATGGCTGAGTAATATTCCACTGTGTATATGTACCATATCTTCTTTATCCACATCTCTGTCGATGAACATTTAGGTTGTTTCCATATCTTAAAGCAAGTTATTTCTTCATTCACTTCATGAACAATAATACCACAACTATTTTAAAGAACTGCTTGTTTTGGGGACCTATAAAAATCTTTTAAAATTTAATAGAAGTTTGATATTTTGCCTTTTCTTTATTGAGTTGTTAAAGAAGGGATTTTTTTGAGAAACCAGTGTTGAAACTGCAGTTTTTATTTTAGTTGACCGGGAAGAAGACACAGGTGGAACAAATAAGGGAGCTCTATCTGAGAGAGGTCTATGATGGCTTGGTCAGGTGAACAATGATTTCATCAACTAGTGTAAACTCTGAGTGGGGGAAAAAAACTGGTTGATTTCATTGTTTCTGAGAACCTTATACTAGGAAAAATTATAAATGTTGGAAATTTTTAATTCTCACTATCACAACAAAAAGAATATATATTCTCAACAATTTTCATATTGAGGAGAATGGAGAAACCACTAAATGAGCCTTTTTAGTCTTCTCTGTTAAGCTACCTATAATAAAAAGAGCTCTTCGAAAATAATTTTTTGCAAAATTTAGGAAGTTTCAGAGTCAATGATTACAGGAAAACCTACATGCACCTCCATGCTACCGAATCTATAAAGTAAATTTTCTTTTCAGATAGAAGTATTTTTTCCCTACCTTAGTTATGCCCCTTTAAGTCACTAAATTCTTATGATTTTGGAAAAAAACTATCAACACTACCAGGAGACACAGATAGATACCTGTGTGTTTCTAAATTACAGTAAATCTATCAGCGCAATGGTACAAGTCAGTTGCCGAACCCTCCAATCATAACAGGTATTACTATAAAAAAGATTATTATGAAGGCGTGGGACAAGCCTCAAAGTATTAGATGGCTTTAAAAAATACATCTATTAAGAGTGTATCGATTTAAAAAATAAAATACTATTTTAAAAATAATTAAAAACATGAATTTGCTTAAAGGACATATAAAAAATGGTTTAAAGTTACATCACTTTCAAAATAGAGTAATAAAGAGATCCTTGAGAAACAAAGGCTAGCCTGGAAACATAAGAGATTTGTTTTTTAGCTTTCATCTTCTCACTGCTGAGTTGGTGAGTGGCAGTAATGGTACTCATCTCGCATTTAAACACTTTTAGATAGGAAAGGGCCAAGGATATAAGGCCCTTAGGGCTCCCATAATCAAGTCACCATAAACACAGAGATGCCCAGGTGAAGCTGAGGCAAGCTTCCAACAGGGACTGGATAAAACTCACCTCATCTGGCAGGGAGAGCAAGCAGGAAATGACAAGAGCAGTCCCATCCTGGACTAAATTCCTTTCTCGCCAACATGATTTCTTCCCTACTCAATGAAGCTCCAATCAATGATGTGTCCTGACTAAACATAATTTTATAGTAATAGAAATAACTGCTATAAAATATTTCCCTCTTGAAGTCCCCGTTGTGGTTTAGTGGGTCAAGAACCTGATATAGTCCCGTGAAGTTGCAGGTTCCATCCCTGGCCTCACTCAGTGGGTTAAGGATCTGGCATTGCTGCAAGCTTCGGTATAGGTCACAGATGCAGCTGGCATCTGGCTGTGGCATAGGCTCCAGCAGCAGCTCCGACTCCACTTGTAGCCTGGGAACTTCCACATGCCACAGGTGCGAGGCCATAAAAAATAAATAAAATAAAAATTCCCCTCTTTACTTGCACAAGGTTGAAACAAACACCACACTGTTCTTTTAAAGTATTTATGCTATAGAATTTTTTTTCCCCAGTAAATGGAAAAAAAGAGGAAGTAAAAAGAAGAGGGGAAAGATGGAGATAATCAAGTGGGAAAGAAAAGAGTCACAGGCGAACAAAAGTTATGATCAAATTCCTGGAATGAAAATCAAGAATCCTGGTTTCTCATCTCAGTTCTGCCATTAGTTAACTAAACTACTTTCTTAAGGCAGTGAGAAACCTGTCCAAAAAAAGAAAGTGGGGGTAAAGGTTGTACCCAAGAACAGGGTTACATAAACAAGACATTCCCAAAGGAAGCCTTCCCCTGAGCTTCAGAATTGAGAATGACAACTGCACAGGAAGAAAAAACACTCTTATGCTGTAGGAGCATGGGAAATTTCTGATTATTCTATTTGCGGATGGAATATTTGTTCAAAATTACAATACCTAGAACAGTAAAGAGGGAGAGTCCATGAACGTTGCCACTTTGACACTGCTGGAATGGGATGTTTCATACCAGCACTAGGTATTGTAGTTTCAGAAATGAACATCATAGTCTCTGCCCTTAAAGTGTTCAGAATCCAGCTAAGGTTTGACTAAATGCTAAGAGAAAAATTGTGCCTCTGTCCGACTCTGCCTTTCCCCAAGAATGTTACATGAAGAAAGCAATGAAGCCTTGAAATCTTGACATTAAGATCTCAAAAATGAAGCTTAGAGAAATTAACTTCAGGGGACCGAAGTTAACTGACTTCATACCCAGAGTTCTGATACACATGAAAAATGTGGCCATATGAATGTCAACCAGCTATGCTAATTAAAGTCCTATTAATCTACAGGTTAAGGGAATGGTCTTAAATTACATCAAAATTCCTGCCTACTGTTAATATGAAACCCTCTTATAACAAATTTGCCTTATTGTTCAAATATTGAATATATATATATCTGTCCCCAAACTTAATTCCCACTAGTTTGCACACCACCTCCACGTTAGGGACCATTGTTCAAATCATGTCTACACCCAGTGGGTGGCAAAGAGCAAGTACTCTGGGTATACTGCCTGAATTAGTGCTGTCCAAAGCCCTTTCCAGGTCTAAAATTGCCTGATATCTGATCAATACATGACCAATATCAAAACATGACCAATAAACACCTAAAAGCTTCACAGACCACAAATACATACACCTAACCCAATTTAAGAGGCTTTAAAATACTGTCACTACAACAATCTAATATGTTGTCCTTTGAGTAACACATAATTAGGATTTCCCAATCCTGATATAAACAACTTCATAATTTGCCTGTAAATTTATACAAGCAAGAAAAATACCAGTTAATAAAATAGAAAAAAGAATACCATTAATTGCAATAAGAAAACTGTGCCTGTGTGTCTACAAATATGAACATTAACTATATAAACCTCTAAAACTTGAGCTGCAGAACTGGTTTCTTTTATTTCTGGTTTTTGTTAAGATCCCTGAAAAGAGAACAAACACACAGTATAAAGAACTTTGAAAGGAAGCATTTTACAAGTTGGGAATATTTTTCTATTTGCCTGGAGACTTAAAAAAAAAAAAAGCGTGTCAAAATCTGACTCAAGAGAAATTGCTTTTTTCATTACTATGTATTAAGATGAGTATTTTCTAACTACTTATTTATCCCCATCAAAGCCTCATTCTGAAACCTGCAATGTCCATCACCATAATTCAATTTCAAGAATAGCAGGTCAAATTACATGTATTAATACCACAAAAAAATAAAAAGTTGCTGAAAAACAGTAGAGGCTTATACGGCAAAAGTAAAGGGGGATTTTCTAGACAAAGCGCCATAGCAATTTGGCTTTAAAGGCTGGCATCAAATTCTAAACACCAAACTGATGGCATTTTAATAGAGACCACTGAAACAAACTGTTAAACACTACGAAACACAAGACCCCTAATTTCAAGAATTTCCAAACTACTTGAATGGGTTTAGACTCCATGCAAACAGCTCTGCAAAATGACTTCCCTTTCTCTTTCACAACTGCACCCGCAACACACACACCGCACCGCCGAGTCCACTCCTAGCAGTACAATAAAAAAAAAAAAAAAAAATAGGGACGAGGAGGGTTGTCTGTTTTGCCGGAGGAGGCAAAACTGGAGATACACCACTATCACGGTGGCCTGAATACACAGAAACCAGGTGTGAACAGCAGGTAGAGTGCCCAGCGAAACAGCAAGACTTGCTCTCCACCGCGCGCAGAACTTCTCCGGTACAGATCCACAACACAGTGCAAACTCAGTTCCTCTTCCCTCATGAAAAATCAAAGCTCAAACCTAATGCCAGCGAGAGCCGCGCGGACGCGGTCCCCAAGCCGCTCCCAGCCAGCTCTCGGCCTCGGCCTTGGCCCCGAACCCGCCCCGAGCCCCTGGAAAGCCTGCGCTGTACCTGGCGAAGAAGTCGGCGAAGCCGCCGCTCCGTCGAGCCCGCGCCGAGGTCCCCGCGGGGCCCTGCTCCGCCGCAGGCGAGGGCACCCGCGGCACCGCCGAAGGCAGATGGTCGCGGGCACTCTGGAGGCGGCTCACCTCGAACGTGTTCCGAGAGTTCAAGTGAACATCTGAAAAACGGAGGCGCGGCTCCGCGTCCGCGCCCCCGCTAGTCCTCTCCGCTGTGCTGACGGCGGACGCGCCCTCCTCGGGACTCCGGGAGCCTGCTCCCGGCCGCTCTACGTCCTCGCTACCGCTGCCGTCGCTGGCCCGTCTGCCCCCCGAGCCGCTACCCGTGCCCTCGGTTTTTTCGGTGTCCGCCGCCGCCAGACAGCAGCTCCGCAGCGGGTCCTCCAGAGGCGCGGCCCAGTCTGACTGGTTGCCTTCGCCGTCCGCGCCCACGTCTCCAGGCCCCTCCAGGCGGAGGCAGCTGTGGCGCGGCTCCCGGCCGCCAGCGCTGGCCAGGTCGCGACAGTCCTGGCCCGGCAGAAAGCCCGAGTCCCCGTTGGTCATGCCTTCGTGCCGCGCCGCGCAGGCATCTGCCATCTCTGAGCTGCGGTGCTTGGAGCCCGCGTACGGTGGGCAGGCGTCCGAGAGCGGGGCTGAGAAGGGCGGCGGAGCGCGGGGCTGGCAGGCGGGGAGCGGACAGTAGCACAGCCCAGGCTCCAGCTGCCCCCCGGCTCCCGTGAGGTAACGCCGGAGGAGCTGCCGAGGCGGCGGCGGCGTCTCCTTCTCCTCCTCCTCCTCCGGAGGCTCCACAGCGTCTACGCCTCCGCCAAAACCTCCCGTGGCCCGAATCATCTTCCCGTCCAGGCCCGCGGGCTCAGGCGCCGGCACCGGGAGCAATTTGGGGTTTCTCCCCGGACAGGCTCCGACATCCTCCGGACCCACCATCGGGGACCGGGTGAGCGCCGCCCAACGAGGCGGCGGCTGCGGCGGAAGAGTGCCGGGCGCAAGCCGGGCCAGGGAAGAACCCTGGGTGCTGGGGCAGCGGCGGCCGCCGCCGCAACGTTCCCAGGCCCGCCCCTCCCTCCCGGGGATTCGGGCAGTTGCGGGAGGGCGGGCACGCGCCCGGGCTCGCGCACGCGCAAAAGCCAGACCGGTCAAGTCCCGACCTGGCGATTCCGAGAACCATAGAGATGGTAGCTAGAGAGACCCGCTCCGTGACACTCTAACAGCCAATCTGGGATCGGCCATCCCGACAGTAGAAGTTGGTTGGCCCACTCCTAAAATGACGGTTCTTACCGAAGCACAGGCATGGCTCGCTTAGCAAAAATTCACTTGACGTACTTAATTTATGGGAGTAAAATACAGGGTATTAGACGTAAGTCCTTCCAGCTCTGGTTGTTCTACCGGTCGACTTTACGCTTTTGCATTCACCGCTCCATCGTCATTGCCACAATTTAGGGCTTCATCCCTTAATGTCAACATTCTTCCTTTTCCACTTCATCTTCCCCAATACTACCAAAGTTGTCTTTTATCATCTAGGACCACGTTTCATCACATCGCTCTCTTAAAGATTTCCATTATCACTTAAAGAAAGAAGTATGACAGGAAGAAGAGAAGGCTATTAAAATAATTCCAGCACCCAATGATAATGGGTTAAAATAGAGTGATAACCAATGAATGGAAATGAAGTATGTTTAAGGTAGAAATTACAAGATGTGATAACTGATCAGATATAAGGAGTCACTGGAGAGGGAGGAACCAGCAAATTACTACAAAACTCTTGAGACTGAAATTAATTGGATTTGAAGAAATAGGGATCTGGATTGGAAATAATTTGATTAAGAGGAGAAATATATCTGGTAAAGTAAGAGACCAGGAATATCCAACATACAGAGTTCTAAAACGGGTTAGGGCTTCCATTTAGAGAGGAAGATTGAAGAATCATCCACATAATGCAACTTGGTAGTCATGAGTAACATGGCCTAGGAAGACTCAACATGGAGGTGAGGAAGAGACTCAAAGGTGTCATTATTTCAGGATGGACAAAGAAGTTGTATTGCAAGGATTAAAGAGGCACTAGTTGTGGATAAAATAAAATGGCAAATATAGACTACTCATTCTAGACATGTGTCAATGAAAGGATAGCAGCAGGAGAATAGAGAATTAGAGGAAGAAGCATTATCAAGACTCTAAAGAATGTGTCTCTCTATGTATATATATATATATCTATATCTATAGATATAGATATATAGATAGATATATATATAGATATATATAGATATAGATACACATACAGAAAACAGTGAATATAACCTATAAATAAATAATAAAATGGAGATCCATGTACCTAGCACCCAGTTTAAGAAACATCAAAGGTCTTTTATAATGAGCATTTTTGAAGGCCTTAAGTAAGGACTAAGTGGCAAAGGCACAGTTAGCAATGCATTTATAATCAAGATCCTTCAGAAGAAGAAATGACCTACAGAACACAGGTGGAAAAATTAATATAGGAAGAGAGAAAATATTTGCAAATCATATATCTGATAAGGGTTTAGTATTCAGAATATATATAGAACTCAACCACAAGAAGACAAACGATTTAAAAAAAGGTAAGACTTGAACTGACTTTTCTCAGAAGATATGATAATAGCTATTAACAAATGATTCTCAGCATAATCACTAAGGAGGTGCCAATCAAAATTTCAGTGAGGGAGTTTCTGTCATGGCTCACTGGAAATGAATCTGACTAGCATCCATAAGGACGCACGCAGGTTTGATCCCTTGCCTCACTCAGTGGGTTAAGTATCTGGCATTGCCTTGAGCTGTGTAGGTCAAAGATGCAGCTTGGATCTGTCATAGTAGGCCAGTGGCTACAGCTCCAATTCAACCCCTGGCCTGGGAACCTCCATATGCCACAGGTTCCACCCTAAAAAGACAAAAAAAAAAAAAAAAAAGAAAAAGAAAAAAAAAAAAGACAGAAAGGCCTCGGTGAGACCACACTCATACCCCCTAGGATGGCTGTTATCAGAAAAGTAGATAATTGGAATTCACTGGTTGTGCAGCATGTTGAGGATCTGGTGTTGTCACTGCTGCTGCTCAAGTAGCTGCTGTGGCAAAGGTTTAATCCCTGGCCCTGGAACTTCCTCATGCTGTGGGCCAAAAGAAAAAAGTGGAAAATAACTGGTGTTGTAGAGGATATGGAGAAGGTGGAACTCTCACACATCCAGTTCAATCCTTGGCCAGAGAACTTCCATAAGCCACAAGTGTGGCTAACTGTTAAAAGGGGGGGAAAAAAAAGAATCGAAAACAGAAATTCAAACAAAAACTTGCTCATGAATACTCAGAGCCACACTCTTCAGAAAAACAAAAAGATGGAAGCAACCCAAATGGTCAAAAATAGAGTAGATAAACTAATGTGATATATACACACAGTGGAATATTACCCAGCCATAAACAGGAATTAAGTACTGGTACATACTACAAAGTGTATGAATTTCCTTTTTTTTTTTTCTTTTTAGGGCTACACCCGTGACATGTGGAGGTCCCCAGACTAGGGGTCTAATTGGAGCTACAGCCACATGATTCAAGTGGTGGTTGCATGACACTATTAATGTACTAAGTACCACTGAATTGTACCTTTTTTTTTTTTTTTTTTTTGGTCTTTTTAGGGCTGTACCCACAGTATATGGAGGTTCCCAGGCTAGGTGTCAAATAGGAGCTGAAGCTGCTGCCCTATGCCACAGCCACAGCAGTGCCAGACCCAAGCCTCCCCTGTAACCTACGCCACAGCTCACAGCCACACTGGATACTTAACCCACTGAGGGAGGCCAGGGATCAAACCTGTGTTCTCATGGATGCTAGTCAGATTCGTTCCTGCAGAGCCATGAAGGGAACTCTAGCACTTTTTTTTTGCTCTTTTTTAGGGCTGCACCTGTGGCATAAGGAAGTTCCCAGGCTAGGGGTCAAACTGGAGCTGCAACTGCCAGTCTATGCCACAGCCACAGCAATGTGGGATCCGAGCTGCATCTTTAACCTACACCACAGCTCACCACTGAGCAAGGCCAGGGATCAAACCTCATGAATACTAGTTTGGTTCTTTCTGCTGAGCCATGATGGGAGCTCCCAAATTGCACATTTTAAAAAGCTTTATGTGAATTTCATCTCAATAAAAAATTTAAGTAACATAAATATAGTTGTATGATAGTAAAGATGAGGGTGGCTAAGAGAATTGTATCTCAATCTTTTGTCTTTTCAGCCTTTTCCCTCTCTGCCTGAGAATTTATACTTGGAATTTTCTTCTTGCTGTCAAACCTTCTCTAACTTGCTGACTTATTTTTTTTTTTCTAGCTACCACTCTATTTCTCCTTCTATGAAATCATACTATTTTCATAGTCCAGTTTTTCCAAATTATTTTGTTCATCTCCTTCCTCTCCTATGGTCAATAGAAGGTTTTATGAACCATAATAGCCCATAAAACCCTATTATTTTCACAGTGCATACTCAAAACTGAAACATATTTATATTTTGTAACTTTATCTACAATCATATGTATTGCTTAATAAATGTTAGTGGTTCTTGTTAGTGTTTAGTGGTTATATTTCCTACTTACCACAATATAAGTTTCTGTCTTATCTGATAAGTAAGTAATACCATATCCTATCTTACAAAGAAAAAAAAATCTACTTTGAAGGTGTAGTATATACTTTTTGTGGTCCTTAAGGTGACATTAAAAACTTATGATACCACATTACATTATGACATTACTGCAGCTGTAGACATAAATAATATATCCTGGTACAGTCCTATAAATTAGCTAAAATCATTATGATGAGAAAGGATAGTCTGAATCTCTGCTATAAAACATCAATAAACCTAGTTAAAATATGAGAAACTATTGGTATACTTTGATTCTTACATCTTCTAGAAAAAATTGACTTTCACAGACATTCTCAAAACACATATAGTCATATTCTATGTGTATGATCCAATTCTCATTATTGAAGGATGAAATATGGTAGCTACCATATTATTATTTTGCTACAATTTTACTCAAGGAGAGTACAAAAGCCCCTCAAAGGGCCTCAGAACTCCTCATATCTTTCTTTAATCATCATTTTCCCTGTTATACTAGATTTCCAAACAACATTGATGAAACAGCTTTACCTTCTATCACCTGAACTCCTTTTTTTTTTTTTTTTTTTTTTTTTTTTTTTGCTTTTTAGGGCTGCACCCAAGGCATATGGAAGTTTCCAGCCTAGGAGTCAAATTGGAGCAACAGCTGCCAGCCTATACCACAGCCACAGCAATGGGGGATTCCCTGACCCACTGAGCAAGGCCAGGGATCGAAACTGAATCCTCATGGATACTAGTCAGATTTGTTTCCACTGCAATACAATAGGAACTCCTGCCTTCTATCATGTTAAATCACCATTATTGCCAGGCACATACCCTTAGAGGGATATTTCTCACTTAGTAGCACATTAGCAGCAACACTGGGGACTTTTTTTTTTTTAATAAATGCTGATGTCTGGGCCATACCTAAGATCAATTAACTCAATCTTTCTGGAGAAGGAACCTTACACTGTTATTAAAAGACATTCACAGAGTTCCCGCTGTGCCGCAACAGGATTGACAGCATCTCCGGAGCACTAGGACACAGGTTTGATCTCTGGCCCAGCACAGTCCGTTAAGGATCCGGCATTGCCGCAGCTGCACCCCAGGTCACAACTGTGGCTTGGATCTGATCTCCAGATTCAAGGAACTCCATATGCCCTTTACACATTGTCCACCTCAAGATGCAATACCCTGAGAGGTGGACAACATGGCCGAGGACATACAACCTCTGTCTAATCACACAAAATGTCAGATGAACTCAAAATGAGGAAAATTCTATTAAAACATAGACTTAAAAAAATCTATTTTAAAAACGAGGGGGGGAACTCGATTCTTCAAAAAATGTCAGTATTGGAGTTCCCGTCGTGGCGCAGTGGTTAACGAATCCGACTAGGAACCATGAGGTTGCGGGTTCGATCCCTGCCCTTGCTCAGTGGGTTAACGATCCGGCGTTGCCATGAGCTGTGGTGTAGGTTGCAGACGCGGCTCGGATCCCGTGTTGCTGTGGCTCTGGCGTAGGCCAGTGGCTACAGCTCCGATTCAACCCCTAGCCTGGGAACCTCCATATGCCGCGGGAGCGGCCCAAGAAATAGCAACAATAACAACAACAAAAAAGACAAAAGACAAAAAAAAAAAAAAAAAAAAAGTCAGTATTATAAAAGGCAAAGAAAAGCTGTGGACATGATTGAGATTAAAGAGGGTTAAAACAGTATGACAATTGCACGCAATGCATGCCCCTAAACTGGATTTTGTATTAGGTAGAGAAAAGGGAAACATTCTGTGAAGGATTTCATTAGATCAGCCAACACAGTTGTCATACGTATGGTGGATTAAATTACGATGTCTATGTGAAAATTGATGTTTACAATTAATAATTGTCATATTCTATAAGAAAATATTTCAATTCTTAGGAAATATACACTGGAGTATTTAGCATAAAGGGTCATGATATGTGTAATTTACCCTAAAATGATTTAGAAAAAAACTTCTGTATGCACACAGATACACACAGAACAAGGGAAAAAGTAAATGGGATAAAATGTTAACAGTAGGCAAATCTGGGAAAGATATATAAGTGTTCCTTGTGCTATTTTTACATTTATAACCATTTGTAAGCTTAAGGCTATTTCCAAAAAAAATGATTTTTTAAAGCTGTCTCTATTTTCTCACATCCCCTTCAGATTTAATCCATTCTAGCTGCTGCCCACAATTCTTCACTCACTCCCATTAATGACTTACTCCCTATTTTTTTTTTTTTTTTTTTGGTTGCATCTACAGCAAGTTCCTGGACCAGGGATCAAACCCAAGCCACAGCAGTGACCTGGGCCACTGCAGTGATAATGCTGGATGCTTATTAACCCACTGCACACAAGAGAACTCCTCCCTGTCCCTAATTTAAGAGAAAAAAATTCAGCCTCTATCTTGCTGATCTTTCTGTTGATTCATTTTGTTGATCAATAGCATTCATTCTGTTGGTCACTTCCTTCATTCTGAAACATTTTCATCTAGCTTTCAGCTCTTAAAACAAACTCTTTTCCCCTAGTTTTCACTACCCTATTGTTGCTATACTTTGTTTTCCTCCTACCTCTTTAACCAATACTTCCAAGCTTCCTCAAGGGAAGAGGGATTTCTCCCTTCTTAACTCAAGTTTCTTAATGGAATAGTTCTGAACACTCTTTTCTTTTTCAACTCTCTTCACCCCAGGTAATCTCATGATTTTGATGACCATCTATAAACTGAGAACTCTAGAATTGATTATCTACAGCGCCAACATTATAATCCAAATGCCTTCCTGATATTTCCATACAGATATTTTTAGTCACCATAAACATAACACGACTAAAATGAGTCTCTACTAGTTTTCTTCCAACATTCTCCATCTTTTTTTTTCTTTAAGGGCTGCCCCTGCGGCATATGGAAATTCCTAGGCTAAGGGTTGAATCAGAGCTGCAGCTGCCAGCCCACGCCACAGCCACAGCAACACCAGATCTGTGGGTTCAATCCCTGGCTTTGCTTAGTTAAGGATCCAGTGTTGCCCCAAGCTGCGGTGTAGGTCACAGATGTGGCTTGGATCTGGTGTTGCTATGGCTGTGGCATAGGCTGGCAACTACAGCTCCAGTTTGACCCCTAGCCTGGGAACTTCCATGTGCCACAGGTGTGGCCCTAAAAAGTAAAGAGGAAGAAAAAAAGAAAAAAGAAAAAAGAAACCAACCCTGCCAACATCTTGCTTTCAGACTTCTGGTCTCTTGAATTATGAGAATAAATTTCTATTTCTTTAAGCCACCAAATCTGTGGTAATTTGTTACCATAGCCTTAGGAGGCTAAAGTACCAAGGTAGTCACTAAGGTCTATCTGTTTTTACCCTCCTAAATATATTTTTAAAATTATATAATACAGGAGTTCCCGTCATCAGTTAATGAACTTGACTAGTATCTATGAGGACACAGGTTCCATCCCTGGGTTAAGGATCGCTCAGTGGGTTAAGGATCCAGCATTGCTGTGAGCTGTGGTGTAGGTTTGCAGATGTGGCTCACATCCCTGCGTTGCTGCAGCTGTGGCATAGGCCGGCAGCTATAGCTCCAGGTCCAGTTGTTCTCCTTAATGTCCCAGGTCTGGGAAACTCCATATGCTGTGGGTGCAGCCCTAAAACGACAAAAGACAAAAAAGAATTATATAATACAGTATTATAGATTATAGTTCACCATGTTTTATATTGGATCCTCTGAAATTAGATAATTGAGTGATCCTTATAACTTTTCAGCTATAAGATAAAGTCTAAGGGTCTAACAGAAATATCCTCTAAATGTACTCACCTCACACCATATCTACCCCCTACAAGATCTCTTTCCTGGGTGACAGAATTAACCTCCAACTGGTCTCTCCACATTCACTTAGGACCACATTCAAACAATTCTCCAGGCTGCAGCCAAAGTACGTTTTTATAAACAAATCTGATCATGTCACTGCCCTGTTTTTTTTAGTCACCTTTGTATTAACTTTTCAACCTTTTAAAAGAAACACTTTTTCCTCAATTTTCATTTCTCTATCGTCTTCATTTTTCCCCCCCTACATTTTAGCTATTTCTTCTGAGTACTCTTTGGGAGGGTTCTTCTACAATCCAATTTTTTTTTTTTTTGTCTTTTTGTCTTTTCAGGGCCACACCTGTGGCATATGGAAGTTCTCAAGGTAGGGGTCAAATTGGAGCTGCAGCTGCTGGCCTCCACCACAGCCACAGCAATGCCAGATCTGAGCCATATCTACAACCTACACTGCAGCTTGCAGCAACGCCTGATCCTTAATCCACTGAGCAAGGCCAGGGACCAAGCTGGTGTCCTCATGAATACTAGCCAGATTTCTTTTGACTGATCCACGACAGGAACTCCCCATAATCCAAATTTAAGTGGCTTCCTAGTCTCTTTAAGGACAGAGTCAAGTTTTTTTTTTTTTTTTCCATGACCTACAAAGCTCTTCATGGTCTATCTACCTGACCAGCCTCTTCTCTGACTTCTCTCCTCAACTCCCTGAACTTCACATTGGTCTTCTTTTTGTCATAGTTACTACAAAGCTCCTACCGCAAACTTCTGTATTTAGGTTGTTCTCCTTAATGTCCCATGTCTTCATTATACTGATTTTTATCTACCCCTCCCATTTCATCTCACATTTCTTTTGTCCTCATTCTTCAGGTTTCAGACACATCAGCCTTTTCCCTGTTTCTGTGTCTTTTTTTTTTTTTTTTTTTTTTTTTTTTGCCTCACCCACAGCATGTGGATGTACCCAGGGAATCAAACCTGCACCACAGAAGCAACTCCAGCTGCCTCAGTGACAACATGAGGTACTTAACCCGCTGTGCCACAAGGGAACTCCCCCTTTCCCTGTTTCTGAAATTATGTACTCAGCCTCTTCTCCCTATGGGTCTTCCCTATGTTGGTCCTTCTGCCTAGAGGGTCCTTCCGCATCTTGTTAACCTGGTTAACCCCTTCTCTTTCAGGAATTTTTTTAATTAAAAATTTTTAATTAAAGTCTATTAATTTATAGTGCAAATCTCTGCTGTATAGTAAAGTGACTCTAAAAATATGGGATGTTTCACGAACTTTTGTGTCATCCTTGCCACACTAATCTTCTCTGTATTATTCAACTTTAGTGTAAGTGCTTGCTGAAGTGAGCACTCAGGTCTTGGTTCTTTTGTTTTCGTTTTTTATCTCTTAGGGTCGTACCTACAGCATATTTAAGTTCCCAGGCTAGGGGTCAAACTAGAGCTGCAGCTGCTGGCCTACACCACAGCCACAGCAACATCTGAGCCACATCTGTGATTTATGCCACAGCTTGCAGCAACACCAAAACCCCAATCCACTGAGTGAGGCCAAGGATTGAACCCACATCCTCATGCATACTAGCTGGGTTCTTAGCTCATTAAGCCACATTGGGAACTTGTGGACTCAGGACTTGGTTTTAATATCATCTCCTCAGAGAAGCTTTCTCTGATCTCCCCTCCAATTCCTTAGACTCCACTTATATGCTTTCAGAGCACCCTTTTTCTTTGTAGTGAGAATCACAGCTGTTATTTTATATATATATATAAATATATATTATATATATATTTATATATATATATAAATCTGGAGGGGGCATTTGCAGGCGCGCGCGCGTGCGCGCGCGCGCACACACACACACACTGCAAGCTCTATGAGGGGAGGAAGTATGACTGTTTTCTTCACCATCCTAGCAACAGTATCAACCACAGTGTCAAGCACATAGTAGCAATAAACATTTATTAAGCGAATACATGAATAAATGGGAGAATAAAAATACTATCAAAATATGTGTGTAGTCCCCAGGAAATCTCCAATCCAACAGATTAAGCATAGCTCTAATCCTTAAAACTAAAATCCAAAAAGGGCCTAATATTGCTTCCCACTTACACTCTTTTTTTTTTTTTTGTCTTTTTAGGGCCACACTCATAGCATATGGAGGTTCCCAGGCGAGGGGTCTAATTGGAGCTGTAGCTGCTGGCCTAGGCCACAGTCACAGCAATGAAGGATCCGAGCCACGTCTGTGACCTACACCACAGCTCACGGCAACACCAGACCCTTAACCCACTGAACGAGGCCAGGGATTGAACCCGCAACCTCTTGGTTCCTAGTTGGATTCGTTAACCACTGAGCCATGACAGGAGCTCCCCCACTTACACTCTTAAACACATGCAATTACTGTCCATGGATGAAAGTTTAACCCCGTTTTGTACAAGTATGCATTAGTGAAGCCTAAAATAACCATAGGTCATCCTCACTAAATACTGATCTGAAAGTAAAGACTTTGATGATGAACTGATTACACAAAAATGTGGGCAATACGTCCATTTGAAAATTGATTGACAAGATATAGAATAAATTTAGTATCAAAATCCAAAAAGAAAAAAAATTCCTGTAAAACAATCTGCGTGACTATTGGACTTGGATTGCTAGTGAAATCAGCCTCAACTTCCATGAATGATTTAAATTCCATGCATGCCTAGTAAAGCCTCAGCTGGTAAGAGAAGGTGACTAGTACTAAGGTTGTGAATTAGAGTTAGATAGCAAGTATTGAGAAGATGTGTATTGCAGATTAACCAGAAGGCTAAGACATGTGGGAAATGAATGACAGTAAGATCACAAAGCAGCTGCTGTTTGGTAAACCACAGCGGGACAACCACAAACCAAGAGACAGATGAGATGCTTTAGAAATGCATACTGATCCTTTGGGGAAGCAAACTGATGCCACATAATGAGAGGCACTGTAATCCTACTCCTGGGAATTTGTCGTTAAGAAAATTATTCAAAAGAATATAATAAAAAATATACAAAGATGCCTGTAACAAAATATTTCATAGTTAAAAATTAGAAATTAAAGTGTCAATAATATGGGAAGTGTAGGAAAAACTAGGTATAACCGAAATATTTTGAAGATAATTAAAAGGATAAAATACAGAGATATGGGAAAATTTTACAAAATAACACTAAAAGGTAGAGATACAAAATTGCATCTCATAATTATGATGATATATACAATTTGCATCTCTAGCTTGGTGAAGGTCAAAGATAGATATGAAAAGAGAATGATGTGCTTTTTTTGATTTTTATACTTTTCTATAATATTTTAAAAATTGATTAAATGGCAATTCTTTAAAAGAATGATCTGAAATTCATTTCCTTTTTTTTTTTTTTTTTTAAAGGGCTTCCCCCATGGCATATAGAGCTTTCCAGGCTAGTGATCAAATCAGAGCTATGGTCACTGGCCTACACCACAGCCACAATACCAGATCCGAGCTGTGTCTGCAACCTACACCACAGCTCATGGCAATGCTGGATCCTTAACCCACTGAGCAAGGCCAGGGATCAACCCTGCATCCTCATGGGTACTAGTCAGATTCATTTCTGTTGATCCATGATGAGAACCCCTGAAATTCATTTCTAAATACACGTCATTGCTAATAAACAAGATTTGCAAGTTTTTTTGTTTTGTTTTGCTTTTTGCTGCAAGAGGGCATTCAGCTACATTTGGGGAAAATCACATGTGTAATCTACATTTGAAAACTGCACAGACCAGCAAAAACAATGACAGGTTCTGCAAATAGTTGTTACTGCTATAATCAAATGAGAGTTTTTAAGTAAATTCTCATGAGGAGGACTAACATTTATTAAGTGTTAGTATTTTCAGAAACATTTGAGGCCAGACCCAAAGTAAGTGAAATATTTCTTTTTTAAAGTGATGTCTTTATTTAATTACAAAAGTATAACAGGAAGCCATTTTGCAATAAAAAGAAAAAAAATTAAAAAAGCCACAACCCTGCTATACCCAGCATTAATCAAAATCAATATTAACTGAATACTCTTTTACAGATATGTTAATTAGCTATCTTGTTTCCTAATCTGTGGATGAAGAAAAGCATTTTAACCAACTCCATTTTTGAACATTTTGATTCCTTCCAATTGTTTATAAGCACTGTTGCAGTCTGATTCATTGTATGTAAATATCCATACACATCTTTGGTTATTCTCTCAGGCAAATATATCAGAAATAGAATAACAGGGAAAATCATATACATTTTATTTCTTATTCAACTTGAAAAGCAAAAGACTTGCATTGCTTTTTACATTCTCTTCCCTTGTCCAATTAAATCTTTCTATCCATTAAATTCCCACCCATAATCCAAAACCTAGATTTAAGTTCTATTTTCCAAGACAATTTCAGTGAGATCTACAATGCTCACTGATCTACCATATCTTGTACTAATTTTTATTGTGAAGTAATTTGAAACTTTAAAAATTTTGCAAAAATAAAAATAAATAAAACATTTGCAAAAACAGCACAAGGTACTTCCATATATTTTTCATTTAGATTCCCAATATTAATATCTAACATAATCATAATTCAATTATCATGATAGTGAAATTAACATTGCTATAATACCATTACTTAACCTATAGACCTTATTTAAAATTTTCATTTTGTTCCACTAATGTGCTTGATTTGGTGCAGGATCAAGCATTCCTTTTAGTTTTGATGTCTCTTTCTACCCCTTCAATGCAGGACAGCTTCGCAGACTTTCTTTGTCTTTTCACGGCATTAGGGCTACTTGTCCAGTTGCACAGGGGCCTGCCTTGCATATTTGGCTTAATGCTGTGTTGCTGTTCTCTTGAAATTCTTTATCATTTTAAAAGAAATTTTGAAAATTTCACGTTTTATTATGAACAAGGTTCTATAATTATGTAGCTGATTCTGAATGACCTCAACACTTTTGAAGAAGATTGGCTAGTTATTTTGTAAGATCCCTCAATTTAGGTTTGGTCTATTTCCTCAAAATTCAATTCAGGATATGTGTATTTGGTAAGAACACCACAGAAGTGATGTGTCCTACTGCATTATAACAGGAGGCACATAATATTAGTTTATCCTAATACTTGTGATATTAACTGTAATAACTTGGTCTAGATGATGCCTGCCAGGTTTCTGCACTGTCAAGTCATTATCTTGTTCTTTGATACACATTTCCAAATTGCTTTGTGTGAAAGTGCCCACCATCCTGAACCCTCACCAAAGATAGATAGCTCTTTTATTTTATTTTATTTTATTTTATTTTTTGCTTTTTAGGGCCGCACCCATGGCATATGGCGATTCCCAGGCTAGGGGTCTAATCGGAGCTACAGCTGCTGGCCTACACCACAGCCACAGCAACGCAGGATCCGAGTCACATCTGCAAACTACACCACAGTTCAGGGCAATGCCAGATTCTTAACCCACCGATCGAGGCCAGGGATCAAAACTGCAACCTCATGGTTCCTAGTTGGATTTGTTTCCACTGCACCACAACAGGAACTCCAGATAGCTCTTTTAAAAAGTCTCAACTTTATATAAGTAAAAGGACTTCTCTTCAATTTAGTTTTCTTTGAAAAGTACTACTAATGAAGATGGACCTCTCTCCCCTACCTCACTCCACTCTCATATTACTTCACCATTTACACTTATTTTTTTGAGACTATGTCAAACATTTCTTTGGCCCAATCTGCTTCTAGTCCACCTTAGTAATTAGATAATCCTAAGAAATATTTTTGAGTAGAAAGGAGATCGTGGAGAAGTGTACAAATTATGGGCTAAAAGATCATCTCACAGTGTTTTAAATGTTTAGGAAGAGACAACAGAAACTTCCTTTAGCAGATGGTTATTATCTTTAGTATACAACTGTGTGCTGTAAATTCCTGAAAGCCTCTGGATCCAGGCTACTAGGGAAGAATATGAACTCTGGTGGCTTGCTCACAATGGATGTGAGAAGAATAAAAGGGACACAGGAGAAAAAAGAATTGAATAGAAGAACCAGGATGCTATGCTGGAGCACAGTAGGGATGAAGTAACCATATAACAGAAAACCTTTGATAGCTGAGCTGTTCTGGGGACCCAGCTGGCATGACATAGTCAAATCAAGTACACACTTAAACCTATGACCCAGCAATTCCACTCCTGTTATATCCTTCAAAGGAATTTTCTCACAGGTCCCTAAGAGGATATGTTAGAGGACACCCTTTAAAGCGTGTGAGTGTTGTTGCTGCTGTTGTGTGATGTGGAAAAGAACTGGAGACCATCCTGAATTGGAATAAATACATAATAATCAAGATGGAGAACTACGTGACAATTAGCAACAGCATGTTAGTTATGCACAGAGCAACTATTAAAAATAGGGTGCCAGCAAAAGCAAAAACTGGAGTTCCCATTGTGGCGCAGCGGAAAAGAATCCCACTAGGAACCATGAGGTTGCAGGTTCGATCCCTGGCCTCACTCAGTGGGTTAAGGATCTGGCATTGCCATGAGCTGTGGTGTAGGTTGCAGACACGGCTCGGATCCTGCCTTGCTTTGGCTGTGGTGTAGGCCAGCGACTACAGCCCCGCTGATTGGACCCCTAGCCTGGGAACCTCCATATGCCACGGATGTGGCCCTAAAAAGCAACAAAACAAAACAAAACAAAACAGGGTGCCAAGTAAAAGAAATAAATGAGGATAATAATACATCATTTACTTAATAATACATATATATAAAACAAATGTACCTTTTCATAAGAACATATTTAAAATCTACATTAAAATGGTTGTGTATGGAAGAGAGGAGAAAGGAGTTGTTAAAAGGGGATAAAACTGAGTAGCCTGACAAATAAAAAAAGTAACAGTTCTGGTGTGATGGATAATGATAATGTATCGAGAACTGAGGATGGTATTAACTCTGCATTCAAGGAAGAAGAAATAAAGGAAGGAAGGAAAAGAAAGAATGGGAAAGAACGAAGAAAGACAAAGCAACAACGTCTCACCAGAAATAATCTCCCTTTGATCACAGGGCTTTGCACATGCTGCTTCCATTTGCTCAAAATTCTAATCACCACAACCACCACCACCACCACCACCACCACCACCTCCACTACCACCACCGCTGCCGCTGCCACCACACACACACACACACACACACACACACACACACACACACACACTCCTCTTTTCTTCATAAGTGAGATCAGTCATCATTTCTTCAGTAAAAGCCTTCTCTGACCTCTTTGATGAGGCCATATTACCCTATTACAATAGGTCTTAACATCACATACTCTTGCTTTTTTTGGCACTAATTACATACAAATATTTTAGAATTAGGAAACTTCACATCCATTTGTGCGGTTCTTTGAGTAATATCTGCTTCTCACTAGTAGACCACAAGCTCAACAAGGGCAGAGATGGTATCCTTTTCTCATTCTCATGCCCTGACACTGGCTGACATAGAGTAAGTGGCCAGTTAATAGTTGTTACATGAGTGAATTAATAAAAGGATAAATGAATGAATTGACAAGAATAAAGATAGGAAAAGAGAATCAAAGTGGAAGAGGTAAGGAACTAACCTCACAGGTCTTGAAATTATTTGCTGGCAGGAAGGAGGGACCCTTTCTTAAGTTTACCACACCTTTTATATGCCAGGTGCTATGCTATATACTCCATCTCACTGACAGGTAGGCATTGTTATCCCCATTTTTTTAAGTAGTAAAAACTAAATCTCCTTGCCCTCAATGTTCATGCTTTTTTCCCGTATACCGTTTAGGATGTGGGAATTGAGAGAAGCCTGAAAAGGTGACTATTCACCAAGCATGCTGCGTATAAGGGAAAGAAAAGAAGAGATGGAGAGAAAAACAAGAGTTTAGCAGAATGCAGGGGGATACTCACTAAACGAAAAAGAGAGATGGCAACCAAAACAGTACTTTTGACCCAAAACCAGAAGTGATCTACAGGAAATCTCACCCTTGGGATGGAGAGTAAGAATAGGCTGAACTATTATTATGTAGTGTAATTCTGAGATTTAAAAATCTAGGAGTTCCTGTTGTGGCTCAGCAGGTTAAGAACCCAACTAGTATCCATGAGGATGCGGGTTTGATCCCGGCCTCACTCAGTGGGTTAAGGATCTGGCATTGCCCCAAGCTGCAGCATAGGTTGCAGATGTGACTCAGATCTGGACTTGCTGTGGCTATGGCACAGGCCTGTGGCCATGGCTCTGATTTAGCTCCTAGCCTGGGAACTTCCATGCAACACAGGTGTAGCCCTAAAAAGACATAAATAAATAAATAAATAAATAAATAAAATCTAGATGCATGGGTCTCACACTCAAGTGTCTTTAGGGACCAAGAAAACTGGTGGGAGTTCCCACTGTGGCTCAGCAGGATAAGGACCCTATGTAGTCTCTGTGAGGATGCAAGTTTGATCCCTGGCCTCATTCAGTTGGTTAAGGATCCAGCATTGCTGCAAGCTATGGCGTAGATCGCAGACACAGCTTGGGTCTGGTGTTGTTGTGGCTGTGGCATAAGCCTCAGATGTAGCTCCGACCCCTAGTCTGGGAACTTCCATATAATGCAGATGTAGCCATAAAAAGGACAAAAAACAAAACAAAACAAAACAAAAAAACAAACCCTGATGGCTATCAGACAAGATGTAGGGGGCCTTGTGGGGGAACTAGAGACTGCATGCTCAGGGTATGCCCTACCTAAAGAAATTAAAGAATCAATGTAAAATATCACACACACACACACACACACACACACACACACACACACACACACACACACCCTTCTAAACAAACAAAACTATTCTCTGGCAGAATTTGGCCCATAAACCTTTAGTTTGTGCCCCTGTGGCTTCTATAAATTCTAGAGAAAAGAGTTAACCATGTCAAAGAAATAAGTAACAGAAGAAGTATAGTAATAAAAATCTACAACAAGCAAATGGGGCTTATAAGTTTATACTTAGGATTCATCTTAACTATCAGTTAAATGTAATTTAACAAATCAGTAAATATTTATTGATTACTTGTAGATAAAAAGTAATGACCTGGGTTTCGGGGGTGACAAGATGAAATTAGTTATTACTTTTGTACTTTGGTTTTTAGTTCTCAGTTCAGGTCTAACCAAGTTTTATGAATGGATGATCACGCAAGTTACAAAATAACTTTTCTTGTCCTCTCAGTAGAAAATCAGTCCCTTAGGCTGTCTGTGATTTAAATCTCACCTTCACATCTATTCAGCTTTAAACCTATCATAGTCATGTAATGTCTTGTATTCTAAAGTTGCCTCTTGTCTATTTCCATAAAAATTCTGATTTCTTTAGTCTTGGGTGATAGGAAAATAACTTATGTTTGAATTCTGGTGCCTACCAAGGTCCCAGTAAAGATGCTCAATAAATGGTCACTGAATCCAACATGATGTTTTTAAAATATGCCCAAATTTCTTCAAAATTCCTCCCTTCAAAAAGGTGAACTCTAATGCCCCTATCATTGAGAGTGGTCTGAATTAAGTGACTCACTTTTAACAAACTGAATAGTGGAAGTGATGACTTCCAAGACTGGATCTTAAAAGACATTAGAGCTTATCCCTTGTTCTCTCTCGGATCATTTGCTCTGGGGGAAGCCAGCTGGTGTGAAGACACCCAAGTAGTCCTATGGAGAGGTTCATGTAGTGAGAAACTGAAGCTCCCTGCCCACATCCAGTAGGGAACTGATGCTCTTGAAAGAGCCACATGAGTGAGCCATCTTAGAAATTAATCCTTGAGTCTCAATAAAGTCTTCAGATGACTGCAGCCTTGACCACATCTAGATTTCAACTCTGAGAACCAGAACCATCCTGCTAAACCATTCCTAAATTCCAGCCCCATAGACTGTGTGAAATAATAAATGTTTATTATTGTTATAAGTTGCTAATTTTCAGGGCAACTTGTTAAGCAGAAATACATAACTCATATGCCTACTGAAACTAGCTCTATATTATGATACACACATACACACATCTTATCTTTAACGCTTAGCTATTTTGGAGCCTCTTTCACTTATTACCTCCTTCCCCTCCTTTATTTCCCATTTTTGTCACCTCCAGAATCCACCAATTCCTTTTTTTTCTGATAAAAAATCTTAGACAGAATATTAAAATATTTGCTCCAGATGGGTCCAAGAAAGAGTCCTTAGAGGCAGATCTTTATCATTTTTCTTGTGTGACAGATGTTAGAGGAGATATTTTGGATCATCCAGACCTCTCATTAATCTACTCATAAATATCCACTTATTTCAGTTACTATCCATTTATTCACCTCAGTAGATTTTAATTATAATCAGCAGCATCAGCTTGGAAAATGAAGGAAAGCAATCAGAAGTGTAAATGCCACCTAAGCAGGCCTTTGGAGTTATGTGAGTAAGCCCATGAGTGGAAGTATTTCCAAACTTGTAACTGAAGGGAGGACTTGACCTTTGGTGAGAGATGGAGTGGAAAATATTAGAATAAATAGGGGCAGCATCATTTGAGGTATGAAAATGATATACAGGATACTTTAGATTTTAGTTTCATTCTATACTCTCTTCTCTGCTCAGAATACGTCTCAGTTAAAATAGAGGCCAAGACAATGTGTCCTTGTTTTACAGAACATTGTTTGACAGAGAGCTCCTAGCAGAGTCTGGTACAGAGAGGAGAGTGTTATTGCTGCCAAAGGGACTACCAGGAACTGTACATGACTTTGTGTGTGGAATCTACTTCCCCTTCCCTAGAGATTTTGGAAAGCAATGACTAAATACAGAGTGGCTCTGAACAGCCAATGAAAGTAAAGAAAGAGGAAATGTCAGGCCTTAGAAGTTAAATTTATCAACAAAAATCTTAAATAGAAAAGAGCGTATATCACAACCCTAGGAAAATCCCTCTTTGTTTCCAGATCTATAACACCCTGATTAGAAAAAGAGCTTAAGCTATTTGATCTCTTTTAGTGAAAACCACTCCCACTGGTGGGACTGGTATCTTGCTACATTCTCCCCACCCCCGCCAGTATAGCACAGATTTGATGACACTATATTACCTAATTGTCAGATTCATGAGCTTTAAAATGGAGCCAATATTTATGTCATAAGATTATTGAGGATGAAAAGAGATAATTTAGATTTAGAGTAAAATAAAAAAGTGCTTAATAAGTGATAATTGTCTTAGGTTGGCACTCCCTGAATTGCACCCTGAGTCAAGGTGTTATGAGTTGAACTGTGTGCCCCTCAAAAAAAGATGTTAAAATTCAGAGTTCCCATTGTGGCTCAGTGGGTTAAGAACCCGACTGTTACCCATGAGGACGTGGATTCTATCCTGGCCTTGCTCAGTGGGTTAAGGATCTGGCATTGCTGCAAGCTATGGCTCAGATCTGGTGTTGCTATGGCATAGGTTGGCAGGTGCAGCTCTGATTCGACTCCTAGCATGGGAACTTCCATATGCCACACGAGTAAAATGGAAAAAAAAAAAAAAGATGTTAAAATACTAACCTCCAATACCTATGAATGTAACCTTATTTGGAAATAGGGTCTTTGCAGATGTAATCAAGCTGACATAAGGTCATCAGAGTGGGTCCTTAATCCAATATAATGAGTATTCTTACATGAGGGAAAAACAGTCACATAAAGACAAAGAGACATTAGGGAGAATGCTATCTAAAGATGGAAGCAGAGATAGGAGTGATATATTTACAAACTGTAGAATGCCATGGATTGTCAGCCATCACCTGAAACCAAGAGACACGCATGGAATAGACTTCTTCTGAGAGAGCCCTAAAAAGGAAACAACTGCACCAATGCATTTATTTCCAACTTCTAGCCTCCAGAATTGTGAGCGAATAAATTTCTGTTTTAAGCCACACAATTTGTGGTACTTCATTACAGCAGCCCCAGGAAACCAATACACAAGGATTTGAGGGTACAGGGTTTATCCTGAAGGAAAGACCTGGAACCACCAATGGTAGTAGAGTGGGATGACGGGTACATTACTCTGCAAGTGGGGCTCAATCTGTCTGCAGACTCCTGGAGACAATGTAGAAGATGCCTCAGGGTCATCCTGCTTCTGAGGAGTGAGGACATTGGTGTACTTATTAACATTGGTATGCTAGGGTTCCATGGCTGCTATAATAAATCACCGCAAATTTGGTAGCTGAAAATAACAGACACCTACTCTCTCACAGGTCTAGAGGCCAGAAGTCCAAAATCAAAATCCGTGGAATCATTAGTCAGCAGGGCCACCCTCCCACCAGAGGCTCTAGGGGAGAATCTGTTCCCTGCCTCCACCCCCTTCTGACGGCTGCTGGCACTCCTTGACTTGTGGCTACATCACTACACCTTGTGTCTGTGGCCACAGTGCCTCCTTCTCCTCTGTCTTTGTGAAATATCTCTTTCTTATAAGAATAGAAAGCAATCAGAAGGAAATCAGTGCTTTCATTTACACCCCACCTGGACAGTCCAGTATAATCCTTCCATCTCAAGATCCTTAACTTAATCACACCTTTGGCTTCATAATGTAAAACTCACCAGTTTCAGGGCCTGATATCTTTGGAGGACAATTCAGCCTACCACAGTTGGTATATGTATTTATCCTTCTGCTTCCTTTTGCCATTGGTTTAAGGCTGCTCTCAGGAATGAAAATTCCTTGGCACTTCTGGCCTGCTCTGCAGGGGTTGAGAAAAACTCCTCAGGTAAAAACTTGCAAAGGACTTTTTTCCAGCATGTATGGAATGGGAAATGCTGAAAGAATGTCAATGGGCCAACAACAACATCTGCTATGTTATTATTTTATATTTTGTTATTATGTAGGTTTTTGGTTAACAACTTTAAATTGAATAATCATTAGTTATTTTAGCCTAGTTTCCTGATGACCCACAATACAAATTATTTGCACTATCTATGTGACCTTGCTTAGAAAATGCTACCCCGCCTATCTGAACTCTGTCCTTCCTATTGAGATCTACTTAAATGTACACTGCTCTGTCCTTTTCTCCAAAGCTGCTTTCATTTATCTTTTCTAGCAACTATGCAGTCTCTAATTAATCTCTATTTGGTCATGCACATTATCTTTCTCAACTATATTTTAGCACTGTCCCAGGTGGAGGCCATGACATATATACTTCTAAACTTTTTTTTTTGAAGCCACACCTGGGGCATATGGAGGTTCCCAGGCTAGGGGTCCAATCAGAGCTATAGCCTCTGGTCTATGCCACAACCACAGCAATGTGGGATCTGAGCCACATCTACACCACAGCTCATGGCAATGCCAGATTCTGGACCCACTGAGTGAGGCCAGGGATCGAACCCACATCATCATGGATACTAGTCAGATTTGTTTCCACTGAGCCACAATGGGAACTCCTACTTCTAAATTCTTGATGTTGGGATTTTGGAGACTTACATTTATAATTTGTTACCACTTAGTAATTTTTCACAAGGAAAATACTAAGCATATACTTCAAACCTAGAATGTGCTTTTATGTGCTCTTAGTTTCTTCAAGGTCCTTTGTAACATAAATTATCTTGTGGCACAGGAACATCTGGAGCCTTATTGTACTATGCCTACCTAATGACAGTTTTCAAACCAGTTTGTCTTTAGAAAACAAGAAGAATTGGGATATGATGAATAGTCTAAAAAGCCCTGGCTAGTTTCCAAATATCTCTGGAACATCAAGATTCTAGCTGTGGGTAAATGAATGAAATAGAGAATGTTGGAAGAAGTACAAGCGAAAAACATAGTCTAATTTTGAACATGGTGACTTGAAGTTCCATAGTTATCTCCTGGAGATATCCTGGAGGTAGGTGGTTACACAACTGAAGCTTGAGGGAAAGGTATGGACCAGACAAAAGATTTGGGAATTTCTCTGCATTAGGTAGATGGATGATATCACCCCAGGAGAGCAAGTAGAACAAGAAGAAAAGTAGAAAAGTCTGCCAAGAGTAGAACCCTAAGAGTCACCTACCCTGAAGAGGCAGAAGGAATGGAAGAAGGAGAACCTGGGGAAAAGGCTGTTAAGGGAGCCAAGGGAGTCGAAATTCTAATGAGAGCAGAAAGAAATGCAGCAGAGATCTAGTGAGGTTAAAAAAGAAAGAAATGATGTAATTTAGGGCACACTTAAAGATGAAAAAAATCCACAACTTGGAGGTTCTTGGCAATCTTAAGGAGAGCAGTTTCAGTGGAATTCTATGCGCAGAGTGTTAAAAGGGCTCACAGCAATCTCTGTGGGTACAGTCCCTGTTTGGGGTAGCCCAGTGACCCCCTCAGCCCAAGTGTCTGGGAAAGCTTGGAAGATTGAAGAGGATCTAGAGACCAAACTGAGTTTAGCAGTAATTTGAGTGAATGGAAAATGACACAAAGCTGGGAACAACATAACTGAGAAACCACAAGATTATATTACTAGGACTCATGTAAACTTCATTTGTTAAGTCTGCATTTAAATAATAGACTGCTCAAAATTGAGATGGGAGAGACTGAGTTTGGCAACAGTTGCTTCAAAATGATCCAAAGATTTTAGTTGATTAAAAACTTAAAATGGGCCAAGAGTATGACTTAATTCTTAAAAAAGCTAACACAGGCTCGGGCTGTGATAACAGTTACAAGGAAGTGGAGACATCAGAAGAAAAATAGGTTTTTTTGGAAGTAAAGACAAGCAGGGAAAGAGGAAAATACAACAGCAATTAAAAGGAGATGGGGTATTGAAAAAAAAAGTTAAGGATGGAAGAGCTTTGAATATGTTTACCAGCCAAAAGGAAAGATCCGTCAGGGAGGGACAGAATACAGGAGAGAATGGATGATTAGTGATACAGGAGTCTGATGGAGCTGGAAGAAGTTGGTTTTGAACTGAAATGGGGATGCCTCAGCAGTGATGAGATTGGAAGGAAGGCCGACGGGATGGGAGTGACTACAGATAATTTGCTATGTGTGGGAAGGAATCCAAACACTTGGGAAGAGCACAGGCTAATGTTTTCAATTTGTTTGATGAAATAATACTCCAGTGGGACAGGTTCTGCTGTTTTCTGAGAGTGTGTGTGAAGAGAGAGCAATGGGGAAATTGGGGAAGTTGGAAGGGAAGGAAGGAAGAGTTCTGGACAAGATAGGATTCTTGGTCTTTGATGTGGGATCCAGAGACTGGCAGGTTTCTTCTCAGTCTCTTTAAGATCAACACCCACTAGGGAGCTCAGAATCTTTTGAGCCTCTGCTGGCTTTCCCTCCTGGCTCAGGACTGCTAGACCAGGCTCAGTGTCAGGGATATGCTCAAGAACCGCCCCCCCCCCCTTTTTAAATTTACCTGAAGTGGAATTCTTAAATTTATTCATGAAAAAAAAGTACGTGAGAAACAATCATTTTGAAAAACATATTCTTATTCTTGTAATGCATAACTCTTCCTGCTAAAACTAATGCCTTTGGTGCAACTACTAAGCAGACAGTCGAACTTACAGAAAAGTAAGAGTTGCAAAATAATGAAATGCAGATGAATCTCACTGATACAACTCTTTTTCAGACAATGGTTAAAATGAAGGCGAAAAGAGTTTCAAAATAAATTATTAATAATCAGACTTTTGAGTGCCAGAAGGTCATGAGAAATCATTAGCCATTCCACAAACGTTGAGGGCTAGGCGAGAGTAGGGTAATACCCATGAGGAATAAGCTCTTCTCTGTCCTCACGACATCACGGAAGAAACGCTGAGTGCAAAAATTAGTATCTATAACAGAAAGATGAGGCGAGCTACATCCTCCAACAAGCTAAATATGAGGAGAGGTACAAACTGCAGGAAGGTGATTGAAAAAAGTCACGTCCTTTCGTCCTGAGAGTAGGCGCTTGATTTCATGAAGAATTTCAAGGAAATAGTGTAGGAGTCAAAGATTCAGACACTGTAAAGTAACTCCCACCACCCACCACCCACCTCCCACCTCCCACCTCCCACCTCCCACCTTTGACGATTCAGGGTTGCGGGCATGCCCATGCGCGTGCACGCCGGGGCGGATCCGGCCCAGGGCCTTTGAGGACGTCACCGCGAGAGGGCGCGCGCCCTCACCTGTCTGCGGAAGTCCCGCCTCCATTTCCGGCGGCGGAAGAGGCGGACGGCTAGCGGCAGCTTCCGGCCGACGGTGTTGCTTGTTTTGCACGTGTGTCGCCCCTTTGGAATTCCTGGATTACCTTTGCTCTTGGCGAATTTGTCTGGCCGGGATTCCGTGCAGACTTAAGGATGAAGGCTGTAAGTGTCTTTAGAAGCTCGCGGTTTAGGGCCCCTTTGGCTCACAGAGGCGCGGCTTACTGTAGCTTTTCGACGGGTTTTTGCCCTTGTGTGGGGTTTGGTGGCCTAGATTAGGGGCTTCTTTCTGACTCTTTATGCGCTGTCAGCTTCCCCGCCCATAGACCTGGCTCCTTCTTCATCGCCCACTGTGCGCTCTTGGCTGTTGGGGGCCACAGTGAGACTAGCACGGAATCTTGTATTCGCAGGATGTCACACTTGAATGGTCCTTCGAGACTATCTTTGGAACATGTTATTTTACAGATGGCAAGCGAGGTCCTGTCTTCAATGAGCTTATGTGTCGTGGGACCTGAGATAAGACCCCCGGCCCCCCTTTTCCCCGTAAAGGGTAAGGGAATAGGAAGCAAGTGAATTTTGATACAATGACCTTCAAGAAAGTTGTGATCCGCATACCGAAGCTCAGTTTTGCTTTCCTTAGTTTAAAGGTCTTTGACAAGTCTCCTAATCTCTTTAAGACGTAGCTTCATCAAAATACGAGGAAAACAGCAATCATTACTTAATTAGGCTGTTGGGGGTAATATGTTAGAGCACTTTGTGAACAGTAAAGTGATATGTAAATGGCAGTTGTTATTGCTAAAGACACCTGGCATTTTGCTCTTAATATGCCAAACTACAGATGTTCAGCTATCCTTGAGTAACCCTTTACCACTAGCTCAGTGGTTCTTCACCTTTTTTGGAGTCTTAGACTCTTTTGAGCAGCTGTGGATTCTGGTCACAGGAAGAACCTGCAGCTGAATAACTGACGATCTAGTGCCATTCTGTAGGATTAATGCCACAGTTTGGTTTTAGCTCTTATATGCAAGGCCTATGGCTGGGAGATGTTAAAATTGTGGAATTGGTCTAATGAAATTTAAAATCAATTCTCTTTAATCTGATTTTTAAAATAAAGTAATTTAAATTTCTGCATATACAGTGGTCCTTTTGTTTTTTTCTAGAGACGAAATAAAAAACAGGTCCCAAGCTTTCGGAAATTGCTAAAAACTAGTAAAGTCAAGCTTGAAAACAAACTAAAAAACAAACAACTTAAACAACAAAGCACTCAGAAGAAATACCGAAAAGAACAGAGGAAACTAAGGCAAGCTGTAAAAGATGCTGTGTCTAAGAAACCTATTCCATTGGAGGACCCAAAGAAAAAACATCGAGGTAATTGGGAAGCATTCCCATGCTCCCATTTCCATTGATTTATTCTGAAGTGTTCTTCATGGAATACATTTGCTTTCTAGTAATCACTCTTCTTGTTCTCAGGTCTTCCTAAAAGTAGGTACAGATCATAGTTTTGTATAATTGATCATAATCAGAATGAAAAAACATTTCAGTACAGTATCCACAGTGAGAAAGAGCTAGCCTCTGCTTTTAGTTTGTCTAGAAAGCAGATCTGAAGATACAATACATACTTGGGGAAAACAAACTCAGAGTAGCCATGTACTACTGTTGGGGAGCATGCCAGCTCTGCCCCTTTCCCATTCACTGACAGTTAGCTAAGGTAAGAATGGGGTGTTCTTCACAGTGTTGCCAGGTTTCACTTGGAAACTTGCGGGGAAATTGAGCTGTACTCCTCAGGGTCATTCTTTTGTAAACCTATTCAGAAACTCCCAAGTACTCAAAACAGGTAAGGAATATGATCATGTTGAGTCAGACCAGTGTTTCTCCCATGTTACTGGTACTTTCAGGGTATTTATGTTTGACGGTGTCTGACTATTCTTCTCATGCGTATCTCATTCTCTTATCCTGACCTATTTAGTTTCATCCCTTGGGAACATGTTATTGTGATGTATAAAAATGTTATAGGAGTGAAAGTTAGGAAACTTGAACTTTTCTTGTGATTTTTGTTACCTACAAGCCATGTGGCCTTATTTGGTCACCTAATTTCTAGGTACTTCTTCTGTTAAAAAGAAAAATGCAGTGTTTTCTTCTCTCTAAATTTCAGAAGAACTTAAAAAGCATGATGTGTTAATAATTATATTTTAAAAATAAAAGCAAACAATTTCTTCATTTTTACATATTGTACATCTAAATGAAGTCTCTCAGGCAGTTGGGTGTAAGAGTATAAGTGAAAGATCTGGGTTGGAGAGTATAATTTTGGGAATTATCAGCACACAGATGGTAAATGAAGCCTTAGTCTTGGGTAAAATCACTGTGAAGACTGTGTAGCATGAAAGTAAGAGAACCTAGAAGAGAATTTTAAGAAACCTCAGCATTTAGTGGAGGAACCTGTAGCCAGAAAATTTGAAAGAAAACTTGAATTGTACAGTGTCTTAGAAATGAAGAGTGTTTCAAGAAAGAAGGAAATGGTGTTCTAACATGAAATAATATAAAATAAGATTTTAATTAAAAAAGGTGACAAGTAGTTGTGTTTTGAAGTTTTCACCCACTTGAAATTATAAGCCATCATCATGTGCAAGATAGGCTTATACTATTTGAGTAAAACAAGGAAAAAACTTCGTGTGTGTGTGTGTGTGTGTGTGTGTGTGTGTACTCTTAAACTCATATGTACTTCCTATAAACATAAACTCATTGTTACTTCCTGTAAACAATCATGGAAGGATTTGAAAGAAAGAAATGGACTTTCCTCTGACCCACCAATCTCCCTGCTAGGAATTCATCTTATGATTATTTGAAAAAAATTGCCAAGACTATGTGTGCCTAAGCATGTTCATTGCAACACTATCAATAATAACAGGAAAAAAAAGAAAGAAGGAAATACCACTGCCAAAAACTGAAAGTAAACTGTCTATTAACAAGGAATTGTTAAAATAAATGATAGAAATGTATGCAGTTGTGTATAGCTGTTAAGACTAAGATAGAGACAGGAAGTTCCCTTCCTGGCTCAGTGGTTCATGAGGATGTGGGTTCGATCCCTGGCCTTGCTCAGTGGGTTAAGGATCTTGCGTTGCCATGACCTGTGGTGTAGGTCACAGACTCAGCTCAGATCTGGCATGGCTGTAGCTGTGATGTAGGCTGTAGCTCCGATTCGACCCCTAGCCTGGGAACTTCCATATGCCATGGGTGCGGCCCTAAAAAAAAAAAAAAAAAAAAAAAAGTCTAAGGTAGGGACATAGTCTAGCTATATGATCTATAAGTTCTATACAGCAAATGATGCACCTTTCATCACTTCCTCCAAAAATTTTTTTAGCAGCTGCCTCTTTTTATGTGCATTTAAGCAGTTTAGAATGTATTTTAAATTTTGGCATGAGATTAATGAATTTCCTCCTGGAAAATGACTTGACCATCTTAAAATGTTAATGTGAAGAAATCAATATACTGGAGAGGTAGAAGATATGGGGGAGAGAGGGCTTCAATGAAGAACAAGGCAAGAGAAAGCATGAGTTTGGGGGATCCAGAGCATAGGAGGAGAGGTGCCTCTTCCAGTGTTAGGAGTAGGAAAAAGGAAAAGTTGAATGCAGATGCTGTTGAATTCATTGTGGGAAATTGAAGGAGTTTCTAGATTATAGCTTTTCTTAGTGATATAGTAATCTAGGTTTTCTGATGATTATGAAGTGAGGTAGGTGATGGGGTTAGAAGTGTGATGTTAGTAAGAGATTTGAACTCTTGGGAAAACAGAAAGGGAAATAAACTAATTGCTGGTCAGCTTTGAGAAATGGCAGGCTCACTTAAAATAGATAGGACTTCCATTCTGTGCAGTGCGCTTATTTATATAGCAATATTTTCAAGTGTCAGTGGAGTCAGGAACAATAATAAATTCCATTAGGAAAAATGCTAAGATCGTCTTGTCCATGGTTGGATCCTCAGCACTTGGAACAGTGCTTGGCATTCAGTGGCCATTCATTTTTTTATAAAAAAGAGAGAAAGAGGAGTTCCCTTCATGGCTCAGCGGAAACCAAAACATCCATGAGGACGCAGGTTCAATCCCTGGCCTCGCTCAGTGGGTTAAGGATCTGGCATTGCCATAAGCTGTGGTGTAGGTCACAGACTCGGCTCTGATCTGGCATTGCTGTGGCTGTGACATAGGCCCGTGGCTATAGCTCTGATTTGACTCCTAGCCTAGAAACCTCCATATGCTGTGGGTGCGGCCCTAAAAAAAAGGCAAAAAGGCAAAAAGGCAAAAAAAAAAAAAAAAAAAAAAAAAGCGCGAGCAAGGGACGGAGAAAGAACTTAGAATGATCTGTAGTTGAAGTTTTGTTAGATGTAAGTGCCTAAAATGTAGGGAAAGTAGTTGAAGATATTGATAGAAGGGTGTTTGAAGTGATAATCATGCAATCTAAGCGACAGAGTAAAGATAGAACACATTAATAGGTAGAAAGTAGAGAGGCCAAAGGATGAATTGAAGGTCTGTATATTTGGTCAAGAAGTGTAGTAAAAGTAACTGAATGAGGGCTAGAAGGAGAAAAGGTTCTGGTCGGACAGTGGAGTGAGCACCAAGATTTGGGATGTGGCCCTTGGAGGGGTGGCTGAAGCGGAATGGAAGTGAAAAACTTTGGAGATCAGAAGGAGCTAAAGGACTAAGTCATTGATTGGTTCTCAGATGCTCTGAAACATGTTGCAGAATGGAGGAGACACATTTATTTTTTGGTTCTTACAGGGACCTAAGAATCTCCTGGCATTTAGACTTAAGGTATTGGAGATGCTATCATTTTGCCTAACATAGGACACCCACGTACAGCAAAGAGTTGTTCTTCCCAACATGTCAGTAGTGCTCCTGTTTAAAAACATTGGGCTAAAGTATTAGAAAAGTGTAAGCTTTCTTATTGTAGTCGCAAGAATGAAGAATTCTACCTCTCTGATACTTATTTCTGATTTTTTAATTTTTGTCTTTTTAGGGCCACACCCGCGGCATATGGAAGTTCCCAGGCTAGGGGTCAAATCGTAGCTGCAGCTGCTGGCCTATGTCATAGCCACAGCAACGAAGGATCCAAGCCGTATCTGGGAACTACACCACAGGTCATGGCAATGCCAGATCCTTAACCCACTGAGCAAGGCCAGGGATTGAACCTGCATCTTCATGGATGCTAGTCAGATTTGTTTCCACTGAGTCATGATGGGAACTCCCCTGATTTTTATTTGTTTGTTTGTTTTAATGGAATAGGTAAAAGGATTGAGAGGGAAGAGGAAGAAGAAGAGGAAGCCCTTCCTTTAGATATGATGGATGAAGATGACTTACAGTTAATGAAAGATTTAGGACAAAGAGCATCTTTTCTGACAAGAGATCTTTCTTCTAGGTAACATTTTATTTAGATTATAATCATTCATGTCCTTTCAGTATTAAAAACTTGGTTCTGAATTTTACTCAGATGGTCAGTGCAAGACACTGCTTAGCTCTGGACACAATGTTTACAAAGAATAAACCCTATTCAGTTGAATTCCTTAATAAAGTTCATAAATAAAAGAAGCTGATTTTATTTAATATATATCTTGCCTTTTTTTTTTCTTTTTAGGGCTGCACCTGCAGCAAATGGAAGTTCCCAGGCTTGGGGTCAAATCGGAGCTGTAGCCACTGGCCTACACCACAGCTCACAGCAATGCTGGATACCAACCCAGTGAGCAAGGCCAGGTATCAAACCCGTGTCCTCATGGATACTAGTTGGGTTTGTTAACCACTGAACCACAGCGGGAATTCCTATCTTTATTTCTTTTGAATCTGAATGGTGAAGTAGAATGAATGCATAAAGTATTCTGTTTGGGGCAGAACAGTCCTGAGTTCTTTATGGCCATGATATTAGTCCTTGTTACCCTATTAGGTAAGCATTACTCCCCTTTACACAAAGGAAACTAATGCTTTCCCCATAGTCACAGTAGTGGATCTGAAATTTAAACTTAGATATTTAAAAATTTTTTTTCTTTTTTTTTTTTTAGGGCCACACGTGTAGGATATGGAAGTTCCCAGGCTAGGGGTCAAACCAGAGCTGTAGCTGCTGGCCTACGCCACAGCCATGGGGACGTGGGATCTGAGCTGAGGCTTCGACCTACACCACAGTTCATGGCAACGCCAGATCCCGAACCCACTGAGCAAGGATTAAACCTACATCTTCATGGGTACCAGTTGGATTTGTTTCTGCTGCACCACAATGGGAACCACATGGGAACTACCCTAAACTTAGATATTTTTAATTCCTAAGTCCATGCTATGTTCTGAAAGTTTGGGGAAAGAAAGCAACATGATGTCAACCTTGGCTCTGTGGAATATTCTTCAAAAAGATCTGCTCTGATTTTCACCTTTATTTTGCATCCAAAGGGAAAACTAAATGTAGCCATAGTTTGAGTCTTTATGAGAAACTGTATAATTCATTTATTCATTTACTGTTCAAGTGCTATGGTCTAGGTGCTAATATCTATATGCCTGTTTAAGTTTGGATTAGTGGTTTATTTTTCTGTACTTTTAAAATGATAGGTCTATACGTTCCTTTCTAAATATATTAAAACTAAAAAGTAATTTTTTTCTACAGTGAGCCTGTTCACGCCAAGAAGCGAAAGCATGAGCGTGTTATTGATAAATATGAAAAGATACCAAGAACTCTGCAAACTGCATCAGAGAAGGAACTGATTCACTTGCTTCCTATCAAAGATAAAAGTGGCATAATCCCACAGACCAGAGAGAAGCCAGGTGACTCTGATCAGCCCGTGTAGTCCGTATTGCCTTTTATCCGTACCTACAAAAAGGGGGTAGCCGCAGTTAGTCATATAGCAAGGTTGATGATTTTGGCTGGAAATAAAGATGATTATCTCAGGTGCTTGGTGCCACCTGTGAACAGCTGAAGCCTCAAGGTTAGAGTGATCTTTTCAGAGTATTTCATTCTAACTTACGTTGTTTCTAAAACTAGAGCATATTGGTCATCCTTTATTGGCTTTTTTCTTACATGTATTTTTTGAGAAATAAAACAGACATAAAAGTCTAAAAATAAAAGATGTAAAGTTATGTGGCTTATCACAAAAAACATACCCATAAATCTACCATCTAGGCAAGAAGTACTGCTAGCACCCAGAAACTTCCCTTGCGTTCCCTCAGTCACTAATGGCTGTCTTCTAACAAGAGTAACTGTTTTCGAGTTTTATGGTAATCACTTCCCTGCTTTTCTTTGCAATTTCACCACTTAAGTATATTATCACATATTTATATGTGTATTTTCCATATAGTTATTGACAGTAACCAAGATGAAGAAGATCAAGAAGAAATGGAACCTGAGGAAGGTAATGGGTTGCATCTTTCTAGTTACTACATCGTAAATTGAGAATTACATTTTTTTACATAATAGTGAATTTTATTTTTTATTTTTTTCTTGTGATAAGAAGTCCTAGCATTTATCCTTTTAGCAACTTTCATGTAACATACAGCACTGTTAATTATATTTGGAGTACTGGTCATTTTAAGATCATTTGGAACATTTTACCACATGTTGAAAGTCTCACCTTGTGTAATTTGATTCCTTGTTGCTTATATTATGCAAAATTATATGTGGTTACATTGGTGATTTTTAAGCATGCATGAAGAATTTTGTAAACTTACTCTTTTGAATTATTTTAAATTGTAAATGAAGGACCTGCCTACAAATAACTTAATTTTTTTTTTGCTTTTTAGGGCTGCACCCGTGGGTGGCATATGCAGGTTCCCAGGCTAGGGGTCAAATTGGAGCCACAGCAGCTGGCCTGCATCACAGCCACAGCAACAGCAACACCAGATCTGAGCTGCATCGGTGACCTACACCACAGCTCGCGGCAACGCCGGAGCCTTAACTCACTGAGTGAGGCCAGGGATCAGTCCTGCAACCTCATGGTTCCTAGTCGGATTCATTTCTGCTGCGCCATGATGGGAACTCCCAAATAACTTAATTTTTGAGCTTTAAATTATAAAAATGATTCTGTGGTACAAAATTATTTTGGTTCTTTCTTAGAGCAATTATACTTTATATGTGTTGGTTTTACCTAACTAAATGTGGGTTCTAATAGCTAGAACAATTCTAATCAAAGTTAAACTGAAAGAACGTATTTTATAGTTTGAAACTATATTGGTTTGGAATTTGTGATAGAACATGCTGGTTAAATTTTACTTTCTCTTCGCAAACCTTATTAGTGTAAATGAGATTACAGGTCAACTATTCAGCTGTTCTTAGGCATCCTGGGTAGGCTCATTACAAATTATGACTGTAGTGTTTATTAAATCTAGTTCCCTGTGAATATCTTAAGGTGGAAGTATTTTGTGTCATTTGAGTGTGTCTACACTCAATTATGTAGAGTTGAAAACAAAGGAGCATATTCTGTACTATTTAAAAACTAAATCAGATTGCTTTTTCTCTTGTTTGTTAAGAATATGAACTCTTAAGTCAGACTGCCTGGGTTTGACTCTCAATTCTTCCAGGTATGTTAGCTTAGGCAAGTTACTTTCTTTTTGCCTTGGTTTATCTACAAAATGGGGTTAAGGATAATAACTACCTCATCTGATTATTATTGAGAGGATAATATGGGAATCTTGGCCCATGGCAGGCGCTTGATAAAAGTTAGCTGTCATGTTTATCTGTTACTACAAGAAAATTTTATTATTTAATGTTCTTGGATACTTGTAAATAAAGAAATGTTAAAGAAGGGAAACCTAATCTGTTTCAGAGATCATTGAAGAGCCCATTAAAGAGCTGACTTTAGAAGAACATTTAATTGAAAGGAAGAAGAAACTACAGGAGAAGAAAATGCATATTGCAGCTTTGGCATCTGCCATATTATCAGATCCGGAAAGTAATGTAAGTGTAATTAACTTCCTTAGGCTCTTCATATTATGTGGTGTAACTGTCTGATCTTTTAAGATTCTCTTGTTAGCCGTAAGCACACGCAGAAAGGAAAAGCATTAACAAAATGTATTAACTGTGAGAGTAAGAGAGTAGACAGAGTCTTAGCCTAATCCAGTTTCATTTCTTCTGTGATCTTAGAAAAGTCAGTTAAACATTCTGAGTCTTAATTTCTTCATGTCTAATTGAAAATACTGGACTTAATGTTGTAACTCTAAATGTGCTGAATGTAAAAATAAATAGTACTAGGGAGGAGGAACCAACTAGCAAATTGCTTGATCAATCTTCTTAAGGAACCTGCTACACAGAAGTTCCTTAGAGTTCTTAAGGAACGCGCTACACAAAAGTCGCTGAGATTTGTTCAGGGATACTTGTAAGGTGGAAATGTTTTAAGTGAAATAGACTGAAGAGTTGTAATGAATTAGCAGTGGGTCATGGGCACAGTGGTAGAGATGGTGATGTCATAACATGTGGGCTCAAGAAACCTGAGGTTCAATCTTGGCTCTACTGTGTACTGTCTATTAGACTTTGGGTAACTTGTTTTACCCAAGACTCGTTTTCTTCATTTCTAAAAAGAAGATGGTACCTATTTTAAAACTTTGTTCTGAGGATTAAATGGTAAAATATACCTGAAGACATTGAAGTGGTACTATTATTCTTGTTATCTTGGTGTCCCTAGCATCCTATTACAACAAATATTTGTTTATTGAATGATAAAGTAGGTTGTTTACATTTATGGAAAAAATTCACGTGGGTATGCTTTGCAGTAGTACTTGTCCTTTTGTAATAAAGCGAGGGGAAGGTCTGGAGCAGATTTGGGGAGGGGATTTGGAATATTTCTCACCATTATGATCTCATTTAATCTGTATAAAACCATAGAAGCAAAAGCTATTGATCTCATTTTATAGCTGAAAAATTGAGTCTTTAAAAATTCAAGTGCTGTGCTCCAGATTTTAGCAGCCATTAGATTGGAACCTAGGTCTTCTGATTCTGGATCCTCATGCTCATTTCATACAAGTTAGGGCTGCACATAGGTGATGGCATATTTGTCCTGCTCACTACCATATAGCAAACATTGCTCACCAACCAGAGTGTTGTTTCTTGAGCTACCACTTCAGTGGGCAGCGGTAGTTCATCCACTCAAGCACATTTGTTGGAAACCAGTTTTTCACTTCATTACATACAACAAATGATCTTTATATGAGTCTTGTTGAAGCTAAAGTTAATGTGGATATATTTAATTCACATACAAGTGTATATTTAGTTCATGTACAGATGATTAATATACTTATTTGATGTATGTAACATTTTAATATATTTCAAAAAGTGTTTTTTGGAAAATAGGACACATACTTTAAGAAAAACCAATGCCATTCGCAGCAACGTGAATGAATGTAGATATTAGCGTACTAAAGTAAGTTAGACAAATATCAACTATACTTTAATTTAAAAAAAGTAGCATCATGAAAAATAAAAAAACAAAAGAAAACCTAATAAAGAATTTCTAAAAAATAGGTAGATTAATAAATTTAAACTTTCTTAAGCATATTTTTTCTAACGTTATTTCACAGAAGTAAGATTAAATTTTAGTGATTTATCTTTTGTTAATGTGAGCAGTGCCTGGAGTTGTGTGTGGTTTGAATAGTCTGAACCATTGTGTGAATTTCACTTATTGTGCCATATATTGTCACTTGTTCATAATTGTTTTGCCGTTTCTCTAGCCTTATAAGTTGTTTCTTTAACAGATTAAAAAATTGAAAGAATTACGTTCCATGCTGATGGAACAGGATCCTGATGTGGCTGTCACTGTTCGAAAGCTGGTGGTAGTTTCTCTGATGGAATTATTTAAAGACATTACTCCATCATATAAGATACGGCCTCTTACAGAAGCAGAAAAATCTACCAAGGTAATGCTGGATATAATTACTACACAAAATAAGTTGAAAATTTTGTATAGCTAGAGATAGGAGAAATAGGGGGTTTTTTAAATTTGTTTTTACAAGACTCCATATATAATAGGCACTCATATTTTGTGCTCATTAAAAAATAGATTTCAGTGTTTTGATTTAAGAAAACGATCTTTTTGGTCTTTTTAGATCCGCAAAGAAACCCAAAAATTAAGAGAATTTGAAGAAGGCCTGGTTAGCCAATATAAATTTTATTTGGAAAATCTGGAGCAAATGGTTAAAGGTATATTAAAAATATCTTACAAGTATGTAACACACTTAGCTTTGATCAGGAAGGTGACTTCCGTTTTCTGTGCTGTGTTGAGTCAATATAGTGTATGATCGGAGCCGGGTCTGGAGTCAGACTTCCTGGGCTTAAATACCGTTCACTTCTTAATACCTATGTGATGGGCAAACGGCAGTCTGTCTGTGCCCCAGCTCTTCTGTGTGTAAAATGAGACCGAGAGTAGTACTTAATCATAGAACTGTTGTGAGGAGTGAACTCATGTGTAGATATAAAGTACTTAGAATTGTGTCTAGCCTGTCCTTGGCACTCTATCAGCTCTCAGTATTAATAGTATGGTTGCTACAGTCCTTTACTAGTAAGTAGTTGTATTACGTTTCTTGAATTCATGAGTGGTTGGATTTTATTCTGTGCTTTATTTGGAGGAAGTAGTTAGGAGAGAAGGATAACGTGAAGTGGATGTAGTGAGTGCCTTGAAGATGAACTTAATAAGTCAGTTATTCAGGATGATTAACTATCAAGCCCTGTTCTCGATGTTTAGAAGAGGAAGGGCATAAGAAACAGTTGGTCCTGAATGGGGAAGAGATTTAATTGCCAAGGCAAGTTGCTTTCACCTGACTCACTTGGGCTTTCATACTCAGTGGTGGGCCTCAGGATGGTCCAGCTGCTATCTCAGCTGCAACAGGACCACTGAATCTGTTGGCCCAGTAATAGCATGGATGTGGGAGGGGGGTTAGCACAGATATAGCTTCTGTGCTCTGGCATCCCAATTGGAACCTACATTTATTCTAGGGCCTGGGAGCTTCATGTAGGCCAGCACTGTCCAATAGAACTATAACAGAAAAAATAAAGAATTCATGTTTCATGTTGTGTTGAATTTTCACATTATTGCTTATTATTGTAAAAGAAACTAATTCATTGAAATTTTAACTAATGAGTAAAGTAACTACAGTTATCCTTTGATTAGACTGGAAGCAAAGGAAGGTGAAGAAAAGTAATGTAGTTTCCTTAAAGGCCTACAAGGGACTGGCAGAGGTGGCTGTGAAGAGCTTGTGTGAGCTGTTGGTGGCTCTACCTCATTTCAACTTCCACAACAACATCATTGTATTGATTGTCCCTCTCATGAATGACGTGTCAAAATCGGTGGGTTGCTGTTGTTGCTCTTGTCCTTATCAGAAAATTATAGACCATATGATTATTTTTTTTTCTCTCTCTCCTCTCAGAATTCATTTGGAGCTATTATTTATTGCTAAAATAAGATCTTTTGTTAAATACTGTCTCTTTAAACAAATTGTTTGGGAAGTTCCTATTGTGGCTCAGTGGTAATGAGCCCGACTAGGATCCATGAGGATGCGGGTTTGATCCCTGGCCTTGTTCAGTGGGTCAGGGATCTGGCGTTGCCATGAGCTGTTGGTATAGGTCGCAGATGTGGGTAGGATCCCATGTGGCTGTGGCTGTGGCATAGGCTGGCAGCTGCAGCTCCAGTTCAACCCCTAGCCTGGAAACTTCCATATGCTGCAGGGGTGGCCCTAAAAAAGCAAAAAAAAAAAAAATTGTTTGAGCATAAGTTTAGTGCAGTGGTTCTGAATGGGAGGCAGTTTTGTTTGCCCTCCAGGGAACATTATTAAGCTGTGTCTACACACATTTTGATAGTCATGGCTGCGGTGGTGGGAAATGTTGATCCTGGCATCTGATGGGTAAAAGTCAGGGAGGCTTCTAAATATCCTACAGTGCACAAGATAGGCACCCACAACAAAGAATTATCTGGCCCTAAATGTCAGTCCTGCTGAGGTTGAGAAGCACTCGTTTAGTGTAACCTTTTATTTTTCAGATATCTGAAATGTGTTGCGAGGCAGTAAAGAAACTCTTTAAACAAGATAAATTAGGCCAAGCTTCCCTGGGCGTGATTAAAGTGATTTCTGGTTTTGTGAAGGGCAGAAATTATGAAGTTAGGCCAGAGGTAAGCCTTTCTTTTCTTACTTTTGTATTGCGTTTATTTTCAAATTACGTAGTTAATTTTCAGTTCTTATGAGGAATCAATTTTTTTATAGAAATGTATAGAGTGAAAGTATTCAATTCTCCACAAGTAACCACTCATAACAATTTGGTATATAGCCTTCTAGATGTTATTCTCTGTAGCTATAGACATACCTTGTTTATATTTTTAAATAAAAATGGGTTTATACTATGGAAACTATTTTGGAGCTGTTTTCATTTTATATATTGCATACACATTTTTTTTTTTCTTTTTTGGCTGCCCCGCTGCACATGGAGTTCCTAAGCCAGGAATCAGACCTGAGCCGCAATTGTGATCTAAGCCACAGCCACAGCTACAGCAACACCGTATCTCTTAACCCACTGTTCTGGGCCAGGGATCGGACCTGCATCCTGGTGCTATAGAGACACCTCTGATCCCATTGGGCCACAGGATGGGAACTACATGCCTTTGCATTTTGTTCATGGTTTCCTTTGTGTGTGCAAGGTTTTTTTTGTTTAAGTCTTACTTGTTTGTTTTTGCTTTTGATGCTTGTGCTTTTGGTGTCACATCTAAGAAATGAATGCTCAGACCAGTGTCAAGGAGCTCTTCCCCTGTTTTCTTCTAGGAGTTTTATGGTTTTAGGTCTTATATTTCTTTAATCCACTCTGGATTAATTTTTGTGACTGGTAGGATAAGGGCCCAGTTTCATTCTCCTGCATGCCGATATCCGATTTTCCCAACCCCATTTGTTGAAGAGACTATTTTGTATTCTTGGTGCCCTTCCTGAAGGTTAGTTTACCATCTGCCACATTCTTTGATTTGGAGCTATTTGTCCTTTGTGGGTGATATTTTATGAGCACATAGAATATCTACTGAATATTCAAATTGATCTTTCTGATATCTCTAATGACTTTAGGTTCATTATTTATGCTTCTATTTCTTCCTTGTTTCCGTTTCATGCTTTAAAATAATACAAACCTATAGTTCTCAAGTTTTTTTTTTTCCCCAAGAATGTTGCTTTGACTGCAGGTCAGTCGAGTGGTTTCATCCCCCCAAAATGTAGGGTTTAACCCCCTTTTTGTCTTTGTATTTGGATGACTGCTGTAGCACACAGTATATCAATTTCTAAATTAGTTTCTGAGTTTTTTGAATGGCTTAAGACATTGTGGTCTCTGGACCAGCATCAGATGGCAATTAAAAATAGGGATACTGGGGCCCACTGCAGACCTGCTGAATCGGAAACTCTGGGGACAGGGTCCAGCTATTTGTGTTTTAATAAGCCCTCTCGGTGATTATGATGTTTGTGAAAGTCGGAGACCCACTGGCTTAAGGGAAAATAAGTTGTCTTAATAATATTAGTCTTTATGTTATTTTTTTATTAGAAAAGAAAAGGATTACAGCTGTTAATTGCAAAAGTGAATCTGGTTTGAGAGATTAAAGCTGGTTTAGAAATATCTAATAAATATCCTCTCATCCCATACTGGTCCAAGCTTTTTTCTGGCTGATTGACTCTTGTAACCCTGTCTACCAGTGCCATGTAGTGTTCTCTCTTCCTTGTTCTTATTACGCTACAAAATAATGTTAACGTGTATTCAGCTAAATACTAGCATCCTTCATAGATGAAAATGACTGAATATGTTTGGCCAAAAGGTAATAGAACTTTGTGTAAAATGTGATAAAAGATGTTTGAAAGTTTTTGTTTTGTTTTTTAGCATGAACGAAGAAAATAAACATTAATGATTATTCTGTTTAAAATATTTGAGGGCAGTATAAATATTAAGTGGTATAATTGTGTTTTCTTCAATGATAGATGTTAAAAACATTCCTGTGCCTAAGAATCAAAGAAGTAGAAGTGAAAAAAGACACAGAAGATATTAATAAACCAAAAAAGTTCATGACTTTCAAGGAGAAGAGAAAAACTCTATCAAGAATGCAGAGAAAGGTTTGATTGATTTCCTTTTTTAAAAAAAATTTTGATGTTAGCTTAAAATACAGACTAGGCACAGGTAAAAATTAAGTCAAAAATAGTTAAGTCATAAATATTTTAAAATCTAAATATTTCTAAAATTCAATTAAAAAAATTGTATTTTCCTGTTACTGCAAAGAAATGTTTTATTAAATCAACTTAAACTGACAATTCATTGGCAAAGACAGCAATAGATGAAAAGATTTTCTTGCCTTGATGGCTTTTATCTTTTGGCTTTTTCTTGCCATGCTGGCGTTTAAGATCCTCTTAGATTCATTGTAATAACACAGATTCCTTCCTTAACCGAAAGGATGTATTCATGTGAAGTTGGCAACAAAGTAGGTTCTAATTGAATCTCATTTCTCTCTTGGTTTGTATTCGAAACCCAGGTTGAAATTCCAGCCTTTTGTTTACTCTGAGACTTTGGAAACTTTTTTTAAAAAATATTTTGAGAAGTGCAGCTAATAATAGCACCTGCCTTGCAGGGTCATTGTACGGTTGAAATAAAATGACATAAGTGAAGCACTTAGCAGAGTGTACAGCCCTGGGTGTACTTTATAAACAGTAGTTACCACCACCTACTCCCATTATTACTTCTCTAAACATTTCTAAACACTTTATTAGGGTTATCAAATTGGTTGTAAAAGCAAAACAAAAAATAGTTTCTGAGAGTTCCCGTGTGGCTCAGTGGAAACGAATCTGACTAGTATCCATGAGGACGCAGGTTTGATCCCTGGCCTCACTCAGTGGGTTGAGGATTGGGCATTGTGGTGAGCTGTAGTATAGGGCACAGACACAGCTTGGATCTGGTGTTTCTGTGGCTGTGGCGTAGACCAGTGGCTACAGCTCTGGTTGGACTCCTAGGTTGGAAACCTCCATGTACTGTTCTCCGGGTGTGGCCCTTAAAAAAAAAAAAATTCCAGGTATACCTGCCTTTTAATGTGTCTAATAAATTTGGAAATCAAAATAGACTTTTTTTTTATTACTCAAATGAATTTATCACATCTGTAGTTGTATAATGATCATAACAATCCAATTTCACAGGATTTCTATCCCATAACCCAAACACATCCCCCCACCCCCCACACTGTCTCCTCCGGAGACCAGAAGTTTTGCAGTGTCTGTGAGTCAGAATCTGTTCTGCAAAGAAGTTCAGTCTGTCCTTTTTTCAGATTCCAAATGTCAGTGAAAACATTTGATGTTGGTGTCTCATTGTATGGCTGACTTCACTTAGCATGATAATTTCCATCCATCCATCTTGCTAAAAATGCTGGTATTTCGTTCATCTTAATGGCTGAGTAACATTCCATTGTGTATATATGTACCACATCTTCTTGATCCACTCCTCTGTTGATGGACATTTAGGTTGTTTCCATGTCTTGGCTATTGCAAATAGTGCTGCAGTGAATATCAGAGTACATGTGTCTTTGTGAGTCATGGTTTTCTCTGGCTAGATGCCCAGGAGTGGGATTGCTGGATCAAATGGTAGTTCTATTTTGAGTTTTCTGAGGACTTTCTATACTGTTTTCCACAGTGGTTGCACCAATTTACAATCCCACCCACAGTGTACTAGGGTTCCTTTTTCTGCACACCCTCTCCAGCACTTATTGTTTGTAGACTTTTTGATGATGGCCATTCTGGCTGGTGTAAGGTGGTTCCTCATCGTGGTTTTGATTTGCATTTCTCTAAAAATGAGTGATGCTGAACATAATTGTTAATAAATGCAGGTGAATATTTAAATTATTTATACCGTACAATCTTAATATAAGTTGGACAAGCCTGTTAAGACCCAATAAGAACATGGCACCTCTTTAACAACTTCATGTGAGGGAAGGAGACTTTGTTCCTTGGTCAGTCCCCTGTGTCTCAGGTAGGCTAACAGACATTGTTTGCTGTTCTTACAGCATAAGGGAATTTTGTTGAATTTCTTTTTCTTTCTTTCTTTCTTTCTTTTTTTTTTTTTCTTTTGACCGCCTTGTGTCATATGGAATTCCCTGGCCAGAGATCAGAACTGAGTTATAATTGGGACCAATGCCACAGGTGCAGCAATACCAGATTCTTAACCCATTGTTCTGGGCCAGGGATTGAACCTGTGTCCTGGCACTGCAGAGATGCCACCAATCCTCTTGTGCCATAGTGGGAGCTCCTGTTGAATGTCTGTATGTATAGTATCTGGTATACATTGTAAATGAATTTGGGAAAGTACGGTCAATGACTGGTTTCCATGTTGTAGATTACTTAACAATAAGAATTATTTCTGGGCTCAGCATATTCTTTTTTCTTTTTTGAAAAATTTTAAGCCGGTTGTGGCTTAGCAGAAACGAATCTGACTAGTTTCCATGAGGACACAGGTTCGATTGATCCCTGGCCTCACTCAGTGGGTTAAGGATCTGGCGTTGCCCTGAGCTGTGGTTTAGGTCACAGATGCAGCTTGGATCCCATGTTGCTGTGGCTGTGGTGTAGGCCAGCGGCTACAGCTCCAATTCGACCCCTAGCCTGAAAACCTCCATATGCCACGATGTGGCCCAAAAAAGACAAAAAAAAAGAAAAATAGAAAAATTTTAATTTAGATTATGGAAGACTACGGAGAGTAATATAACCTATGTCATGTAGTTACTATTCTGAATAAGCAGATATTAATATGCTTTAGTTTTTTTCTTGAAAAGAAAGAAACCATTAATGATAGAGTTAGAATCCCCTTTGTTCCTCTTTCCACTCTTATTCTCCTGCTTTCCTCCCAGGAGGCAGCCGCTGTCACAAATTTGCTTTGTATATACTGCCTATTCATGTTTTTCTACTTCTGCTTATATTTGTATTCATAGACATTCTCTATAATTGTATGTGTTTCATAATATTTACATAGAGTGCCTTTCTGAAGTTGGTTTTTTTACTCAGTGGTACATACTCTTTTTTTCCAATCTGTTTTCAGTGGAAGAAAGCGGAAGAGAAACTAGAGAGAGAGCTTCGGGAGGCCGAAGCTTCAGAGAGTACTGAGAAAAAACTTAAACTGGTAGGCACTTTTATATACTTTTATGCTTTTAAACTGTTCTGTTAAATGATTTTAACTGGAGATTTATTGTTTTACCTTGTGATTGATTTTGGTTTATTTCATGAGGTTTAGGTATGTGGTGTGCAAGAAATGATAATGTGAACAGTGATGCTAGTTATAGGAAATCACGGGACACGTATCTTCATTCTGTTTTGTAGAAGCTCTTAAGATTGAGTAGTGGGGAGGAATGGGAAGGGACAGAAAATGATGAGCTTCCAAAGCGCTAACTCAGGAGAAAGTATACCAGGTATGGTAAAGTAATTTTGTCTGTTCTGCAGCACACCGAGACTTTGAATATCGTGTTTGTAACCTACTTCAGAATATTGAAGAAGGCCCAGAGGTCACCTCTCTTGCCAGCAGTCCTGGAAGGTCTTGCCAAGTAAGGGCTGTGTAGGTTGAAACCTTTTAGATTCTTTCTAAATAAATAAGACCAAAGTAACCATGAATTTTAAACAGGGTTAACTAATGACGATGTGGTGTTCTTCTCAGTTCTCATTCTTTGTCATCAGCCTCTCCTTGAAACTGTTCATAATACTCTTTTTTTTGGTTTTCTCACCCCAGCTCTTATTTTTAAATCTCTTTCACCCTTTCAGCTTATTCAATTCTAGCTGTCCCTAAGGTTCATCCCTCAGTTCTTATTTGGTTTTGCTCTGTAGTCAGTTTTCCACTATCACAGTCTGAGTGGTTCATGCCAATGACTCTTAAGTCTGTTCTAACCTAGCTTGCATATCATTTCTTTAGTCTTTTGTGGTCTGTTCCTCTTGAGATAGATCTTTTTGTATTTTCTGTCAACACAAGTGAACATGGATATAAGCCAGATTAGCAGTTGTCCTGATAGTTTTCTACAATTATTTGAGATATTATCCTGTGGAAAAGTGCCATCCAGTAAACATATAGTGAAAACTACATATGTAATTTAAAATTTTTGGTTAGCCATATTAAAAAGGTAAAAAGGATCGGGTAAAATTAAATATATTTTATTGAACTAATTTTTTCTGAAATACTATTTTTACATACAACCAGTATTAAACATTAATGAGATGGCATTTTTTTTCATAACATATCTTTATTTTTATTACTCAATGAATTTATTACATTTATAGTTGTACAGTGATCATCATCATCCAATTTTATAGGATTTCCATCCCACACCCCCAGCACATCCACCCACCCCCCACCTCTCTCCTTTGGAAACCATAAGTTTTTCTGTGGTTTGTGAGTCAATATCTGTTCTGCAAAGAAGTGCATTGTGTCTTTTTTTCAGATTCCACATGTCAGTGATAGCATTTGATGTTGGTGTCTCATTGTATGACTGACTTCACTTAGCATGATAATTTCTAGGTCCATCCATCCATCTTGCTAAAAATGCTGGTATTTCGTTCATCTTAATGGCTGAGGAACATTCCATTGTGTATATGTACCACATCTTCTTGATCCACTCCTCTGTCGATGGACATTTAGGTTGTTTCCATGTCTTGGCTATTGCAAATAGTGCCGCAGTGAGCATTGGAGTACATGTGTCTTTGCGAGTCGTGGTTTTCTCTGGGTAGATGCCCAGGAGTGGGATTGCTGGGTCAAATGATCAGTTCTATTTTTAGTGTTCTGTGGACTCTGCATACTGTTTTCCACAGTGGTTGCACCAATTTACAATCCCACCAACAGTGTACTAGGGTTCCTTTTTCTCCACAACTTCTCAGCACTTATTGTTTGTAGACTTTTTGATGATGGCCGTTCTGGCTTGTGTAAGGAGGTACCTCATAGTGGTTTTGATTTGCATTTCTCTAATAATGAATGATGTTGAACATCTTTTCGTGTGTTTTTTGGCCATCTGTATGTCTTCTTTGGAGAATCCTCTGTTTAGGTCTTCTGCCCATTTTTGGATGGGGTTGTTTGTTTTTTTGGCATTGAGCGGTAGGAGGTGTTTATAAATTTTGGAGATGAATCGCTTGTCAGTTGATTCATTTACAAATACTTTCTCCCATTCTGTGGGTTGTCTTTTCATTTCGTTTAGGGTTTCCTTTGCTGTGCAGAAACTTTTAAGTTTAATGAAGTCCCCCATTTGTTCATTTTTTTTTTTTTATACTGTCATTACTCTAAGAGGTGGATCTGAGATGATGTTGTTGTTGTTTATGTCAGAGAGCGTTTGGCGTATGTTTTACTCTAAGAGTTTTATGGTGTCTGCTCTTATATCTAGGTCTTTGATCCATTTGGAGTTTATTTTTGTGTGTGGTGTTAGGGAGTGTTCTAATTTCATTCTTTTACATGTGGCCATCCAGTATTCCCAGCATCACTTATTGAAGGGGCTGTCTTTTCTCCAGTGTATATCCTTGCCTCCTTTGTCATAGATGAGTTGGCTGTAGGTGCGTGAGTTGAATTCTGGGCTTTCTATCCTGTTCCACTGATCTGTATTTCTGTCTTTGTGCCAGTACCATATGGTGTTGATGACTGTTGCTTTGTAGTATCGTCTGAAGTCATGGAGCCTGATTCCTCCAGCTCCACTTTTCTTTTTCAGGATGTCTTTGGCTATTCTGGGTCTTCTGTGCTTCCAAACAAACTTTAAAATATTTTGTTCAACTCCTGTGAAAAACGTCCTTGGTAATTTGATAGGGATTGAATCTGTAGATTGCCTTGGGTAGTATAGTCATTTTGATAAGTTGACTTTTCCAATACAAGAGCATGGTATGTCTTTCCATCTGTTTGTGTCATCTTGGATTTCTTTCATCAGTGTCTTATAGTTTTCAGAGTACAGGTCTTTTGTCTCTTTAGGTAGGTTTTACTCCTAGGTATTTTTTTCTTTTGGATGTGATGGTAAATGGGATTGCTTCCCTAATTTCTCTTTCTGATCTTTCACTGTTAGTATATAGAAATGCAGTCGATTTCTGTGTTTAATTTTGTATCCTGTGACTGCAAAATTCATGGATGAACTCTAACAGTTTTCTGGTGGAGTCTTTCAGATTCTGTAGGTGTAGTATCAGGTCATCTGCAAATAGTGATAGTTTTACTTTTTCCTTTCCAATTTGGATACCTTTTATTTCTTTTGCTTCTCTGATTGCTGTGGCTAGGACTTCCAAAACTATGTTGAATAGTAGTGGTGAGAGCGGACATCCTTGACTTGTTCCTGATCTCAGTGGGAATTCATTCAGCTTTTCAGCATTGAGAATGATGTTAGCTGTGGGTTTGTCATATATGTCCTTTATTATGTTGAGGTAGGTTCCCGTTATGCCCACTTTCTGAAGGGTTTTTATCAGAAATGGGTGTTGGATTTTGTCAAAGGCTTTTTCTGCGTCTATTGAGAGGATCATGTGGTTTTTATTCTTCAGTTTGTTCATGTGGTGTATCACACGGACTGATTTATGGATATGGAAGAATCCTTGCATCTCTGGGATAAATCCCACTTGATCATGATGTACAATCCTTTTAATGTATTGTTGGATCCAGTTTGCTAGTATTTTGTTGAGGATTTTTACGTGTATGTTCATTAGCGAAATTGACCTGTAATTTTCTTTTTGTGTGGTATCTTTGCCTGGTTTTGGTATCAGGGTGATGGTGGCCTCATAGAATGAGTTTGGGAGTGTCCCTTACTCTGCGATTTTTTGGAATAGTTTCAGAAGGACAGGTGTGAACTCTTCTCTAAATATTTGATAAAATTCACCTGCAAAGCCATCTGGTCCTGGACTTTTGTTTGTTGGAAATTTTTTTATCACAGTTTTAGATTTCTGTACTTGTGATTGATCTGTTTATCTTTTTTATTTCATCTTGGTTTAGTCTTGGAAGACAGTACTTTTCTAAGAATTTGTCCATTTCTTCTAGGTTTTCCGTTTTATTGGCGTATAGCTGTATATAGTCGTCTCTTATGATCCTTTGTATTTCTGTGGTATCCGTTGTTACTTCTCCTTTTTCATTTCTAATTTTATTGATTTAAGTCCTCTCTTTTTTCCTTAATAAGATTGGCTAAGGGTTTATTGATTTTGTTGATCTTTTCAAAGAACCGTCTTTTCGTTTCATTGATCTTTTCTGTGGTTTTCTTCATTTCTATTTTATTGATTCCTGCTGTGGTCTTTATGATTTCTTTCCTTCTACTCACTTTAGGTCTTGTCTGTTCTTCTCTCTTGAGCTGCTTTAGCTGTCAAGTTAAGTTTGTTTATTTGAGATTTTCTTGTTTCCTGAGGTAGGCTTGTCTTGCTATAAACTTTCCTCTTAGAATGGCTTTGGCTGCATCCCGTAGGTTTTGGAGTGTCATGTCTTTGTTGTCATTTGCCTCTAGGTTTTTTTAATTTCCTCTTTGATTTCTTCAGTGATCCATTGGTTGTTTAGTAGCATGTTGTTTAGTCTCCACTTGTTCATGTTTTTTGCAGTTTTTTTCTTGTTGATTTCCAGTCATGTAGCGTTGTGGTCAGAAAAAATGCTTAATATGATTTCCGTTTTCTTAAGTTTACTGCGGTTTGATTTGTAGCCCAGGATGTGATCTGTCTTAGAGAATATGCCTGTACACTTGAGAAGAATGTGTATTCTGTTGCTTTTGGATGGAATGTCCTATTAATATCTATTGTGTTCATCTGGTCTAATGCTTCATTCAGGGCCTGTGTTTCCTTGTTGATTTCTGTCTGGTTGATCTGTCCATTGCTGTAAGTGGGGTGTTAAAGTCCCCCACTATGATTGTGTTATTGTCAATTTCTCCTTTTAAGGTTGTTAGCAGTTGGCTTATATATTGTGGTGAACCTATGTTGGGTGCGTAGATATTTAAAATTCTTACATCTTCTTCTTGGATTGATCCTTTGGTTATTATGTAGTGATCTTCCTTGTCCCTTAAAATATTCTTGATTTTAAAGTCTATTTTGTCTGATATGAGTCTTGCTACTCCAGCTTTCTTTTAATTCCCGTTTGCATGGAATATTTTCTTCCATCCTCTCACTTTCAATTTGTATGTGTTCCTAGAAGTGAAATGGGTCTCTTGAAGACTGCATATAGATGGGTCTTGTTTTTGTATCCATTCAGCCAGTCTATGTCTTTTAGTTGGGGTGTTTAGTCCATTAACATATAAGGTAATTATTGATATGTATGTTCTTATTTCCATGTTATTAATTGCTTTGGGTTTGTTTTTGTTTTTTCTTCCCTTCTTTTGTTCTCTCCTCTTGTGGTCTGATGACTGTCTTTGGTGTTGCATTTGGGTTGATTTTTCTTACTTGTTTGTGTATCATTTATAGATTTTTGGTTTGCAGTTACTCTGAAGTTTTGATATAAGTGTCTATATATATATATACAAAATTGTTTTAAGTTGTTGGTCTCTTAATTGCAAGGGCATCTCCAGTGTCCTGTATTTATACCCTCCTCTTCTCAAGATTTCTGATTTTGGTGACATAATTGTGTATGGTTAATTTCGTCTCTTTACTGTATATATACCTTTACTGGTGAGCCTTGTCATTTGTGGAATTTTTGTTTCTGGTTGTGGCCTTTTCTGCCTAGAGAAGTTCCTTTAGTATTTGTTGTAAGGCTGGTTTAGTGTTGTTGAATTCTCTTAGCTTTTGCTTATCTGAGAAGCTTTTGATTTCTGCTTCAAATCTGAATGAGAGCCTTGCTTGGGTAAAGTCATCTAGGTTGGAGGTTTTTTCCTTTCATCACGTTGAGTATATCATGCCACTCCCTTCTGGCCTGCAGAGTTTCAGCTGAAAAATCTGCTGATAACCTTATTGGGGTTCCCGTGTATGTTACTTGTTTCTTTTCCTTAGCTGCTTCCAAGATTTTCTCTTTGTCTTTAATTTTGGTCAATTTGATTAATATGTGTCTTGGTATATTCCTCTTTGGGTTTATTTTATATGGAACTCATTGCGCTTCCTGGATTTGAGTGAGTGTTCCTCTCCCATGTTAGGGAAGTTTTCGGCTATTATCTGTTTTTTTTTTTTGTATTGCTATTTTCTTGGGCCACTCCTGCGGCATATGGAGGTTCCCAGGCTAGGGGTCAAATCGGAGCTGTAGCCGCTGGCCTACACCACAGCCACAGCAATGTGGGATCCGAGCCATGTCTGCGACCTACACCACGGCTCATGGCAACGCTGGATCCTTAACCCACTGAGCAAGGCCAGGGATCAAACCCGCAACCTCATGGTTCCTAGTCGGATTCATTAACCACTGAGCCACAATGGGAACTCCTCGGCTATTATCTTGAATGTTTTTTCTGTCCCCTTCTCTCTCTCTTCTCCTTCTGGCACCCCTATAATATGGATGTTGGTGCTTTTAACATTGTCCCAGCATTCTCTGAGACTCTCTTCATTTCTTCTCAATCTTTTTTCTCTTTACTGTTCTGCATCTGTGATTTCCACTAATCTGTCCTCCACCTCACTCATTTGTTCTTCTGCCTCCTGTGTTCTGCTGTTGGCTGCTTCTAATGAATTTTTTATTTTAGTTATTGTATTTTGCATCTCTTCTTAAGTTTTATATCTTGTATCTCTTTGCTCAGTGTTTCCTGTAAGTTATCCATCTTTGCCTCCAGTTTATTTCCAATGTCTTGCATCATCTTCAGCATTGACAGTCTAAAGTCTTTTTCCTGGAAGGTGAGAATCTCCTGATCACTTAGCTGTTTTTCTAGGGTTTTTCCTTTCTCCCTCATCTGAGTTATAATTCTCTGTCTTTTCATTTTTGTAGGTTTTTGGTGTGGTGACCTTTTTACAGATAATAGAGTTGTAGCCTCTTGTACTTACGGTGTTTGTCCTCCTTGTGGCTGAAGTCAATATGGGGGCTTGCTGTAGGCTTCCTGATGGGGGGGGGCTGATGCCTGCCCACTGGTAGGTGGAGCTTATTCCTATCCCTCTTTGTCTCTGGGTGAGAATAGAGGCAGCTGTGTGCCTGAGGGGTCTTTAGGCAGCCTGTTTAGTGATGGGCCTGGCTGTGATCCCACCTGGATTGTTGTTTGGCCTGGGGCCTCTCAGCACTGATGGGTGGGGCCAGATTTTCCCAAAATGGCCACCTCCAAAGAAATGCATGCTGATGAATATTCCTGAGAGCTTTGCTTCCAATGCCCTTCCCCCACAGTAAGCCACATTCACCCCCTGTTCTCCCAGGAGGTCCATAAGAACTGTAGTCAGGTTTGACCTAGATTCCTACAGAGCCTTTGCTTTGCCCTGGGACCCAGTGCACGTGAAAGTCTGTGTGTGCCTTTTCAGAATGGGGTCTCCATTTCCCCCAGTCCTATGGAGCTCCTGCACACAAGCCCCACTGACCTTCAATGCCAGATGCTCTGGGGGCTCGTTCTCCCAGTGTCACATCCCCATGTGTGGGGGTTTGATGTGGGGCTGAGAACTCTCACTCCTGTAGGTGAGTCTCTGTGGTACAGTTACTTTCTAGTCTGTGGAGCTTCCCACCTGGGAGCTCTGGGGTTGTTCATATTGTGTAATTGCCCCTCCTACCTTTTGATGTGGCCTTCTCTTTGTCTTCCGGAATAGGATATCTTTTTCAAAGTTTCTGGTCCATTTGGTGGAAGATTGCTCAGCATTTGGTTGTAAATTTTGTTGTGTTTAGAAGAGAAGTTGAGCTCCAGTCCTTCTGTTCTGACATCTTAATCTCCTCATAATGTATCTTTGAAAACTGGTGTACATTTTACACTTAAAGCGCCTCTCAATTTGAACTTGCCCCAGTTCAAATGCCTAATGGCTAGTGGATGGTTAGTGGCTACCACTGTTGGACACTTCAGCTTTAGAAATAGGACTAATGGCTGGAAGATAGAGAAAAGGCAAATTCAGTTCAATATAGTAGAGATTACTTTCCAATGACTGGACCTATTTGGCGATGAGATGCTTTTCTTTATAGTGTGGCCCTTGTCATTAAAAGAGAGGTTGGTCAGATTTTCAAAGAGAAGGGATTATTTTTACGTTAAGGAGAACTTGTTTGTTTTTTCAAAGATTAATTTCTTTTCTTTTTTTTTTTTAAGGGCCATACCCGCAGCATGTGGAACTTCCCAGGCTAGGGTTTGACTCAGAGCTGTAGACACTGGCCTGCTCCACAGCAACAGCAATGTGGAATCTGAGCTGCATCTGTGACCTGTACCACAGCTCGCAGCAACACTGGATCCTTAACCCACTGAGTGAAGCCAGGGATCGAACCCGCATCCTCATAGATACTAGTCAGGTTTTCAATGAGCCGCAGTGGGAACTCCCGAATTTCTTTATTTACACTTTTAATAATATATGCTCATTTAAAAAATTCAAATAATGCAATTAAAAATTAGGAGTTCCCTCCCTAAATCTGCTCACCTGCCTTCTTTCATACAAACTGAATCTTTTACTCAAATTTATACTGTTCTGTAACTTTTGTTTTTTGGGTTTTTTTTTTTTTTTTTCTTTTGGATAAAGTTATTCTGGGTATCCTTCCATGTTAGCATAAATAGATAAACTTTTTTTAAAGTATGAACTTTAATACTCTGTTTTATGGATATATATAAAACTTTATTTGGTCAGTCCCCAAAGCTGCATTGGAAATATCCTCAATGCCCTTGTGTGCATATATTGCCAGATCCAAAGGTATGTTCATTTTAAATTTGGATAAATATTGCCAAATTGCTTTCCTAAAAGGTTGTACCAACATACAGAATACATGACTTCTGAGGTCTTTCCTTCTAAGATTTACCTAGTGTCAGAAGCTCTTGCACTAATATTGAAGAGATAGTTTATTTCAGTGCTAAATATCTTAGAGTGTACAGAGTGCTCTGACATTTAATAGCTCTGTTGAGTGATCTCAATTATTTCTAGAAATAGAGGACCAGGACTGTCCGTTCTTATAGAGGATTATACGGGTAATGGATTGCTCAGCCTGAACTAGACACTAGATCCAACATTTTATTTTAAAACTTTCATAGGGTCTGTTTCCTTATGATAACCGAGTCTTTTCTTCTTTCCTTTTTGTGCCCTGTTTTCCTAGAAGCTTAACACTGCTGGCTCCTTTGTGGTTTGAACATTGCTGGGCACCTGGTTAACTTTCCTTAGAGAAGTTGTTTGTTCTTGGCAGCTTCTTTCTCAGGGCAGAAGTGCTTTTGAGATAATATTTTAGTTTGTTTAGTGTCTCATATTTTCCTGTTGAGTAGAGTGTCTGATTGTAGATGAATTGTCCAAAAGGCCAGTCTCAGTTAATGAAAAGTATCAATAATCACCATCATCTTCATCATAGCTAGCATTTTTCGAATAAGGGCTATGAAAAATACGGTTTTAAAGTCAAGTTTAATTTTTAGCTGCTTTCTGTTTTTAGCCTAACTTTTAACTAAATTTTGTTTGGTTTTAGGTTTGCTCACCTTATAAATGTGGAGTTTTTTGATGACTTATTAGTAGTTCTACATTCTCTCATTGAGTCTGGTGTAAGTAACTCTACTTTTGAATTACTTTTCAAGATATAATGGTAATTATTCTTAATACTCTTTTTTTTTCTCTTTTCATTTTAAGGACCTAAGCTATCAAGAAAGTCTTCACTGTGTTCAGACTGCTTTTCATATTCTTTCTGGGCAAGGTAAGACACTTTCTTGATTGAGTTTTGTTGGCTTTAACTTTGGAGGCTGTAACATACCTAATTGGTGTTTATTGTCATTTCAAAGGTGATGTACTGAATATTGATCCAATGAAATTCTATACACATCTTTACAAAACACTGTTCAAGTTACATGCAGGTATGTAAGATTAGGTAATGCGTCTTTAATTTTTCTCTTTTAAGAATATGTTGTGACAGAAATTATAGTCAAGGAAAACTGAGAAATAGGAGCTGGTATATAAAATGCTGGCCTTCCAGTGCCGCATCTATATTGAACTGTCAGTGAGACTTGGAGAGAGAACTTTAGGAATTGACCGGAGATGCAGTATGACTCCTGGCATCCTGTGAACAGTGTAGCACCACTGCATCACTGAGGGAAGTGATGTGGGACCTGTAGAACAGGCTCATCTTGGATTTTTCCAGAGTTTAGTGAAGTTGCATAATGAAATAGCAATGAAAATAGCCCTGAAGGGTGTATCTGCTATTTTAGGTGCTACAAATGAAGGGGTTGAGATCGTCCTTCAGTGCCTTGACGTCATGCTGACTAAACGCAGAAAGCAGGTTTCTCAGCAGCGGGCCCTGGCCTTCATCAAGCGCCTCTGTACCCTTGCTCTTCACGTGCTTCCAAATTCAAGCATTGGCATTTTAGCAACTAACAGAATATTAATGCATGTAAGTATTGAGACAAACGAATAGAGCTAGTTCTTGCATTGCAACAGTACTGTTTTGTTTGATGCACGTCTTTTTCCTCATTTACATTATTATTTTAATTATAAAAGTGATTCACACAACAAAATTAGGTGATAAGAGAGAAGTACATAAAATTACAAAAGGAAAGCATTTCACCCTGGTGACGCTATGCAAAGATAACCATTTTTACCATTGGTCAGTGTCCTTCCAGCAGACTTCAAAATTCATTTATAAATGTGTTCACCACACAGACACACACACACACACAAACAATGGAACTTTTTTTTTTTTTTAATAGAAAGGTGATTGAAGGGATTATGATATACATTATTCCTCTACAACTATTTTCTTTTTATTTTTTTGCTTTTTTTTTTAGGCCACATCCGTGGCACATGGAGGTTCCCAGGCTAGGGGTTGAATTGGAGTTACAGCCGCTGGCCTACACCACAGCCACAGCAACGCAGGATCCGAGCTGCGTCTTCAACCTACACCACAGCTCATGACAACACCAGATCCTTAACCCACTGAGCAAGGCCAGGATCAAACCTGCAAGCTCATGGGTTACTAGTTGGATTTGTTTCCGCTGCGCTACAAAGGGAACTCCCCACAACTTTTTTTTTTTAAGCACTTAATGGTAATGAACACATAGTTCTTACTCTGTGACTTCAGCTGTTATAATGCTTTTATAAAAATTAACTTGCTTAATTTTCATAACAACTTTGTGAAGTAGCTACTGTTATTGTTCCCATTTTATAGATGAGGAAAACAGACCCACAGAGTCTAAATAACTTGCCTAAAGTGATACTGCTAGTAAGTAGAAGAGGTGGAATTTAAATTAGGCATTGTGGCTTTTTCTTTTTCTTCCTTTTTTTTTTTTTTTTTTTTGGCCTGCAGGTGCACATGTGGCATATCAAATTCCTGGCCAGGGATCAAATCTGAGCCACAGCTTTGACCTATGCCACTGCTGTGACAATGCCGGTTCCTTAACCCATTGCAACACAGTGAGAACTCCTGGCTTCTTCTTTTGATGGGCGTATATTCTTTCCTTTTTTTTTTTTTCGCTATTACGAATGATGTTACAGTAAATATTTTTATATGTATAATTATTTCTATAGGAAAGATTCCTAAAAGAAGGATTGATGAAGAAAGAATATCTTTTTTTTTCTTTTGCAAGATAAAGTTAATTCTCTTCAAAACAAGCAAATAAAATATTTCTTTGCAGTTTTTATTTCTTATGGTATAAACTTAAATTGCAAAAATTAATACTAGGTATAAAGTGCATGTGCTTATAGCTCTTATATAACTATAAAATCAAATTATATTTACATACAAATAGAAGTGCAGAACCCAATAACATTCTTAAAGTTAACAATATTACTTCAATTAATCCTTCTTTTTATGTGATATTTTTGCAGACTTTCCCCAAAACAGATCTGTTGCTTGATAATGAATCGCAGGGAAGTGGAGTTTTCCTTCCTGAGCTGGATGAACCTGAGTACTGTAATGCTCAGAACACTGCACTTTGGGAATTGCATGCATTGCGGGTAGGACTGTCTGTTCCCTTACACTCTCCCCTGCCCTTTGTGAACAATTTTTTTTTTCAGTGTTTCCCCAAATAGTTATAATTGCCAGAGAACTTAATATATTTTGTTTTGGGAGTGTTTTTCCCAGAATACCTATTTTATTTTTTTGTCTTTTTAGGGCTGCTCCTGCGGCACATGGAGGTTCCCTGGCTAGGGTCGAATCAGGGCTTACACTGGCCTACATCACAGCCACAGCAACGCCAGATCCAAGCCATGTCTGTGACCTACACCACAGCTTGTGGCAACTCTGGATCCTTAATCCACTGAGTGGGGCCAGGAGTCTAACCTGAATCCTCATGGATACTGGTCAGATTTGTTTCCACTGAGCCATGACAGGAACTCCCCCAGAATTCCTGTTTTATTTTTCCCTGCCCTCATTGTTAAGATGTTGAGATGCGTTTTCTAAGGAAGCAGAAAATGATGGCAATTTTTGTGGTGTGAAATTTCTTGAAATCTTTCCCTAACACTATTCAGAATAGAAGGTTTGTCATTGGGTATATTTGTTTCCTGTCTTGAATATTCAGGGAGACTTTCGTACAGCCACCAGTTTCAAGAAGGTTTCACCTCTGTTGTGATCATACAGTGCAGACAGCAGCATTAGAATGAGGCTTACAGGAAATATATTTTCTTTTCATCCTGTAAAAGCAAGACAAAGCTATGTCACTGGTAACTTGGTATCAAACAGATTTGTGTTGGAATCCCTTGAGCAAAAATAGTTTTTTTCTGTAGGTATATGGTTCTTATGAATTACATATGCATATGCAGTTCTAAAAAAATTAGTGTTTATTGAAGTGTAGCTGGTGTATTATAAAATATTGACTTGTGCAAAATGTGATTGTCTTGTTCCCTTCAGCGACATTACCACCCCATAGTGCAGAGATTTGCAGCTCACCTCATCGCTGGAGCTCCTTCTGAAGGCTCAGAAGCACTCAAACCAGAGTTGAGCCGAAGGTAGTATTTAGCATTGCCTTATTACAGAACTTCAAATTTCAGTTGATAGCTTTTTTTTTAAACTAAGAGAAGTCTGTTTTACAAAGTAATAGATTTCAAAATGTAAAGTGCTAGTTGGTTATCTGACTTTGGTCTATGTAACATTCCTGAATTATTCCAAAGGGAAAACATGCTGACTCGGGGTGGGGGCTGGGTGACGGGGGAGGGTCAAAGAACGTTTCACACATACAGATCAGTAGAAAGAATAGCATAGTGAATCCCCAAATGCTAATTACTTAGGTTTAGCATTTAAGAAGATATGCCATATTTGCTCTACAGGAAGACCCATGAATCCAACCACAACGAGACTCCTGTTTCTCTTTGAGTGGTTCTGCTAGGACCAGAAAGGGAGAAGTGAGGAGGGAGAGAAAAGAAGTACTTTGAACACTGCCAACCAGGAGGGAGCAGTCTCTTTCCTTGGCGCTCACAGCCATTTCTATTCAGTGCCCCCTGATCTGTGATTTGGACTGGTGCTTCTAGCATTCACCTTATACTCTTCCAGATGGGAAAAGCATCCTCCTAAAAGAACAACTTTTTATTCTGAAAAATTTTAAAAAGTACAGAGAAGTTGAAACAGTATAAATCACTCCCCCATTAGCAAATACTTCAGTTATACAGAAAATGATATAAAAAACACCCTCTAATATTCCCACTACTCAGAATTAATATTTTGCTGTAGATTTTTCTCCTTTGCAAGCCCACTTGTTTCTTTAAATTGGAGATCACAGACAAGTGATCTTAAGGCAAGATTTTTGGCCCCTTCAGAGTTTGAATAAAAATGTCATTAGTTGCTATCTTTTAAATATTGGAAGCATTCACCTAAACACCACATTTCCAGCTTCTCTTGAAGTATTGACTGGGAGATTTGGCAAAACAGGTCCTCTGTTTTAACCTGGCAGTAGTAAGCTGCTTCCCTTTCTAAATGAGGCATAAATTTCTTGTAAATCCATTTCCTTCTGAGTAAGATAAAAATAACCTTTGGTCTTATTAACTAAGACCTATTATATAACTAGGTCTTATTAACTAAGTAAGATGGCCATTTACTTTTTTCATCCCTCAAACTTCCCACTTGTCCCCCAGTTTTATTTTTCAAAAGGAAAAAAGAGAAAATGATTTTTTTCACTTTTTCATGATCCTTTTCTGGCGTGTTTTTATCAGAGATCTTCAACTTTTTGCCTCATTTATGCCAGAAGTTTCCTTTTCAGGAGGAAGATGAGGCATGGGTTTATCCCAGAACCTTGAAAAAGGAGACCTCATGACGGGCTTCCCCTGGAGAGTGGCACTTGGGATGTGAGCCTGATTGCAACCCTGAAGGCCCTTGCTAGTCTCCTTTGGGGAAAGTGGACCAGTCTCAAATCATTAAGGATTCATTTAGATGCATAGGTATAGACATTTACTCTCTCCTGATTGGCTTCTCTTTACTTTCAGTCCAGGCAAACAACTGAAGGGTTGAGCTGAAATCCATGGAAAATAACTCCATGCCTTATACTCTCATGACTAGCTTACACTCAGCATATTGTTCACATACCTGGTTGAGTTGAGATTTGATCACGTTGAGCTTGAGGTCTTTTGCTCAGCCTTTTCATCCAGGCCTATATTTCTGAATGTATACTGTACATCTCTGAGGTGAATTTAGTTGGATAATGGTGTCATAAGATGAGATTTAGGATTATTTAAATAAATATATTTTGTTGGTTTCCAAAGAAAACAAAAACACAAATGAGAAAAGATATGTATTCCTGTGTTCATTGCAGCATCATTTACAATAGCCAAGATATGGAAGCATCTTAAGTGCCCTGATTTATCAATAGATGAATGGATAAAGATGAATTATACATACATAATACAATGGAATATTACTCAGTCATGAAAAGAATTAAAACTTGCCATTAGCAATATCATGGATGGACCTAGAGGGTATCATACTAAGTGAAATAAGTCACAGAAAGACAAATACATGGAGTTCCCATCTTGGCTCAGTGGTTAACGAATCTGACTAGGAACCATGAGTTTGCAGGTTTGATCCCTGTCTTTGCTCAGTGGGTTAAGGATCCGGCATTGCCATGAGCTGTAGTGTAGATTGCAGACATGGCTTAGATCCTACGTTGCCGTAGCTCTGGTGTAGGCTGGCGGCTATAGCTTCAGTTGGACCCCTAGCCTGGGAACCTCCATAGGCTGCAGGTGTGGCCCTAAAAAAAGACAGAAAAGAAAAAAAAAAAAAAAAAAAAAAAAAAAGACAAATACTGTATGATTTCACCCCACCCCCCCAAAAAACTAGAACAGATGAACAAAACAGAAACAGATTTATAGATACAGAGATATAGGTAGTTGCCAGAAGGGAAGGGGTTAGGAGGAGGAGAGAAATTGGTGGGGGGAGATTAGGAGATGCATACTTAATAGTTACAAAATAAATGAGTCATAAGTATGAAATGTACAGTGTAGAGAATGTATGAAATAATTATGTAATGTCTTTGTATTATGACAGATGGTAACCAAACTTCTTGGGATGATCATTTTGAAATGTATAGAAATATCAAATCACTATGTTGTGTAACAGGAGCTAACATACTGTTGTAGGTGAATTATACTTTAAAAACAGACTAATAGAAAAGATCAGACTTGTGGTTACCAGAAGGGGAATTGGATGAAGGCAGTCAAAAGGTAAAACCTCCAGTTAGAAGATAGCAAAGTAGGAGAGATGTAATGTACAACACGATAAGTATAATTAACACTACTGTATGCTGTATATGAAAGTTAAGAGAATAAATCTTAAGATTTCCCATCAGAAGGAAAAAAATTATTTTCTATTTAATTTTGTATCTGTATGAGATGATGGATGTTCACTAAACTTACTGTGATATTCATTTCATGATGTATGCAGATCAGATCATGCTGTACAACTTAAACTTACATAGTGCTCTATGTCAGTTATATCCCAGTAAAACTGGGACAAAGATTTTAATGAGAAAAAAGTCACAAAAACCAAACCGAGGTTGTGTTATATACGGGTTTAGAATAATCAGTCATTCTCTGGGTACAATTTAATTATTTTCAAGTTATACAGATTTGGTGGTGTCTTTCATTTCTTACATTTTTGATTATAGATCTGCTACAGAACTTTTTGAGGCTTACAGCATGGCAGCAATGACATTCAATCCTCCTGTTGAATCTTCAAACTCCAAAAGGAAAGTATGTGGTACTTTTCATTTATTAAAAAAAAAAATGAAAAAACTAAATTAATATCTCTTAACTGATTTCAACTTGCTAAATTGTTTTCTAGGTAGTTTTTTTGTGTGTGTTTAGGAGTTGACAGTAGGAAGGATCTCTGGGGATGGAATTCTATAGAGAAAGTCATGAAACTTTCATTTCATTTAGGATATGGCTGATATGACCTATCTCCTGTCATTGTTATGTTTCATGTGTTGTTTGGGGTCAGCTGTTCCTTTGCTCAGGGCTTTGCTTTTGCTTATGGCATAAAAACTTTTAACTCAAAAAAATTTTTTTTTTTTTTTTTTTTTTTTTTTGTCTTTTTGTCATTTCTTGGGCCGCTCCCACGGCATATGGAGGTTCCCAGGCTAGGGGTCTAATCGGAGCTGTAGCCACCGGCCTACACCAGAGCCACAGCAACGCGGGATCTGAACCACGTCTGCAACCTACACCACAGCTCGCGGCATCGCCAGATCCTTAACCCACTGAGCAAGGGCAGGGATTGAACCCACAACCTCATGGTTCCTAGTCGGATTCGTTAACCACTGCGCCATGATGGGAACTCCTAACTCATACTTTTAATATTTTTTTCAGGATAAAGTTTTACAAGGGGATTCATTTTTGAATGAAGATTTAAATCAGCTAATCAAAAGATATTGCAATGAAGATGCTACTCCGTTGCCTCTGGATTTCACCAAGTATTTGGAAACATCACAACGGTAGTAGAAGAATGAGGAGTCAGTGGACTTTTTTGTATATTTTTGTGTTTGTGCAGATGCACATAAAGCTATGTCATTAATTTAGGACCTTCTTGAGGAGGAAGAATTTCCCTTTGCTTGGCACAGAGTTCTGCCAATTGTGAAAAGAGGCACAGGAAAATCAAGACCATAAGATTGCTTTTTATCATTCAGTGACTCTTTATAACCAAATAAACATTTTTATTGCAACACCACAATGGAAATAACATTCTAAATTTGGGTGTATATAATTTTATGAAGATTTTTTGAGAAAAGGAAGAATAGCTTGCAATTGGATACCAGGTTCTTTGACTCTTACTAGATGGTATGCTTCAAGAAGTAACCTAATTTCAGAGTTCCTCTGTGGCTCAGCAGGTTTAAGGACCTGGTGGTGGTCCTGGAGAGGCTCTGATCACTGCTCTGGTGCAGGTTTGATCCCAAGGCCAGGAACTTCTGCATGCTGCAGGAGCAGCAAAGAAAAGAAAAAGAAGTAATCTAATTTGGCCTATGTGAAAAAGAATGAGGGGCGTCATGGCTACTGTCAAAGTCTGAGTGTGATTCTAGTCTCTTCGAAGTTCTTTGCATTTTCTGTCATGCCCTGGAGGTTAATGGGGGGGGGGGGGAAGAATTGCTCCCAGGTAGAAAAAAGTCTGAGACTTTACTATTCTGTTTTAAGGATAAACAGTACCCAGTGAGGGGCTTCTCCCACTGCCTTTTTTTTTTTTTTTTTTTTTTTTTTTTTTGAGATGAAATGCCTATTCTTATGAATACATTTTAAAAGCAGTATTTTATCTAACAGCTATTGTTTTATTCTAGGAATGGCCTATGAAATGTGTTTTAATAACCAGGTTATAAATATTCTCTACTGTGAATAGTTGAACAAAACAGCTGTTTTTTTCTGCTTCCTGTTCTTCTGATGTGAGAATTTTAAGAAATGCATAGCAGTCCAACTAAATCTCATATTTCTTGGGAGAAAATAGCTTCAAATGATGCAACTGACAAGGACTTAATCTCTAAAATATACAAACAACTTATACAACTCAACAGCAAAAAAGCCAACAAGCGAGTTGAAAAATGGGCAAAAGACCTGAATAGACATTTCTTCAAGGAAGATGTACAGATGGCCAACAAGCACATGAAAAAATACTGAACATCACTGATTGTTGGAGAAATGCAAATCAAAACCACTATGGGATACCACCTCACACCAGTCAGAATGGCCATCATGAATAAGTCCACAAATGACAAATGCTGGGAGAGAGTGTGGAGAAAAGGGGACCCTCCTACACTGTTGGTGGGGATGTAAATTGGTAAAACCACCATGGAAAACAGTATGGAGGTTCCTCAGAAAACTAAATACAGAATTACCATATGATCCAGCAGTCCCACTCTTGGGCATATACCCAGACAAAACTTTCCTTGAAAAATACACATGCACCCGTATGTTCATTGCAGCACCATTTACAATAGCCGAGACATGGAAACAACCTAAATGTCCATTGACAGACAAATGGATTAAGAAGATGTGGTACATATGTGGTACATAATGGAATACTACTCAGCCATAAAAAAGAAAAATAATGCCATTTGCAGCAACATGGATGGAACTAGAGACTATCATATTAAGTAAGTCAGAGAAAGACAAATACCATATGGTATCACATATCTGGAATAGAATATATGACACAAGTGAACCTTTCCACAGAAAAGAAACTCATAGGAGAACAGACATATGGTTGCCAAGGGGGGGAGGGGGAAAGGAGTGGGATGGACTGGGAATCTGGGGTTAATAGATGCAAACTATTGCGTTTGGAATGGATAAGCAGTGAGATCCTGCCGTATAGCACTGGGAACTGTGGTCACTTGTGATGGAGCATGATGGAAGATGGTGTGTGTGACTGGGTCACTTTGCCGGACGGTAGAAGATTGACAGAGCACTGTAAACCAGCTATAATGGAAAAAAAAAATCATTTGAAAAAAATAAATCTCCTATTTCTTCAAAATTATAGAAGCTAAATATTTTAGTTTAGTGCTTAAAGTTTTTTTTCCTTGTGAAATAAAATAGTTTATCATTTCCAGCAGAATGATGAACATCAGCTTAATAGTGCATGTTAATCTTTTAGCATATTATATATGATTTTTTAGTGTTTCTAAGGTCAGTTTTTTAGGCTTGATTATTTAATGGTGAGAAATGTGTTATTCAGCATAAAATATTTGCTTTTAACCCATTTTCTAGATATCAGAGTCCAAGAATGTTATGAATATTTGTTAAGATGACCAAGGGGTCTTTCCCCTTTGGAGTATGAGTGACCAATACATGTCACAAAGCATTTATTTTCCAAACATATACAAATACATTTATAGTTCACTTTGGCAGCAGAAACTACAGGCAAAAAATCAATTTTGAGAGAAATTCATCAGCTATTTCACACTTGTATTATGCTTTTAATCTTGTTACATATATAGAGACTCACAGTGGGACCATAAAATTATACATCTAGAATTTGAATAGCCTCTATGAATCTGAGGATGAAACAGATTTATGCACTAACTTCTATAACTTTGTATTGATGAGTTTCACTTTCAGAGCTAAATATCATAGTCATTAATAATAACACACAACACACACCCTGAGGCTATAATAAGCTACAGCCCTAACAGTTTTTAACTAAATAGTGAGCACCTACTATGGGCTTAGCACTGTGCTAGGCACTTACAAGTAAAGTGAAGTAGTAAGATGCAGCCTCAGTCTTCTATGTGCTTACATGCCAAGTCAGATCATTTACACTTTTTTTTTTTAATGTGACACTACCCAATTCAACGTCAGAGTGAGTTGTTTCAAATTTCAGGGACCTGTATCATCTGAAATATGGAGGGTTTCAGAGGCCTGCCTATTGGCAGACTTGAGCATAGTATGTTTTGGATCTGTGATTTGTATACAAACAGCTTGATAATCATCAAGATTCAGTATTTCTTATCAAAATCCTTAGGCAAGCATTGCATTTAGGAAGTTGATAAGAGATGACAGAGACCATATAAATTGTTAACAATGGGAGTTCCCACCATGGCATAGTGGTTAATAATCTGACTGGGGTGGCTCAGGGTCGCTCCGGAGTTGCAGGTTTGATTCCTGGCCTGGTGCAGTGGGTTAAAGGATTCAGCAATGCTGCAGCTGTCGCATACATCGCAGCTGCAGCTGTCGCATACACTGCAGCCGCAGCTCGGAGTTAATCCCTGGCTGCATGTGTGACAGGTGCAGCCATAAAGTGGAAAAAACAAAACAATGTAATATATCATAGAAATGTTGACCCAGGTATGGGCTTTGAGTAAGAGGCAATCTCCTTTTCTAATAACTTTTTGGAGGGCCCAGGTATTCACCTCTTCTTGCCCTGCTGCTGATGTGAGAGAAGCAACTGAGAGCTCTTTCCCCACAGGCTGCCTTTCACTATGCCAAGTTTTAGATCAGACACCAGCCAGGAAAATCACCCTACTTACTGGCATGGGGACAGTTGTAGAGCTTTGTGATTTGGTTAATTCAGTTTTAATCACACCAGTATGAGAGTTCTGATTACTTTTCAGAATTAAGCAAGACCTGTGAGGATCTGGGCACAGGAGGAGAGGTGTATAGATATATTGGAAAGGGAGAGAACAGGAAAGGGAAGATGTTTTTAAAAAAGAATACATATGGAGCCATAGTTGAGGCTTTCTATCATTAATGAGCCTCCAGTGTCTCCAGGGCCATTACGATGGGAAACCTCTGGAGTTCTGTGGTGCAGTGGGTTAAGGATCCAGCTTTGTCACTGCAGGGGCAGTTTCAATCCCCCACATCACATGCCACAGATGATGCAGCCACCCCCCCAACCCCAAAAAGGGCTTTCTGTCACTATTGTGATGTCTTCCCTAGAACAAACAAATTTACTCATTAGCTTAATTTCAATAGATGTTACCAACGCTTAGTAAAAAAACTAAAAATTATTGAATATTAAAAAAGGGGAGAACTATATATGGAAGTAAATGTGACTAAAAAACAAGGCATCAGTACCTCACTTTTGTTAGGTCTGGACTCTGTATTACCTGCCAACTGGAGAATTTATAAATAACTTACTTGTTGAATGACATGAAAAGAGGCATTCCCTTTAAGACAGCACTTTCTGCCCCAATAATGTTCCTTCCTTCGGATTTATCCTCAGACTTACACTCAATTCCTTCACACCCTTACATAAACTTACATTAGTTTGCAAAACAGCCAATTCCAGATGAGGTGACTGAGAAAATTAATCTTTCTTCCAGCATCACACATCATATAGGATTGTTATTCAGATCCTTTCTTGCCAGCTATCATTACCTTAAAAGTTGACAACTAACAGAGTGACAATTCATGCTCCTTTTTGTTTTTAGTGAAGCATCTTAAAATACTTTTCCTCAAAATTTTGTAATAAAGCCAGCTTGCATATTTAGATTCTTTTCCTTATCAACTTCACTAATGAAAATGTGCCACCCAGATTTTTAGTAGTCTGAAAAGTATAATGTAATGACTATAGTCTGGGTAGCTATTTTATTTTTTTTTTTAATTTGCCTTTTTGGTTTTTTAGGGCTGAAACCACAGCATATGGAGGGTCCCAGGTTAGGGGTCTAATTGGAGCTGTACCTGCCAGGCTACATCAGAGCCACAGCAACCCCAGATCTGAACCGCGTCTGTGACCTACACCACAGCTCACAGCAATGCTGGATCCTTAACCTACTGAGCGAGGCCAGGGGTCAAACCCACAACCTCATGGTTCCTAGTCGGATTTGTTTCCTCTGCGCCACGATGGGAACTCCTGGGTGGCTATTTCAGATGTATTATAAACAATAGGATAATTTCATTTGGTATACTGATACAGCTGTATAATTCAGAGAAAATCTGTCAAGATTTCCTACTTTGGGCAAACACCAGGTTGTGCTGATTAGTCATAATAGTAAAGTAAATCCTGGAGTTCCCGTTATGGCTCAGTGAGTGGTTAATGAACCCGACTAGCATCCATGAGGACGTGGGTTTGATCCCTGGTCTCGTTCGGTGGGTTAAGGATCTGGCATTGCCATGAGCTATGGCGTAAGTTGCAGATACAGCTCGGATCCTGCATTGCTGTGGCTGTGGCTTGGGCTGGTGGCTACTGCTCAGATTAGACCCCTCACCTGAGAACCTCTGTATGCCGTGGGTGCAGCCCTAGAAAGACCAAAAAAAAAAAAAAAAAAAAAAAAAAAATCCTTTACATTTTGAGCAATATGTCTCTCCTAAAATCACAAAGACTCAACTACAATAGAGTATGTGTTTTCACTTCTCAATGGAATGAACCAAGTTGTTGCAACATAGGCAGTAGGCTGGGTTCATGCAAAACTTAGTCTCTCATTCAGTCTCAAAGTTTTAAGTTTCAGATTTTATGCTTCAGCCAAATCAATTATGTTAAAGTCTATGGGGTAGGGTTGGGGCAGGGCAGAACTTAGAAAGAGTCAAGGCCAGGTGATAAACCTAGTGAGACCAATCTTGCTTTCCATCTCTATACTCTGCACAGTTTTCACGTTGACTCGAGCCAATTAAACCAATAACTCGGTTTTTATTACACGGTAAGCACAACCAGAAAGGAAAAAGTGCCTATTAGTTTAGAGGAGCTTGTGATTTAGTGGTTTTGGATGTTTTTAAAAATGAGACAAGGAGTTACGGTCATAGCTCAGTGGTTAAAGAAACTGACTAGTATCCATGAGAACACGGGTTCAATCCCTGGCTCTGCTCAGTGGGTTAAGAATCTGGTGTTTCCGTGAGCTGTGGTGTAGGTCACAGACTTGGCTTGGATCCTGCATTGCTGTGGCTGTAGTGTAGGCCAGCAGCTACAGCTCTGACTCGACCCCTAGCCTGGGAACCTCCATATGCTGTGGGTGCAGCCCTCAAAAGACAAAAGATTAAAAAAAAAAAAAAGGCAGTATTGTGCATTTGTTGTAGACTATTTGATTTAAAAAGAAATCTGCAGCAGGGTTCAAATGATATGAAACTGGAATAGCTGAATTCTGTGGACAAGCAGATGGTAATTCTAGTGCTGAGGCTTTGAGTCAGTAAGAACTTCCAACAACAGGAAAGCTGCATTACACTTTTTTTTTAGAGTATGCAAAGAACTTGGGGATTGTTTTATTCATTTTTATGGTGAAAAACTTCTCAAAATAAAGGTTAGGGTTTTTAATGTGTTTCATAATTTGAAGAAAAATGTCTTAGGTATTCCTCTTGTGGCTCAATGAGTTAAGAACCCAACTTAGTGTCCATGAGGATGTGGGTTCAATCCTTGGCCTTGCTCAGTAGGTGAAGGATTTGGTGTTGCCATGGCTGTGGTGTAGGTGGGCAGCTGTGGCTCTGATTCAACCCCTGGCCTGGGAACTTCCATATGGCGCAGGTGCGGTAATAAGAAGAAAAAAGTCTTATATGTTTGGTTTTTTTTTTGTCTTTTCTAGGGCCACTCCCTCGGCATATGGAGGTTCCCAGGCTAGGGGTCTAATGGGAGCCGTAGCCACCAGCCTACGCCAGAGCCACAGCAACGCCAGATCCGAGCCACGCCTGCAACCTACACCACAGCTCATGGCAACGCCGGATCGTTGGCCCACTGAGCAAGGCCAGGGATCGAACCCGCAACCTCATGGTTCCTAGTCGGATTCGTTAACCACTGCGCCACGACGGGAACTCCTTAAATGTTAATATCCATAGATAAAATTTGGACTTTAGAGGAACACATTTCATTTTAAAAGACATAATATGCTTCATACCAAGAATAAGAAGAATCCTTTACACTTACATTTTAGTTTTATACAACACAGTTTTAAAAATAATTTACATTAAATGGCAAGTCTCCCTTGGATCAATAGCTCTTCAGTGAATCAGAAGTGAAAATGATGCCTTCTGGTCTAGTTCAGGTTTTTCGAGCATACATTTCTTTTTAGAAGATTTGTCTTCAAATAGTCAAATAGAACCACTAATGCTTCTAATCCATAAGCGATATCAAGAAAGCTATGTATAATAAATAGATAGGTACAGTGTCAGTACAAACCTTGCAAAATAAATAAACACCAACTCAATCTACTTCTGCTTTAAAAATACAGTTATGTTTCTTGTTAAGATGTTACAACTCAGTAGATACTATATTATATGTTATTCTAAATTCATTTTGTGGAAACCAAAAGTCTGTGAATATATAAGTAATAAACATAAAAAAAACCCCACCCAACATGATTCTATATGTAAAAAAGAATCCTAAGAGTACACTATGGTACACAATGTAGAAACTACACTGAACTACTTTTTAATGAATCTTACAGGACATATTTACACTTGCAATGCCCAAAAACTTCCAATTCTCAGCCATAAAACGTATGACCAAACTAGCTTGCTTATTTTTAGACCTCTGTGCCTCTTGTTCTCAGTTTTCTAAGTCGGGTCAGCAAACTATGGCCCTTTGGACCAGACTCCAGCCTGCCACCTGTTTCTGTGTGGCTCTTGAACTAAGAATGGTTTTTACATTTTTAAGTGATTTAAGAAAATCAGAAGAACATGACATGGGAAACTTATGTAAAATACTAATTTCAGTGTCTCTGAATAGCTTTATTGGACCACAGCCACATTCATTCATGTATGTATCGCCCATGACTGCTTTTGCACTAGAGCTGAGTAGTTGCAACAGAGACCATACGGTCCATAAAGCCTAAAATATTTACTATCTAGCCCTTCACAAAGTTTGCTGACCCTTGCTCTAAGTCAGTTATTGCAAGCTTAGCTATGTAGATCTTCTAACCGTTGACCTGTGTAAAATGGCAGTCTGCTGGGCTTCTCTGCTTCGTTCTTCAAGAAACTGGCCAGGAGCTAGCCCTCTGCCATTTTGTTTGTTACCTCAGCATGGGCCTCGTATCATGAGTTCAGAAATCATCAATTTCCAGTTTAATGAAAATAAGGAAATTATATTTATTTCCGTCATGATCATTCTTTAACTTCTTGCCAAAAGATCTTCACCTGTAAAGTTGTATCATAGGTTTGTTAGTATATTTAAACATGAAGGATCGGAAACACAAGTGTACTAAGGGTTTAGTGTTTTCAGCCAACATGAACCCAAAGCGCTGGTGGCTGGGTTTGGGGGAGAGACTGTTTCCTATAACTCACAGTGTTATAATATCATGTTCCTGGAAGGTGGAACATTAGGCTATTTTTGCCTGGAACACCACATTCTTTCTAGAGTTTTTTTTTTCTTCTTTAACCACAATTAAATTGTTCAACTTAAAAAAAAAAAGTGGACTTCTTTCAACTAGTTATATATATTCCTTCATATAAGGTAAATAACTACTTGTTTAGAAGGCCAATGGGAGAAAATTACATCTTTCTGGACCCCACATTGGTACCCCCCATCTTTAAGGGATAAAAACCCCTATAGGACAACAGAGGAGGGCACTCTTCTCCCCTTCTCAGCCTGTCCTGGGAGCTGTTTGTTTTCCTGTAATAAAGACTTTGCTTGCAAAAAAAAAAAAAAAAAGTATATATATATATATATATATATATATATTACTTGTTTAGAAATTCTTAGATTATTATTAGGGATAACTCTTTAAACTTTAGAGGTGAGTATTTTAGAATAACATGAAGTATTATATCACTTAGCAATAAGAATACTAAACTTATTTTCTTTTGAGCATATAGGAGAGGCCCTTCTTTTTTCACAAGTGTTCTTTCTTGGAAACATGATCTGTAACGTTAACATAAGACATATTTTCCCATAGATGCATCAATGGCTATTATTATTAAGTATTTTATCAATGGCTATTTTATTTTTACTTTTTTAAAAAATAAATTTTATTGGTGTATAGGCCGATGTTGTGTTAGTTTCAGGTGGACTGCAAAGTGATACCAATGGCTAATTTAAAGAGAAGCTTCCCAAGTTTAAGGAAAGATGTGAGGTTAATTGACTGATTCTGAATTGTCTGCTTACTGTAGAAAAATTGAGTCCAAAAGTAATCATCTAAATTTCCACTACCTTCCCTACTCCTAAAATACAAGCAAATAGAAATGCTCATTATAGCAAGCATATTATTTAAAATCAGATTTCTAGTGGAGTTGTATTCCTATGTGCTTTAACCTTCTGGCACACTGAGGGTTCCTTATACACAGAGTGTATTTTCACTCTATCATTATGGAGGTTATAATATACAGGTGTGTATAACATTATCATACTTATGATTTATTTGATGCTACATTCTTGCTATGGAAAACAATATTTAAAATTTGATTGCTGTTTGTAATGGTGTGTTCATAGACCAGGGTGAGTCATTTTCCCCAAACCTGAAGAAGCTCAACATGGTGCTAGGTCCTAAAGCTAACCTGGCTCTTGGAGAAGTACTGACTGTGACACTGCAGCAGAAAAGGAAGTGAACATGGAACTTTAAAAATGGGATACCAGGAATTCCAGTTGTGGCTCAGTGGTAATGAACCCGACTAGTATCCATGAGGATGTGGGTTTAATCCTTGGCCTCACTCAGTGGGTTAAGGATCTGGCATTGCCATGAGCTGTGGTGTAGGCTGGCAGCTACAGCTCTGATTAGACCCATACCCTGGGAACTTCTATATGCCATGGGTGTGGCCCTAAAAAGAAAAAAAAAAAAAAAAAAAAGGGATACCAGATGTACCTCAACAGAAAATGGGTACTGAGCCTTCTCAGAGTCTGGAACAGCCTAGGGCTTCCTATTCTGTGTATATTCACCATTATCTGAAGCTAGGTGATGTGGATTGCTGCCTTATTGCCAAGATTTCTTCCTGATGTGTCTTTGCAAGCAGAACCTAAACAGCTATGAATTGGAATAGCTGGAGGTGCAGATGTTCTGCAGGAAGTGGTTTCCTGTATTTGGCCTTATCTGTTTAGAAAGAGTTTTCTTTGTAAATGTACAATGGGGCTCCAGTTGTCTTAGGAGTGGCTCCTTAAACAATGGGTCAATGTAGCAGGCCTTCTTTGGAGCTGTTAGAAATCAAATGTGGCCCTGTCAAGAAGGATCAATGAATTATTTAATTATGAGCTTCTACAATTTTATGCAAGAAATATCTGACTGTGGTAAAGACAGATGATGTAACTCTGCAGTTTAGGAAACAATGCCTTCATTGTGCTGTTGGTTGTTCTTTTTCTCTTTTTTGGCCGCACCCAAGGCATATGGAAGTTCCTGGGACAGGGACTGAATCTAAGCCACAGCTGCCACCTATGCCACAGCTGCGGCAAAGCGGAATCCCTAACCAGACTAACTGGACTGGGAATCAAACCTGTGCCTCAGCAGCGATCAGATCCACTGTAGAGACAATCCTGGGTCCTTAACCTCCTGCACCATAGAGGGAATTCCCTGGTTGGTCTCTTGAGAATTTTAAATCTTAGAACTATGATGGACCATGTGAAAAGTGGGCTTTAATAATTCTTCGGGCTCATTAAGAAACTAAATGAAAAGAAATCTGCTTGGTTTCCTCAAAAGTATTTTTTTTTTAAATTCAAGTTCCATATAATATGTCTTTTTTAAGACAGAATGAAATGTACTCTATGTGAATACCAAGCAGTGAGCTGGCAACCAAAGGCATGATTTACTGCAGGCTGTTATTTTGCTTTCTTTTTAATCATCACACCCTGGTTCCCAGATTTTAATTTTTTAGTTGAGGCAGAAAAAGTTGAGGTTGTTGAGGCTCAATCAGACCTAAATTAGAAGAATATAAAACTAGAACACTAAAGGAATAAAAGCTGCATAGCAGCCTTCCAAGAATGTTCATGTGAGTTACCAGTAATTAAGATAGTTCTATGTCTGAAGAAATAAGGCTGTTGTAGTTTGGGCAAGTTCATTGTCCTCTTGGGGCCTTTAGTTATCTACAAAATAAGGGGGTCTAAAATTATAAACGCAGAAGGGATGTTTATCTTCAGAGCCCTTCTCCCTTAGGGTACCACTCTTACCTGCCCCCGGGACATCCTCCTCTTAGAAAAGACAAAAAGGGAGTGTACAAACTATGGCTTACTACCTAGTATAGGTTGACCCCCCGTTTCAGAATGGTGCAGTGACTCCGAATACCTGGATGAAATGTGCTAGCCTTGCTCACTGCCGATAGTCTACTGTGTCACTGGAGGACAAGCCACCCGCAGGTTTCTCCTCCTTGTTCTGGACGCTTTCTGAGGCCAAGACCGGAGCAGGTGATGTGAGTCCTCGGGGCTGTTTAGTTGACTTGGTGAGCTTCTTGAGTTCACTTGCAAAAGAGATGCCTTTTCTTTTGTCTTCTCGGGATGCCTGTGTAAAACAAGAACTTTCCTTTGCTATTATGTTAAAGCCAGGATCCTCAATCACATGACACTGTATCAGAAGCAGCCTTTTCTTCTTCTCTCTCTAGTTAAGCAGAGTTTTGGGAAGCAGGGCTGAGGGATTACACTCTCAGGGTTGCTTAAACAGAGGGGAATACATTTCTTTTCACCAAATGGAAACAGCCAAATAATACTCTTCTAATTTCCTTGACTCAAGGACTTTATCCTACATTTCACTAACTCCTGAATTTGATCCCCGTAGTTATGAATATCAGATTATTTGTGAAGATAGCAAAACAACCTTGAGCTTTACCTGCACCTGTTCCTTTAGCTTAAGGATGAATTTTCCTGCACCTTTCCACTTGCTTTGGGCTTGAAACACACACTCCTGATCCAAAAGGACGCGCTGGGAGGACTTTGGGGTAGAAGACTTCTTGTTGGTGGTGTCTTTCACCACCTCTTCCAAAAGCACATAGTCACTTGGGTTGGGGTTGCTGAGGATGCTATAGGAATATTTGGCTTTGCATAACGTCTGAAAGATAAGTTATGATTAACTGAATAAAGATAGTATCTCCAACACTTGTTTCACTGTAACTGAGACGTTAAGGTGGAAAAATGTCACAGACTTTTAGAGAAGGAGGGGATCTTTCAGATCATGTCACCCACTTCTCATTTTACCTTTTTGTCATTGTAGCTTATACGAACTTTCCCACATTGCCTAACATAGCTTCACGATGGTCCACAATTTATGCGTTATCTCCATTTTCAGACCAGGAAGCTTAAGAGGTCAAGCAGATTCCAGAGGGTGCACAGCTAATAAGTAACAGAAAAAGGGCTTGAACCAGATTTTCTGCATGAACCCGAGCTTGTGGACACAAGGGTCATGCAGACAGCAAGGGACAGAATTCTGACCCTCAGGAGCCTCTCTGTCCCACAAGGCTGCTCACAGTCTCATCTCACAGTCTTGGATGTTGAAGACATTTTATCTATCTATCTTTAGGGCCACACCTGCAGCATTTGGAAGTTCCCAGGCTAGAAGGTGAATCAGAGCTGCAGCTGGGGCCTACACCATAGCCACAGCAAAACCAGTTCTGAGCTCCATCTGTGAACTATGCTGCAGCTCACGGCAATGCTAAATCCTTAACCCAATGAGTGGGGCCAGGGATTGAACCCACATCCTCATGGATACTGGTCAAGTTTGTAACCCACTGAGCCACAACAGAACTCTTGAAGATTTTAGAACTTACCTGGTCTCACTTCTCATTCAGTACAAGATTACCTTTCATCTATGCACTTTTTCACTCGTCAAAGATTTACTGAGGGCTTACTATGTCCCACACATTATACTTGAGTTTGGGGAGTTTCAAAGTCTATTAAGGAGGCTAATGCTGATCAAATTATCATACAATAAGAATAGCAAGTAGCACTTAAATAGTGCTTCTCATTGTATTAGGCATGCATGCTTTATATATACTTCCTTACTCTTCACAACAAATATATGAGGAAAGTGCTCTTATACTATCTCTGTGTTATCTACATGGCAATTTACCATACAGTGGTGAATAAGATATGGTGGGAAGATTTATATGACAGAAATTGGCAAAGGCTACAAATCACAGCCTTTTTTCTTTTTTTTTCCCCCAAAGAGCCAGTTTAGCAGCATACCACTGTAACTAAGGCACAGGTGGTTAAATAACTTGCCCAAGACCTCAGAGCTAGTAAGAAGTAGAGCTGGGACTGCAACATAGAGCAATCCGATCCAGAGTCCATGCTGTTAACCATGATGCTATACAACTTCTGAGATGAGTGTTTAATAAATGCAAATCACAACACAGCTTTGAAAGGAGGAAAGAATTCTCTGGAGCCAGGTATATAGAGTGGGACAATCAGAGGAGGGGCGAGGGTCGGAGGAGGCCTCCTGCATGTTCTCTGAAGGATCCCTGAGAGAGTTCCCATTGTGGCTCAGCAGAAATGAATCTGACTAGTTTCCATGAGGATGGAGGTTTGATCCCTGACCCTGCTCATGTGTTAAGGATCTGGTGTTGCTGCCATCTGTGGTCACAGACGTGGCTTGGATCCTGCATTGCTGTGGCTGTGGTGTAGGCTGGTGGCTACAGCTCCAATTAGACCCCTAGCCTGGGAACCTCCATGGGCCATGGGTGCAGCTCTAAGAAGACAGGGGAAAAAAAAAAAGGGGGGGATCCCCGAGAGATACTAGTTATGGGCTTAGGCCTTTCTGGAACAGTGACACTCCTGCTTGGCAGAGCTGCCTCCTGCATCTGTTATCAAGGCCTCATAGAGTGCCTGACTCACCACAGGTACCAGGCGAGTCTCGCTGAAGGAATAAATAGTTCCCAGCATAAAGAGGCATGCTGTCCCTTGTCAGGTCTCCATTGTTTTACAGCCTCATTCACAAAATGAGCTGATGTCTGATTTGTCCCAACAGTTTACTCTGTGGATGGGACTGAGGTGAGGAAGGGGAGGCCGTCACCTGCTGGATGACATCCTGGGCGGTGCTGACACGGGGCGCTTTGATGACCGTCCGCGGTTGCTCTGGAGAAACGTCATGCACTTGGACAAAGAAACTCTCCTCCTCTGAGCTCAAGATCATCTCCTTGTCATCTTGAACAATGCTTTTCTCTTCCAGGTTCTATGTTGAACAATAAGAAAAGTCTGAGTGAAGGGGAGGATGGTACAGAATCAGGAAAGAAAAATCTAGGAAAATTTTGAGATGGATCTTGGTAATGTGAAAACAGCTTCTTCTTAGCTTTATATTCCGTACACTAGTTAATATTTCAAAAACTATTCAAAAAGTATATACACGTCTTCTTAGAGGAAGAAAGTACTGTAAGTTTTTGCTGATGTTGAAACACTGATAAAAAGAATCCAAGAATTACCATCACTGTCCTGGAAATTCCAATCAGCCTAGGACCCAGAATTGTCCCATTGATATTAAAGTCAAAAACGGGTAACTGTCACCAGGTGGCGCCAAACCGTAACCAGGACCCAAAATGACTGGACCTGGAGCATCTCACCAGCAAGCTACACAGGCTCATCTCAATCGTTTCATTAATCTTGAAGTTGTGGTCCCTATAATTTAACACAACTGAAGTGTTTAGACCCTATTCATCACATTATGCATGAGGAGGAGTTATTTACTATATTTATCCCATAAAATAAGATTGTATGCTAGTACATATACTGTTCTACAGCTTATTTTTTCTTCCCACCTATGATATTGTAGTCATCATTTCCTGTAAGTTTCTAAAGATTTTGCATAATATGTCATTGTATTGATCAAAAGGTATTTAACCAATCAGAGAATGGGGTTGGGTGGCAATTCACACAACATAATTTATAATCTCACAGTCCTGAAAATCAGGATGCAAATAAGCAAGACAAAAACCAAAAGAAGTTCTAAGGTTTGCCATATAAAATATCCCAACAACCATGCCTTGGGAATTCTAAGAGAACTCTGTAGAGCCTCACTCAGAGCTTACTGATTTTTAAGCCATTTTCAGCCACATTAGAAGCCACAGATTATGGCTATAACAATAGCCCTTATTTGCATATTCCTTTATAGTTTACTAAGCATTTTTCTACATATTGTCTACATGTTTGGCCTGAGTCTCATACTAATTTTTAAAGTTTTATTGACATATGGTTAATTTACAAGGTTGTGATAATTCCTGCTGTACAACAAAGTGACCCAGTCATACATATGCATATATCCATTCTCTCTCAAATTCTGTCCCCACATTCACGATAATCTTTTTTTTAAAATTTAGGGCCACACCTGCGGCATATGGAAGTTCCCAGGCTAGGGATCGAATCAGAGCTGTAGCTACCAGCCTATACCACAGCCACAGCAATGCAGGATCTGAGCCGTATCTGTGACCTACACTACAGCTCAGCCAACACTGGATCCTCAACCCACTGAGTGAGGCCAGGGATTGAACCTGCATCCTTATGGATACTAGTTGGTTTTGTTACCATTGAGCCATAATGGGAGCTCCATAGTAATCTTTTTGAGTCAAGTAGGGTAATTTCTGGTACTCTTTTCACAAATTAGGGCACAGAGATTAACAGAAATGAGATGAACTCTTGAAGGTCATTGATGTAATTTGTGTCAGAGCCAGGTTTGCTGGATTTCAAATCCAGCAGCTATCTGAAGAAAGCATATTGACCGCAAGAAGATATCTAAGAGATTGAGAGCTTAGGAGACAAGAAAATTATACAAAGCAGGCAGGAGAGGTCAGAGGTCACAGACAGCAGCTTAGGGACTTTGAATATATGGGAAAACTACTAGTATATCTTACGAGTCCTACAGAGTTAACTAAATGAAATACAGCCCCAAACTATCAACTATGTCAGTGATGGCTTGCTTTCATTAAGTGCTGAGTTAATTTATTCAATCAATAAATTTGTACTGTGTGTCACTGTGCAGCTAGTAAGCCTACATACATTAAATCTGATTTGTTTGTTTATTTTTGCTTTTTAGGGCTGCACTCACAACATATGGAAATTCCTAGGCTAGGGGTTGAATCAGAGCTACAGCTGCTGGCCTACACCACAGCCACAGCAACTCAGGATCTGAGCTGCATCTGTGACCTATATATACCACAGCTTGTGACAATGCTGGGTCCTTAACCCACTGAGCAAGACCAGGGATTGAACCAGCATCCTCATGGATCCTATTTGGGTTTGTTAAACTGCTGAGCCACGAAGGTAATTCCCTGTTATCTTTTCTATTTTCTTTTTGCCATTCTCACAGCATGAGGAAGTTCTAGGGCCAGGGACTGAACCCACCCCATAGCAGCAACCCAAGCCATAGCAGTGACAATGCTGAATCCTTAACCTTCTGAGCCACCAGAGAACTCCTGATTTATTATCTTTTGAGATAATTTCACAGTCATTTAAAAACTCTTCTCCCAACAAAGGCATATAGAGGAGAGCTTGCAATATTTTACTTACCAGAAAATGCTTGTTAGTCTTCTCCTCTAAATTACCCCCTTTCCCCCCCCACAATGCTTCTGTTCTACTAGCTTTATTACACATTTATTCCTGATGTGGCTACTGCCTGTTGTCAAATACATTTAAAATGGCATATAGGGGATCCCTAACCTCCAAGTCCTTCTAACCATGTGATGAAGTCCTGCTGTGACACTCAACAGCCTGCCCACGTTTCCTTCTGCTCACTGTTCCCCATGGTGCTGGGCGAGGAGGCACCACAGGGCTAACTCAACTCCTGCCTGGGCAGCACCAGGTGGTGGAAAGAAGCCCTAACACCTGAGTTCTTTCTACTTTTCTCCCTGTTGTTACTTATATCCCTGAACTCGTTTCTTTTCTTTCTTTCTTTTTTGTCTTTTTGCCTTTTCTAGGGCTGCTCCCATGGCATATGGAGGTTCCCAGGCTAGGGGTCCAGTTGGAGCTGTAGCCACCAGCCTACACCAGAGCCACAGCAACAAGGGATCCGAGCCATGACTGCGACCTATACCACAGCTCACGGAAACATGAGATCCTTAACCCACTGAGCAAGGCCAGGGATCGAACCCGCAACCTCATGGTTCCTAGTCAGATTTGTTAACCACTGAGCCATGACGGGAACTGCATGAACTCATTTCTTTTGTGTAGAATGGTTTCCATTAGCTCATGAGATTATTCAAAATGGTGAGTGTTTAATAGCGTTAAACACTATAAGTCATTATGCAAGTATATGGTTTAAAAAATTCACTGTATGTTCTGTCCTCCTTTGTCATAGATTAGTTTCTCATAGGTACTTGGGTTTATATCTGGGCTTTCTATTCTGTTCCATTGGTCTACATTTCTGTTTTTGTGCCAGTACCATATTGTTTTGATGACTTTAGCTTTGTAGTATTATCTACAGTCAGGAAGCTTGATTCTTCCATTTTCATTTTTCTTTTTCAATATTGCTTTGGCTATTCGGGGTCTCTTGTGTTTCCATACAAATTTTTAAATATTCTGTTTTAGTTCTGTGAAGAATATCTTTGGTAATTTGGTAGAGAATGCACTGAATCTGTAGATTGCCTTGGGTAGTACAGTCATTTTGACAATATTGATTCTCCCAATCCAAGAGCATGGTATATCTTTCCATCTGTTTGCGTCTTAGATTTCTTTCATCAAGGTTTTATAGTTTTCAGAGTATAGGTCATTTGTCTTTTTAGGTAGGTTTATTCCTAGGTATTTTATTCATTTTGATGTAGTTGTAGGGATGGTTTCTTTGATTTCTCTTTATGATATTTCATTATTAGTATATAGCAAACTGGAAAGCTACATGTATAAGAATGAAAGTAGAGCACTATCTAACACCATATACGAAAATATACTCAAATAAACCAACAGGACCTAATAAAACTCAAAAGCTTTTGTACAGCAAAGGAAATCATTTAAGAAATGAAAGGACAACCCACAGAATGGGAGAAAATCTTTGCCACTGATGCAACAGACAAGGGTCTAATCTCCAAAATATACAAACAACTCAAGCAATTCAACAGCAACAACAAAATTGTTTGTTTGTGGTTTTTTTTTGGTCTTTTTAGGGCTGCACCCACAGCATATGGAGGTTCCCAGGCTAGGGATCTAATTGGAGTTGTTGCTGCTGGGCTATGCCAGAGCCAAAGCAATGCCAGATCTGAGCTGCGTCTGTGACCTACACCACAGCTCACAGCAATGCTGGATCCCTAACCCACTGAGTGAGGCCAGGGATCGAACCTGCAACCTCATGGTTCCTAGTCAGATTCATTTCTGCTGTACCACAATGGGAATTCCAAAGAAAATTGTTTTTATTTAGGTCTTCAAAATCAATTGCAAAATGGTCAGAAGACCTAAATAGACATTTCCCCAAAGAAGACATACTGATGGCCAACAGGCATATGAAAAAATGCTCAAGATCACTAATTATTAGAGAAATGCAAATCAAAACTACAATGAGGTACCATCTCATACCAGTCAGAATGGCCATCATTAACAAGACAGTGAATAATAAATACTGGTGAGGGTGTGGAGAAAAAGGTATCCTCCTCCACTGTTGCTGAGGATGTAAACTGGTACAATCACTATGGAAAACAGTATGGAAGTACCTCAGGAAACTAAATATAGAGCTACCATATGATTCAGCAATTCCACTGCTGGGCATATATCCAGACAAAACCTTCATTGAAAAATATACATGTACCCTTATGTTCATTTCAACACTATTCACAATGGCTAAGACATGGAAACAACCTAAATGTCCATCAACAGATGAATTGATTAAGGTGATGTGGTACATATAAACAATGGAATATTACTCAGCCATAAAAAAGCCTAATGCCATTTGCAGCAACATGGATGGAGCCAGAGACTCTCATGCTAACTGAACTAAGCCAGAAAGAAAAAGACAAATACCATAAGATATCACTTTTTTTGTGGAATCTAAAATATGGTAGAGATGATCCTATATAAAAATAACAAACAGAAAACAGAAACAGAGTATGGCCAAGAAGAGAAGACTTGGAGTTCCTGGGGTGAGGAAACAGGAGGGAGTGGGAGGGAAGGACATTTTGAGGGTTCGGGGGATACAAACTGTTATATCTGGCATGGATGGGCAATGGGATCCTACTGTACAGCACAGGGAAATGTGTGTGATTGGGTCACTTTGTTGTATAGCAGAACTTGATGAAACATTGTAAATCAACTATACTTTAATAATAAAAAATAAAAACAATTCACTTCACTGAAATGATCACTTATAGGATACTTTTGTACATATGGTAAAGACAGAAATAGGAAAAAAATTTTTGTGAGAAATGAAAGATGGCTTCAATAGTCCAGCTGAGTCCTCTGATATTTTCTCATAAAGCTAATATTATTAGAATCACTTTTTCTCCATCTTAGTAATTTGTATGTCTGATGGGAAGAGGATGCTAGGGAGACAATTACATTTCTTTGCTTAAAGGAAGTGACCTTTTAGGTCTAAGGCAAGGTTAGGAGGGAAGGCAGTGGCTCTGGTTCCTGGAGGAGATGCTGGAGTTTTGCAGAGGCTAATAAGCCATGTTCACAGTTATGCAGAGAGTGAAAAAGTAACACATGATGCTGAAAATGGGCTGTTTATCACCTCCACTGCATCCCAGCATGCATGGACCAGTGATGGATGTTTTATCAGCCCAGCTCTATTACATGCCCCAAAGTGGCAGATCATGTGCCCAGAACAGGGCTTGGCACATATTAGGAGCTCAAAAAATATTTGTTCAAATTGCTGAAGTGACTCAACTACTTCATTATCTATTTATCATGAGGCATGACTGTCTATGTAATAACCTTATATGTCATTTAAAAAAATGGCAGTAAGTTAGTAGGCTCCTATTAGATTATATATTAAAAAAAGTGCTTCATCAGCAAACCCTACCAGGAGCCCACCAACCTGGAGCTGGCATGTAGTCATTGCATTGTTTCCTTTGTGAGAATTATCATGGGAATATTAGTGAACATAATACAATTTATTACAAATTCTGACCAAAGCTGAGAAGTTATTCTTTGTATAAAGTTATGGAATATTTTCAGGGAGTTCCCGTCGTGGCTCAGTGGTTAACGAATGTGACTAGGAACCATGATGTTGCAGGTTCGATTCCTGGCCTTGCTCAGTGGGTTAAGGATCTGGCGTTGCCGTGAGCTGTGGTGTAGGTTGCAGATGTGGCTCAGATCCCGCGTTGCTGTGGCTGTGTGGTGTAGGCCAGTAGCTATAGCTCCGATTAGATCCCTAGCCTGGGAACCTCCATAAGACACGGGAGTGGCCCAATAAATGGCAAAAGGACAAAAAAAAATAGTTTTACATATATATATAATAAAGTTATGGAATATTTTCAAAGATATACTGTTGTTTTACTTGTTAGCACAAAATCTTTTTTTTTTTTTTTCTTGTTTTGCTTTTCTAGGGCCGCACCACATAGCATATGGAGGTTCCCAGGCTAGGGGTCGAATTGGAGCTGTAGCTGCTGGTCTATGCCATACAGCCACAGCAACACCAGATCTGAGCCATATCTGCGACCTACACCACAGCTCATGGCAACGCCAGATCCTTAACCCACTGAGCGAGGCCAGGGATCAAACCTGCAACCTCATGGTTCCTAGTCGGATTTGTTAACTGCTGAGCCACGATGGGAACTCCAAGCACACAATCTTTTATTAGCTGACACAGGCACCGACGGGAAGGCAACCAACCCCCAAACATAAAATGCCTGCAGGCCTTTCATTACACAGTACTGTGACCCTTACAATGATGTCTTCACGCATTGAGATAAAACATTAGACACATCGCTAATGACATGCTTAAAGAATGAATCCTTTGAGTTCTTGCTCCCTTTGTTTCATAAGGGATGATTTTTAGATTGAATTTCTGTAATTTAGAGGTAACATTCTGAATATGTACAGAAGAACAGAAATCACTACTCAACATTTACTCAAGAAGAATAAATAAACCAAGAATAAATAAACCAAGTTGCAATAAGAAATTCTAAACTTGAGGGAGGCGGCCAGTGATGTGGTAGTGAGTTATATAAGGGCTGTTACTATGTAGGCTGCCCGAGGACACACTTACTTCTTGCTGGGTTTTTAAGACAATCCTGCCAACATATCCCTCTTCTGGAAACCAGCTGCTTAAAATCTGCATGATCTCCTCTTCTGGACCAATGGCTCTTTGGAATGGTTGTTTCCTACATTCATTCTTTTCTTTAGATATAAAATATTTTTCTTCCATCAAAAAATAGTCTGTGGCAATAGGTTTAGTGTCTTGATCAATGGTCAGAATCTAAAGAAAAAGCAAAGGCAAATTTAGGCACATGTCTGACGAGTGGGCAAAAACTTTAATTCCAAAGAAGTCTATTATCATGGGGTTCAGTCAGGTCTGTCTGATGTGCAGTTTATAAGAGAAATCTACCCTGCAGTTTTTCTTAATTCTTTCTGGAAGATCTAAGATTTATCTTATGTCCAAACAGGATTGTTTATGTTCATTCTGGGCAATGGCAGAATTTATTCATAATCTCCAAACAGCATAACTATTTTCCCCACTCTGGAATGAGCACTTTTACTGAATTAAAAACTTTAGGTTTTCAGTCTATGAATTTAGCTCTTTGTAAACTTGCAACACAGGACTGAGGGCAAAGAACCCGGTCCAGCTTTTACCAAGATAATCTCCCATTCTCATGTTGGAAATACTCAATCATCTTCTAATCTCATCTGATCTAAGTTCCCAGGAATTCTCTTTTCAATAAACTCTTGACAGTGTGCCTAGAGGTCTGTTTTCTCTATTGGCTACGGATGCTGGCAGTCAGAGTGGTTGAGACCAGGCTGGGGAGCCAGACAGAACTGGGTCTGAGGTCTGCTTTTAATACTCGCTGGCTGTGAGGTGCTGGGCAAGATATTTGACCCTTTGGAGACTCAGTTCCTCCATCTATATCATGGGAAGAGTAACAGCCTCTTAATTTTGTTTTGTGTTACGATGAGGCACTGATTATATAGCATAACATGGGCACCTTAGGAGAGAATGCAGTACACACGAGCCATCATGATAGCTACTGTTACTGATGTAGTTACTGTTACTGAACTTATGTGTAACTTTCACACTATTTTCTACCCTACAGATTCCTGACAAAGGCTGAACTTGAAGTGGATCATCAGAGAAGGCTGTCACCATCTGGCTTGGATGAAGCAAATACCTTTTTCCTTAGGCATCCTCCCCCATACCATCCCCAACCCTGCCAGCCCCCACCACATACACCCAAATGATGCAACGAGCAACCACTGCCGGGTTTCACTTAGAGAAGCAGAATGAACAGGGGATGGTGGCGGCAGAAGATTCTCAGGAAGATTCTGCTCCCCTCACCCCAGCCCTTGGTCTATGACTGACTGTGTGGGGACAAGGCAGCTGCTACTATAGGAATAATTCAGGACAGAAAGCTTCCAGGAGCAGATCAGTCAACACTGTCACCTCCATGAGAGGGCAAGCCTCACTCTCTCCCCATTTCTGCTTTATGGACATGTGATGACTCACCTGGGGTGACAGTAAAGTAATGCACTGCTCTTGATGGATGGTCCATGGCAATGTTTCCTTACTTTATATCTTCCCATGTTATAATGTCTCCAAAACCCCAACAATACTTTGTGATAGTAGGCATTGAAATTCATGTACCAACTGATTTATAAAACAAACAAAATCCCTGGTAGTAACTTCTGTTTTTTTAATCTATGAAATCTGACACTTAAGCTGCTTTCTCTGATTCCATTTAAGTAAACGGTAAAATGCTATGCAAAATGTTAACCTGTCCATAGAGAACTCAAAGGAGAACTGTTTATTAACCATGGGCTCAGTGAACTTACTTGTTGGAGGAGCTGCTTTGCCTTGGTGCCTCCATTTATAGAGAAAACAGTAAAGGGCTCTGGTCCAGGGACCCCATGTACTGTGACTCTATGGGTCTGCAAACATTTTCTTTCTTCTGTATTAAACATCTGTCAAAGAAGATCACATGGTTTTTCATTCACTTTCATGCACATGTTGTTTCTAGGCTACATTCAATATAGAAGTGCTAGTTCTCAGAAGTACATACATAACATGTAAATACAAAAGAAGAGCATCCTTTTATAACTAAGTGCATCTTTTTGTGGTTGAATAGGCAATGGTTCATCTTTCTTAGTAGTTCAGTAAGAATATTTAGCAGCATACCACCAAATTTAAATTTATTTTAAATAACAGTGCCTCTTTCCATCATAATTAGGGGACTGATGTTATCTGAAATGTGTGTGTCAGTCCTTACTTATGAACTGACATTCAACAGTGTCTATTGAGCTCCTTCTCTCTTAAGGGTATGGTCTAGAATTATGGATGGAAAAATGGTAAACAAAATATTCTGGCCTTAGAGATCTTGCTGTCCAGGTGAGAATGAATGGGGCCGACCGAGATGGTAGAGATGGTTAGAGATGAATGGATTTGAAAGACGCAAAAGAGACAGACTTAGCAAGTCTTAAAAGGGGCAGTGAGAGAGAGGGGCAAGTCCATGATGATCTTCAGTTACTGTCTTGAGCAACAGAGGGTGATGTCTTTTTTTTTTTTTTTTGTCTTTTTGCCTTTTCTAGGGCCGCACCCTCAGCATATGGAGGTTCCCAGGCTAGGGGTCGAATTGGAGCTGTAGCTCTGGCCTACGCCAGAGCCACAGAAACACCAGACCGAGCCTCATCTGTGAACTACACCACAGCTCATGGCAACGCCAGATCCTTAACCCACTAAGCGAGGCCAGGGATCGAACCCACAACTTCATGGTTCCTAGTTGGATTCATTAACCACTGAGCCACGATGGGAACTCTGAGGGTGATGACTTCTAAGGTCAAAGAACACATATTTACCAAGCATATACACTGCTGCCTGGAATATAACAAGGATGGCATGGTGTAATATAATAAAAATAAATATTCGTTCTTTGCTCATAATTCTAGGCACACATCTCCTAAACCCCTTGGAATCTCTGGAGTGATGAGTGCTTTCTGCAGGCTAATAAGAGACTTACAGCTAGAGGCCACTAGATGGTTTCAGGGTGGAAGAGAGTCACCAGAAAGACCAAGTCATAATTAGATGGCTGGAACTTTCAGTGCGCCCTCTTCTGACTTCTCATGTTGTTTCTAGGCTACATTCAACATAGAAGTGCTAGTTCTCAGAAGTACATACACAACATGTAAATTCAGGGGAAGGGAAAGGAGCTGGGGATTGAGTTAATTACCAATGGACAATGATATACTCAGTCATGCCTTTGCAAGGAGACCTCTCTAAAACCTCCTAAGAGATGGGATCTGGGGAGCTTCTGGGTTATGGAACACATGGAGATGGTGGGAAGGTGAAGTATCCAGAGATGGCCTAGAGGCTCTGCTCCCTCTCCCCTCATACATGGCCCTATAGATCTCTTCCACTGACTGTTCCTGGGTTGCAGCCTTTATAAGCTAGTGGTGGTAAGTAAAACTTTCTCAGTCGTTCCGGAGTCATTCTCTGAGGTCTTTAAGCAAACTAATGAACCTAAGGAGAATCTCTTGACTTTACTGGTCAGAAGTACCAGTGACAAAACTGGGACCTGCAACTGGCATCTGAAATGGAGACAGTCTTGTGGGCCTGAGCCCTTAACTTGTGGATCTGACACTCACCCCAGGTAGACAGTGTCAGAGTTAAACTGAAAGACAGAACACCCAGCTAGCATCAGAGAGTTGGAGAAGTGAGGATCAGAAATGACATCACACATTTGGTGTCAGAAGTGTGAGGAAGATCTATTCACTCATGGCATGTGTGGGATCAGCTCTAATGGGTATTGAGGGCAACCAACCCAGAACCAGACACTTAGCCCCATCTTGTCTGTCTTGCCTGTCTTCCTTCCTTCCTTGCCTTCTTTAGGGCTGCACCTGTGGCATATGGAAGTTCCCAGGCTAGGCGTTGAATCGGAGCTACAGGTGCTGGCCTACACCACAGCCACAGCAATGCAGGATCCAGGCTTTGTCTATGACCTGCAACGCAGGATCCAAGCCGTGTCTTCAACCTACAACACAGCTCATGGCAACACCAGATCCTTAACCCACTGAACAAGGCCAGGGATAGAACCTGCATCCTCATGGATATTAGTTAGAATGATTACCACTGAGCCATGAGGGGAACTCCTTGTCTTTCTTAAAACATATAATTCTTGCTCTTGGGAACCAGGCAGCCCAGTCTGTTTCCCAGTTCTTGTCATAAGACAGAAGCGATACCTCCCTCTACCTTGGCCAGAGTGCTATTTTTGACCTGAGACACTAGTTGAAGGGAAAAGGAGGAAAACCTAAGAAAATAAGGTGAGGGAGAGAGGACGGGGGAAAAGAGAGAGAGAAGAGGGAGAAGAAGGGGTGGGGGTGAGGGAAGAAACTGTTGAGGTGAGGGAGAGAGAAGTAGAGGAGAAAGCAGGGCTGCTCAGAGGTGGCAGTGGCCAAGCCAGAGAGCCATTGTGAGCACAGAAGGCACCTTTCTGAAGGTTGTTAGGATTGATTCAAAAGTGAAGAGATTATTAAACATATAAAGAGGCAACTGATGGACACTCTTTTAAATTAATTTTTAATGAGCAAGCATAGTGACATTTACCAGTAAATTAAAGCAGCATTCCTTGTTTAAGTAAACAACCCTGCATTACTGGGATGAGTGGTGGCCCAACAGTTCTAGAACTTCAGTGGAAACTTGTTTAAACACAGCTTCTGCAATGGTGGCCCTTTTTGCCATGTTCCTCTCCCATTCCCAAGAATGCAGGTGCTGTGTGTCTCTAGGTGCCAGGTGATTGCTACCCTTACACAGTTACGTGTTGCCAGCAGCCCCATGTCACCACCAGTCCCTGGCTGCTCACACGACCCTGCTTGCCTGTGACATCTGCCCCTGGACTGCTGAAGAAGCAAAAGATTTTCCTGGTCTAACCTAAACTTTCTAGAAGTATCAAGATGCTTCCTAGCAGGCTTTGCATAATTAACCTTTTCCCTGTGTTGTTATTTTTGGCTCACTTCCTTGGCAGGCACTATAATGCACTCAGAGTATGGGCTTTGGCACTAGATGAACTTGGGTTTATAGCTGTGTGACCTCAGGTGTACTTGACTCTTACCTCCCCCTGTAAAGTGGACATGATACCAATAAGCTATTCCGCAGAAGTTATTGAGAAGATTAAGTGAGTTAGTATATGTGTAAAGTGCTTAGCAAGTGTCAAGTATCAGCCACTCTTCTTCTTATTTCCATAGCTACCTAATCAATGACCCAAATGGACCAGATTTCTGGAGCACAAGAAAGCCTGCCTCTAGCATAGCAATCCCCGCAAACATGCTGAGTGAAACAGAACTTAATTACCAAAGAGGCTGGCATAGGACTGCCAGAGGAATTCTCTTCCATCCTCCTGCTGTTTATGAATAAACTAGAGATTTCCAAGACTTCATTGTGGAGGTTTCGCAGCTGAAGATGTCGATATCCTGGAATAATCCAGAATTGGGAAAAGCATGTTAGCCATGCACTGCAGAGTTCTGCAACAAAGATTCCCTAGAGAGGTCAGTAAATGATAGGGTGAAACAAGACTTTAAGATGTGGCAAAAAACAGATGCCTTTTCTCTGGCAGACAGTTGCCCCTGGGGACAATTGGGGGGCCACCTAGTGGGAGTTAACTTGTTCGGGTATTATTTCTAACTTAGACTCAGATGGAAAATTTTAAACTCAAAACTAAATACAATAGGAAAACCTGATCATTTTAAATCAAACCATCTACAGTCACTGTTTTAAGTATATTCCATCTGAGAACTGCCTGAGTGATAGTAAAGTATTCCAACAAGAGGGGGTTGGTTAAATAAGTTATGATGCGAGTGTTTATACAAGTATATTATTTATTTATTTATTTTTTGTCTTTTTAGGGCCGCACCTGCGACATATGGAGGTTCCCAGGCTAGGGGTCCAACTGGAGCTATAGCTGCTGGCCTACACCACAGCCACAGCAACGCCAGATCCTTGACCCACTGAGCAAGGCCAGGGATTGAACCCGCAACCTCATGGTTCCTAGTTGAATTCGTTAGCCACTGAGCCACAACAGGAACATCCTATTCAAGTATAAGACGGAATGATATGCAGACCTTAGAGTGGTAATGAAGATGGATAGCTATTTACCTGAAAAGTTGCTCACTATATACATTAGTAAGTGAAAACCAGTAAGTTGCAAAACACTAAGATTAGGAGGAAGCTTAATTGTTAAAAATATATGCTAGTATATATATTCTCTACATGGATAGAGAAATAAAGCCTGCAAAAGATATATACCAAGAGTAACTATTTTGAAGAGATAGAAAAATGGATAATTCAAAAAGTTGTTTTTGCTTTTTTGTACTTTGTTGTATTTCTGTAAATAACTTATGAATTGAATGGTGGTATTCTCCTAAAATCCCTATGTTGAAGCCCTACCTCAGAATGTGACTGTATCTGGAGAAAAGATCTTTAAAGATGTGATGGGATTAAAATGAGTCATTAGGGTGGGTCCTAATCCAATATGAACAGCATCCTTATAAGAAGAGGATACTGGAACACTGGAATAGACATTAGATGCTGTACACACAGACTGAGGGATGACCCTGTGAAGATGCAGGGAGAAGGCAGCCATCTGCAAGCCAAGGAGAGAGGCCTCAGAAGAAAGCTACCTGGCTGAAATCTTGATATTGGGCTTCTAGCCTCCAAAACTGTGAAAACAAACAAACAAACAAACAAACAAACAAAAAACCCCAAAACAACCCTCTGTTGTTGAAGCTACCTAGTCTGTAGTATTTTGTTATGCAGCTAGAGCTAATACACTGACCATGCATTCCTTGCATAAGAGAGAAGATAAATAGGAAAAAAACAAAAAGTAGAAAACAGTAATGTATTGGTAGAGCTCAGAGGCTGGCAGCTTGATTGTTGTTGTGGGAGGAAGTCTGTATTGGAACCTGGGTACTCAAAGGAACCAGCAGGGTCAGTGTCCCTGGAGCTTGTTAGAAAGGCAGAACCTTAAGCCCTAGACCCACCGCATCAGGACTGGCATTTTATTACCAAGAGCCCTGGGTGACTCCAATGCATATCAAAGTTCAAGAAGCAATGCACAGACATTCTAGGAAGGTGTAATAAGCTGACATCTCTCCCCCAAGGGCCACAGCAAAGCCAATGCACAGCAAGTCTGCAGCTCTGGCCTTTGCTGGGAATTCTCCTCTTTCCCTTCTGCACCCAAGTCCACTCCCTGCTTTTGACACTGCACTCCTACCAGGCACTGACTCCAACCTCAGCCCACAGATGCCACACTAACCCTCCCTGCTCTGGGTTTCCTCTTACGTCAATCTCTGCCTTAAACATGCCAGGGGTGTGGTGGGCACTACTTGGGGAGAGATGTATGGGAACATGAGCTCCCAACGTCAGCAGTGGTGGGATAGGCCACCCTTCATAATGCATGTTGTCAATAATCTTGGGTTTTAGAATAACAGAAAAGAAAAACATCTTTTGAGATGTACTCAGGGTTCAAACTCATTACTTCCTTCTGCCTCTTATTTTAACATTTAACTTAATGTTCATATAAATGAACATTTCAAACATACACAAAGTAGAGCAAAGAGTGTAATGAACTCCGGGGCTCAGCTACAATGATCATGAATGTTTGACAGTTTTATTTCACCTCGCTTTAGAGCCTTGAGTGGGATGATTCTCTGAGCAGTGACTGCTGAGCTGTTGTTCTCCACGACGGCAAAACGAAGAAACAGGAGATCTTCAAAGTGAACCCGGAAGAGGAACTGTTCGTTCCACATGGGGTTCAGAGTATTGCGATGGATGGGCTTCGTGCGGAAGTGGCAGCTATCCAGGGCCATGCCCAGGACGTCAACCTCGATACAGGGGCTTCCTGTGCTGTTACTCGGGCACACATTCTGCCCAGAAACAATCTGAGGGGGAGAAAGGGATCAAAATCACTGAGGATGCAAAGGAAACAGGTCACCTCTGAGCCTCATCGCTTCCCTCCACAAAGAAAGACAAAGAACACTCTGGAATTAACCAGATAAATGATAAATAAAGTTGCTTAAAGAAAAGGGCAAAGTTACTGTAATCAGGTAAGTGCATGTCTGGAATCATGGGGAAGTCTATTTTGTCAACAGCATTCACCTAACTATAGCGTTGCAACTGTCAAAATGTCCAGATAGCTTCAAAAACCAGGCAATTAAGACAAAATTAAGTTTCTCAAAAAGTTGAGAAACACAGGAGAAAATCTTATATATGTAACCACAAATCTGTTACTAAAATTCTGTTCAAAATCTTTTATATGTGTATTTTGTAACTTTAAAATCTTATTTTATTTTTAATTTTTAAGTTTTTGCTTTTTTAGGGCTGTACCTGCGGCATATGGAGGTTCCCAGGCTAGGGGTCCAATCGGAGCTGTAGCTGCCGGCCTACACCACAGCCACAGCAATGTGGGATCTGAGCCACATCTGCAACCCACACCACAGCTCACGGCAATGCCAGATCCTCAATCCACTGAGCGAGGCCAGGGATCGAATCTGCATCCTCATGGATTCTAGTCAGATTCGTTTCTGGCTGATCCACTACGGGAATTCCCCTATAACTTCAAAATCTTTTTTTTGAAGAGTTTAGTTCTGGAGCAAGTCACAGGGAATGTTTTTAAAAATTAATTCGTAGCCTTTTGTAAACATGAAGCTATGCTCAAGTCTAGCAAAAATGGTCAGATAGAAAAGGAGCTACTGCCCTACTGTTTTAGGGAAAGAGGAAAAGCAGTTCTACGGTAGGAAAATCTCTGAGTGGGGACCTCCCAGGGGTTTGAGGTGTCATAAGCAGAGGCTGCTTGGCATTCCTCCTTTCTGGGGGAAACAGATGGGCAGAAGGAAGTAACCATTCAGTGGTTACTTCCTCAGCGAAGAGGTAATGAGAGAAGGGAGAAATTGAGTAATTTGCTACCAGGACTCTGATGTTAAGGGCGTTCTGTAGAGTTCTAACAATTAGTTAATTAGGCAATAAAAGGAATAAAGACAGACCAGAGATGATAAAGGTTAAACTGCAAGAAGGAAAGATATTGAATTTTTTGTATATTGATGCCTGTTTTACCTCATAAGAGTTTGTTAAGTGTTTAAGATGACCTGCTCGAACAAGGAGCTCAGCTTTTATGCGATGCACTCAGAGTTATGATTCTGGGGGCCCTGGGAGACAGAATTACCATCGTCAGTATGGAGCTCATAAGTCCTCCTACTGGGCTCTGGCAAATACAGTGACTTCATACCTAAGCCATAGCTGCTGCTTTCTGAGAGAGAAAGATATTCTTTTAGGAACCACATCTGCACAAACAAAATTGTGACACGAGAGCTTTGCCATGCTGTGAATTCAAAGGCAGTTCATATTCAGGAGGGCTTAAACACCCTCCCATTGGGATGACAGGGGTCAGACTTACAGTTAAAGAATAGATGGCGGGCTCCATGCTGTCCAGGTCTCTTTCCAAGGGAGAGAACTTCTGATACATGGGGCAGTTTTTGTCCCACAGAACTGGGGGTTTCAGAACATAACCACAGCCACCGTTGGCCTCAAACATGGCAGCATTTAAGTGTAAAGGGAGGTCTGCAAAAGAGTCAACATTGCTTGTTACTTTGCCGCTTAAATGTTATCTTTTAAATTGACTTTAAGGTTCAAAGGAAGTTTATATCAATTTTCCCTAAGCTTAAGCATGAAGAAAGAACCACCCATTCATTCCATAGACTGATTGATTACTATGTGCCAGGTCATGTTAGGCACTAGAGCTACAGCAGGAAATAGGACACAAAATCCCTGTCTTCATGGAGCTCAGTCTATGGGATATGCCTGGTGTTCCTGCTCCACTCAGGACCTGCTTAAAAACTCCTGCCTCTTAAAAACTCCTCTGCAAATAAAAATTTACAACATCCTTCCAATAAATAACCTTTGAAATACTTAAATTTATACTGAATTTTAGAACGGCATAATGGCATTTTCTTATCCCCAAATGCCAAACCATGAAGAAAATTGTATGACCAATTCTTGCTTTTCAAACGTAAGACAAAATCTTAAGAATCCAAGAAGGACTGGGAGCAGAGCCAATGAAATGGTGCTTCTCCTTGCAATCTCAATTTCAACTCATAAATTATAGTACTTCTACCTCTATTTTTAAATTGTAGTTAAATAGGAAAGAAAATAATTATCACATGTGATTTGCATTATGTCCACAATCCCCTCAATCACAAACTCTGGGAACCCTCACAACAGCTTCCAGTCTTCTGTGGCCAAATTTTATTTGGCATAGTTCTTTGATGAATGGTCGGATCCCTTTTTGGGCTCTTACACACTCCAACATTCATCTGATGGCGCAAGTCTGTAGAAAAGTTGCATTCCAAATGAGCAACAAGTTTATGAGACACACCTGACAAATGTTCCCTCTGATAGATTCCTTCCAAGTGCAGAATGAACTTTGCTACATGGACCAACATCAAGGAAAAGTGTGGTAAGTAAGCACCACGGAGCAATGAGAAGTTGGCCTCTATTTGTCTCATGTGTAAAGCTTTCCCTGTATGTGTGGTTGGCCGGGATTGTGTGCAGTTCCTGGGGTAAGGTATCTTAGACAAATAAGAAAGCTCCTTGGGCCTCAGTCTCCTTATCCATAAAAGTGGTGCACAGGACCCTTCCTGTCAAGCCTCTGCCAGCCCCAGTGTGACTGATTCTTTGAGGCCAATTGTCTTGACTGCAGTGGGAGAAAATTCTCTTCCCACATGACTCTGTGACAGAGAAACAGGGACTGGGGCTAGGATGGTTCAAAGAGTGAAGCAAAGTAGCTCACAAAGAGCTGGTAAATGTGAAATGAATACACAGTGTATTACTAACAAAAGCACAGCAGTTCTACTCACTCAATTCTTGCTATGTACCAGGTTCCATTCTAAGAACTTATGTATATCACTGCCCCCCAATAACCAATGAGGTAGATTCTTTGAGTAATCTCACTTTTATAGATGAGGGAACTGAGACACAAGAAGTGAAAAAAAGCCCAAGGCACACAGCTAGTTAGGGTTGCATCCAGACAGCCGGACCCACAGTTCCCAATCTTAACTACCAAGCCCTATAATGACTTCTCACAGAGGATAAATGAGGTCATGTGTGAAATTCTTTTTGGCACATACAAGGTGCTGGATAAACAGTAGCTATGAAATTATGATTATGGTGTCAGCACTCATTTGGGTTTGAAGTCTTATTTCATTAGCACTGTGTCTGTCTTTCCAGCTTTCCAAAACTTCAAAGCACTTTTTCTTTTCTTTTTTTTAATTTATTTTTTATTGTTATTTCCTCCAACACACTTTTTTCCCCCACTGTACAGCATTTATATATACATGTATATATAAATTTTTTCTCACATTGTTGTGCTGCATTGCAAGTATCTAGATATAGTTCTCAGTGTTAAAGCCCTTTTTCTTAACTAAAATCTCATCTAGTGGTTTGGCATGTAAAAGAGATCCACGTGGAGCCGCTCCGTTTGAAATAAAGGTGGGACACAGGTCTAGTTTTTTTATTGTCCCCTAAGAGTGTTCACAGAATTTCATCTAGGGCTATAGTTTTAAAACCTTTGTTTTAACCAAATGAAAAAATGTGCACAGGAGTTCCCATTGCAGCACAGTGGAAATGAATCTGACCAGGAACCATGCAGTTGAGGGTTCAATCCCTGGCCTCACTCAGTGGGTTAGGGATCCAACATTGCTGTGAGCTGTGGTGTAGGTCACAGATGCAGCTCGGATCTGGCATTGCTGTGGCTCTGGCTTAGGCCGGCGGCAACAGCTCCAATTAGATCCCTAGCCTGGGAACCTCCATAGGCCACAGGTGCGGCCCTAAAAAGACAAAAAGACCAAAAAAAAAAAAAAAAAAAAAAAAGTGCACAGATCTGTGTGACTCTATCAACTGCATGGGATGACAGATCAAGCATATCCTTACCTTTATGGCCTTCTATTCATTAAAAAAAAAACTGTATTAAGTGGACCATTCTTATAATCATTATCCCTATATTTTGGGGCTGGAAAAGTCATCATAAAGGGTGTGATGATCCTTCAGGAAGGCTTAAGAGATATTAATAAAAGTTTCTCTTTTGACTGGGGTTGCATTTCTATCTACTTGTAGGTCCTAAGACATGAGGCCAGGAATCATTTGGCCCCAGATGGAAAGAACTTTGAGGGGTGGTTGCCTGCAGTATCCAGAGTCTACATACCAGGCTCAAGTCAGTTTCCAAACTCAAGAATTGGTTTTCTTGAGTGTAGACCTGGACTACTCCTGATTGCGGATCACTGCAGACCTTCTCAGAGTTGATGGAGCCATTCGAAATTCTGGGACGAGAAGGCCCTAAGTCCATGGACACATTTTAGGGGCATCGGGGCCCCCCAAAACTCAAAAATTTTAAGGCAGATGATCCATGTAACATATATGGATGTTAGAGGGACAATGGGAAGGGGTTCTTTGTTATATGGTTGGGATATTTCATGGAAAATCAAGCACTCCCTAACCTAGGAATTCTTTTCAAAAATGAAAAAAATAGAGATTCCTATGTTGACTCTTATCTGTCTATTCAGATTTGAAATTCACATAGAAACACCTAGAAGTATCTGGACCAAAACTCGAGAACCACAGGTTCAGACTGCAGCGAGGCTTATCAAGACAGTCTGTTAGTTCAGTGCAACATGCATTTACTGAGCATCTACTATGTGCAAGAGACTGACCAGGCTCTACCCCAGTTACAGATGAACACACTGGAACTGCATGTAGCTTTTGCTTTGTCCAGAGTGGGAGATATTTAATCATGGCTTGCTGCATTGAATCAAGAGAAGTTATATGGCAGTACTTCCTCCTGGGTTGGAAGATTATGTAGAGAAACTTAAGGATGAATCACTCAACAGAGCTACCTGCCTCCCCTGAGTGGGGCTGCTGGAATGTGCATTCCAGCTTGACTTGAGAAAGAGGCAGAGCCTTCACGGGTGAGTGGAGGCCAAGCTGCAGCCTCAGTGTGGGCTTCCAGATTGCAGGGAGGCCCAAGGAGGGGTAATTCCTGTGCCTCCTTCAGCTGTGGCTCCCTCTGCCATCAGTGGAGCCAGTGTGTCTGCGCCAGCCTCAGAACTTCAGGAAAAAGGACACATCCAAAACCAAGTGCATTTCCATTTCCTTGAGAAAACCATTTTGCTAGTTATTTCAGTTCACTTAAACTATTTCAGTATCATATCAACCAAGGGCGCCAGTGACACGGGGCTACAGTCAGGGCCAAAGATATAAACCCACAAGCCACTGGGGACAGATTTGAAAATAAATTTTTACAGCTTTGAAAATATTTCACTATTATTTCCACTTGTGAGTCCAAATCATACTGTTTTCATAACTTATCAAAAACACTTAATGATAGCTAATGTTTGTGGAATGCTTTCTGTGTTCCAGGCACTATGCTAAGCATGGTACTTCACCTGCATTATCTTATTCAATTTCAACTGACAAAAGCAAATATAAGAAGGGCAAAAAATATGACTGATGTCTCTAATCATACGTCTGTAGAATTAGCCACAAATAGGCTCTGGTGGTGCCAGGTGGCTAGCTGGTCCCAGAGCTAAAGCTGTGGCTTGACCTTGGCTGCAGACAGGGTTATGCTGTGGTTGATGGTTCAGCATGGTTGCTTAGGATCTGATCTGGTTCATGTGAGAAGAAGGAGAAGGCTGCTTGACCGTACAAAGACAAGACTGATTTTTGAATGAGCTTCTAGGAAACGTTCCTCATCTGCTCTTCCTTTACCTTCTGTAACTTCCCACCTTCCCTCACAGCTAAATGGAGCCAAAATGCTTTTATCCTTTAAACACCCAGAGTCCTTGAATTTATCATTATTAGATATTCTGTGATCTTGAGCAAATTAGTGGCTGTGTCTTGGTTTGCTCATCTGGGAAATCGGGATCATAAAGGTACCAGCTTCTTAGGGTTATTTCAAAGGACAAATGAGATGATAGAGGTAAAAAACTGAGCACAGTGCCTGGTGCACCACACTGAGTATGCAATAAAGGGTAGCTTTTACTCTGGAGTTTTCGGTCTCATCAGTTATCCCTGGTAAGAGAGTCTCATGTACAGTAGAGAAGCATGATCTTACTTTGTCTGTTCATGCTATTCACAGACTTGCTTCCTTTTGTGTCATCTACTCTTAGAGCACTGACCATTATTCTCCATATCAATCCCTATATTAACTTGCAAAGTGTCTGGAGAGACCTCGGGTTTTTTGTTTTGTTTTGTTTTGTTTTTTCCTTTTTTTAGGGCTGCACCTTCAGCATATGGAAGTTCCCAGGCTGGGGGTCGAAGAGGAGCTACAGCTGCTGGCAGGATCTTTAACCCAGTGAGCAAGGCCAGGGATTGAACCCACATGCTCATGGATCCTAGATGGGTTTCTTTACCACTGAGCCACGACAGGAACGCCTGAGACCCCACTTTTTAACTGCAAGAACAAGAATCAGCAAAACAGTTACTGAGGGGCATTAGGTAATCTCTGCCCCCAAATATCTTTAAAAACAAACTGGACACAGCCCTAACAAGCAATTTTATGTTTTAAGAAGTGCTTTAAAAGGGGGCAGGAACAGGAACCTGGTAGGGGGCTCCTTGATATTTCTTTTCTGTTGCCTTAACTCTAAAAAAGTCAAGGGCACAATTCAATGTCTAATTCACTTCTGTATTTTCACAGTCCCATAGGTCCCAGTTGGGAATCTTGCCCTCTTTAAAAAATGTTTTCTGTTGAACTACATTTGAGATGTAAGATGCAAAGGAGAGAGGTGAGGAGGCACCCTTTCGGGTGAAGCAGGCCCATTACCATCGGTCTGGTAGTTGAGTGCCACGAGCTGTATCCCATGAAGCCAGAACATGAGGGGGTTGGGGTTCGATGAGTCGATGCGGGTGGCAGCCGGGTAGGTCCTCAGCAGCTGGCAGGCAGTGTGCTGGATCAGCTTCTGAGAATACCTGCGACACAGACGTTTGGCAGCGTTTTCGTTGAGCGAGGAGATATGATAGCATTTGGGAGTTCTGATGATGGCGCTGAGGGACGTGGTTGGGTTGACGGAGGAAGAAGAGTCCTCCCAGGCCTGCCGCATTCCTTCACAGGAACCTAAACCCCCAAAGATTAGCCTCAGATTAGTGTAGAAAACTGAATATTCTAGAAAGATAAATCTGAACATCTCAGTAAGCCATTATAGCACACATCACACATCAGAATGTGTTTCCTGTGAGTTAGTCCACCACTTGGAGACAAAATGACAGCCTTTCTATTTGCTAGATGGGGTGCTAACTATTCATGAATCAGTAAATGGTTTATTGTTCACTAAACAGTAAAGCCAACTAGATATTCTGCAGAGAAAAAAAAAAAAAAGCTATTGAGCTGTTCTTTTTTTTTCTTTTTTTTGGCTGAACTGAGGCACGTGAAAGTTCCTGGGCCAAGAATTGAACCTGTGCCATGGCAATAACCAAAGCCACAGCAACGACAATGCTGGATCCTCAACCCGCTGAGGCATCAGGGAACTCTGACTAATTTTTTTTTTCTTCTTAGGACTGCATCTGTGGCATATGGAAGTTCCCAGGCTGGGCTCAAATTGGAGCTATAGCCACCAGCCTACACCACAGTCACAGCAACACCAGATCAGAGTCACGTCTGTGACCAACACTGCAGCTCAAGGTGACCAATGCTGGATCCTTAACCCACTGAGCAAGGCCAGGGATTGAACCCATGTCCTCTTGGCTACTAGTCAGGTTTGTTACTGCTAAGCCACAAGAGTAACTCCCCAGATACTGGGTTTTAAAATGAGTGTAACAACATCAATTTAAATTAAAAGCCTAATTTGGGAGTTTGCTATTAGCAGATGCAAATTATTATATATAGGGTGGATAAACAACAAGGTCCTCCTGTATAGCCCAGGGAACTCTATTCAATATCCTGAACTCTATTCAATATTCAATATTCAATATGGTGATAAACCATAATGGAAAACAATATGAAAAAGAGTGCATATGTACCTATAACTGAATTGCTTCGCTGTACAGCAGAAATGAACAGTTGATTTAACCTTGTAAATCAACTGTATTTCAATAAAATTGTAAATTTTAACCTTGTAAATCAACTGTATTTCAATAAAATAAATTAAAAAATTAAAACATAAATTAAAAGCCCGAAAGTCCTTTGCCTCCCTACCCCATCTATCCTGTGTATATATTTACACAAATACACAATAATATATGTACAAGGGTAATTCAGTCTAGAAATATTTATAGCAAAAAAAAAAAAAGCAGCAACCAAAAAAATCTATGAAGCAACCCAAAAATTTTACCAGTGAGGAAGAGGTTAAATAAACGATAGCATATCTACACAATGGAATAATATAGGGGTGTTAAGAAGGATAAGGTAGATCTATGTGCAGAAAGCTATGTGAAAAGTTATAGCAAGTATAAAAACTACAAAAGTAATGTTTGGTTATATCCCATTTGGGTTTTCTTAAAAAGGATCTTATTTTTCTTCAACTAAACACAATAAACTTAACAGCAGTTACCTCTGGGGAGTAGAACTGGGACGATGTGAGTGGAAAGAAACTTAAATAATACTCTGTATTGTTTTGAGTTTTTTAGCAATGAGAATTTATTACTTTGACAATAAAAAGTAATTAGAAATAAAATGGATATATCTTCTGGAGTTAAAATAGTGAAGAGCGAAGTTCCAGGAACCACGAGAAGGTTCCAAGGTGGCTCCAATTTTTACTTTTGAGGCAAACACTATTAGAACATCTTCAGTGAAATGCTATTTTTTTGGAAGTTAGGAGGGTAATTTCCTAATTTAAAAATATTTATACCACATTTAGATACCATGATACATTCATGAAAATAAAAAAGATTAAAAAAGTTCCAGGGAAGTGCTTAGACAGTGAAATACCAGAATTCTCCAGCATGCAGAATCAAGCAAAGCTATGGTCAGAAGGTGACTTTACTTTTTCCAGATGTTTTGTTAAATGATGCTGTCTCCCCGGGGCTCATTCTGCCCGGATTGTTGCCAAAAATGGACTTCCTGCTTTTCCTTTCTTTTCCTCTGCTAGAGCCAGATGCATTTAGAGTTGACAGGCCTGTTCCCATAAAATGAAAATAAATAAGCCAAAAACTGCAAGCAAGGGAACTCAACATTTTCCATCCCTGTTAATGTTTATTTTCAAGTCCTACTATTCCCACAAACTCCCTTGAAGATCTACTAATACTTTTCGCACCGTTAATAATAGCATTGTAGGGGATGACAACAAAGTTTTTATCTTTGTAGGCAAATGTGACCAGACCTGCGTGATGATTATAGAATGACCACAAAATCACACTCTCACCCACCTGATTGTACACCAGGAAGATTTTGAAAAAGTACATGAAAAGAACGTGCTCCAGAACCTTATCACACAATTTGGAGAGATGAAAGAATAGCCAAGAGCCTGAGCTGTAGTATCCTTATTATCTAGGATCAATTCCTGCTTGTGTGAGCTTTGATTTAACATCTACTTTCTTCATCCTCAGTTTCTTTATCTACAAAATGGGTGCAATGATAGGAACTTGCTCACAGGGTTAATCCCAGGATTAAATGGGAACCATATTATGATGATAATTATGTTTCCAGGCTTTTCTTTCTCACTCTTGGTCCAACCACTCCCTGGCACAGTGCCCTGTACACAGCAGGAATTTCACAGATAATTGCTGAATGAGGAAATGAACGCACACCATACAGATGGGGCTCCAGTGCAGGAAGTGTGACTTAGAGGCACCAGTGAAGTCAGAGTTGCCTCCAAATCGTTCCCACAGTCTACAACTGTATCATTAGAAAGTAATTCCTTTAGCTGAAGCATCATTCAGGAGGTCCACTCTGAGAGGAAAATAAACCTTCCAAGAATATCATCAGAAAAGTCAGGATAGGAGTTCCCGTCGTGGCGCAGTGGTTAACGAATCCGACTAGGAACCATGAGGTTGCGGGTTCGATCCCTGCCCTTGCTCAGTGGGTTAACGATCGGGCGTTGCCGTGAGCTGTGGTGTAGGTTGCAGACACGGCTCGGATCCCACGTTGCTGTGGCTCTGGCGTAGGCCGGTGGCTACAGCTCCGATTCAACCCCTAGCCTGGGAACCTCCATATGCCGCGGGAGCGGCCCAAGAAATAGCAACAACAACAACAACAAAAAAGACAAAAAGACAAAAAAAAAAAAGAAAAGTCAGGATAAAGCAGTGTTTAATAAGAGTGTAGACTTAAGTTTAAACCCTGTTCCCTGTGGTGTAACCTCATATAAGTTACTTAATCTCTCTCACCAACTCTTCCTTATCTCCAAAAGTGTTGTGGTTAGGATTAAATGAGAAAATGTATATCTACCCCCTTAATAGAATGTTGTGTTCAGAGAAAACGCTCAGTTTGCAGCAGTTGTGGGGCTTCTATATTTTTCTCTGAAGAATGTGTAATTGCAAAGATGCACAAAATTGGACTGGCAAGTTCTCATGCTTTAGCTTATGTGCATTTTGCCCCCTACAGAGTGACTTAATAGTGGATTTTCTCCCAAGTTAAACCAGTGAGGGGCTGGAGTGAGGGGCTGTGTTTACTTGAGGGTTTTTGCACGCACCTTGGCACAGGTTGCCATCCCTCAGGGGTAGGAGGGCCCTCCTGTGAGGAGCCTGGGTGTTCTCTAGGGTGGGGGGGAAAGTAAGCAAGTAAACAAGGGCTGGCAATCAAGAAATGGGAAGGAATCTGGAGAAGCTCAGAGCAATAAGTGAAGGAACAACAGAGAGCTTTCATCTGTCATGTTGGCCCGTTTATCAATGACAACAATCATTCCAAAGAGCCAACTGTTTTTTAGACAGTGTGCTAATCACATGGTATACTTCATTGCTAATTTTTACAACAACTCTGCAAGGTAGGACTATTATGCCTCTTTCACCGATAAGGAGCCTGAAGAGTAGAGAAGTTATAGACCTGGCCTGGTCAGGGTCATTGAGGAGTCAAGCCCTGCCACTGAAGCAGGCCTGTGATCTTGGAGAAGTGACTTGACTTCTGGGGAAGGTTATACCCATGATCTTCATGGTGCCTCACTGCTCTGGAGATTTATTTTTGCAGTGTGGCTCCTTGGAAAGGACTTGGGATGGTGAAAGGTGAAATGCGTTGAAATTGATAATGTGTTAAAACGAAAATCAATAGTGTAGCAAAATGAACACTTTATGGTATTCTCCTCCTTAGCATCAAAACAAATCATAATGACAATAAATATTTAGAAGGTGTTAGGACAATGATTCTGGTAACACGATTTAGTCATTTTGAGAAAAGGAAATAAATTTGGGAAAAGAAAAATGTAAAAAACTTCAATTACTAAAAAAAAATTAAAATATAATATATCTATAAAGAATGTGTGTTATATAAACATTTTTAAAAAAGAGTATACTTGGGAGTTCCTGTTGTGGCTCAGCAGAAACAAATCTGACTAGTGTCCATGAAGATGCAGGTTCAATCCCTGGCCTCACTCAGTGGGTTAAGGATCTGGCATTGCTGTGAGCTATGGTGTAGGTCGCAGACGCAGCTCAGATCCTGCGTTGCTGTGGCTGTGGTGTAGGCTGGCTCTGATTTGACCCCTACCCTGGGAACCTCCACATGCTGTGGGTGAGGCCCTAAAAAGACAAAAAAAGACAAAAAAAAAAAAAAAAGCATAGTTGGAACTTTAAAAATAAGTCAAACAACCACACGCTTTGCCTATGCTTCAAGTCTGAAGCTGGACCAAATGACCTTTTGACCCTTCCATAGTCCTCTATCTGTACAGACACTATTTCTCAGGATGACTTCAAATATCTCTGGAAATTTATATTCTTTGTTTACTCAGTATTTGAGAAGAAAAGACAAACCTAGAGGAATAGTTTGTGTGCAATGGCAGCTGAATTTACAAAGAAAGAGATGCAGTGAGTGTGATTTGTGAGTGGAAGTGGTGTTCACATTTGTTTCTGTGATAAAGGACATGCAAGTCACGAGGCTCTTTGACAGGGAGATGATTTTATCCCATGATAAGAACAATTTCAAAGCTGCAGGTATGGTCATATTGTACTTATGAGACAAAGTCAGGATCTGTGAAGCTAAACCTACATGCTAGGTTCTTGCATTTCTTTGAAATCTTTGTACTGTACTTATTCATTCACATCCTCTTCAACAGAATTTGCTAGCAGATAAGCAGTAGCAGCTATCAGAAGTTTAAAACCAGTTTATGGAAGAAAACTTAAAATTGAGGAATTTGATTTTTTTCCCCTCTGGTGTGGGTAAAAGGCTGCCATGACCTAATTTTTTAATAGCCCAATATCTGTGTCCTCTTTGCAGGGCAGAGTGAGAAGATAAGCCTCTGCAAGTCAGGATCTACGTTCAGAACATCATGAAAAAAATCAGGGGTGGTATTTTAACTTCCCTCTCCAGGCCAAATTCATATATGCTGCTCATTAACATTTAGATGGATGCCCCCAATTCCATCTCCTTTCTGTCCTCAGAAATCTTGTGTAAGTAAGGGAATCTTTCTTCTTAATAAGGAGAGATTAATTTTTCTGACTTCTGTTTGCCCTCCACCTCCTGCTGCCTCATTAGGATGAGCTCACTGACAGCACACCCTAACAAGAGAGGCAGTGTAGTGCTATGGTTAACAGCAGGACTTTGGAGACAGACAAGCTTCAGAATCATAGTTCTACCATTTACTAACTGGAATGCACATTTTTCTTTTTTCTTTTTAGGACTTTACCTGCAGCATGTGGATGTTCCCGGGCTAGGGGTTGAATCAGAGCTACAGCTGCTGGCCTATACCACAGTCATGGCAATGCTGGATCCAAGCCGTATCTGAGACCTACGCCATAGCTTGGGACAACATTGGATCCTTAACCCACAGAGTGAGGCCAGATATTGTACCTGTATCCTCATGGACACTATGTTGGGTTCTTAACCCGCTGAGCCACAATGGGAACTCCTGAAATGAAAATTTTTTGAAGGGGAAGTGATTTATAGCATAAGTTCACTTGTACTTCTAGAAATGGCCAACTGGGGAAAGCCTTCCACTCAAACCTTGTCCTTGATCTTGGCAGTTTGGGTGGAGACTCACAACCCAGCTCAGGGATGGGCCATGTCAGATCACTGCACATGCCAGACTGTCAGATCAGTGCACACAAGTGATTAGTTTGAGCACAGGCAATGGACCCAGTGAAAAACAAGAAACTGCTGCTGAAATTTCTGCAAGAGATGCATACTGAGGCTGAATCTAGAAATATTCTGTGCTAGCCTTGTAACCACAAAGGGAAAAGGGCCAATACAGTGGAGGCAGAGTGAAAAATGGGGAGAGAGAAAATCCTGGATCAAGCTGTACCTGAAACTTGTGATGCACATTTCCCTTCATTTTTTGACGCAGTCAATAAATTTCCTTTTTGCTTAGTCAATTTCTGCCACTTTCACATAAGAGTCTTAACTGATATGCTCTGAAACCTTGGCCCAATTATTATATCTCTCACAGACTGTTTATTTTAAAATAAGGATCCATCCATTTACTTCAGAGAATCATTATCAAGTCAACTAAGATGATGTATATAAAATACTGAGCACAAATATTGGTACTGAAGTGCTTAATAAATTTTAGTCATTAGGTGTTATGAATATTATCACTAAATATTATGAAAAGACATAAGCTGAAGAATGAACATTTATGGTATTTTCCTCATGAGCTTTGTTAAAGCAAATAGTAATAATAATAATAATAATATTTAGAAGGTACTGTAACAATGACTTCAGCAACACAATTTAGTTATTTTGAGAGCATTCACAATGCCCAATTAAATAAATGATATATTTTTACCTTTGCCTATCTTTGAATGTTATAAATGATACTGCCTATTCTTACCTGGAAATTTTACTGCTTGGCAATAGATGACAAGGTCAGAAAGCTCTGGTGCGATCTGTCTGCTTTCTTTTTTATTCTGAGGAAGATAAAATTCTTCTCCCAGTTCCATGTCATAAACCTATCATGGGAAAAATGGTACCAGTTGACAAAGGCATATGCCACTCAGTCATCCCTGAATCCGTAAAGCTCTTTATCTGTTCCTCTCTCCTGTTATCAGTATGTTTCACCTTGTTCTTTATCCACAGAAATGTCCTAACACCCTCCAGAGAGAAAAGCTTTCTGAGAGCCAGGACTGAGTCTAACTCATCCGTCATCTTCCTTCAGGGCATAGTCTTAAATGTGGTACACTCAATGCATATTTGTTGACTAAATAGATAGTAGAGTATCTTTTGTGGCTCAAACTTTTGGTATATTTTATTTTGTTCTCCAACAATGCACAGCAACTATGTCTACAGATCTGCTGAGTCTACACACTTTGAGGTGCTTGAGGGTAAGGTCTGGGTATCTCATTTATCTTTCTATTCGTTGTGTCTTTTCTCTGTCAACACTTCCCTGTCAGCCCCATTTATCGTGTCATCCCAAACACCTTAAAAATTTGTAGCCACTCCTTGAGGGTACCAAAGAGGCTATCCTACTGGTCTGAATGCCCTGTTCTTGTCTTCTTAATATCATCTTCCCCGAGGCTCTGATGACACTGTGATTGGGGCTCTACTTTGTACTTAATTTCAAGCACTGTTTACATGCTCATCCAAATCACTAAATCACCTCCTGTGCCATCTCAGTGCCTGCTATTCACTAAGATTTCAGCAGGTATTGGTTGGACGAATCAAGGACTAACCTTCTACAAATGGCAGATGGGGGTCCCATATCATCACCATGTGGGTTTTGGCATCTAAGGGAAAGTGAGGGGAAAGGTGAAGGGAAGGGATAGGGAGGGAGTGAAAGCCCATCTGAAACTGACAAGAGTACCACAGTCTGAGTGTAACTTAACAGAAACCATTCACGTACCTTTCCTTTGTTGCAAGCAGAATTATCTGCTTTCTTTATCCTCTTGGGGATTTCTTCATTATACTCAAACTGAAGCTTGTCATTACATGATTTATTTTCAGGTCTGTCTTCTAGAATGTTGTCTGAAAATGAGTTGACAGGCTTCAGCGAATGAGAACAGAATGTCTCACTTAAGGGCTATGTCTACATCCCTGCAAGGATATCCAGGTACTTACACTTGTCTGTAAGACTGAGGCTCTGGCTACGTGTTACCAAAATTATGAGTTTGAAGTATAATTTTTAAAATTTGATAAGTAATGTGTTTACTTTTGATTGAATAGACTAATTTACTAGTAGTGCTGATACTGTATAGACACAATCTAAATGAGAAGGTACATTTGCATAGAGATGACTGGAACTGTGCAAACATTATCAAAGATAGCCTGTCAAGAAGTTCTCAGCACACAAGTTTAGGAAGAAGTTAGTGGCTGAAGCACTTCTAGATGGTGCCTACATGATTTAAACACTCTCATTTTATTTTATTTTTTGATTTTTAGGGCCATGACCGTGGCATAGCAAAGTTCCCAGACTAGGGGTCGAATCAGAGCTATAGCTGCCAGCCTACACCACAGCCACAGCAATGCCAGATCCTTAACCCACTGAGCGAGGCCAGGGATAGAACCCGCAACCTCACAGTTACTAGTTGGATTCGTTTCCGCTGAGTCATAATGGGAACTCCCATTCTCATTTTGTTTTATTTATTTTTTATTTTATTTTTTCCCCACTCTCATTTTATTTATTTATTTATTTATTTATTTGTCTTTTTGCCATTTCTTGGGCCGCTCCCACGGCATATGGAGGTTCCCAGGCTAGGGGTCTAATCAGAGCTGTAGCCACCGGCCTACGCCAGAGCCACAGCAACGCGGGATCTGAGCCGCGTCTGCAACCTACACCACAGCTCACGGCAACGCCGGATCGTTAACCCACTGAGCAAGGGCAGGGATCGAACCCGCAACCTCATGGTTCCTAGTCGGATTCGTTAACCACTGCACCACGACGGGAACTCCCCCCACTCTCATTTTAGAATGAAGCTATTAGCTCCTCTTACCTCTAGAAATGCCAAAACTAGAAGAAAAAAAAATACTGCAGTGCAGTTTTCACAATTACACTTACTTGGAAAGGAAAGTTTTCATTATTGTCTATTAACTTATTAAGTGGAACTCTCAAGGACAGGAATTAAAATATATCTGAAAATTTCCAAAGTATGACATATAATCTTATACTTCTTTGGTATTTCTATTCACAATGATTTTAAAGGTGTTAGAGTTACATTGTGATTATGTTCTTTTAAAATGAAAAACGAGAAAGCTCATTTCTCACCCATTATTTACTATCTTATCAGACCACAAATGCTTAGATCAAAATATCCTTATACCAAATCAGGGCCACGCAGACCACCGAGAGGTAAATGAGATCAATGTTTTTATTCTTACAAGTGCCACAACTTCATGCTAATCAGGGCTAAGAAACTGGAAACAGAATGCCAACATTCATGCAGTTAATATGCCCGGTTCAAATGGCTTTACCTTCCTGACTGTTAGGAGCAGGAGAAGCAGTAAGGACATCAGCTACAGAAAAACAGAATCAGAAAGGGAATAAAAGTAAGAAAAATTAAGACAAAAAGCCAGATAATAAAAACTAAGGAATGAAGCAAAGCCTAAACAACAACTGCTTAGATTACAAGATAATGAAACAAGAAATCCATTGATTTTACATTTTGACTATTAAGGGATGCAAGGGCTAGCAATAAAAGAAGTACAAACACTCTTAACATTAATCATGCCGCCACATTCACAGTACATATTTTCAGTTACTGATTGTGCTAATACTCCCCCAAATTACTTTATGTCAAAGGAATAGAAATGGATTAATTTGTTAGAATCATGCAATCATTGTCATGGAATGTCTAGATGAAATTGCAAATCTAAACCCGTACTTTAGTGCATGTTCAAAGCTAGTCAAGATAAACAGCAAGGTTGGAAAAAATTAATCAATATTTATTTAATAAAATTTAATTAAATAAATATTCATTAAGAACTTACTGGCCAAAAGGCTGAAGCAGTTCCCGAAGTGTATAAGCCTCATTTGCAACTTTCTTTATATTTTCTGGAAGTAAATTTGTGGCTAGGAATTATCACATTTTTATAGCCAAAAGAGGTTTTAGATGAACTTGCTTATTTTATATATGTGAAAACTGAGGACCAGAGTTGTCACAGAGATGAACTGGGCCATCCAGACTTTAAAGATGGGTTCTTAGCCTAAGATGCCTGTGAAAGGCTCAGAGGGCCTGTGAAAACTCCTGCAATTTTAGGTAGAAATTTGAGAGCATGTTTATTTTATAGGGGACTGGTCACAGCTTCCATATCATCCTCAAAGGGATCCATCATTATAACAATGTGAGAAAACTTAAGAAGCCAGGAATGGTCCTAACATAGCAAGCAGGATTTTTATTTTATTTAATTAATTAATTAATTTTTTTTTAGGGCCACACCATGGCAAATCGAAGTTCCCAGACTAGGGGTCGAATTGGAGCTTTATCTGCCAGCCTACGCCACAGCCACAACAATGCCAGATCTAAGTCACATCTGTGACCTACAGCACGCTCACGGCAATGCCGGATCCTTAACCCATTGAGCAAGGCCAGGGATTGAACCTGCAACCTCATGGATATTGAGCCACTGAGGGAACTCCCAGCAAGCAGGTTTTTATTTTCTTCTCCTCTCAGCCCGAGGAAGTTAAGATGGGTGAGGGAGGCAGGGATGAGGTAGACACCACAAGTCATGACCAAAAGGACAAGACTGACGGGGCATTTAACAGTAGCATAAGGAAGCCTGAGTAGGATGAGCTTAAACAAGTCATGGCATAACTACATGAGCAGTTGGGAATCAGCCAGTCAGAGGAATCTTTCCATAAAGTGGCAAATTATCATGCAATGGTACTGGATTTAACTGTCTTAGAGCATAGATGTTAGTGCTGGAAGAAGAGAGAACAATTGCCAACAAGTAATGGAAACTTGCCATTATACATCTGAGGGACCCAAAGTCTAGAGCAGTGAAAAGACACTGACCCAAGGTCTCATGGTCTATTGGAACAGAACCTGCTGGGTGCTTTCCAAGTTTCCTCCACTTCAGGACACAGGGGTTTTAAAAAAGCATCCAACTATCAGAGAAATTTTACCCTCCTAACTAAAAATAAATCATAAATCTCTTTCCCCTACCTGTTCATTTTATTATCTACATATCAAAACTTCCTATAATAATACTAGCAATACTACTAATAATTTAAAAAAGGCTTCTCCTTTCCTGTTTTCAAAAGCACAGACAAAATACAGAAGTAATTTACGGGAGAGAGCGATTTTATCTTTCAGAGCACAAACTTTTCTTATACAGGCAAATGACATTTGGATTTGGTTGATTCCTTAAATGTGGTTTTCACTTCTTATCGAATACACATGTTCTTCTATGAAACAATATCACCGTGACTGTGGTAGAGATCCACAGGGTAGAATAAGTTGAACACAAAAACATTCATGTTCCCACAACTTTTGAGGAATAGGATACAAGAAGTTATCTTAACTCCTTTCCATCTTCTCCCTCTTTCCACCTCCCCATTGGAAAATATGCCCCTTGTGTTATTTGATGGGATTTCAGGTCAGGCTTTTAGTTGATGGTATGAAGCAATCAACTAGTACTAAGGACAAATATTAAATGGACAGAGACGAGTACTGTATTTGGCGGCAGGAAGAGACTGGACTGTAACTACTGGCCATGTCAGAAGCTTCCAGAACCACACACAGCTAGGAGACAATTGTGCTGTGTGAGAAGACAAGTGGTAAAATGGTCCCTTATCTAGGCATATCTGCATATGAACAAAACAATGTCCCACAGAGCAGTAATACATTGGACATTATAACATTTAAATAAATAAGAACTTTGGCATTTTTTCCTTACTATATTTTTGTCTTTCAGAAGTTGCCAAAAGTAAACAGTTTACCATCATCAGTGGTACCTGAAAAAACATTTTGCAATCTCTAGGAAAGGATACTAATTTAGTGCAAATGAAACACACCTGAAACCTATTTCTCTCATCATTCACCTGTAATATGGAGGTAACATCATTGATGTGACTTTTTTGTATTACACCATTAGCCACCATTTGGGATGTTTTATCTTTTTGGTGGGGCGGAAATGTCTGGTTGGCTTAGTAATGTGAAAACCAGGGGAAGTGGGGTGGGCAGGAGGGAAATGATGTTTCTTCCTTTTCCATGCTCTTAAAAAGCTGGAGTGCAAGCCGTGAAAGGAAGGAGCAGAGACCATGGGAATGTGATGCTGCCCCCTGCAGGTGGTGCAGGAGAGAGAAAAGATTTAGCCACAGTTTACAATTCCCATCAAGAGCATCAGCCACTCCAGATACTGAAAAGCTGAGAATATAATCTCTTTGCTGTGATTCTAACTTCCTTCTCTAGAAACCAATTTAGGAACAACCTTTGTGCTGCTTCCCAAACCCTCCTCTTTTTTCCTTGAGTGGTTGCTGTAGTGGCTGACAGAATCCCTTTCCTTGCTTGGTCCTCTTTGCTAAGAGGCAGGATTCCAGAAACTCTTGGATAATATTACACCAATCTGTATTGTTAGTCTATGGAGTGCCAGACTTATTTCTGGAAAAAAAAAGACACACACAAAAAAGAAAAACCAACATAAAATTATTCAGGCACTTCCCTGTGCACAGCATACGGTTGGTTCTCTTACCGTCAGAGAGGGATTCATAGTCATAATCATATTCATCCTCTTCATCTTCCTCTTCTTCGTTATTAGCAGGTGGGGGGTTGGCACTGCCACCATTATAAGCCTGAGCTTGCATGGATGCTAGCTGATGAGCCTGTAAAATACCAATAATTAAAGATTGCAGACGCCTAGCTGCTAATCTTTCACTTATGGTTTTTGAAATGATCACCTAATGCTTACCACAGTCAAAAAATGGCTTAACCTATTTTGATTCGTTCGGCAAAAAACCTAAAACTCTAGGTTGACCTAACTACAATATCAATACTTAGGCAAATGTTAATATCCTTACAGGAGGAATCCAGGATCTTTTAGGAAGCAATCATAAGGGATCTGTGTGTGGTATCCAGCCATTCAGGCAAACTCTCCAGGAGAAACCTGAGTGCTTCAGAGAACCAGCAGCAATCTCAAATGATGAAGTAAATCAGCCTATCCATTTTGGAAAGGTAAAGCTCTGCTAAGAAATTGCGTTTTTCTTCTTCTTAAAATGCTATCTAAAGGCCTTTCACCTTGAGAAAAATGTCAGAATCCCTTGGATGAGACCAAAATAATGTCTGATTTAAATAAGGTTTCTTCAACAGATTTTATCTGAACCATCAATCAGATTAATAAGACAGGCCTAGAAAATTCTGCATATTTGATGTGTACTATCAGGGAGATCATTTGCCTTTATATTTGACTTAGAATTACTGTACAAGAATAAATATAAATCTGGGAACCTAGCATAAGGAAATAGTCCAAAATACAGAAAAAGTTACTTGCATGGATTAAAAACAGGAAACAACCCAAAAGTCCAATAATAGAGGAACGAAGTCAGTAAATTATGGTGTATCTGCTTGAGAGAATGAGACTTGAAAAAATAATTGTGGTATCTATTGAACAAAGAATACAGAATTTTGTGTGTAATAGAGATAAAAATAATACTTATACATGTAGGTATATATATACACACACACACACACACACATGTATCTATGTGAATATATATAATTTCATATCCTTTGTTCAAGAACTATATAGCTCTCTGTCAATATATAATGATTATGATGATATAAAATGACATGCATAAAAGGCTAGATGTTAAATGTTAATATAGCAGGGATTCTTGACCCTCAGGCAGTCTGGTGAGGCAAGATCCCTTCTCAGAATGATATTTTTAAATGCATAAAATAAAATATATGATTATAAAGGAAAAAAAGAGAATGTTGAATATAGTCATTAAATGTAAAAAACAAAACTGTGCTACAAGGAATATATTTCTTTATTGACGCAGTAAAAGATACATAACACTAGGTCAAGTAATGTTTTTGAAATGGTGATAAGCGTAAATAATTCTTGGAGATATTAGCAACAACTGTGATATTAACTGGTGATAAAGCTATTGCCAATGTTACGGTGTTTAGCTGAATTTCAGCTAGAGGTTAGTGAAAATGAAGATGTTACTTTTTTTTTTTCATCTAATACCACCTGTATTATACCTGTAGATGTCACTAAGGTTAAGAATTCATGTGATACAGAGTTGCAGTCATGGCTCAATGGTTAATGAACCCGATTGGTAACCATGAGGAAGCAGGTTTGAACCCTGGCCTTGCTCAGTGGGTTAAGGATCCAGTGTTGCCGTGAACTGTGGTGTAGGTTGCAGACGCAGCTCAGATCTTACATTGCTGTGGCTGTGGTATAGGCTGGCAGCTACAGCTCCAATTTGACCCTCTGGAAACCTCCATATGCCGTGGGTGTGGCCCTAAAAAGACAAAAGACTAAAAGAAAAAAAAAAAAAACCAAATAAAATAAAGAATTCTGTGATACAGGTTGTGTTTGGCCTTATATTTATAATAAAAATATATACATAAAAGCTAGTATATATGAAGGAGATAATAAATAAGATCCTACTGTACAGCACAGAGAACTATATTCAATGTCGTATCATAAGCCATAGTGGAAAAGAATATTAAAAAAAGAGTGTATATATAACTGAATCACTTTGCTGTACAGTAGAAATTAACGGGAGTTCCCGTCGTGGCGCAGTGGTTAACGAATCCGACTGGGAACCATGAGGTTGCGGGTTCGGTCCCTGCCCTTGCTCAGTGGGTTAACGATCTGGCGTTGCCGTGAGCTGTGGTGTAGGTTGCAGACGCTGCTGCTCGGATCCCGCGTTGCTGTGGCTCTGGCGTAGGCCGGTGGCTACAGCTCCGATTCAACCCCTAGCCTGGGAACCTCCATATGCCGTGGGAGCGGCCCAAGAAATAGCAACAACAACAACAACAACAACAACAACAACAACAACAACAACAACAACAACAAGACAAAAGACAAAAAAAAAAGAAATTAACACAACACTGTAAGTCAATTATACTTCAATTAAAAACATATATACATAAGAAAGATACAATTTAGGCTATGTCTATATCCATTTAAACTTCTCACAATGCAGTCTGCTCCAGATAATTGAACACTGTCTGGGCTCAACATTTTTATGGGACACTAGTTCCATGGTGTTAAATAGCTGTTATGCAAAAAAAAAAAATTACAATAACAGTAACCACAAAACACAAGGGAAGTTTAAAAACAGCAGCTCTCACAAACTGAAACACATTCCTACTACAGAATTTCACAGAGCCTTCATTGAATATGCCAAAGGGCATCACGATTCTTCAAAGATCTCCAGTGCAGGCTTTCCCACGCCTGTTCAACCCGGGAATTGTTTTTCTTTTTTCAGAGTGTCTCATAGGATTAGTGTTCTTCCAAACTTTGGGAAATCTGCTCCAGGCACGAGTGAGCTACAAAAGCAAGTCCATCTGTCCTGGATAAACGAAGCACACAAGGTGGAGCCTAGTTCTGGGGATGGTGATGCAAAGAGCCTGGTAGGAGCCACACATCGGAGTGCCGCTTTTCAAAGCCACACTGCCAGCAAATTTCAGAAAGCGGCACGCCAAGTTCCCTTGGACGCTCAGGTACCCCCACCAGCACAGGAAGTATGGGAGAGGTGGCCCAATGCCAGCCAAGAGCTGACTTTCTTATTCTTTGCAATATTCTACCTATTTCGAGGCAGAAGAACAGGACCCCAGTCCTTGATAAAAGCAATTCAGCTATAGGTCAGGGGCTTAGAGGGAGGGTCAGGTGAGGAAGCTGGCTCAGATGGGTCTAGTCAGGAGCCAAGTCTTACTTGCTCTGTTCCCCCAGGCCCTGCATACTACTTGTCACTGAATGTGAACTGTTTGAGTCTAGCAGGTTGGAATTTGGGAGAGGCTAGAATACTGGCGATCTGGCAGGGGGTAGTTAGGGGCCCTCAGCAAGAGCCTTAGCACAAGCCTGAGGGGGATGGAGGGCATTAGAGATCCTGCTCTGGTCAGTCCATCCTTGCTGAGCACGAGTTCCTTGCACAAAAAGGACCCAGGCCCTCTGAGTTAGGGGGTGGGTCTGAGCACACTGGAGCTCTGGCAGGCATTCATTCAACCCCCTGTGAACTCAGATCACCAGGTCTGGGCCCACAACCTGCTAGATAACAAAAAGGCCTTGCAGATGTGGCAACCAAGACTTCCTGGGAAATGACGGGGGCCTGGAAATGATCTTAAGAAACTAAATGTAGGGTTACACTGTCCCATTTTCCCAAAAGAAGGAAGAGCTAAGTTGTGTAAGTTACTTGGTAGGAAGTATCAGGGTGGCACCTGGAAAAAATCTCAGAATGGATTATTTGGCTTTAATTACTCAGAAAATAAAGAGGTGATTAGCAAGAATTAGCATGGGTTTACTAAGAATAAATTTCCCACACAGTGATCTTTTCAGACTTTTTTGATAAGGTAACTCACTTTGTGGGAAATAACAGATAAACAGTATTTCCTAACTTTCAGGATGATAAGAATTACTGTTTTTTTTTTTTTTTGTTTGTTTGTTTGTTTTTTGTCTTCTGTCCTTTTAGGGCCACACCAGCAGCATATGGAGGTTCCCAGGTTAGGGGTAGAATCAGAGCTACAGTTGCCAGTCTACGCCACAGCCACAGCAACATCAGATCTGAGCCATGTCTGGGACCTACACCACAGCTCAAGGCAGTGCCAGATCCTTAACCCACTGAGCGAGGCCAGGGATTGAACATGAAACCTCATGGTTCCTAGTCAGATTCGTTTCTGCTGAGCCACATCGGAAACTCCAGAATTACTTTAAAATAAGCAGATTACCAGGGCTTCCTTATGGAAATTCTGATTCAGTCAGGCAGATCTGGGACCTAAGACTCTATATCTTTAAAAGTACCCAGTGATTCTTATCAATGTAGCCTGACATCTGCATTGCTTTTGAAAAAGTTTTTCCTCAACAACTGAATCTGAATCCTGGCTCCACGCTATGAGCTGGGTGGCTTGGAGAAAGTCCCATGAAAGGCTAGGCCTCAGTTTTTTTTTTGTTTTGTTTTGTTTTTTTTTTCTATAAAGAAAGAGGTTGAAGCAGACTCTGCAGAAATGTGGGCTTCAGAGAAGACAGCACCAGACAGGAGTGATAATCATCTAAACTCAGGGAGGTTCTGCAAGAAGGGCCACAGGGCCCTCTGATTGGCCATCTGGCTCAAGAGCAACTTGGGTGAAGGCATAATTCGAAAAATTGCTAACAAATACATTGGATGACAGATGTCAAAATCTACAATAAACTTTGTATGCAGTAATAACACACCAAAACCAAGAAGAGCAAATGTAACAGATAAATATTAGGCTTCTGCTACAAAAAGATTAATATTAATTGTAAACTTGGAAAAATGTGGAGACTAGGCATAGGTTTAGTCCTGTGAAATAATGGAACTCTTCATTTTCCACAAACTCAGCATGAGCCTGGTATGCATTAAAGAATTCAAATAGCAGAGTTCCCATCGTGGCTCAGCAGTTAACGAACCAGAGTAGCATCCATGAGGACGTGGGTTCGATCCCTGGCCTTGCTCAGTGGATTAAGGATCCGGCATTGCTGTGAGTTGTGGTGTAGGTCGCAGATGTAGCTTGGATCTGGTGTGGCTGTGGCCAGCAGCAACAGCTCCGATTTAACCCCTAGCCTGGGAGCCTCCATGTGCAGTGGGTGCAGCCCAAAAGAGACAAAAGAAAAAAAAAAAAAAGATTTTAAATAGCAAAAACAGTCCTAGGTTGTATTAACTGAGGTATAAAGTTCAAATTAAGATAGGTGATGGTTTCACTGTCCCTGTGCTGTTGGCCCTGAGCTTTCACTTAGCTCTGCAAATCACATTTTAAGATTGACAAATTCAAGCATATCCAAAATGTAAGAATACACAAATATTCTTAATGGAAGTAAAGAGTCTTAGCAGCCATATCCTGAGGACACAACAGAAATGTTTAGCTTGGAAAAGAGAAAAGCTGATGGGGAGACACATGCTAGCTTTCTAGATATGCAGTTAGTCTGAGCAGTTTCGGAGGGAAATAGGGCCAAAGAGTAAGAGGAACAGGAAGGAATATTCAGGCTCAACATAAAGAAGACTTTTGCAACAACACAATCTATCCATTAGTGGAATGGGGGCTATATAAATAACTGTAAATGACTGCACAAAGAATGGGAAAGGCAGCAGCTACAAGAACATCCAAATATATCTTGGAGACCACAAGGCAGAGGTATGCACAGGACAAGTGGAATCTGCTTGGCACTGAGGAGTGGGTGGTAGTTGCTGGATAAAGAAAACAGCCTGGAGGAACAGTGCTGCAGAAGAAAAAGGGCCTTATCTTGGGTAGTCAGTTACTGCTCCAGGATTCGAGGAGGGCCGGGCATAAGAGGAGACATGGTAATATTTCAAACAACTTCATAACAAAGCCCAAGCCCATCTACATAGGTCTCCTGGCTTCTGGAATTCAAGTACATAACAAGCCTTCAGGGATTAGCTTTGGAAGTGCAGATCGGGACAAGGGTAGACCTAGTAGGGGTCTCAAACTGGTGGCACTTAGGGCTGACTTCACCTCCACACTAACTTGTTTGGCTGATGTTGTGTTTCAAAACTTTTTAATTAAAGCTGTTCATTTATGAGGGCAGGCATGCTCCACTGTTGTCCTCATCACTTCCAATTGTCATATATCCAGCTGGCTCTTCATATTTACATTTCCTGCTTGGCCCCTGAAGGTGGCTGATTTTGCAACTCTTGGCTTAGAGCTCTGTGTGATCCTCCAATTGGGCCATGTGTACCTCCAGGGTACACAAAGACTTCTAGGAATATGCAGGCTCAGATCTTTTTAAAGAAGCCAATTTCTAGATTAAAGTTTTTCAACATCTATGCGTACTCTTTTTAAAAATAGGCCTACCTGAGAACAAGCTTATATTTGGCTAGTTTTCCCTTCCCACCTTCCCTTCATAATTGCTCTTCTCCACTTTACAAAAGAAAAGCATAGCTCTCATTTATAAATCAACAATCTTACTATGATACATGAGATGAGGTGAAAAAGCACCCAAGGTAAAAGGACTTTTGAGGATGTGAAGCTCCTAAGAGAGGCCTAAGAAACTGAAGAAGGGACTATCATATTTCATCCAGGCAGCAAACACATTCAAGGTTCCATGCCTTGTCTATCTGTCTGTCTATCTAACTATCGGCTATCTGGGTGTCTGTCAATCATTTATTATTTTTCCTTCTTTCCCTTCCCTTCCTCCTATCTGTCCAACTCTTCATCTATTTTAGAATTAAAATTCAGAAGTGAGACGGTCATCACAGGGATGATAATACAATGTTTATTTGAATTAAAAAAATAAAGTTAGACTTTCTGACCAAATGTAAGTCTAACTTACTAGGCTGATTTATTTGACAATGAGAACTGTTTTTGTATATTATATTTGTATATAATTTATGCTATCTATTATATATTTATACACAACAAATACTATGTCTGAAAAGACATTCTTGGTAATTATTTAAACTTACGATAAAAATTTTAATGTCATCTTCTGCTGAGACCAGCTCAGCAAGCTGGGGGTGAAAGATGGGCGCTGTAAAGCTGAAAGAAAGTTAAGACATAATAAAAGACACAGAGACAAGATACAGATCAAAGGTGGGATCAGACGACTCAAGACCTCATGGGTCAAGAGCCCGAATGTCAGTGCCTCACTGCTTTTATTGTGCTCATTGGTATTTTAAAAATGTGAGTAGGGACAAAAGGTTTTGGGGTATAACCGCCTCCAGTCACGTAGCAAGTTATTTTTTAACTTTAATCTTTAGGCGTATGATTGTTATCTATATGGCATGAGGAAGACTAGTGACAGCTATCTATGCATCACATCTCCAGAAGCAGTATGTGTCTATGCGAACGGCGTGCCTATTTGTGCTTACCCGGCATGCCAAAGTCGACACTTTGTTCTCTCAGCTGATGCATGTCCTGTTGTTCCATCCTCTTCAGCCCAATTCTTCTTCTTCTTTTTTTTTTTTTTTTTTTTTTTTTTTTGCCTTTTGTCTTTTTAGGGCCGCACCTGCGGCATATAGAGGTTCCCAGGCTACAGGTCTAATCGGAGCTGATGTTGCCAAGCTACACCACAGCCACAGGAATGCCAGATCTGAGCTGCATCTGCAACCTACACCACAGCTCATGGCAATGCTGGATCCTTAACCCACTGAGCGAGGCCAGGGATCAAAACCACAACCTCATGGTTCCTAGTTGGATTCGTTTCCACAGCGCCACGATGAGAACTCCAGCCCAATTCTTATAGTTAATCATATGCCAGTTTACGTGTTGTCTCACAGCCAGGAAGGAGTTAGGGTAAGATATCAGGGTTAGGGGAAGATGGTGGATGATGTTTCCCAACAATCTTCAGAATGTATGAGAGGGAAAACATATTTGAGAAAGACATACAGTTTTTCAAAATTCTTTTAAGGGATGCTTGAGCAAAAAATTTTTGATGATCATAGGTCTAGAGGATGTGTGGTAATCCTGAGTCGCTTTAGTGAGGACAAACCTGATTGTCAGGGATCTGCTGGGCTGGATTGGTTTGGGGACCTTTCTGTAAATACCTGCTTTTTTTGCTCAGAAGCGTAAGTTTGAGGATAATGGAGCCTATGGCCTCATATTCCTTTCCCACCCTGAAGGCATCTGAAGCAACGTAGACCTCAGTGAATCAAGGATGTTAGTGGATGATATAACATGCCTCTAACTCAGCCTGCACTTTGGCCACCTGGAATTCTGCTGTGGGTGAGCTGGATAATCTGGGAGTTTCTAGTACTTATTAGAATAGCAGATGACAGGATGCTCCAAAGGGCCCCTTGAGAAGCAGTAATGATCTAGAACGGCAAGAAACACTGGACATAGAGCCTAAGACGTGGGATAATAAAACGTTTATAGAGTAGTTTGCACTTCTGACGGGGTTCTATGCTTCATCTTGGAAGAGTTTCTGTGAAATTTTATTGTCAAAAGGGTCCTTTGAGGCTAGTTACCTTAACAGTCCCATTTTACTGAAGAAATGAAGGCCCAGGAAGATTGACTGACCCATGATCCCATGGCTGGTTTTTGACAGAGTCTGTGGCTAGAACCTGGCATCTTAGCTCCCCACCGAATCTCAGTTTTCGATATCATGCCATATATAATTTGGCTTTAAACTCAGGTCCCAGCTGTGAATTCTCTAAGTTAGAGCTGTTAGAAGATTTGATGATTGTTCCAAATACTCTACTCATTTAAGTGAAATTGGACATCTGACTCAATTCAATTTGACATTTAAAAATAATGACTTAGGACAAATGTTCCAAATTTGCTGGACTCCTAGAATCCTTCTGCTGAATTCTATGTTCTCTGAAAACCCTTTGGAGCAGGACTGGAGTAGGGCCTTGAGGTTTGGAGGCGATGCTAAGAGAGAAATTAAAAGTTATAGGCTGTGTCCCAGTTTTAGCTCTGGACTGTCTATGCTGCCAGAACTGCACCATCCTACTCCTATGGGGGCTGAGGTTTATGCGGCAACTCTTGGTTGCTGTGAGTTTCAAAAGTGGCGTTTCAGGGCCAACAGTGCCCTACTAAACAGGACAGATAGTTTTGGTAGCTTTTGTTCTGTGGGATAGGTAAGTATAACCTGCCATATTGACTCAGTGGTCCTGGACCTGAACTTTTTCACAGATCCTTGGGCTGAGGGCCCTCTTACACAGGCAAGCGTGGGGTGCTTGGGCTATAGATCTCCGTGGATGAGGCAGGTACAGAAGTCCCTTGGGGTCCACATGTCACAAAGATACACTGTGTCAACTTCCACGGTGGGACCACAGGGCTGCTGCTATTGAGGTTCTACTGACCTCAGGAGTCACAACCCCATGTCTAAGTGCTTCCCCTGCAAAGGACTCTTCTTAAAGGGGCTCTAGTGACCACTGTGGGACTGAGAGCCACAAAGCCCAGGTTCAGGGACAAGAGTCACACATGATTCTGCTCAGAATAAATTAAATAATGAGGTACATTCTACATTCTAAAGAGCATTTATCATTCTATTAAGTTGAAAGCTAAAAACTGAATATATCATTCAAGCAAACTCAATCTTCAAAAACTGGTTACCCAGCTGGTAACATTAACGTCTTTGTCCTGAGCATACAGCAAACCCATAACCTTTTCAACAAGAGGAGAGTACCTTTTGCTTTAAGATATCCACTGGTGTCTGATGGGCTTTTAACTTCTTATTTTTAAGAAGCACTTTTCTTCTGAGTTGGTCAGGTGAGGGAAGCATTGGATCATCTGAGAAATCACTCTCAAATAAGAATTTAGCCACCAGTTTTTCTCCAAACACAGTCTGAAAACAGTAAAGGAAAACACGCAATCAACGCCCTTTATCTATTCTTGAATTACTTAGCTGGCTATTTCAGCCCAGTTGAATTGTTCTATAAATCCTGAGAAGAGGAATCAGGAAATAAGTTATATCCATGTGTCTCGCCCCCCCCCCCCACCCCTGTGTAGTTTCTTACTGGACAGAAGGGAGGGGGTCAGAAGGCCAGGAGGAGGGGTACAGGCCACCTTCTAGGGGGGCAAAGCTCTAACTATTTCGGAAAATACACTGGGTTCAGATGTACTAAAGAAGAAAAAGAGATTTAATTAGAGGCTGTGGTCTGTAGAATATGGTCCATTCCAGATATGAGTAAGAAGTCACAAGGATACTAACTTTGAAGTAAGTGCAAAGTGGGGACAAAAAAAAAAAATAATAATAGGGAGAATTTTCTACCATTTAGTATAAAGAACCTCAGACATCATTCTTATGAAGATTTCCTGAGCATCTGTCTCCAAAGGGAAATGTGTGTCCCTCAAAGAGGTGGGTGGTGGGGGGAAGGCACAGGATGACCCATTGGGGTGAGTGTAGAAAATATGGCAGTTTCTTTCTTTTTTTTTTTTTCTTTCTTTTTAGGGCTGCACCTGTGGCATATGGAGGTTCCTGGGCTAGGGGTCGAATTGGAGCTGCAGCTGCTAGCCTGCGCCACAGCCACAGCAACACTGGATTCAAGCTGCATCTGTGACTTACACTGCACCTTGCAGTAATACCAGATCCATAACCTACTGAGGGAGGCCAGGGATTGAACCTGCATTCTCATGGATACTAGTTGGGTTCTTAACCTGCTGAGCCATAGTGAAAACTCCTCTTTTTTTTTTTAAATGACTTTCATTTTTTCCATTATCATTGGTTTACAGTGTTCTGACCTTTTTTTTTTTTTAAATTTAATTTTCTTTTTCTGGCCGTGGCATGCAGTGACTTAATGTGGGATCTCAGTTCCCAGACCAGGGAATCAAACCCAGGCTGTAGCAGTGGAAGTGATGTATCCTAACCAGTAGACTGACAGGGAACTCTGGCAGTTTCTATTTATAATTTTTTTTTTTTAAGGAAAAAAGAACATAAATGGGAGTTCCTGTTGTAGCTCAACAGGTTAAGAACATGACTAGTATCCATGAAAATGCAGGTTTGATTTCTGGCCTTACTGAGTGGGTTAGGGGTCCTGTGTTGCCATGAGCTGTGGTGTAGGCTGCAGAAGCAGCTTGGATCCTACATTGCTATGGCTGTGGTGTAGGCTGGCAACTGAAGCTCCAATTCAACCCCTAGCTTGGGAACTTCTATATGCCACTGGTGCAGCCCTTAAAAACTGAAAACAAACAATAAAACAATATGATTTTGTCATAGGAAACAATATATGCTAACATAAAAACTCTCATAAATAGACCATGATGGAAGATAATATAAGAAAAGGAATGTATATATATATGACTGGGTCATTTTGCTGTATAGCAGAAACTGGCACAACATTGTAAATCATCTATACTCTAATAAAAAAAAAAACTCTGCCAATCTTAAGCTGTAATATATGGAGGACACAGTCAACAAGATCCTTTTCTATAGAACAGAGAACCATATTCAATGTTCTATGATAAACCATAATAGAAAAAAATATATAAAAAAGAGTGTGTAGGAGTTCCCGTCATGGCGCAGCAGAAATGAATCCGACTAGGAACCATGAGGTTGTGGGTTTGATCCCTGGTCTCATTCAGTGGGTTAAGGATCTAGCATTGCCATGAGCTGTGGTGTAGGTCGCAGACGCAGCTTGGTCCATTGTTGCTGTGGCTGTGCTGTAGGCTGGCAGCTGTAGCTCCAATTAGACCCATAGCCTGGGAACCTCTATATGCCGCAGGTGCAGCCCTAAAAAGACAAAAGCCAAAAAAATAAAAAAATAAAAAAAATTAAAAAAGAGTGGTATATATGTATAACTGAATCACCTTGCTGTACAGAAGTCAATGCAACATTGTAAATTAACAATACTTTGATTAAAAAAATCAGAAAAAAATCCCCTCTCACATATGCACATTTAGGCAACTTGGAAGCAGATCTTTCTATTGGTTAAAAAATCCTCTAATTGAAGGGTTTTGGCAGAGTTAAAAGGCAGAGTTCCTGCTGTGGTGCAGTGGGTTAAGTATCTGACTGCAGTGCCTTAGTTCCCTGCAAAGGTGTGGGTTTGATCCCTGGCCAGGTGCAGAGGGTTAAGGATCTAGCATTGCCTCAGCTGCAGCTGCAGCTCAGATTCGATCCCTGGCCCAGGAACTTCCATATGTACACACACACACATATGCCATACATATGCCATACACATGCCATATATATGTGTGTGTGTGTGTATATATATATATATATATATATATATATGTGTATATATATATATATATATGACAACATCTTTTCAGTAAGTTTCTAAAAAAGTTGATTGATACCAAGAAACATACAAATTGCCTAGCCAAATTTCCAACAAAAATCTTTGCCTCATTAACGGAATTGAGAATGAGTACCATGATTTGGCAAATGCAGCTAATGATACACCCCTTTTCCATTTGGATACAGGTATCTCCGTAAGGTATCTTTACCAGCTACTGTTGTTGTTAAAAACAGTGAAATGATAAATTAAACTTAAAACTAGACATCCAAGCCAGTGAACACAAAAATTTCAAAAAAATGAAATGTATTCAATCACATTACTCCCACTAAAAATTTAGAAAATAAATACATAAATAATACATTTACTTGAAATTTTTTATGATAGCAAAAGGGTTTTGCATCATTAATAAATAATAGTATTTAAAAGTTATTTACTTCCATGTTACTCTTTCCTTGCTACTTTTTTATATTCCATTTTTGCATGTTTTAATATATAAAATATGTTAATAAGTAGGATATGTGTAATAATTCATGATAGGTCCACACACACAATAGGAATACATGGTGTATTTTACTGAGAGGGGTATACAATCAAAAACATTTAAAGACTATTATTCTAAATGACGGCAAAGAAAAGGTAATATGAAAAGCTAATTTGTTTTGTTGGCGTTGGTATCTGAGGACATTTCCCCATGGCCATGCCCTGCCCTCCCTAGAGCCGTATTTCCATCAGTACCTCTCCCAGTGGAGGAAGGGGGAAGGCTAATGGAACATTCGCCCTTCACTCTATCTGCATTATAGTTCCCTTGTATAAGCAATGGCCGAGTATTAAAGGCAACTGTTCTGGCCAGTCTGACCTTAATGCCAACTTGGATCCCCATCTCTGTAGCTGGACCACAAGAAGATTTGACTTATTTGCTCTATTTTCAGCTTTTCTACATATCACTGACAGGTGACATCTTGGCATCCCTGATTTGTGATACTGGAAGTGTTGGAGAACTGAGAGGCTTTCTGGAAATGGTCAGAAGACCACAGACCGGTGTTTTTATCACTCCAGCTGAAATGATGGGCCATTCAAGAGAGAGCCCAAGATCCCAGGGCATCCTCATTTCTCAGGTCTGAGGGACCCTTACTGTACATGCTTCACAGCTGAGGTCCAGTTGTGGTGTGGTCCATGGTGGCTCCAAACAGAACTCAACAAGAATCATAAGACAAAGGCTAAGATACCATCCTGTTACTTAGCAAATACCTTACCTTGAAAATTTCTGCCATTTTTCGTTGCTGAGGCAATGAACAGTGGTTCTCAATTGATATGATGATAGGCAGATCAGAAGTGATGAAGGCACTGCGATCGATGGCTTCAACCACTTCCTATGAGAGCCGAAACAGCTCATTAGAGTTCAGATATCTGCTCAGGGTGTCAAGGCAAGGTACTTATAGCCACAAAAAGCATCTAAATTGTTGCATACAGAAAACTCTGGCCAACGTGGTTTGTATCTTTTCAAATTAAGCAATACTGTAGCTTATTTTCTTAATTATATTTATTTTTTTGTCTTTTTGCCATTTCTTGGGCCGCTCCCGCGGCATATGGAGGTTCCCAGGCTAGGGGTCGAATCGGAGCTGTAGCTGCCAGCCTACGCCAGAGCCACAGCAACGCTGGATCCGAGCCGTGTCTGCGACCTACACCACAGCTCATGGCAAAGCTGGATCGTCAACCCACCGAGCAAGGGCAGGGATCGAACCCGCAACCTCACGGTTCCTAGTCGGATTCGTTAACCACTGCGCCACAAGGGGAACTCCAGTGTAGCTTATTTTCTACAAAGACAGTAAAATATTCATATCGAGTACTGTTCATATGCTATAAGGAATGGCTATCAGTATGCTCAATTTAACAGATCAATATGTATATTGAGTATATTACAGGTAAAAGACACTGTTTTAGTTACAGCATCAAAAAATAATAAGGCATAAGATACTTTCCTGTTTTCAAGGAGTTTATGATCAAATCTTTTGGGGGAAATAAGACATCTATCACGTATATGTGTGTATGTGAACAGTTACCAACTCCTCCTTCCCTTAATGTAGGGTACAAAAAGTTTTAAGAGGGCTGAATAGGAAAATGCATTTTAGCTATCATCTTCACATAAGAAGCAGAAGTAATAATATTCCTTCCCAGCCCAGGTACTGTTAAGAAAAAAATTGTATTACATCCAAAGATCTTCTGAATGAGGATAGTAACTGCGTGATGAGCTAATAAGCTACTTAGAATTCAAATGAGACCATTCTCCCCTGATGGAGCCAATTCTCAATACTTTATACTGTTAATTATTTAATTATCTCCTAACACATGATGTTAGCCTTTGTCCGTAGGACACCAAGACAAATGACCTTTAATTCCCAAAAGAGGACAGCCCCTGCCTTTTTTATATACCATTTTACAGTGTGAAAATTGCAACAATATTATTACATGATAACTAACTTAAGGGAATGGTTACTAAACTTGAATGAGAATCTCATGAGAGTTCTAGATCAATTCCCACCAAAAGAACATGTGCATATCCCACACAGTTTGGGGAAGTCTTGAGACCCAGGATAAGAACCCGCCAACCTAAGGTATTACTTGGAGGAGTCAATCATTTATACAATGAATGAAGATACTGACTGATTTGACTGAAAGAAAGCTACAAAGCATTACCTTGAAGGGGATCTTGGTTGTCAGTGTATGTCCATGATAAATGATGGGCATCCCATCATCTCCGTCCCAGCAGTCCAACTCTACACTCCTACAGCCTTGCAGCAGGACCTGTGATATCAATGAATGAATTCATCCCAGACTGGCAAGTGGAAATAAAGCCTCAACTTAAACCCAGCACCTGCTTCTACATACCAGTGTTCACTCTCCAGGTTAAAACAGAAGGGCCTAAGACTGAAAAGAAGTACTTCATTTTGGCCAAAGGCCGCAATTAATCAGATATGGAGAAGGGAGAGAGTAGATTAAAGTGGAAAGAGTGCTTACAAGCATTGAATGCTATTGGAAGGTAAAATCTGATAGCAAAAACATAGGACTACTTCCCCATCAATTTTTAGTCCCTCAAGGGACCCGCACATGGTACATTCTGAAATGGGAGAGCCAGGCTAGAGCTCCATCTGGGCAGATGTCAGTGGAGGTGACACATGCTGATGCCACAAACCAGAGAAAATGAGGTCACTGATTCCTTAAGGAACTGGCTAAACATTTATATGAATCCAATCAGGGTAAAGTCTCCTCTATTTAGGCCCAAATTCTATCATTGGCTAATACTTTTGCAATGAACATGTGGCATGTATGAAGAGCAGAAGCAGGGAGTTATCAGGATTTGCCTTTCTGTCTAATCCTAAATCAGCATCTACAGCAGAGATGACAAATAATCCATAAACTTCCCTCTCCCATACCCACAGCAGTATCAGTAATCGATCATAATACACTTGCCCTGCTAAGTTCTATTGTGTCATCTCATGATCTCCTCAGTAAAGTACTCCAGGAAACACTAGAATTAGATGAGATGATACCTATTTTCTTTTCTGGCTCTAGACCTGGAAGCAGAGCTTCTGACACATGTGCTTGTGTTGCATCTCTGTAACATTTGCTTGGAGCAACTTCTTTCTCCATATCCTCTACTTGTGGGCCTTCTTAAAAGGCGACCATGTATTAGAAGGGCAAACCAAACCAAGAGGTGGATATGTCCGTGAATGGGCCAACTCTGATTTAAGAATACACATAGTTATGAGTTCTCTTGTGGCACAGAGGGTTCAGGATCTGGTGTTGTCACTGCAATAGCCTGGGTCACTGCTGTGCCATGGGGTTTGATTAAAAAAAAAAGAAGAATCCACATAAATATTTCCATGTGATAGCAATCCAATACTAGGGGCTAGTGGCCACTAGAGTTGCTGTAACATAACTCAGATAGCAGAATCCCCGTTATTTTATTTTGTTACTTATTTTTTGGCTGTTCCCACAGCATGTGGAAGTTCCCAGGCCAGGGACTGAACCTGTGCCAGAGTAGTGACCTGAACTGCTGCACTGACAATGCAGGTTCCTTAACCTGCTGTGCCACAAGGGAACTCTGGCCCTTATTTTAATGTTTTTATATGAGATACTTGCTAGATTCTTCCTGTTGCCCAGCATGCTGCACCTGGTTTTCCTAGGTAACCTATCTTCCCAGGTGGAACGGATTCTGTGGCAAAGAATCCGAAGGCTATCAGTTTCTTTCAGCACTAGAGTTTATAGAAGCATGTTGCTTTAGCTGAAAACTGTCATGTAATAAGACAGCTGGGACATGAGGCTCTCTCATCTCTGTAGTGAGCCACCCTGGGAAAAATGTTCACTGACTGGCAGCAGATGAGATGCGTTTTCAGCATGAAAAGACTGAAGGTCTTTATCAAGGTCTGCATGCCATTAAGACCTCCACATACGGCTAGAATAGGATGACCAGGGCTGGAAATTCCAGGTGAGAATAGGGCTCTTTCTCATTTCTCATCTGCCCCATACAGTAATGTCAGGAGGTAACTGGGAGGCCTGAGGGAGAGCAAAGAATGGTAAGAAATAAAATAAAATAAAAGGGAGCTTCATCCTAGGTTTAATCACATCTGTGAGTCAATTTGAGGGGTTCTTGTGCCTTATTCAAAGGCTGTGACAATCTCTACTTGTGATGTAAAGTTAAGGAGTTTTTAAAAAAAACCTCTCTGGGAGTTCCCGTTGTCGCTCAGTGGTTAACGAATCTGACTAGGAACCATGAGGTTGCGGGTTTGATCCCTGGTCTTGCTCAGTGGTTTAAGGATCTGGCGTTGCCATGAGCTGTGGTGTAGGTTGCAGATGAGGTATGGATCCTGTGTTGCTGCGGCTCTGGCGTAGGCTGGCAGCTGTAGCTCCAATTCGACCCCTAGCTTGGGAACCTCCATATGCTGCGGGATCAGCCCTAGAAAAGGCAAAAAAAAAAAAAAAAAAAAAAAAAAAGGCAGACAAACAAACAAACCTCTCTGATGTCAAAACGGCAAGTTCAGTAGGAATAAAAGCTAGGACATTGGTTCTTGCTTGTTTTCCTGGGGGATACACACACAAACAAACACACACCCAGATACACACATTTCATTCATTTCCCGTAGAACAATGGATTTCAAACTTCTTTTAACCTTGGAATTCTCAGTGCAAATGGAGGCCTAATATATAAAGCACAGAAAAGTGCAAACCTTCAGCTGCAGTGGGGACAGAGTGTAGACCCCTCTGCTGCCTGTGGCAGCAGTAGAGGCCCCTTGACAGAACTCCTATCTTGAAAATTACTACTCTAAGGATACATCTTCATTTCATAATACAATGCCTTAGATTTTAGAGTTTAAAACACATATTCCATACCAAGTAAGTTTTGGGACAGAAGGCTGACCCGTGCTTTGAGGAATATCTAGAACTCATTTGAGAAAGGAAGATCAAATCTGCCAGGTTTGTGTAAACAATACAATTGTAATTTTTATACTTGGACACCCCCCCCACCCCCAACGCAGGCACACACATACAAATATACACTTATATTCCCTGGACCTAGCTAGCTCCTTCCGTAATTAACTCCTCTCAAGGGAGTTCAGAAAACAGGCAGCATAGACGAGGAAGTTGCAGAAAATATAATGGAAGCAGTGGACATGTAGATCAGTGAGAGCTGGATGTTTAGGTCAAAGGGAGGTGCTTTTTCTAGTCCAGAGAATCTTCTGAGTTTTTAAGAATGTTCCCATGAATTTAAGTGTATAGGGATAGTGCTTACAGTCTGTGTACATTTTTTTTGGTAAGTTGGTTGCCATAGGGATAAATTAATCATGTAACAAATTGGAAAGCAAAACAAACAATATTTTGGGAATAACTTCATAGAAAGTTTCATTTTCTACTATGTTTTCCCACTACGATATATTGATTTATTTAGCATTTAGTGAAATGATTAGTTTTCCCATGGGAAAATATAATTTTAGTTGCGTAGGTCAGACTCACTGGGATCTAAAAGCTAAGAGTGTCAAACAAATACTCCCCAACCCCCCAGAATAAAGGTTAAGTATAGATGAGGAGAAAAAAGAAAACAAAAAGAAATTAAAAAACCAACTGTACATATAGGCAATTTTCCCACATATTATGTTTCCTCACATTTCCCATTTAATAGTGTATAAGTACTTTAAAGGAGTCTGGGGTCAGGTTTTGTGACTTTAGGGGTTACACAAATAAGGTTTAATGAAAACCACATTCCAAGTGAAATTCTCCGTACCTGACTGTAGAGTTCTACTGAGGATTCTCCTTTGAGCTGATGGCCCGTGAGGTAGGTATTGTGTGAAGATTCAATGTAATAATAGGAGAGGGGCAGCTGCAATTCTTTGATGTTCTCCTGCGATTCATCATTTTTCGAGGCAAAATTATCTTTATCCATCAGAAATCTAAAGGAAACAAATTTTCTTAGGATTGCACATGAAAACTATATACTCTTTTTCTTCAAAATTGAAGTATAGTTGACTTACAATATTATATTAGTTTCAAGATATACAACACAGTGATTCAGTATTTTTATCGATTATACTCCATACAAAATTATTATAAAATATTGGCTATGTTTCCTTGTACTGTACAATTGCATCCTTCTATTGGATTTACTTTATACCTTGTAGTTCATATCTCCTAATGCCCCTTCCTCTATTTGGCTCCTCCCCAAGCCCCTCGCTTCACTGGTAACCACTAATTTGTTCTCTGTATCTATGAGTCTGAAAAATACATGCTCTGGAGTTCTCATTGCAGCTCAGCGGAAACGAACCTGACTAGTATCCATGAGGACGCAGGTTCGATCCCTGGCTTCACTCAGTGGGTTAAGGATACGGTGTTGCCATGAGCTGTGGTGTAGGTCGCAGACATGGCTCGGATCCCACGTTACTGTGGCTGTGGTGTAGGAAGGCAGCTGTAGCTCTGATTCAAACCCTAGCCTGGGAACCTCCATATGCCGTGAGTGCAGCCCTAAAAAGCCAAAAATAACAGGCAAAAGATAATTTAAATGTTACCTTGCAAATCCTTCAAATGACATCAGTCCCTGATGACACATACTAACGCTAGGCTCGAACTTCTGCAAGGGACACAAAAAGAGTGTTATTTAGGTAAAGGAAACTAATGGGGAAAAAAAACCACCACATCATTTTTTAAAACTGTTCTGTTTTCACCAGGAAACATCTAAACCAAATATTTGAACTAATTTAGTTATGCAGTGGTAAGAGGTAGTTTTTTAGTCCAAAAGAAAATATTTATTATATGTGAGTTTATTATATGAGCATATTTATTTAAGAGAAAAAAGGAGAGCGGGAGAAAAGAATAAGGTTGATTCATACGAAAAAAAAAAAAAAATGGTGTCAGTTTATCCTGGTCAAGATGGGGATCCTAACAGTAGCTACTACCATAGAGTTGGTGGGAGGTGAAATGTGAGGATTCATACAGTATAGTGCTTGGATTTCAGCATATTTTGGTGAGCACTCAATCATGGATCACAACCTCACATTTCTAGCACTTCCAGGAACCAACTCCAACTGCTGCACAGTTGTCCTGATTGGCAATCAGCTGACAAGGGAGGCTGAAAATCTAGACTAATTCTATTGCATGTGGTGCGGCCACAAGGAACCGTCTCACCCCGATCTCCTGCCACCCCCTAGCAGAAGCCATTGCCACCTCTCATCTGGGTTGCTGTGATAGCTTCCTACTCAGCCTCTGTTTCCACTCCTTCCCTAGCACAGTTTATACTCCAATGGGGCCACAGTGACCTCTTACATCATAAATCAAATCATGTTACCTCTCTGCTCAAAAATGTGCAACAGCTTCCCCCATTTCACATGGACTCAAGACAAATGCCTTAAAATGCCTGGATGATTCAGCCCCTTCCCACTTATCTGAAATTGTGCCTGCCGCTGTCCCTCTGGCTCATGCGGCTCCTGTTATGCCAATCTTTTTGTTGTTCCTCACTCTGAATTTACTCCTGTTTGCTACTCCCTGTCCAGAATGTTCTTTCCTTAGACCTTTATGTGGCTTACTCATTCAGGGCTCAGCTCAAGTGTCACCTCCTCAGAGTGGCCCTTCCTTACCCCTCTCAGCCCTCCTGCATCACTCCATCCCCTTACTTTGCTCATAATTTTTCAGAACCCATTATTACCCGAAATTACTTTATTTGTTTATTGTCTGACTCATCCACCAGAATGTAAACTGTTTTGATAGTTGAAGCTTGATCCTATTAAATACTATATTCCCAGGGCCTAGAACAGAGTCAGGCCCATAGTAGGAGCTAACAAACATTTGTTAAATAATCAAAGTGTTGATAATCTAACTACTTATTCTATTGCATGTGCTAGAACAAGAAGGAATCGTGTACTGATTCCTTATAGTAGTCACCAAGTAAGAGAAGGCCTAGGACCTATGTTAATTGCATGCTACAAAAGAATACATATATTTGGTATTAAAAAAAAATCCCCACAACTCTCTATTTCTGACCCAGACTTAAAGGTACTGGAAAGAATAAATGTTTAGCAGAAAATAATTAGAATGGTCAGAGGTTTACATATTTGTGTACATGTAAAACAGGTACAAACCTGGATGATGCTGAGAATTTCATCATAAGTGCAGTGTTCTCCTTGGCAATTCACTAGGAAGTCATTGAGCTGGAGGATGCCAATCCCAAATACGCCCAGGGATGTGCTCTCCACCCCAGTGCCGTTTGTCACGATACTTGCAGCAGCAATGGCATCAGATATTTGCCTCTGGTTGTCAGACAGCTGCTGTTTACTCTTAATGAATAATCCCAAATCCGAGACATTTCTGGTCAACAAATCTGAAATAGAACCACCCACAGAACATGGACAAACTAGCTAGCATCTTTCATAAAGTTCATTTTGGATATAATGGTGCTATGGGATTACTAAGCTGGAGAGACCCTTCACTAATCTGTCTAAACAAGCCATCAAGCTTATTGCTTCTTCCTGTCTTCACAGAGTCAAAGAATAAAAAATGAATAAATGAAAAAAAAGAGACAAGAGATAGATGAATGATCTTGAAAGCCCATAACCTTTGGCATTAGATGGAAACTAAATGTAAATTCAATTAGGGACTTTAGGCTGAATTCAGGCTTTGGGTTTTTTTTTTTTTTTTTTTTCCTTCTTTTTAGGACCACACCTGCGGCATATGGAAGTTCCCAGGCTAGGGGTCAAATCGGAGCTATAGCCGCTGGCCTATGCCACAGATACAGCAATGCCAGACCTGAGCTGCATCTGCGACCTACACCACAGATCACAGCAACACAGGATCCCCAACCCACTAAGAGAAGCCAGGGATCCAACCTGCACGCTCATGGATACTAGTCAGATTGTTTCCATTGAGCCACAATGAGAACTCCCAGGCTTTGGTTTTTGAGAATAACTACATCTACATTTTTATGTTTACAGAGATGGAAGACGTACCCTTAAGATTACAGTTTTTCTCTAATTTAAAAGCGTAACTGTAAACATTTGTGTGCAGGTATCTGTGGGAATATAAATTTTCAACTCATTTGAGAAAATACCAAGGAGTACCACTGCAGGATCATGTGGTAAGAGTGCTTTTAGTTTTGAAAGAAATTAACAAATTTCCTTCCAAAGTGGCGATACGCTTTTACATTCCCACCAGTAATGCCACAGCCGCTCCACATCTGCACCCACTTTAGCACATGGCCATTCTAATTCTTACCACTCTGAGGAAAGTCTGTCAGTTTCTTGCAGAACTAAGTATAGACTTATCATAAGATCTGGCAATTATGTTTCTAGGTGTTTATCCAAAAGAGCTGAAAACAGGTCCACACTAAAAAAACTGTACTCCTAGTATTTATAGCAGCTTTATTCACAATTGTTAAAACCTGGAAGCAATCAAGGTGTCCTTCGGTAGGTGAATGGATAAACAAACTATGATAATATACAATGAAATTGTAATGAAATATTATTAGGCAATAAAAATATATGATCTGTGAAGCCATGAGAAGACACTGAGGAACCTTAAATCCACATTGTTAAATGAAAGGAGCAAGTGTGAAAAGGCTGCATACTGTGTGATTCCAACTATTTGTCATTCTGGGAAAGGCAAAACTATGGAGACAGAAAAGAGATCAGTGGTGGCCAGGGATTCAGAAGGAGAGTGGGCACAATGAACATATGAAACACAGAAGATTTTTCAGAAACTATTCTGTATGTATCTACTGCCATGGTAGATATATGTCATTATACTTTTGTCAAAACCCATAGAATGTACAACACAAACAGTGAACACTAATATAAATTATCAGCTGCAGTTAATTTATATATCACTATTGGCTAAACTGTAACAAATACACCACACTAATGCAAGCTACTACTAAACAGAGGAAACCACATGTGTGTGGAGAGAGTGTGTATGGGAGCTCTCTGCTCATTTTTCAGTAAACCTGAAATTGTCCTAAAAAAATAAAATCTATTTGTTTTTCAAAGAGTGTAACCACTTGACTAATCATAGTTATACACATTTATGACTAAAATTGAAAAAGGATAATAGTCTTAGCTAATGGATAATATGTTTTTAAATAGTTAAAAAGCAGATGTGTGAAAGAGAGCAGTTTTTCTTTTTTCCTGTCTACTGTTTATAGTTTCCAGCAAGAACAGAAGAAAAATAATAGGCTTCAAATGCATGGGTGGTGATGGTAATGGTGGTGGTGTGAGTGGGACACAGGAATTAGACATTCTGGTTGACATATTAGGAAAAATGTCCTGGATGGTCAGACAGTAGGGCTCTGCTGAGGTCACTAAACACTCTCCTGCAAAGGATGGACGGGCTGAGCACCCAGCTGCCTGGAGGCAGGGAAGAGACAGGTAGTTTGCAACTGGGATGTCCCACACACCTCCTGGACATTTGGGAATGGGTGGGAAAGGGTTTTTAGCTGTCAGAATAACTGGAAGGCTCTACTGGCTAAATATTCTGGAATCCATGGACAGATTCACACAATGATGAATTTCCTTGTCCAAAGTGCTAATAGTACATACTCATCTTCATAATACCACCGTTAGAGAAATAATTCTCTAAGCATTTCACCATGCTCCAGGCAGCAGTATCCCATGTGAGAGAGGCTAAGGAGTTGTGTGATAGGATCAATAACCTTCACTTTTTCCCTTTTATTTAATTTGTAATTAAAGTGTAGTTGATTTACAATGTTGCGTTAGTTTCACGTGTATAGCGAAGTGATTCAGCTATATACATATATCTATTCTTTTCCATTATAGGTTATTACAAGATATTGAATATGGTTTCCAGTGCTATACAATAGGCCCTTGTTGGTTTTATATTTTATATATAGTAGTGTGTATATGCTAATCCCCAACTCCTAATTTATCTCTCCCCCACCCCTTTTCTCCTTTGGAAACCCTAAGTTTGTTTTCTAGGTCTGTGAGTCTGTTTTGGTTTTGTAAATAGGTTCCCTTGTATTATTTAGATTTTAATTAATAATTAATTAATTAATTGTGGCTGCAGCATGTGGAAGTTCCCGGGTCAGGGATCGAACCCACGCCACAGCAGTGGCCTGAGCCACTGCAGTAACAATGCTGGATCCTTAACCCACTGCACCACAAAGGAACTCCTGTATCACTTTTTTTTAGATTCCACATATAAGTGATATCATATGATATTTGTCTTTAATCTGTCTCTAACCTTCATTTTTAGATAGAATGTTCTCCAAAGGAATTATTAAACTGTCACACAAACCTAGATCAGGCTGAAGACCGCTGGTGTTTTCATCAATGGTCAGGTTGGTGTAGAGGGGGGCCGGCTCAGAGCCAGCTCGGTCGCAGGGCACGGCGTAGATGTCAAAGAGATCCTTCAGGTCCTTGCGGCTCCTCACACTGGACACAGGATGGAAAACATCTTTAGCATTGTTATAACAAGGTGAGGGTAGGAAGAGAAAAGCTAAGAAGAAAGCCAGCCATACCTGAATGATTTGAACAGCTCGACAAATTCCACAAAACTCATGTTGCTGTCTGAAACCATGAAGCTCTGAAAGCCCTTCATTCCTCCTTTGATCCGCCCATGCCAGCTGCTGCTGCTCCAGGCACTGCAACAAAGACATGGCCTTAATGGGTGGAACTGGGGCCAGGTATGTCATTCTGCCCCAAGAGATGGTCTCTAATCAGCAACAGAGGCAAAAACATGGACTGTAAGTCACTGAAGGTTTAGACTATTTTCTGGGCTCTCTTTTCATTTCTCTCAAAATTAATCTATATTGTGTCAGAGGAAATAAAACATTATCCGTTGAAACCACTTCCTGTTTACAGCTTACTTAGTAAGGGCACAAAGCTGAGGTTAATATTCCTCTACTAATCAAAACAATCTTTGAAATCATAGGTCAATGGGAGGGAAAAAATCCCATAAATTCAGTGGTTTTGAAGAAAAGTCATTTAAAAAAAGCCTCAAATTAATAACATATGGAAAATTATACATGTTCTTTCCTATATTCTAAATTATAGAAAGACATTTAACAAAAAAATCTCAAATGTATCAATGTCTTCTCTTTTCCCTTTTTTAACCAGTTCTTATATGAAAACAAGGAAAGGCTTTTAATACTAATGGAAAATGTGAGTCACAAAAATATGAAGGATGGAAAGAAGCCAACTCTGCCTAGAATTATATTTGCACCTGTCAAGGCTGTATCTATTTATTATAAAAATATCAGTCAACTTGGTCAAAAATTCGGTCTAGCTGTTTCACGACATTCTTTAATTTCTACACTGGTTCCCTGAGACGAGAGTATGAGAAATGTTTGGACTGGTTTTTGGTCAAATCGATGGATAGGTTATTTCTTTTTTTTTTCCCCCTTTTTTGTTCTTGTCTTTTATTTTTTACTTTTGGAGTATTTCAAATATATAAGTAGAGAGAATACTGTAATGAACAGTTTGTCCTCAATCCTGCTAACAGTGTTTATTCATGGAAGATTATTTTGTGTTGACATCTGAAGGTCACCTCTATTAATGGAAGAGTATTACAAATGGATAGATTTCTAGTACTCTGTGCTTGGGCTGTTGATCCCCAGTGTGATATGGGAAACAGAGCATGGAGGTTCAGGAGGAGGAAAAAGGCCTGATAATAAAGGGGCTTATCATTTGCATTTAGACAAGTATGTTTCCTGCCTTCCTTCCTTCTGGTTCCAGGTTCAACCACTGTCTATAGATACCAATCACCCTCTGGCTTTAGGAAGCTGTCGACTTGGTCCCTTCCTAGGGCTCAGTCTTACTTTCTCCTTGAAAGACCTTGAACATCATTCAGGCTGATTTTTCTTCTCCTGCCTTGTCTTCTCCTTCTGGTTTATATACTTGGGCACTGCCCCCTGTCCTCCTGTGGCAGGGTCCTGGGATTGTACATCTGGCATGGTAATTTGTCTACATCTACCTCTTTGAAAAGATCTTCCTCCTTTACTCTGTCCTTCCTTTTCCTGCTTTTGAGTGATCGAAATAAAGGGAAAGGCCACTTAATTCAAGTTATCTGGGTATCTTGTTTATTTGGGATACTGTAGAGGCTGAAATATAATGTAAAGAATTCTGATTTGTTGGAGCTCTTAATTTTGTTACAAACCTAAACTTATAGAAGAGCTGCAAGAGTGTAAAAAGAATTCCCACGTACCTGGGGACCCAGTTTTGCCAAGTATAGAAATTAGGTTTATGATTGTGAAAGGATGTTTCCCTTTAAAAGAGAATTCAGGGAGTTCCCATTGTGGATCAGAGGAAATGAATCTGATTAGCCTGCATGAGGACGCAGGTTCAATCCCTGGCCTTACTCAGTGGGTTAAGGATCTTGTGTTGACGTGAGCTGAGGTGTAGGTCACAGACGCAGCTCGGGATCTAGCGTTTCTGGGGCTGTGGCGTAGGCTGGCAGCTACAGCTCTTATTCGACCCCTAGCCTGGGAACCTCTATATGCTGCAGGTGCAGCCTTAAAAAGACAAAAAAAAAAAAAAGGATTCACCATAGGGTTTTTAACTATAGTGAGCTTCCAGAAAGAGAGGAATAGGGGAGAGGAGGGAGAGAGATTTTGTGTGTATGTGTGTATGTGTAAAATTAACATTTCTAAAGCTGATATCTGTATAGATCCATTTCCTCCTCTCACTCCTCTGTTTGACAAAGTAAAGAGTGTCTGTTTTATCATAGTTCCGTCTGGAACCTCTGCATTTCTTAAACTTTAATGTGGGGTGAAGGGAGATGGTGTGGCAGTCTGGTCCCTTTGAAAGGATTTCATTTCATTTCATATTATTTCTTTTGAGAGGATAGCTGTTGTTTCAAATATATAACTTGCATGGACCTTACAAAATAATTTACTATAATACCAACTTTAGAGTTATACCTAAATATATCCAACTTGCTATAAGACATTCATTTCTCCAGACTTATATATCTTATATATGAGAAAAGTGTTAAATATGTTTCACCATGAGCAAAGGTTCAAATTGTTTACACTGAAATTTATTCTTCATTTAGAGCAGTGTTAGCCAATAGAATTTTCTGCAGTAATAGAAATTTCTTTATCTACACTGTTTGGTACGGTAGCCACCAGACACACTGGTAGCTATGGAACACATTTTTTTTTTTTTGCTTTTTACGGCTGCACTTGCACCATATGGAAGTTCCCAGACTAGGGGTTGAGTCCGAACTGCAGCTGCCAGCCTGTGCCACAGCCACAGCAATGCCAGATCTGAGCCATGTCTGTGACCTACACCACAGCTCACAGCAATGCCAGATCCTTAACCCCCTGAGTGAGGCCAGGGGTGGAACCCGCATCCTCATGGATCCTAGTCAGGTTTGTTATCACTGAGCCACAATGGGAACTCCGGTAATGGAACACTTTCAATGTGGCCAGTGTGACTAAGGAACTGAGTTTTAAATTGTATTCAATTTTAATTAATACAAATTTGAGTTTAAATGGTTGCCTTAACATTCCCCCTACTGTGGCTGGCGGCTGCTGTATCAGACATTGTAGAGTTAGAGGCTCGCAGCTCAGATTTTGTTACTGCTACTGACTTTGAAGGGTTGGTCTGTCAAAAAAATTAGAAGCAACTATAGCAAAATAAAAAGGTAGAAAACAACAACAACAACAACTGGAAGTTCCCTTTATGGCTCAGCAGTTAACGACTGACTAGGATCCATGAGGACAAGGGGTAGATCCCTGGCCTCGCTCAGTGGGTTAAGGATCTGGCGTTGCCGTGACCTGTGGTGTAGGTTGCAGACACAGCTCAGATCCCATGTTGCCGTGGTGCAGACTGGCAGCTGTAGCTCTGATTAGACCCCTCGCCTGGGAACTTCCAGATGCTGTGAGTGCATGCAGCCCTGAAAAGAAAAAAAAAAAAAGAAGAAGAAGGTAGGAGTACAAAATCAGGTAAATCAGGAGCTCTAAAAAATTTCGAGGTTTTTAGTTTTACTGTGACTATTAAATCAAAATCAGAGACTATCTGTCCACAGAGCACTGGAAGAAGACGCCCTTCTGCACAACTTGAGGGATGTGAAGGGTCCTTCTGTTTCATCATGTTAAGGCCCCACCTGGACGGGCTCTTGTTTGAAGAAGACAGCACAGGGGAGGACACTGGCCTGATGGGAGATGATGTCCCGGCAGCCACGTTAGGGGACCCAGCCGTGGTCAAAGAGTGAGCTCTTCTGGAAGGGAGAGGGTTAGGAGGGCTCGTGATGGTATTCGCCTCTGTGAGAGTGAAAGGCAGAGAAGAGACAAGGACTCCGATTACACTTTCCCTCAGAAATCGAATAAAAAAGATGCTTTTGAATGTCTGAGGAAATTGACTTCTAAAGGCACTTTCAGTATAAGAAGCATCAAAATAGTCTGGTGGCTTCTCAATCCTGGCTACACATCAGAATCATCGGAGGAGCTTAAAAAAGTGCACAGATGTCCAGGTTCCAGCCCGAGTGTCTCTGAACCAGGTGGGCTGGGGGGTGGGAAGGGCATCTAGATATATTTTTTGAAATCTCTAATATCCAGTCAGGAGGTCAGAATCTAATCTATCAAATTGTATCTTGTGTATCTAATATTCCCTATCAACAATGGCAAGTTAATTCATGAGAATTTTCTTCTAAGTACACTTGTATTTGCAAACTTGTGTTTGCAGAAATACCTCTTGGGCTCCATCATCTAGTTAGAAACAAAGGTAAGCATATTTAACATGATAAAGGATTTTGGTAAGAATGCGTACAATACTTAAATCTCAGTTTAAAACTTTCCCATTAAATGCATATACTTTTCCACTGAAAAAAGTTTCAGATGTGAATTTGCTGCCTTACCTGATTCCTCTTGTTCATTAATGTCTTGAGGATCAGAACCACTCCGGCTCCGACACTCTTTGTGCGTTTTGGCCTTTCGCATGGCCATCTCATCGTCGGTTGCCTCTCCACTCTCCCCCTGGGAACACAAAACTCATGATGTTTCTCAGTCTGTATTTCTCTTCCATCACTGCTCTAGTTGGGGCAGATTCCTATTTTCTCACCGACCCACCTTCAATACTGCCTCCCCCTGTGAAACGAGTACAGACCTATGCAAAGGCTGACCAAATACTCCCGTGTTATATTTATTCCATTTGTCATCACTATAATGCAGCACTTTTCAGGAGATGGGGTGACCAGAGGAGGCACAGAACCCCTGGAATCTGTGCAGAGACAGACTTATGAAGCAGAAAAAGTTTCACTTAAACATCAGCAGCCTCCCATATGCAAAGAATGGGACTTCGAGTTAACATGAAGAAAGTATACTAGTATATAATAGTGATAATATACATCTCATCTAATCTATAATATATAGAGATGGATATATTTATTTATCATGGTAAAAAAACATAAAAGTTACCATCTTAACCATTTTTAAGTGTATAGTAGAGAGGTGCTAACTCTTTGTACCTTGTTGTCCAAGAGCTCTCTTGAACTTTTTTTTTTTTTTTTTTTTGCTTTTTTAGGGCCACACTCATGGCATGTGGAAGTTCCCAGGCTAGGGGTCGAATTGGAGCTATAGCTGCTGGCCTACACCACAGCCACAGCCATAGCAACACAGGATCTGAGCCACATCTGTGACCTACACGACAGCTCATGGCAATGTCAGATCCTTAACCCACTGAGCAAGGCCAGGGATCGAACCTGTGTCCTCATGCATGCTATTCGGATTTGTTAACCGCTAAGCCATGACAGGAACTCCTAGAACTTTTTCATCTTGCAAAAATGAAACTTTATACTCACTGAACAACTCCCCTTTCACCCTTCTCCTCAGCCCCTGGCAACCACCATTCTACTCTCTGTTTCTAAGAGTTTGACCACTCTAGGTACTCTATAAGTAGAATCATGTCATATTTGTCCTTTTTTGACTGGCTTCTTTCACTTAGGAGAATGTTCTCAAGGTTCATCCATGTTGTAGCACATGATAAGATTTCCCTCCTTTTTTTTTTTTTGTTAAAGGCTGAATAATATTCTACTGCATGTATGTACCATGTTTTCTTTATCCTTCATTTGTGATAGACACTTACGTGGCTTCTCCTAATAATATATTTTATTTTATTTTTTTTACTGATGTAATTATTTTATTTATTACTATTATTTTTAAATAGTTATTTCCCCAGTACAATTTTTTTTCCTACTGTACAACATGGTGACCCAGTTACACATACATGTACACATTCTATTTTCACACATTTGACAATATATTTTAAACTGAATTTTGGCCCTCTAAGACCTGCCTAATCCGATCCCTGTTCTTTTCTGGTCTCCTCTGCCCACCACAGAGCCATGCTCCAACTTTGAGCCTGAACCTAGGGCTCCATGTGCTTCCCTGAGCAAGCTAAGCGTCTGTGCCTTCCCGCTGCCTCCTCTGCCAGACATGCCCCCCCCATGTTGTTGCCTAGTAAGTCCTATACATTCTTCAAGACCTATTGCTCCCTTTCTCTGTGGAGCTTTCCCTGCCTTCCACTCAGCCCTATATATGCCTTCTCTCTGCTCTCATAGCACTTTGCAGACAGCTTGACAACGACTCTTATCTAGATCTTACCAAGATTGTTAACATGTGTGTGTTTCTCTATGGACCCTGACTTTCCTCTGGTATTGACTCTGTTCCCAGAACTGGGCCTGGCATCCAGGAGGTGCTTGAGAAGCTCTTGTATTTCATTGGTTTTATACGTCATCTTGTTCCCAACCCAAAAGACCTAAAGTCATTTATGGTGATGGAGATCATAGAGGGGTCCCAGATGATTGGGTTTAATGCTTAATAAACAAGTAACACTCTACCCTCATAAGGATTTTCTTCTTTTTCTTGGTGGTGCTTATACCCAAGGTGTTGTTTCTCTGCATGTTGGGCTTTTCTGCACTCTTTGCTGATGTCCCGGGGCTGGGGTTTCGAGTACTCCATCGTCTGCCACCAAACAACTCCACAGCATGAGCCAAAGTTGGGCCTTCATATCGTCCATCCTCCTGTAAAAGAACCACATTCTCAACACATAAGCAGAGGGTAAGCCATGGGGAAGTAAATATATTAAAGGCTTCCAGTAAATTCCCAGAGGTAGAGGAGCATAGGCAGTCAGCTAAGAATAAAGTGGCTCTGTTTTCTAACTGTCAGTCCTCTCTGGTGGGATTTCCTTATGTCTTCTATTGTCCTGGTCACATCCCACTGAGGTCCAGTGATGTGCTTTAACAGGGCCATGTTCAACTGGGATTAACCAAAAAAATTTCCCTTCTCAGTTTCAGAGGTTATATTCCAGAAAATCAACACTGTAGGCAGTTCATTAAGATGGAATTTGTGGTGGAGGGAGGACAAGATGGTGGAGTAGAAGGACTTAAGCTCATGAAAACACCAAAATTACAACTAACTGCTGAACAACCATCAATGAAAAAAGATGTACTTTGCAAATTTAGGCTTTGGAAGACTTGGGAGTTGTACAAATATGTATGAGTCTATTTGAGGAAAATCAAGTTTTATTTGCTATTGCATCACACTAGATATATTTTTCACCTAGCCTGATGCTTGGGGGAGTATGACATGAAGTCAGAGTAGGTAGAGTACATGCTTTGAAGGGCTCTGGGAGCGCCTCAAATAGTTGAGCTGCCATCCTCTTAAGTAACTGATATCCAAGGATAGAGAGCTCAGGGGAATCAGAACACTATGCATATTGTGATGCTATGAGCAGCAAAAACATACTCAGTGGGAAGGTGATGGTTTGGATTAGCTGCTTCTTGTAAGGCAACTCTATGTAACATGCACTAAGTATCAGCAGGGATTCATTAATTAAACAGTGGACAACGATTCTCCTTATTAAGTCAGGAAAGCCAGCTAATAAAACTACAAAAAGTCACATATGATTTAAAGACAATACTGATATTTTACAGGTTGTATAAAAGGTATCTTTTAAAATTACTCTCCATTGACTATCTTTAATTTCTGTAAACTTTTAAGATTAGTCCTCCTATGCAATTCCAAAGAAGTGTTTGTAAATGGATTCTGGTAGATAATATGCAAATAATAAAGAGACTGTGTGTGTATGTGTATTTGCTCCTTCATTCTAGTGTTCAATGACTATCCGATTTTATGACTTGAGTTGTGAACCCCCCCCCCCCAACTGATCTCATCCTATTATGGATCCTAGGATGCTGAATAACTTGGATACTTGATGACCTTTTGAGTCTTTTTTTTTTTTGGCTGTACCTGTTGCATATGTAAGTTCCCTGGCCAGGAATCAAATCTGAGGCACAGCTATAGCAGTGGCAACACCGGATATTTAACCCACTGTGTAGAACCAGTGGGGATGGGGTGGGGAGGGTAGGATCGAACTTGCATCTCAGCAGCAACCCAGTAACAATGCCTAATCCTGAAACCACTGTACCACAAGGGAATTCCTTGATGATTGTTTGAATGATACTCGATAAAACCTTTTGGTGATCTTTCGTTGTGGATATCTGTGACTTGTGCCTGTCCATGGATCACTTCTCTTTTCTCTAACCATACCCCAATCTAACTCTATCTTTTTTTTACTGGATACAGTCTTGGGTCTATCAATCAAATGGAATATCCTCCTTTGACTAATGGTTGGTACAGGACTCAAATAAGCCAATCAGAATCCCTGTCCCTGGGAAATGAATCTTGAATGTAGTCATATGGAGAATGAAAATGGCTGGAGATGATTCCACATGATGCAGGCCTGATGAAGAAACTCCCTGCTAACAAGTCACTATAAATGATTCCAAAGTGGAATAAACATTTCATGACACGATTCGATTTTAATTACCTTATTGAATAACATATTCTGAATCTGAAAGAAATCTTATATAAATTTTATATATAGATTTTAACACATCTTTAAACATTTAATAGACTCCTTCATTAAAATTTAAAAGTTCTGCTCTGCAAAGGACACTGTCAAGAGAATTAGAAGACAAGCCACAGATTGGGAGAAAATATTTACAAAGAAACATCTGATAAAGGTCAGTTATCCAAAATGTACAAACAAATCTTAAAACTCAAGAAGAAAACAAACAACTCAAGAAAAAAATGGGCCAAAGACCTTAACTCACACATCTCACCAAAGCATATATACAGACGGCAAATAGCATATGAAAAGATGTTCCACATCATGTCATCAGGGAACTGAAAAATAAAATGAGATATCACTACACACCCATTAGTATGGCCAAAATCGAGAATGCTGACAACACCCCAAATGCTGGTGAGGATGTGGAGTAACAGGAACTCTCATCCATTGCTGGTGGGGATGAAAAATCATACAGCCATTCAAAAGGCAGTTTGGTGGTTTCTTATAAAACTAAACACACTTTTACTGTATGATCCAGCAATCACATTCCTTGGTATTTACCCAAATGAGTTGAAAATGTATGTCTAGACAAAAACCTGAACGTGAATGCTTATGTCAGCTTTATTCCCAATTGTCAAAACTTGGAAGAAATTAAGAAATCCTTTAGTAGGTGAATGGATGAATAAACTGTGGTTCACCCAGATAATAAAGTATTATTCAGCAATAAAAAGAAATGAGCTATCAAGCCACAAGAAGACATGGAGGAAACTTAAATGCATGCTACTAAGTGAAAGAAGCCCATCTAAGAAGGCTACATAGAAGACTCCAACTTCTGACATTCTGGAAAAGGCAAAACTATGGAGACAATGAAAAGATCAGAGGTTGTGGGGGACTAGGGGAGAGTGGGGTACAGTGGGAGAAGGAGATGAAGAGGCAAAGCACACAGGATTTTAAGGCAGTGAAAACGTTCCATATGATATTATAATGATGGATATATGGCATTGTATATTTGCACAAGCCCAGAGAATGTACAGCACCAAGAGTGAACTCTAAAATAATGGACTTTGGGTGATTATGATGTGTAAACGTAGATTCACCTATTGTAAAAACCATACTATTCTGGTGAGTGATGTTGACAATGAGAGAGCTATGCATGTGTGGGGGCAGGAGGTTTATGAGAAATCTCTGTACCTTCCTCCCAATTTTATTGTAAACCTAGAACTGCCCTAAAAAAACAAAATCTTGAACAAAAAAAATTTAATAGACCCATTACCATGTACATATAAAAGAATCAGCCTCTACTGCTTTGGTTTTTCTAAATTCAAAACATCCCAAACATGAGCCAAACTTTACTTTTAATGGAAATATTTTGGGCCTGGAAAAGCAGGATGCCTTTGTTTAATCTTTCAAGGAGACTTTCTGGGAACTAAAATGTAGTTTGAATCTTTTCTTTCGTTTTACACGAAACAATAAACTTATTTGGGATGGGTGAAAGATGTACCTTCTATTTTTAATTTGGGAGAAAGACAACTGTGAGTGAAGGTACATTCTTGGTTTTAAAAGACAGTTCATGTGGAAGTTGAACATTCAGAAACTGATTCCTTAAAAATATTCACGCCCTTTTACCTCTGACATATCTTTGCATATGATACCTTGAAGACTGTTAAACTACTTAATTCTTTAAGTAAACCCTCCTTTTTTCCCCTTGAAGATAGCCAGACTCAGTTTCTGTTGCTTACCATCAAAGAATTTTACTGATAATCCTATGTTAAACCTTCTCAGCTTCCCAGAGATCTTTCCAAATATACAGGTTCTTAGCTCTGCCCATGACAACCTTGAGCCAAAGCCAAGATACCAATCCTTCCTTCACATCCCATGTCAGATCTCTGCACTTTCCTTCTAATTTGCTGTATTCCTAGGCTTCCTTACAAATGGCACTATTTTTCTTATAATTTAATGAATATTATTATATTTATAGTAGCCATCACCACAATCTTCTTCTTGTCTTTTGCCTTATTTCCTGTTACTATTGCCACTGAGTCAATTTCCATTTACTAGTACTAACATACTTATATTTGAAAGTAACTGTGCATGCACTCATCACACGAGAGGCCTCTGCTATCAGAAAGATTATTTTCTATATAAGCGCTTCCTAAACTGTGGATAAAGAAATACACCTAAGAGCAGTTAACAGAGTTTGGAAGAAATCAAGACCTTCCATACATTTCTTTAAATTTTAGATACATTTAAATAGATTTATTTTGTACTTTGGGTCTAAGATTCTTAGAGCTTTAAACGTACTAAGCCGCATTATAAATCACCAAGAGGAGCATTTAGCATGATGCCTATTTGACCTTTTGTTCTCCAAGTACCAAATTAGCATCTTTTTGATGTTTCCTGAGACAATTTGGGAACTGGTCTAATATTACGGGAAAATGAATAGTCTGTTTATCTTTTTCACTTAAAAAAGAAAGAAAGAAATCTTGAGTGCCTATCTTCCTAGATGGCTCATGTAATAACAGTGTTTTGAGGAAGAATGTCAGCTATGTTTTCAGAAATGACTGAGGTATATGGAGCTGTTTTATTGTTTTCTTTCTATGGCCACACCTGCGGCACATAGACGTCACAGCCACAGCAACGCTAGATCTGAGCCGCATTTTTAACCCATGCCGCAGCTTGTGGCAAAGCTGGATCCTCAATCCTCTGAGCAAGGCCAGGGATCAAACCCGCATCCTCACGGAAACTAGTTGGGTTCCTAACCCACTGAGCCACAACAGTAACTCCCTATATGGAGCTGTTTTACTGTTAAATTGTGATGGAGAGGTTCCACGCAGGGGTGGAGGGATGGGAGCTGGGAGAAAGGGAGGGGTGCAGCTGTGTTTAAAACTGCATAGGACTGAGTCTGCCCCAGGTCACTTCCTCTGTCTCTTCTCCTGTAGCATCTCTTACCTCTTCTCATGTTCATAATCTCAGCTGGTGCCCCCTTCAGCACAAACCACAAGTTGCCAGGGTAAATGAGAAACTAAGTAGACCTTATATGTTAATTCGGTTATTTTATGCATTAAGATTGGGAAGGAAACAAATGGAGCAAATAAACCACACAGGCTTTGTGATAGTGATTGTAATTGAGCTCAAAGGCTTTGGTTTACGCCCAGATTGAATGGATTTTCATGATTCTAGAAGACTAAAGAAGGACTCTGTAACAGAAAATCGATATTCATAATTACTCCTGAAGGCCTTTCTTCCAAGCAGCTGACAGCACTGAGAGCTCCCTGTGGAGTAGGCAGGAAGAAGGTATTTTGGTTTCCATTTTATTATTTATTTATTGATTAGCTGTGCCCATAGCATGTGGAAGTTCCTCGGCCAAGGATGGAAACTGCACCCCAGCAGTGACCTGAGCCATAGCAATGACAGTGTCAGATCCTTAATCTGCTGAGCCAACAGGGAACTTCATGATGTCCGTTTTATTTACTGATTGATTTTTTTGCTTTTTAGGGCTGCTCCTATGGCATATGAAAGTTCCCAGGATCAGGGTCGAAATGGAGCTATAGCTGTTAGTCTTCACCACAGCCACAGCAACCAGGATTCAAGCAGCATCTGCAACTGACACCACAGTTCATGGCAATGCTGGATCCCCAACCCACTGAGCGAGGCCAGGGAATGAACCCACATCCTCATGGATATTAACTGGATTCATTTTCATTGCACCACAATGGGAACTCCCCATGATTTCTATTTTAGACGAGGTAACTAAAACTGGGTTTGTGCTATGTATATGTATATAGACCTATGTGTTTATTAATTCATTAATCAAGTTAGTTGTTCAGAATATGATCACTTCTCACAAGTACTGCATGGATGTGGAAAATGTTTTTACTTCTCAGAAACATGTTAGATAGAACTGTGAAAAGTACATGAAAACAGCCATTTGAGTAAATTAAGTCATAGTTCTATTTGCTCTGTGAAACTAGTAGAAAAGGATTTTTTCCCTCTAAAAGACAGAAAAACAGGAGTTCCCATCGTGGCTCAGTGGTTAACGAATCCGACTAGGAACCATGAGTTTGCAGGTTCGATCCCTGGCCTTGCTCAGTGGGTTAAAGATCCAGCGTTTCGGTGAGCTGTGGTGTAGGTTGCAGACTCAGCTTGGATCCTGCGTTGCTGTGGCTCTGGCGTAGGCAGGCAGCTACAGCTCCAATTCAACCCCTAGCCTGGGAACCTCCATATGCTGAGGGAGCGGCCCTAGAATTGGCAAAAAGACAAAAAAAGAAAAAAAAAAAAGACAGAAAAACATAATAGAGAAAAACAAAAAACTTGGTACAACTCATTTGACAATGTCACCAACAGTGTCATTTTGTAGTGGGGATTTATGACTCAATTTCCAAGCAATTTCTGCCCTCCTTCCTCCACAAGCATGCTTCTCTGGTTATGCCTGTTTCTTCTCACTGCCTCATTCAGCCCAGTCCTGCTGCCACCCTTAGCTGGAGTATCACAGAGCCTGATAATTTAGAGTTAATGAAAAACTCATTCAATTTAAGCCATGACTGTGAGAAACCGCCTTCTAAGCGCTGCTGCCACTACAAATCTAGTTTGGAAGAACTCTAGGTATGAGTTTATCTTACATTTGGGAAGGTTTCTTTTAACCTTAGAAGTTCTGCAGTTAGGCAGCAATACACAGTGAGATAAATAACATTAGATGATGAAAAAGGATTTCAATTTCCAAAGTGAAGGTTTCCAACATATCAGCTGGTCTCTAAATAATAATAAAAGCATTCAGATTAGGGTGCTTTTCATTTTCACTCTAAGTGAAAATGCTTACATTAACTGGTTTCTTTCCAGATGTGAGAGGTACAATAACCACAGTCACTATTTTCATACAAAATAATAATAGGGCCTACTATGAACCAGACAGCTTTTTATATTTTTTTGCTTTTTACGGCTGCACTCGAGGCATATGGAGATTCCCAGGCTAGGGGTTGAATCAGAGCTGCAGCTGCTGGCCTACACCACAGCCACAAAGATCTACACCACCACGCTAGGATCTGAGCTGCATCTACAACCTACACCACAGCTCACGGCAATGCCAGATCCCTGACCCACTGAGTGAGGCTAGGGATCGAACCTGCATCCTCATGGATACTAGTTGGATTCATTTCTGCTGCGCCACAACAGGAACTCCCCAGACACCATTCTGAATTTACATTATGGCTTTACACTGTGTTGGCTCGGTTAAACAAGAGCCAGTCTATGAACAGGTCTATGAACCTTGGTGATCTAGATGCCAAGTGTGTTTTTACAAGATTCATATCTGAAGAATTATGATACTGAGGAGAGAAGGAAGGCTGCACCCCTTACCTGGTAGAGGCTGACGTACTGTTTCCGAAGCCACTGCTGTCTTTGGTCAGGGAACTTCCTCATCTTTCTCACGGCTCTAGTGAGTTCCAACAATCCGCTAAAGAGCATTTTAGCTGTGTGCTTTGGTGCCACAAAGTGCAATAACCTATTGTCCGTGGTCTGAAGTCCATAGAGCAGTGTCACACCAGTCTCAGAGAGAGACATGTTACTCAGTTTGTTCTGAACACACACAGTGTGTATATCAATGTTAGGGTGTCCCATGTACACAGCCTTTGCTGAAAACAGATCCAAGACCCCCTCCACCAGGCCACTTAATCCAGCATTGCCCAATAATGGGAATTTTCCAGGCTCAGATGTGTTACTAAGCACACCAAGTTTTGCTTTAGCACTGGCTAGGGAAGCAGTAGTGGGCTTTATCCAGGTCAAGGTGCTGTTGTCAGGCTGAAGCTGAAGGAAGCAGCGGGCAGAGAGGTGTGTGTCTTGGTCATAGTGGATGACTGTGGCCCCCTGTAGCAGGAACTGGTGCACATCAGCTTGGATGGACAGCACATACCACGGGATGAGCTCTGTCCCATGGTCAAAGGCCTTCTGTGGCTCTTCTGATCCATGAGGGTCCCAATCTTTGGGCTGCTCAAAGATGTCATTTTCAGAATCCAATAAATCTCCAATTATAAACCTGTGGGAAAGAGATACAAGATTGGCGTGTCTTATAACTAGAAGTGAGAACAACACAAAGTTTTCACCGACACTGAACATCATTTTTTTTTTTTTTTGTCTTTTTAGCTATTTCTTGGGCTGCTCCCACGGCATATGGAGGTTCCCAGGCTAGGGGTTGAATCAGAGCTGTAGCCACCGGCCTACGCCAGAGCCACAGCAACTCGGAATCTGAGCCGTGTCTGCAACCTACACCACAGCTCACAGCAACGCCGGATTTTTAACCCACTGAGCAAGGCCAGGGACCAAATCCGCAACCTCATGGTTCCTAGTCGGATTCGTTAATCACTGCGCCACGACGGGAACTCTAGGACATCATTTTATTTCCACTATGAATTCAAGTTAACATAGGAAATATGAAATGCTAAAAGTTAGAGAGTAAATTTTTATATCTGCATTCTAAAAATTTATACTTAAAAATATATCTGACCACAGGCCTAAAGAAAGGAACTCTTAGATTAATTATTGCATTTTAACACAAACAACAACTTTCATTATTTACTAATTATCCCTCTTGTGTCAGGAATGGTGTTAAATACATTTTACACTTAATTTGGCCTACTTGCAAAGTAAATTTTCTTATTCTTTTTTTAATCTCTGGGGAAGCTAAGGTTCAGAAGGGGTAGGTAACTGGCTCCAGGTTAAGCATTTTGGTCTGACTCTTTAGCCTGGGGTCTTCATCAGTAGGTTCTTTGCTTTCTACTTGATCGTAAACAAAAGCCATTGAATACAATGGGGCTAAGACAAAACAAGACTTAATAAGTGGGGCTGAGAAGTGCCTCTGTTAAAAATGTGATCAGTTCAAAGACACTTACTGGGAAATACCATCACAGTGGCCACATGAGCAATAACAGCTCTCCTTGACTCAACTTTAGATTTTTGGGGTGTGTGTGTGTGTGTGTGTGTGTGTGTGTGTGTGTGTGTGTGTGTAGGTATGTGCACAAAGAACTGTATACTTGGGCAGTTTAGCAAGTTGCCTTCCCTGAGTCAGGAACCTGGATTACTAGGGCCAGAAGGATCCTGGGAGGAAGGCAAGAGAGCCTTTATTGCTTCCTTCCTATCTGTCACTGTTGCAGGGATGTGGCCAAGAGACTCATTCTCTTCAAAGCATGAGAACTTTTTAGTAAAATCAATCTTTCTGCTGTTTGGTTTACAGACATCACTGGCAAAGTGGTGGTAAGGAGCTGGTCCATATATCCCTGGAAAGGAATGTTCACATCATCTAGAGGTATCTGAGCATCCATCTGCTTCTTGGTGAGGCATGAACAGCAGCAGTGGGCTTCTCGGATTCTCAGTCTAGAACCTGGTTCCTGAGCGAGATTTCACTCCTGCTTTCAAACAAGAGGTTCTTCTTCTTTGCCTCAAATACAAATACATATTCTTAAGAAAAGAAATCCACAAATCTGATGGTCAGAGTATCTTTTTCAGATAAGCCACAGTGGAAACAACCCAAATGTCCAGCAACAATAAAATGTTTAAATAAAATGTGATGTATTCATACAACACAATCCTGCACAGCAATGAAAACAAACATGCAATGGCTAACTACCTGCAACAACATGGACAAATCTTAAGCAAGACATACAAGCATATATACTGAATGACAACATTCAAGCACATGTAAATTTCAAAACCAGGAAAAAATACTACATTTTTTAGAAAGGCATAATAGTGGTAAAGTTATAAAGAAGAGCAGGATGTATTATCATCAAACACAAAAATGAATTTTCTCTAGAGGAAAAGGTGGTGACATAATTGAGGATGCAAACAAGAGTTTTATGGGGGCTGACAATATTTTCACTCTGGGTCATAGTTACACACGCACTCACTAGATAACTATTCAAATAATTAAAAAAAATTAATTTTAGAGTAGTTTTAGATTTGTAGAGAAATTGCAAGGATAGTATACCTCACATACAGTTCCCCCTATTTTTAACATATTTGATTAGGGTGGTATATATGACACAATTCATGAACCAATATGTTATTAATTCAAGTCCGTACTCTGTTTAGACCCCCCCGCCTTCGTAGAGCTGCACCTGCGGCATATGGAGGTTCCCAGGCTAGGGGTCGAATCAGAGCTGCATCTGCCAGCCTATACTACAGCCACAGCAACGTGGGATCCAAGCTGTGTCTGCGACCTACACCACAACTCACAGCAGCATTGGATCCTCAACGCACTGAGTAAGGCCAGGGATTAAACCTGGATCCTCATGGATACTAGTCAGATTTGTTACCACAGCAGGAACTCTGTAGATCTCCTTTTTTAACCTATTTCCCTTTTTAGTTCCAGGATACCATATTACATTTAATAGTCATATTTCTTTATGTCACAGTTTCTTAGACTCTCCTTGCTTTTGATAATCCTGACAGACATTTTGCAGAATGACCTTCAATTTGAATTTGCTTGATACTTTTCTCATAATTAGACTGGGGTTCTGGGTTCCAGGGAGGAGGACCACAGAGGTAGAGTGCCATTCTCATCATATATCCAGGGAACATGCTATCAACACAACTTACCCTGTTGATGTTTGACCTGGCTAAGGTAGTGCTGGTCATATCCCATTGTAAAGTTACTTAAAAAAAAAAAAACTCCCTTCTATATTGTCCTCTTTGGAAGGAAGTAACTGTGTGGAGCTCACACTTAAGGAGCGGAGAGTTCTGTTCTACCTCCCAGGTGGTGGAGTGTCTACATAACTTACTTGGAATTCTTCTAATTGGGAGATTTGTCTCTTCTCCCTCATGTGTTAGTTTATAATTTACATACATGGACTCATGAATATTTATATACTTTGTGTTATAATCTCATGCTACTTTATTTTGTTGTTCAAATTGTTCCATCTTTGGCCTTTGGGAGCTCTTTCACTTGGCTCTTGCTTCTTTGAACATAACCCCATTGTTATGGATTTTTTTTTCAGTACTTCTTTACTTTCTGGCACAGCAAGATTCTTTAGGTTCATCTTGTCTATTTCCTATCCCAGTCCTAGAATCAGCCCATTTATCCAAAGAGCTTTGCTTACTTTCACTGAAGAATATTAGTGAAATATTCTTTCACTGATAGAAACTAGTTCTTTAGTGAAAGAAATTATTGAATTTCTTTTTGAATGTCTAATTAGTGAAAGAAAATACTCTTTCTCTAATAAGGAACCAAGATCTGGGGGAAAGGTGCAACTCCATCTCTCTTTAATGCACTTTTCTTAGTGTCACATTTCACCATAAAAGGTGAAGAAAGAAAAAGGAAGAAAATCCTTTGTGTTCAACTTAGTTCCATCCCTTTGAAATTGCTCTCAGTAACAAAGGAAAATTAATACTTAGGTCCTCTTGCACAGTACTTCTGTCTATGCTTTACATATAGCATGGTGGTTAGGAAAATGCCCTTCGGGGTCACCCTTGGTTTGATGTTCAGTTCCACCCCCTCTTTACTGTGTAACCTAGTCAAATCACTCAACCTCTTTGAGCCTCACTTTACTCTTCTATTAATGGCAAAAAGACAGTACCCATTTCACGGCAGTAATGGTGAAGCTCAAATAAAGTAATACTTGTAAATGACTCCAGCACAGCATCTGGCTCAGAAAAGTATACGACTATAATTAACACAAAAAGACCAAGATTTCATGCTGCTACTTCTCTTTCCCACTTCCGTTTCTCTAGGCTAAATCAGCCCAGCTGTTCCTCTAGAGGGACTTTTTCAGGGCCACATCCAATTCTTTCATCTTTTTATTTCCTTCCTCTGGGACCATTTCCACATTCTCCCTGTCACATTTCTTGTTGTTGCTGTTGTTGTTTTAAGAGCAAGAAAGATTCAATTGGTGAGCGTTAGTACCCATGAAATGTAACAGATGTTAATGTGGACATAGAACTTTGGAATTTAATATCGCAAGAGAAATGGTGTTTTCCATATCCCATTTAATTTTAGTTCTGAGCTAAATCAAGTTATTTTTTAGTGAAAAAACTACAGGCATTATGAAAATCAGTGTCTGAAAAGAAAAAAATTATGAGGCTATTCTGGAGCCTGTTTCTGCTGCTCAGAGATGATATAAGTTGGGAGAAAGTGGACACTGACTTTCTTTGTATCAGTTTCTGTTTTAGAACATGAAAAGAGCTACTGATAAGTGTTAGTAATTCTTTTAAAAAGCATTCTTCCAGGGACTAATGCCCAAGGTAAAAACTGACAATTGTAATGAAACAAACTCGTAGATCACATGGTAATTGTATGCACTGCTATGCCTGATTCTCTCAGGAGACAAGTTTCTGAGGGTTTACAAGAAGGAATAAGGTGGAACTTAAAGAGTTACTCAGGAATCAAATAGCATTAATCAAATCAAAGATGTGGTCTACCAGCAAAGAAACTACCGAGTCAAACTTAGGGAATATGCCAAGGAATGAAAAAAAATTTTGTACCGAACAGACCCCTGAAGCATCCTTCAGTTAGAAACCCTAAATTGACAGATAAACACTTTTCCAATGTTCCCTGATGAAAATCTTATATTATGGGACAAGTGGGCTATTTATCATTCTGGTTATGTATTTTCTTTATAACATGTTGATTGATACCTCCTGCAAAGTTAATGTGATTACATAAACATGATTCATTAAGTGATAAGCTTAAATTCAATTCTGTAAGATAGAAGAAAATGTATACCTTTTCCAAAGGACTTGCTATAGCTGTTCCCTGAAATAAAATTCAGAGCTCTGTTTGCTTCTGGAAAAATTCTTGCTTTTAATTAATGTAGCACCTTCCTCAACCACAGGAAGCGTCTAAATTATATCTGGGTAGTGTGAGGACTTCAGAGCTAGCCTGCCTGCGGTTAAATTCTGGCCCTGCTGGATGTGAGATTCTGAGTAAAATGGAAATGCTATGAAGATTAACCAATTTAATATAAGTATTTGGGACAGTGTTCGTTTAAAAGTAGTATCTTGATAAATAACAGCATGCCAAATATTAATAATATCATTATTGTCCAGAGTGTATCTGCAAAGTCAATCTCTCAAAACATAGCCACTCAAATAAACATTGCTTCTTTATAAAAATGATGTCCAAGTTTCAAGTTGGGATTCAAGTGATAAACAAGCTTAAACCGAGTGTTCTGCAGACAGTGGGAAAATGCCTTTCTCTATTACAGGTGTCAGAGGCAGGACTGGGTCTCAGATACTGGCCAAGGAGACAGAAAGAGAGAGAAAAAGAGGACGGGTGGTCCTAGGTATCCTCGGACACAGGCATCCCCAGAAAAGTCAGGGGCAGGTTGGCAGGTGAAGGGCTGGGCTGGGCTGGGCGGAAGCAGTCGGCTGTCCCTATAGGATGTTAGGAGATGGGTGTTTGTAAGGTTGGGACATTATTACACCACCCTCTGTGGAAAATAATGTATTGGTTTCCTATCATTTTATTATTTTATGTGTTCGCCTAAGTGTGTGTGTGTGTGTGTGTGTGTGTGTGTGTGTGAAATCCTGGTAACTATGATCTTATCTCAGATACCCTACTTGCTTATGCTTAGCTTTTTTTTTTTTTTTATTCTTGTGGGATTGGATCATCTTCTGGGGACATCTCTAAGGTGGTTGTTGGGGTGTGAGGGCAGAGAATACTGCTCTCTCCAGTAAGGAAGTGGAGAGTGACAGAGGGGTGCTCCTAAAATAGTGACTGCTGCCAAGGGTGCCCACACCTTAAGGGCTCAGCGTGGCATGTGAAGGGTGTGATGGCAGGCATTCATTACAATAACCACCATTTATATGTCCTTTACAATGCAAAACTGCTTTTCTGGCATGCATCATCTCATATAATCCTTATGACAACCTCATAAAGCATTACGATCATTCCAATCATACAGATTACAAAACTGAGGCTTAGTTAAGATCAAATCACCTGTCCAGCTGACACAAATAGTAAGTGGTGGGAGCAAGATTCAGTCCCAGACAATGTGACTGCAAGCTTTGAGCTCTTAATTATCTCAAGCTGCCCCCATTCTAAGGTTCTATCTGAACTTATCTACTTATATCCAAAATGGACAAATAATTTTTAAGCTGCAGCATTTTAAAGAGGGTTAATAATGCTGATGATAAGAACATGTAGCTCCTATTATCTGTACACCTAAATAGAATTAATTTCCATTTTCCTTTGAAATGGTGCCGTATGCTACTTTTATCCCTTCAGGACTTATATACACATAGGCAAAGCTTATTTATTCTTCATGCTGGTAATTTGAAAGTCATTATTACAGATCATAGGAAATGTAACTGGAATATGTTTAGAATTCAGATGTTCCTAATCTACAGGAACTAGAAATAAAAAGAAGTTGAAGGTTAGCCCTTTCTTCTTGCAGGAGAAAAGATCCTGCCCTGCAGTTGAACACGTGGTCAGGCTCACGACCCAGCTCTGCTGGGCACCACTTAAGCAAGTGACTCCACCTCTCTTCCAAGTACCACTTCCTCACCTGTACAGGGAGATGAGGAGTTGGATGAGTTGAGCTTAAGATCTCCCTGACATTTTGAGATTCTCTCTACCATGTCCCTTTCCTGCTGAGGTCTTGAACATTTTATGATCATTTTTCCAGGGTTTCTGTGGGTGCTTTGAATGGGTTTTCTGGCAGGAGTAGCTGAGATATTTGAGAAATATCATTAGAACACCTTACCAAAGGCTGGATCTGGATGAACCACAGCACTGTGAAACTTTCCCTTCTTTCTTTGATGTAATTTTCACACAGTTGGTGGTTGCCATAGGAATAGGGACTGGAGATTATTGTTCATAGAGTCTTCGTTTCAGCCAAATCAATAACAAAGCACAATTCTCCTGAGCTTTGGAATCTGGAAATCCCTTTTCCAGATACAACCCTGGGCTGAATATTTTAATGTGGGTCTCTGGATCAGCAATGGATTCTCAAGTCTTGGCAGGTGGTTTCAGTGAATTCTATTAAACACTCCCAATCTCGTGAGTTCAGTGGTCCTTTTCAAAGTAGCAGTCATGTGGGGTAAGAAAACTTAGTGGTATTGAGGTACATAAAATTCAATATGAGGATTTCAATATGACTTCACAGGTTTTGTAAAAGAAATATTTGCATTTTTGTGCTCCCCCCCTCCGGCCCCCAGAGTGCTTTCAAGCAGGATCTGGAAAATGGGAAGTGGAAAAGAAATGGTCTTAGGATATAGATGATAAGACAATTAAGAAAGGGCAATGCAATAAGCGGAAAGTTGGAAATAAAGATTTCATGAGAGGTGATGCAATGAGGAGAGAAATTTATCATGTGAAAAAATCCGAGGCAAAAGGAAAGAATGGTGAATGGAAAGCTCAGAGGCTTGGTCTCTGAGGTTCAACCAAAGATAGTATTCCTAAAAGTATTTTGGAAAGGATGACACCTGTAAGTAACATACACACCTACACACACGTGGATGCACACACACACACACAGACACGTACACATATACATATATACACAAAAATATACACACATGGACCCAAAGAAGGGTTTTATCAAAAAAAGTCACATGAAATTCAGGATTTTATCTATTCAGGGCTGTTCTATGTCTTATAGTAGGGTTTAAGGATGGACTTTCAGCCAGATGTCAGTATGAGGAGAAGGTACGCCTTTCCTAAACAACTGTTTGATTTTTCCTACAAATACTGTGAATCCTGATTCCTTCTTTCCTATGGCCACTATCTCAAAACAAAATTTAGTCACTGTTAAAACTATACAATATACTTTTCTGTATGTTTTATTTTTTCCTATCCTATTTTCCCTTTTCCTTAATATCTTTAATTATTTATATTTACTTATAAACATTTACAAAATCTTTTATGGGAGGAAGTAGATATATACACAGATATCTATATTTAGAGATAGTTATATAGAAGTAGATATACTTATATGATATACATCTTATGTATTTTACATATAAGGACCTAAGTGGCTGTAAGATATTCCTGGAGCTTTTTGTAAATGGTCCTCTATATACAGAGTGACACTATTGTCAGCAAAAATTAGCAAGGAAGTGTTCACATAATCTTGATTTGAGATAAACTTAAAAAGAACAATTGATGGAAGCTACCTGTGAGACATTTGAGCTTTAGGGACCAGACGCTGTGGTAAGGTTAATCTTCGAGCACCTGAGTCCTCTATGGGGGAATGAGCTAGGAAGTGAAGTTTGAAAAAAAGCCCAAAGACTTTGGAGAAATCTGAAATATTAGTTTACCTCCTTAAAACTACAACATTAGGGATTCAGAAACAAGGCATTCATCTAGGTGTTTGCAATTTACAACCAATTTTAAGGATCTGGCACTACAATGCCAAAGGAATTATTTTCCAAAAATACTATCACCCTTCCCAGTGTAGGCTCATAACACACAAAGAGACAACCAGGAAAGGCTCTGTGAAACAAATATCAATGTCTTATGTTTAAGTCCTTACACAACTAACTGCAAGGTATGACTCACGAGTACTGAACACAAATAAAACCTTTTGTGGCCAGTCAGTAGATGCCATAATTTCGAATGATGCTCAAGGATTCCTCATGCTGGGCCAGGCTCTACTATTCGAGCTGGGCTTGTCAATGAGTAAATGGCCTTGAAAAGATGCAATACTTGCTTAAGACCCCTGATTTCTGGACTTCTCATTAGGTTATGGGTTAAGTAAGCATGTCTGGCTACACCCCCTGCCCTAGAGTCCTCAGAGGTTTTGGGGAGCTGCAACAATACTGATTTCTGGGTGTGACTCCAGCCCTATGAACTTAGTGTGTTTGACTTAAAAATATGTTAATACTCAACCCTGTGCCCCACTTAGCGATTACAAAAACTATTTTTCTAGAAGGTATGAAATAAGGATCACGGTTCTAATTCTGAAATCTACTTGGTTAAATTTTTAGAAATGGCAAGATAGTTCTGGCTTTTAAAAAGGGATAAGAGATAGCAAGAAGTTAAATTATGAGCAGTAATTTTAGAACAAAGAAACCATATTATAAAGGTAAATCCTAATTCAGAATTGGTAAATTTTAAAGATAGAGAGGCAAAACTTATGGATAAAAGTGGTAGCTTTTTATTACCTGAAACCAAACTGGAGTAGGAAAAATAAGAAATGAGCAACCCAATTTTTAAAATGTAAAACTTACTGCCATCGGGCTTTATCCTTCAAGGAATTTTTCCTGGAGCTGCTCCCTTCACTGGGGCTGTCCTCCTCCTCAATCTCCAGGCTTCGACTGCAGCTCCTGATGATCTGAAAGATGCTGTTGACAGTGGACTCCTTCTCTGAATTCTTTAAGCCATTCTGTCCCACTCGTTGTAAGAAATTATCTTGTCCACTGTAATCAGCTACAAACTACAGAAAAATATATGGAGAATTTGTTACTGCAACTTCACACACTACATCTGAATATCCTACGGGCTAGGAAAATGAAATCATAACAGCCATAAATAATGGAATTTGTATCTATTTTATTGGGGGGGGAGAGAACCTTCAGAAAAACATTTTTTTCCTTTCACCACGTGAAATACAAACTCATTCTTGTTTTCACTAAGACAACTTTAGTCCCTCTAGGAATCAACACCCTATTTTGAATTTACAATGCAAAAAGCAGTATTATTTCAATGTTCCCTAGGGAAAAAGTAGCCACTTTACAGAGGAAGGGCAGAGTTATTTTATTCTTGTAGTGAGAATTGAGAAAAACCATGACCAGAGTCTATTATTCTATGTAACGGGATAAAATTACTGGGAACCAAGGAAATGATCTAGAAAGGGGGGCATTTTGTTTTATTTCCCATGATCCTATGATAACACAGAGGCTTCCTGGTGGTTTGTAAGCTCTTATTGTCTATATTTGTGATCAGGAAGGTTTTCCCTCTTCATCAAAGGTAAGAGGGGCAGTCAGGTCATGATATCTGGTGTTCCTTCCTTCTGAGGCATGAAGGAATCGGAGTGGGTATAGCTTGGGGGGCTTGCTTTAAGTTTTCTCCTCTATTTCCTACACTTATATTTCCCCTCATAAGCCAGGGAGATGTAAGCCAGAACCTAGCAGGGCCTCTTAAGACTTCCTGGTACCAGGAGATGCTTTTTTTCCCCAGGTGACCTGGAAGAGGTTGCAATTTTAGAGGAGTCTTGCCACTGCAATTGAGAAGGGGTGCATATGTGTGTGTGAGTATGTATGTGTGTGTTTGTGTGTGTGTGTGTGTGTGTGTGTGTGCGCGCATAAGATCAGCAGTGGGTAGAGTCACCATGGTGAGAATGACTCTAGGTTTGGGTGTGGGACTTCTACATATGGGACTCCTCAAAATTCTGCATCAAGTCCCCGCCACCTTTAGTCCCTTCTTTCATTTCTAAACACCATATAGAGAGGTTTCTGCATCTTCGGCTTCTCAATGCCCCTTCTTTCCACACCCAGTGTCCTGAATCCAGGCTCACATGGTCCTTTCCACTCTGGAGGGTGACGAACAAGAAGCACTGGGCTGAGGAGAATGGAGGCAGTGAAATCAGGTGACTTAGAGGAGGCATTAGCTTCCCACAAAAAAGGAAAGAAAGGCAGCGTGGACTTCCCCTGTCTCTTTCCCACTCATCTGAAGAAGTTACTACTTTCCTTTGACTTCTCATGTCCCCTGCACCCAGACATTCCCACCCACAAGAGAGACAAAACTCCATCGACCTTTAAAAAAAAATCAGAAAACAACACCTATTGGCTCTTGTACTTATACATCAGTCCATTAAAGTTAACTTACTTTTAACCTCCAGTCAGACTAGTTGGTATTCTCTTCTCTGGAACTTTCAAGGACCTAACGGTTATCCAACACAACAGTGACAACTGATAACCCTGGGCTCAGAAAGGCCTCTCTTCTGGCTTTAGTGAGGGGTGAGTCAGGCACCCACAGTGACTCTCCAGATGACGAGGAATTTGAAAGGCCTCACCTCTAGAGCTTCTTCTTGGGAATTGTACCTCGGGCAAAGCTTCATAAGGCCCGAGGCTCCATCAAGCACCTCACAGAGCTCCTTCAGAAACACCCCACAAAACGGAACCACCTTGCAGCCAGGGATATGCAGTGCCCGTGTCACCACCTTCTTGTACTCGCAGGAAGATTCGTGCTGGGCCATGGCATCCTTCAGGCTCCTCATGGTCTCCAGGTCAGACTGGTCCATAAACTGCCACATTTTTAAAACTTTTCTTGACCTATTGCAAGGCAATGACATTTTTTTTTTTTTTTAGACTGAAGGAGAAATAAGTTACAGTAACTAGTCTAATTCCATACAAGTTCATTCTTTTTGTTTACATTTTCTTTGTTTTAATATTTATTTATGATTCACATCTCCACCTATTTCCCCAATGATGTGAATATTACTTTAATAAATTGAAACACAAAGTTAAAAAGGACAGATACATACAGTTAATTTTGAAAGGTGGGTATTAAACTAAGGTTTGAGATTTTGTGGTTTCTGGTTTCCCAACAGGGAAACCTCATGGGTAATATTGTTTTTACAAATATTTGTGGAGAATCACCTGCAGAAAAGGTGTTCATCCATTCCTCATTTATTTTTTTAATTTTTTTTTACATAATGATTTTTATTTTTCCATTATAGCTGGTTTACAGTGTTCTGTCAATTTTCTACTGTACAGCATGGTGACCCAGTTACACATACATGTATACATTCTTTTTCCTCACATTATCATGCTCCATCATAAGTGACTAGACAGAGTTTCCAGTGCTGCACAGCAGGATCTCATGGCCAATCCATCCCAAAGGCAACAGTCTGCATCTATTAACCCTAAACTCCCAATCCATCCCACTCCTTCCCCCTTAGCAACCACAAGTCTATTCTCCAAGTCCATGATTTTCTTTTCTGTGGAACGGTTCATTTGCGCCATATATTAGATTCCAGAAATAAGTGATATCATACGGTATTTGCCTTTCTCTTTCTGACTTACTTCACTCAGTGTGAGAGTCTCTAGTTCCATCCATGTTGCTGCAAATGGCATTATTTCGTTCTTTTTTATGGCCGAGTAGTATTCCATTGTGTATATATACACAACATCTTCCTAATCCAATCATCTGTTGATGGACATTTGGGTTGATTCCATGTCTTGACTATTGTGAATAGAGCTGCAATGAACACGCAGGTGTATGTGTCTTTTTTAAGGAGAGTTTTGTCCAGATATATGCCCAAGAGTGGGATTGCTGGGTCATATGGTAGTTCTATGTATAGATTTCTAAGGTACCTCCATACTGTTCTCCACAGTGGTTGTACCAGCTTAAATTCCTACCAAAAGTGCAGGAGGGTTCCCTTTTCTCCACAATCCCTCCAGCATCTGTTATTTGTGGACTTACTAATGATGGCCAATCTGACTGGTGTGAGGTGGTATCTCATGGTAGTTTTGATTTGCATTTCTCTGATAATCAGTGATGTTGAGCATTTTTTCATGTGCTTTTTGGCCATCTGTATATCTTCCTGAAGAAATGTCTATTCAGGTCTTTTGCCCATTTTTCCATTGGGTTGTTGGCTTTTTTGCTGTTGAGTTGTTTAAGTTGTTTGTATATTTTAGAGATTAAACCCTTGTCAGTTGCATCATTTGAAACTGTTTTCTCCCATTCTGTAAGTTGTCTTTTTGTTTTCTTTTTGGTTTCCTTTGCTGTGCAAAAGCTTGTCAGTTTGATTAGGTCCCATTGGTTTAGTTTTGCTTTTATTTCTGTTCCCTTGGGAGACTGACCTGAGAAAACATTTGTAAGGCTGATGTCAGAGAATGTTTTGCCTATGCTCTCTTCCAAGATTTTGATGGTGTCTTATCTTATATTTAAGTCTTTAAGCCATTTTGAGTTTATTTTTGTGCATGGTGTGAAGGTGTGTTCCAGTTTCATTGATTTGCATGCAGCTGTTCAGGTTTCCCAGCAATTCTTGCTGAATAAAGTGTCTTTTTCCCATTTTACATTCTTGCCTCCTTTGTTAAAGATTAATTGACTGCAGGTGTCTGGGTTTATTTCTGGGTTCTCTATTCTGTTCCATTGGTCTGTATGTCTGTTTTGGTACCAGTACCACACTGTCTTGATGATTGTGGCTTTGTAATAGTGCCTGGAGTCTGGGAGAGTTATGCCTCCTGCTTGGTTTTTGTTCCTCAGAATTTCTTTGGCAATTCTGAGTCTTTTGTGGTTCCATATAAATTTTTGGATTGTTTGTTCTAGTTCTATGAAAAATGTCATGGGTAATTTGATAGGGATTGCAGTGAATCTGCAGATTGCTTTGGGTAGTATGGTCATTTTTACAATTTTAATTTTTCCAACCCATAAGTATGTGATATCTTTCCATTTCTTTACTCTTACATCTTCTTTAATCTCCTGGATTAATGTTTTATAGTTCTCAGCATATAAGTCTTTTACCTCCTTGCTCAGGTGTATTCCCTGGTATTTGACTTTTTGGGGTGCAATTTTAAAAGGTATTGTATTTTTGTATTCCTTTTCTAATATTTCATTGTTCATATACAGAAATGCGACTGATTTCTGAATGTGAATCTTATATCTTGCTACTTTGTTGAATTTGTTGATCATTTCAAGTAGTTTTTGGGTTGAGTCCTTAGGGATTTGTATATACAGTATCATGTCATCTGCATACAGTGATAGTTTTTTTTTTAATTTTTCCTGAACCTTTATTATTATTACTTTTTATTATTTTATTTTATTTTCCCACTGTACAGCAAGGGGATCAATTTATACATGTATACATTTTTTCCCCTACCCTTTGTTCTGTCGCAACATGAGTATCTAGACATAGTTCTCAATGCTATTCAGCAGGATCTCCTTGTAAATCTATTCTAAGTTGTGTCTGATAAGCCTAAGCTCCCGATCCCTCCCACTCCCTCCCTCTCCCATCAGGCAGCCACAAGTCTGTTTTCCAAGTCCATGATTTTCTTTTCTGTGGAGATGTTCATTTGTGCTGGATATTAGATTCCAGTTATAAGTGATATCATATGGTATTTGTCTTTGTCTTTCTGGCTCATTTCACTCAGTGTGAGATTCTCTAGTTCCATCCATGTTGCTGCAAATGGCATTATGTCATTCTTTTTTATGGCTGAGTAGTATTCCATTGTCCTCTTCTTTCCTATTTGGATGCCTTTAATTTCTTCTGTTCGTCTGATTGCTGTGGCTAGGACTTTCAGTACTATGTTGACTAACAGTGGTGAGAGTGGGCATCCTTATCTTGTTCCAGATTTTAGTGGGAAGGCTTTCAGCTTTTCTCCATTGAGTATTATATTTGCTGTGGGTTTTTCCTAAGTGGCTTTCATTATGTTAAGGTATGTTCCCTCTATACCCACTTTGGTAAGAATGGATGTTGGACTTTGTCAAATGCTTTCTCTGCATCTATTGAGATGATCATGTGGTTTTTGACTTTTCTTTTGTTAATGTGTATGACATTGATTGATTTGTGTGTGTTGAACCATCCTTGTGAACATGGGATGAATCCCACCTGGTCGTGGTGTATAATCTTTTTAATATGTTGTTGGATGGCTAAAATTTTGTTGAGAATTTTTGCGTCTATATTCATCAAAAATATTGGCCAATAGTTTTCTTTTTTGGTGGCATCTTTGTCTGGTTTTGGAATTAGGGTGATGATGGCATCATTGAATGTCTTTGGGAGTGTTCCTTTTTCTTCAACCTTTTGAAAAAGTTTAAGGAGGATGGGTATAAGTTCTTCTTTGTATGTTTGGTAGAATTCACCTGTGATGCCATCTGGTCCTGGGCTTTTATTAGTAGGGAGTATGTTTATGACATATTCAATTTCATTCCTAGTGATCGGTCTGTTCAGTTGATCTATTTCTTCTTGATTCAGTTTTGGCAGGCTGTAAGTCTCTATAAAGTTGTCCATTTCTTCTAGGTTGTCAAATTTCTTGGCATACACATCATTAAAATAAAAAAAGAACCTATGTTTTCTTACTTTCCCTTCCCATTTTGCATGATTTTGATGTCTTTTTTTTTCTTTAACATCTTCACATTTAGAACTGTATGCTGGCTTACTTATGTGATTGCTTTCCAACTGTGGTTTCCTTCAACCTAATTCTTTTGCTATTTTTTTTTTTTTTAGAGAAGCCCTTTCAGTATTTCTTTTAGAATAGGTTTAGTACTGCTGTAGTCTTTCAGCTTTTGTTTGTTGGAGAAATTCTTTATTTCCCCTTCTATTTTAAATGATATCCTTGCTCGATAGAGTATTCCAGGTTGCAAATTTCTTCCTTTCAGCACTTTAAATATATCTTGCCACTCCCTTCTGGCCTGTAGTGTTTCTGTAGAGAAATCAGCTGATAGCCTTATTGGGGTTCCCTTATAATTAATGGTTTGCTTTTCTCTTGCTGCCTTTAGAATCCTCTGTTTAACTTTTGCCATTTTTATTAATAATTTGTCTTGGTGTGGGCCTGTTTGGGTTCAATTTGTTTGGGGCCCTCTGTGCTTCCTGTATCTTGAACTCAGTATCCTTTAGATTTGGAAAGTTTTTAGCCATAATTTCTTCAAATATATTTTCAATCCCTTTTTCTTTTTCTTCTCCTTCTGGAATTCCTATTATGTGTAGATTGGCCCACTTTATATTGTCCCATAGGTCTCTTATCTTGCTTTCATGTTTTTTCATTTGGTTTTCTGTCTGCTGTCCTGATTGGGTGATTTCCATTACTCTATCTTCCATGTCACTAATTTGTTCCTCTGCATTGTTCATTCTGGTCTTTATTGCCTTTAGCTCCCTTTGCATCTCTGCAAATGAATTTTCTAGTCTTTCTTGGCTCCTCCTTATATGTTCTAGTTTCTTCCTAAAGGAATCTGCATTACTGTTAATATCCTCTCTTAATTCCTTCAGTATTTTCACTATCTTCCTTTTGAACTCAGTGTCTGTCAGACTGCAGAGGTCTGTTTCATTGTTGACTGCTTTAGGTTAATTCTTCTGTTGCTTTAACTGGGAATGGTTTCTGTGCTTCTTCATCTTGCTTGTGTATTTATGTGAGTTTGGGGAAGCCAAATTGTAGTCTTGCAAGGCTATTTCTATGCAAGAGCACCCCTTTATATTTTCTGAGGGGTTACTATTTATTTTTGGTGTGGGAATTTGAATATTTGCTGTCTCTTTCTTTGGTGTGAGCAGGCTGTTTTCCCCAGGATGCTCAGTGTGTTTTCAGGGAGGAGGAGGCAATGAGTAGGGCCAGCAGTGAGTGTGTGGTCACTGGGCTCTCAACAGCAGCAAGGGCTGTGCCAGAGCCATCCCGCCCTCTGAGAGCCCGCGGGCATGTGCACTCAAGGTGCAGGGAGTTTCCTATGGTTGTCCGCCCCTCCTCCTCTCCTCTCCTCAACAGTGGTGCCTTGCCTCTCCTGCAGATCCCTTTCCCACTTAGCCCACGCAGGTGGTGCTGACCAGCTGCTCCTAGTTGTAGGGTCTTGGAAAGGGACAGTGACCAAGTGTCTAGGTGTTGCCCAGAGCATTTGGCAGTGTCAGCTGCAGGGCGGGTGTGTTTCCAGGGGAGTGAGAGCAACAGTGTATGGTGCTTGGTAGAAATACCCTCTTTTTTTCTTTTTTGCCAACCCCTGGGGTGACTAGGGTCGCAGGTGGGCCCACTCACAGGTCCCCAGTGGCGGCAGGCCATGGCTCCCTCTGGCCTCCAAGATGACCTCCACGGTCTGTCCCTGACACCTGTAGATCATGCAAGAGGCACCATGTTGCACTTACCCCCCAGTGTCCTTAGCCCACACAAGAGGTGCCTGGCCACTGCTAGCCTGCACAAGAAGCACCTAGTCTCCTCTAAACAAGCCAGAGGCTTCTCGCTCACAGCCTGCGCCAGAGCTGCCCCACCCTCTGATAGCCCGCAGGCATGAGCATGCTCCGTGGAGGAAGTTTCCTATTGCGGCCCGCCCCTCCTCTTCTCCCCTCCCCAACAATGGCGCCTTGCTTCTCCTGTGGGTCCGGACCTGCTCCCAGGTTCCCTCCGCCGTGGCATTCCTCTCCTCAGCCCATGGCATACTGCTCCTTAGCCCCTCAGGCTGTCCCCACACAGCCAGCCCCAGCCCCCTCCCCAGGACTGACCTCCAGAGCCTGAGTCTCGGTGCCCAGCCCCGCCTGAATGTTTTGGGCTGTGACGTCTGGCCGGTGGTTCAGATGATGTACGGCTCTCACTCTGCTTTGCTGTTCTCAGTCCAGCTGCTGCACTTTTCTTGGCAACTGTGAGGTCCCTCCACTCGGCTGATCTTTCTGTCAGTTAGGTGGCTTCTCAGGATGTGGGTTCCTTTTCTCCTTCACAGCTCCCTCTTGGGAATGCTAGTCCTATCCTGATTCCTTTTCTCTCTCTTTTTTTCTTTTGTTCTACCCTCTTATGTCAAGAGTTTCTTGCCCTTTTTGGAGGTGTAAGTTCTTCCGCAGCGTTCAGGTGACGTTCGGTGTGAGTCGTTTTACATGTAAATGTGTTTTTTTGATGTGTTTGTGGCAGAAGGTGAGCTTGACCTCTTACTCCTCCACCATCTTGCTCCTCCTCCGCCTGAAGCCTGTTTTGGACCCTGTTGTTGAATTGCTTCTACAGAACCCAGCTTTAACATTAAGTTACCAGCCAGTCTTGCAGGACACTATCTTAAAATATTTATTTGCAGAACAGGATGTTAATGAGATTTTTCCTATTTTGAAATTGCTACTGAGGGAGTTCCCATTGTGGCACAGTGGAAATGAATCCGACTAGGAACCATGAGGTTGTGGGTTCGATCCCTGGCCCTGCTCAGTGGGTTAAGGATCCGGTGTTGCCGTGAGCTGTGGTGTAGGTCGCAGACACAGCGCGGATCTGGCGTTGCTGTGGCTCTGACATAGGCTGGCAGCTTACAGCTCCAATTAGACCCCTAGCCTGGGAACCTCCATATGCTGTGGGTGCGGCCCTAAAAAAAGACAAAAGACAAAAAAAAAAAAAAAAAAAGAAAAGAAATTGCTACTGAGGACAATAGGTGACATTAAACCCCACCTTCTAAAGAGAGGCAGTGAGTTGTTACCAGGAGACCCAAACTGCTCTGGACTCAGAGGTCTCTCACCCTCCTTCAGCAGAGAAACTGGGGCTGAGCAGCTCGGTAGAGAATGCCTCTTTGGAGAGAGCTGTCAGGGAGTCATATGTAAGGAGGAGGAGATCAGCAAAAGTGTAGAGGCCTCAAAGAAGCTGCATGGAGAGGGCGACCAGTGTCCTGGCCTTTTCTGATCACACAGACTTACTGATGTGTGACTTGCCTGAGGAAATTTAATTGTGAGAGGCTGCCTGAGCTGCCAATTGGCAACGTGGGGGAGAAGGATCCAGTGGGTGTGTCATGCATTTGCAGCGTTTGGGAGCACAAAGCACTGGGTGTTTCTGGGAGCCAGGACTGGACACTGAAAGGCACCTGGACTGGAGCTACCTCTAAGGGCCTGCCTCTGAATGAGGCGACCCTAATGAAAACCGTCTGTGAAGGTAGGACCTCCAGAACCAGAGGCTGGGATGCAAGGACTGATGGTCGGCCAGGCCAGCAGTGCATTGCCCCTCACAAGGTAACTGTGCATTGGGAGGTCTCTACGGGACAGGAAGTGGTGGAAGTTACAGCAGGTAATGAGGAATTAACCCTGGAAGCACTCCACATGGCTCTCTGTGTGGGCACCAAAGCCACGTCACAACTGTCCCCATCAAGTAAGACTGGCTCCCTTTACCTCTCTTCTTCTGCCCACTTTTTCTGCAGGGATCTTGAGTTGGAGAGAGGGAGAGAAAAGATAAACCATATTTTCCCACCCTACTGCAGCTTTCTGAGACTGGATGGGCTTCCAAATTTGGGGAAAGGGTGAAGCTTTTTTTCTTTTTTCTTTTTTTTTTGTTGGTTTAAAAGGTATTTATTGATCATATATAAAATAAAGAAAACCTTATATATCATAAGCATACACTATGTACAGCAAAAATACCAGGTCTGGCCCAGTGCTGCCTCTCCTGGACAACAATTTAGCAATAATAATACTGTACAGGGCAGGGAGGGAATGAGGCCACTCTGCCCCAGGTCAACCCCCGTGCCCCAGCAAGGCCTGTCCTCACTTGGAGCTTCAACAATATCCCCCCAACCCAGCCCCTGAAGATGCCAGGGTACCCGCCATTCCCTCCTATCTGTGGCCTTTGGCAGGGAAGGCAAGGTCTGATCAACACCACTTGGCTGGAAAGGGTGAAGCTTTAAATGAGAAGTTGAAATTCTCAGCGTTTCTGTCGTGGCTCAGTGGTTAATGAACCCAACTAGTATCCACGAGGATGCAGGTTTGATCCCTGGCCTTTCTCAGTGGGTTAAAGGTCTGGCATTGTCTTGAGCTGTGTTGTAGATCTCAGACTCAGCTCAGATCCTGAGTTGCCATGGCAGTGGCATAGGCTGGCAGCTACAGCTCCAATTGGACCCCTAGCCTGGGAACCTCCATATGTTGGGGTGTGGCCCTAAAAAGACAAAAAAGAAAGAAAGAGATTCTGATTTTCAGATTGGACTGAAAAATTGTTATGTAATACTTAAGATATCCAAAAGACATAAAGAAGTATAACATGACAAACACCCATGCACTGACCTCTCAGTTGAAAAAAATGAAGCAGTAACACCATGGTTGAGTAATACCATGGGAGCAGATTCCTCCACAATTCCTGATACTTTCCCAACACAGGCAGATATTGCTAAGCAGTTTGTAGAATTGTTTGTGCTTTTTTTAAAACTTTATACAAATGGTATAAAGTAAGTACGCCCACGTTTAGGTAGGTACTCTTAGGCAACCTGCTTTTTTGCCATAGCCGTACATTTCTGAGATTCATTCGTGATCGTGGGCGCAAAAGAATAAGACTGCCTGTTAACCACACAAGTGACTGGGAAAGACCCAGGGTACCCCGAGGTAGGATTCAGAGAGACAATTTGGCAGATGTGAAAGATAGTGAGGTCAAAAAGGAAAACTGTCTCCTGATTTCACCCCTTTAGGTCTAGCTTGTCCTATAACGGTTTTCTTAGAAGATGGTGAAAATCCTTTTGGGGAGTTCCTGTCATGGCTCACATGAGGTCACAGATACAATCCCTGGCCTTGCTCCGTGGGATAAGGATCTAGTGTTGTTGTGATCGGTGGTGTAGGTTGCAGATTTGGCTTGGATCCTGAGTTGCTGAGGCTGTGGTGTAGGCTAGTGGCTGCAGCTCCGATTCTATCCCTGGCCTGGGAACCCCTGTATGCTGTAGGTGCGGCCCTAAAATGAAAAAAAAAAATCCTTTTGGGAGCACAGATTGGAGGTTTAAATAAAAGAACTGAATACATGAGTGAGACATGGTTCTCATTATTTCATCATCCTTTTTCTGTGAGTAATGGAGTAGTCATGGTACATTGGAGGGCAAAAGCCAAACTTCAGCAAAAATCAATGATATTTTTGTTAGATTGAGAACTGACACTTTTTTTTTTTTTTTTTGGCTTTTTAGGGCAGCACTTGCGGCATATAGATGTTCCCAGGCTAGGATCTAATCAAAGCTGTAGCCGCCACAGCAACACCAGATCCAAGCCGTGTCTGCGACATACACCACAGCTCATGGCAACACTGGATCCTTTAACCCACTGACTGAGGCCAGGGATCGAACCTACAACCTCATGGTTACCAGTTGGATTCTCTTCCGCTGAGCCACTATGGGAACTCCAAGAATTGACACTTATAAAAAACCTTTTATTTCTTTTCATGATCGTAAAGGTACCAGATGCTCTTTGCAGATAATCTGGAAAATATCAAAAACATAGAAAATCTACCCACAGTTCTTCCATCCACAGACAACATTAGGTATATTTCCTTCTAGTACTTCTGTTTGTGTCTTTCTGATCTAAATATTTTATAAATTTTGTTGTATAAACATCACTGAGGTTATAAGTATAGACAGCTTTGTTACCAGACAGTTTTACCTATTATATGTTATTTATTTTCCAATAATATTAAAATTTTTTTCATAAATATCATTTTTGATGGCTAAATAACATTCCTTTGTATGGTCACATCATGTTATTGCCTTCATTTTTCTATTGTTGTTCATTTGGGTTATTTTATTACTTTTGAATTGAAGTATTGTTGACATTTATATTGACATTAAAATTGAATAAACACTGTTACATGTACATCTTTATACTTCTTGTTTCCTTGTTTGAGAATTTAGTTTAAGGAAGCAAAATGTACAAAGTCAACTGAAAACCAAGGTCACTTAATAATAAGCTTGTACCTCCTTCCCATCTAATTGTTTAAAAAATAAAAAACAACACATCTTGATGTAGTTCGATTAACTATTTTCAAACCTGAAAGTACACACATGACTCTGCCTCCACAATCATTCGATTACAAGGACATCTAGCAACTTACCTCCTATCTACATAGTCCCATCCATTGAATTATTAAACACTTTACCCATTTATTTATAAAGATCAGTTCGGTTTTGAGCCAAATATAGAAGCATGAAACTAAGTGGCAGTGGGTCTGGAGTGCACAGGAATTTGGTGAGATTTAGCTGATTTCCTTATGTGGGGTCTGAAGAATCAAAGAAAAAGCCTGAAATATTATGAAGCAAGATCAATTTATAGATCTATTTATAGATTTATAGACCCCTCACTAGGAAGGTGAATCTCAGACAATGACAAAAAAGAGCAATAATAGGTTCTTTTTCTGGAGCCTGACTATGTGCCAGATCCATATGCTCAATACTTTACATTATCTGACTAAATCCCATATAAAAGTGTAGATGCTTTTTATTATTGTCCCCATTGACAGATGAAGAAACTGAGGCTCATTGAGGACAAGTAACTTGTCCAGACTACACAGCTATTCCCTGGGAAAGCCAGGATTTTATTCCCTGTTATTCTTTTTTTTTTTTTTTATAGATTTTTTTTTTTTTTTTTTTTTGTCTTTTTGCCATTTCTTGGGCTGCTCCCACGGCATATGGAGGTTCCCAGGCTAGGGGTCGAATTGGAGCTGTAGCTGCCGGCCTATGCCAGAGCCACAGCAATGCGGGATCTGAGCCGCGTCTGCAACCTACACCACAGCTCACGGCAATGCCAGATCGTTAACCCACTGAGAAGGGCAGGGATCGAACCCGCAACCTCATGGTTCCTAGTCAGATTCGTTAACCACTGAGCCACGACGGGAACTCCTTCCCTGTTATTCTAATTTGATGACTTCTGTTCTTCTTCCTCATACCACACTGCCACCCACAAGAGTGAGGAGCAGCTGGAGTTCCCTGGTGGCACAGTGGGTTAAGGATCCTGTGTTGTCACTGCTGTGGCTTGTGTCTCTGGCTCCAGAATTTCCATGTGCCATGGGCATGCTCCCCAGCCCCGCCACCACCCTGGGTCAAAACAATCAGTGAAGGGCAGTTACCTTATGCAAGGTAACTGAGGCTGAAAAGGAAAAAAGTGGAGGCTTTATTGACAGATCACCATTGACAGAATGGTGATCTTATAGTCTGATGGAGAAGGTGTAAGAGCAGGCCATCACAAAGGTTAAAGGGCACAAGCTCTGAAATCAAGGCTGCCTGCATTCACATTCCAGCGATGCCAGGTGACCTTGGGTGAATGACCTAACTTCTTATCGTAGTTAGAATATTCTTCTTTTGTATGGTGTGGGAATACTAATAGTATCTACCTCAAAAAATTGTTCTGAGAATTAAAAGATGTGATGCATGGAACATGCTTAGTCCAATGCTTGATACACAGTAAGTGTTCAATAACAATGGGAGCTAACATTATTAAATGTATATTATCAATGTCAGCCTCTGTTCTTCAGTCAGTGGTTGGGAGCTTATAGTGCTGGGGTAATTCTTAAGGGAGAGCTGGGAAGAAATAGAGAACAATAGGGCTTCCAGGACAGACAGGGAAAGAGTGGAGTCAGTGATGGGGCTGATGGAATTAGGCCATGAGCATGAGGTCAGAGCAGACACAGCTAGTGAGGATCTTGACTGCTGAATTCTGCAGCATCTTTGAGGGACAGGGATTGTGGCTAGCAGGAAATAATATATTTTCCCCAAATAATCACTACCAATTGCCTGGTTTGGACAAATGTAGTTACCTGGGCAACTGATCAGAGCCATGCAGCTGGTAAGAGGAAACCCCCAGGTGACCACATTTCCACTGCCCATACCTGAGGCCGGCCAAGAACTCCATGACGGCGTTGTAGTTGCCCATGTTCCAGCAGCATTTGGCCACATGCACCAAGTACGAGAAGACTTCCCGCTTCTCCTCCATGGAGCCTGCAGTGAGGATCAGCCACGTCACCCAGGAGCTCACCTGGAGAATGCAGAGAGGGGTATCCACTGAAACCATGGATACATATTTTGGGAGCTTGGTACATATTTTTTTTAATAAGAAAAATGTCTACTTTTAAAAAATCAATTTAGTATGAGGAAGGGAAGGCCCCAGCTAAGGGAATGAAGTGAAGCTCTAGCTTCATCACCGCTCTGTGGTGGGATTAACCTCTCTGGATTTGTCATTGTCATCTTATAAATGTGGCTGAAAGGTAATTCATAAAATTCCTTTTCATCTACAAAAAGTCCATGAGACCACAAGAAAAAGGCCTAAGGATAATATTGCTTTAAATATATTTGACAGATGGAGCAAGATTAAATGCAATCAATACACTTACCCATGAGAGACCCATGACCAATGAGAGACCATTGGTCAAACAGTAAAATGCCTAATAGTAAATGAAAAAAAAATGCAGAAAAAAATTTTGAGCTATCTTTCACAAATGCCTTATCTAGTACGCTTCTCAAATGACTAAATAATAAGAAACTAATATAGCACTTATTATGTAACTGTCTCAAGCACTTCATATATGTTAACTCACTTATCTCTCATAACAATCCTGAGTCAGGAACTATAATTTTCCTCATGTTACAGATAGAGAGGAAAATGATGGATGGAGGGCCTAAGAGACTTGCACAAGGTCCCCAACCAATGGGTGGCAAAGCCTGAATTTGAACTGAGATGTGTGCCCCAGAGGTGACACTACTAACTACTCACTAAATGCCTGAAGTGTATACACAAACTCTAATTTTCTTCTACTCTAGGCTTAAACTTAGGTCTAATGTGACTTGTCTTTTATACTACACAGACTGGAGTATAATATTTAATAATCGTCTACTACTAAAGTCTCCGCTTCATGACATGTAGCCTCAAAAATTTTCTGCTTAATCTTATTTCGCTGCTCTCTAGACTTTGGTGCTGGACCACAGTGTTCATGTAAATTACTTTCTCCATCCTGGCTAATGTCTGGGCTGATAAACTCAGTCGCTAAAAGAACAAAGCTTTGGTCTTGACCTCACATAGCCCAGGAGTTGTACTTGAACCAAGAAACAGTGCTGACACCTGAGTGAGAGAGATGGTTTATGCGACCCAAGACAACGGCAATTAAAAAAAAAAAGAGTTCAAGGTTTAAGGCAACCATTTCCCTGACTCCCTCCCTCCAAATAAAATGAGAGGAATGAATGGCATTTAGTGCTGGCAGCAACCAGAGAGGGCAGTCCAACCCCATTCTTCCAGATCAAGAATCCAAGGCTCACGGGAGAAATGATTTGCCGAGGTCACAATTCTTGTTGATGTCAAAACTAGGACTCACAGGCTGGTGCTCTTTCATCTAATGAAGAATAGCTAGGGTTTTTTGTTGTGTTTTGTTTTTTGTTGTTTTAACTTGGCACTGGTAGGTCCTTCTAAGTACTTGAGAGCTGCACATTTGAAGACAAAAATGGAATCAAAGGAGAAGGTACTGAGAAGAGTACCAAAAAGTGATTTAAAAAAATGAAAAAAGCAGAACAGAAGAGATTGATGCTGAACATTTCTTTTCTCTCGCAACACAGAAACAAACAGGGAAACAGTAACAGAATTTCAGTGCTAAAACAGGTTATTATACTCTGCTGTCAGCCAGAAGCACTGCAGTAATAAACTGTCTCTTCTCTTCTGAAATTGCCTGAAGCAAAATGTGATGGGACACCTGACACCTCTAAGCCCAGCCCCAGCCCAGTGGGCTGCAAGAAGGCATCTCTGGTCTTCACCTGCTCTGGACTTTTGCTGGGCTCTCGTGAAACATAAGAATAGATCTGGAATCAGACTCAGGGCGAGCCATGGTCCAGATCATCCCACAAGGAATTTTGAGCCTCTTGGGAAGAAGAAAACAATTTGTTCCATCTCTTGAGACTGCTTTGAGCACACAGGAACCCTCTGGGATGCTCAGAGCCAACCCCTTTTCTGTAGGTGTGAGCAATCCCTGGCTCACTGTCTCTATGCTTTGTCCCCTTACCCGGTGACCCAGTTAAAAGCCACTTTTGTGAAACTCTGGCTTTCTAGGACAAGAAATTATTTTGCCAGTAGTTACTGAGTGTGACTGATGCTTCCATCTAATCTTCTTTTAGTGTGATTAGCTTTTGATAAGCCCTATCCTGCTGTAAGAAACCGTCAGAAAACCCTTAGAATTCTAACATCATTGGCCCTTTGAGTTACATATTCAAACCTATCTCCTTACAAATAAAAATGAAATCCTAAAAAGTTAAAATGGTTCCTCAAAGACATCCAATGCATAGTTTTTGAGGCCTCTGGCTATATTCTTTCTATGGCTTTAGCTCCTTTCCTGTTGAAACTGATGGCAAATCAGGGTCTCTGCGAAGTCACTGTTCTCTCAGACTTCTGGTACCACACAGTGATTTATCAGGGCCCTGCCCTGAAAGGGTTAACTCGTCTCCCTTGGAGAGACCTGCTTCACAGAGCAGGACAACCACGTGCTTTGATGCTTTGTGCCTCAATCCTGACCACACAACCAGATTTATTTCCTATCAGTCAAATCACTTTCCATATACTTTCCCACAATGCTAGGAAAAAAATAGCGATACCATATTTCACATGGAAACCTAATTTAAACCAACTGTTCCATCTCCGCGTGTGAGTCCCCAGGGCTTGGTTATGAGATTATGTAAGCACTGTTATCATAAACACACACACACACACACACACACTTGCTTACAGACTTCAGGGCAATGCTAATTGTGGCTTAATGTACTCATAGTACCATAGGCGTGAAGCAACGAGAGTGTCACCACTAATTAAAAAAAAAGTCATCATAAATGAAAAAAAAAATGACACAAGAAGGAAACAAAGATTTGGTGATGATTATAAAATATAGCCCAAAGCATAAATATGGTCATATTTACTAAGAGGACAATGCGATGTGCTGCCAATCCAGAAAGAATTTCAGGACACTGAAATCACACAGAAAAATACAAAAAACACATATGTGTAAAGTACTATGACTCAAGCATAGGGAGCAGCAGTAGAGTAGAAGGGTATTAAATGTGGCATGTTATCTTGCCTATGTCAGTCATCAGCACAGCATAAAGAGGGGATCTGGCCCCCAGCCCAGTTCTTGAAGAGTTCTTCCCAGAGGCTCTGTGCTCACCCTGGTGACCCTGCCCCTCCAACATGCCCACAACTCCACAAATGGTTTATTTTCCCTCTCTGGCCTTTCTCTGTACTCTTAGACCAGCCAATGTGAACAGCTTGCTCTCTCTTCTCATGTCAAATACCTTACTTGCATCACACAAGCTCGGTCTGGGAGGAACGCTCTCGCTCCATTCAAAATGACCTTTCCCTGGTCCACCATGTCTTGTCCCTGTCCTGGGTAAAGCCAAATCCTTACCTTGGCCCTTGAGGCCTCCCATTTCTCCAACTTCACCTTGGCCCTCCTCTTTCTCCTGCTTTTAGGGGGGTGAACCTGGCTTTTCCCATCTTAGGGATCTTGTCCTGATTGTTCATTCTATGGAAGGTGTCCCCCATCACCCCACCTTTGGTTTAGCTAATGCCAACTCATCCTTTAGGCAGGACCCTGCTTAGAACTGCAGTCAGGATCCCTGACCGGGCCCCACGCTTTAGAAGGCTCAGGTTGGCCTACACCCCACTTCTTCCCACAGAGTGAGAAGCCTGTGGGGTTGAGGGAACACGTCTGCCTACTGGCTGTGCAGCCACCTCCAGATCATTCACCCCTGTAGAGCCAGGACTCCCACCCCACTGTCCAAACAGTCCACTCCCAGGCTGGCCAGGGCCTATTATCTGGATCAGTCCTCTCAAGGGTAGATCATAACCGTAGGTCTGAAGGCTGGACAAGTCTGGGGTGAGGGTGGTGTGTGGATGGAGTTTACACTTGAGGCCTGAGGTGTCGACATGACACAGGTTCATGAACCAGGCCAAAGGCTGGGCTTCCTTTGTATTTTGTCATGACTCCCCTAAAGTCAGGGACAGGGCTGCCTTCAGGAATCTGTCTTGAGGAGGCCTACCCTGTTTTCCCACCTGGGCTGGGACCACATGCTGTGCATAATATGATGCCCCCATGTTTCCTCGGCCCCAGACTCCCTACTGTGTTCCCCAAAGCGGACACTGGGGCTGCCATGCTCACCAGCAGCAGAGCCCGTTGTAAGTACTTGAATAGAGTCTGTAAATGAGCAGATGTGACCTCCCCTAAGAAGGCCTTTCTGATGGCTCACCTATAGCACCTCACATGCAACTTTCTCCTGCTTCTCTTTCACTGAATGTTGGACCTTGAGTCTAACGTCACGTCTGCACTTGGATTCTCACAGCTGTGTGGTTTTGCATCTGGCTTATTTTTGTTATATTTGTGTGCCTGACTCTTTCACATGGGTTTGTTCTGTCTTCTCCATGGACCTTACGTCCTCGAGGGCAGAGACCATCTTTCCCACATCTCCAGTGTGGGGGTGCTCAGTGCCCCTGACTGACAGGCAGGCCACTCAGAGTCCCAGGGGGCCATGGGCAGAGAGGATTCTCAGTCTTCAAATGGTCAGAGATTATATTTGGGAAAAGGCCTGAACACTTCCTACTGCTGTTCCCAGGTCCAGAAAAAGGAGACAAATGATTTCCTGCCAAAAATTTTTTTTAATATGCTGAGCAGAAGTTTTCTTTGAAAGATGATACTTTGTAATGGGTATCTGATCACCCTCACTGCAAAATCCAGGCTCAAATGATGAAATCTAAAGAAGACAATGAAACTCTGTCTAGACAAAGCTCCTCTCAGGTGGGCTGTGTGCAGTGCACATCTCTACCTGCCCTCCATGGAGCTTTACAAGAACAACCCTTGAACTAGAGCATGTGGCATGCACACTCAGGCAACACGCTGACACACACCCACACACACCCTGCCTAGGCAGCACTCCTCACAATGTGAAGCACTGGGTTTAGGCTCTCCCAAGTGTTGGTAAGATGTTTACTCAAATGAAGATTCCAAGGACTTACCCTGAACCAGAAATCAGACCCTCTAGGAGTGGAGCCCAGGAATCGGCATTTTTAGATAACTCCCTAGTGTTCTTCTACACCCTTGAGTTGAGAGCTATCTCAGGGATTCAGCGTCCCTTTTTGCACACCTGAGCCTCGAGTCAGGAAAGCATCACTTTTGTACACCTGTCCAGTACTTTAAGTCACTGCTTCTATAGCTGTCCCTGAGACTGGGCCTGTGATCTGCTCAGAACTCAGAAAGATGGGGCACTGGAGACACACAGCATGGTCGGGGGAGCACAGGCACTGGAGTTAAGTGGACCTGCCCTCAACTCCCAGCTCCATTGTTTCCTTGTACAGGTCCCTGGGGCAAGCCAGCTACCTTCTCGGAACCTCAATCCCCTTTTCAGTAAAAAGGGAATAATCATATTCACCCCATAAAATTACTGTCAGGTAGAACCTGGAGACAGTATCTAAAGATCCCAACGTGATGCTGAGTGCGTAGTGAAGGGCTTGATAGATGTTTACTCCTACGCCCACCTGCTGCTATGGCAACTACTATTAATATTACTACCTGAGTTTATTTTCGTGCATGATGTGAGGGTGTGTTCTAGTTTCACTGATTTGCATGCAGCTGTCCAGGTTTTCTAGTAATACTTGCTGAAAAGACTGTCTGTTTCCCATTTTATGTTCTTGCCTCCTTTGTCAAAGATTAATTGACCATAGGTGTCTGGGTTTATTTCTGGGTTCTCTATTCTGTTCCACTGGTCTGTATGTCTGTTTTGGTACCAATACCACACTGTCTTGATGACTGCAGCTTTGTAATATTGCCTCAAGTCTGGGAGAGTTATGCTTCCTGCTTGGTTTTTGTTTCTCAGACTTGCTTTGGCCATTCTGAGTCGTTTGTGGTTCCATATAAATTTTTGGATTGTTTGTTCTAGTTCTGTGAAAATTGTCACGGGTAATTTGGTAGGGATTGCAGTGAATCTGTAGATTGCTTTGGGCAGTATGAACCTTTCCACAGAAAAGAAAATTATGGATTTGGAGAGTAGATTTGTGGTTGCCAAGGGGGAGGGGGAGAGAATGGGATGGATTAGGAGCTTGGGGTTAATAGATGCAGATTATTGCCTTTGGAATGGATTAGCAATGAGATCCTGCTGTATAGCACTGGGAACTATGTCTAGTCACTTATGATAGAGCATGATAATGTGAGAAAAAAATGTATACATGTATGCATAACTGGGTCATCATGCTGTGCAGTAGAAAAAAAATAATATATTGGGGGAAAAATAAAGAACAGTAAAAATTGAAAAAAAATTTAAAAAATTCTTTAAAAAAATATTGCTATTTGAGTTGTAAGAGAAGCTGAATTCAAGGAAGCAGAACACAGAAATCCAGAAAAGAAGAGTCCCTAAGTCCCACTTCCTAACTATAAGGAAGGAAGTAGCCCAAAGCTGGACCAGGAGGCTTGAGAATGGTTTGTGCCCCCGCCACAAGCCTGTCCTAAAAGGGTAGCTCACATTATCTCTTCTCTGAAAGCTTCCATAACTCATCATTAGGAATAAAACATCTATTTTTTTCTATTTAAATTGCCTAATTCCATATATGTAAGCAAATATTAATATACGCAAGTATAGGTGTATTGACAGTACCTTGTCCTAAACCAATCTTCCCCAGATATCACCTCCTTAAAGCAGAGGCCAAGAACATATTCATGCTGGGGTCTCAGTCCTGAGGATGCAGCAGCCAACAAGTGACACCTGCCCAGGCATCCTCCTTGACATGAAGTGAGTGCAGAAGAGTCTCAGACTCCCAGGCCTGCTTGGCATGGTTCCACCATGACTTTGTTTAGGAGAAACCCCAGTGGGAAAAAAGAAAGCCTCTGAAGGCGGCGTCTGGAGAAGCCCCAAGCACATCTTGGATTATATCCCATCTACTTTGCCTTAAACTGCATCACAATTCTATGCAGAACAAACGCTAAACCTTTTTTTTTGGCCTTCAAGCCTGGTACCATCTGATCTAAACTTACATCTTCACATTCATGTTCACTGTTGCCCACTATACAACTGTCATTCCAATCTAGCTACATTTTGTATCATTTCCTATTCTCTGGGTATTTCTACCTCTATGCTATTGTTCAGTCTGTTTCCTCTCCTTGTGACTATATAGGGGATTTTGTGTTTGTTTATTTGTTTTCCCTTGCCTGTCCAATATCTCCGAGTTGAATCACCTTTTTCTCTTGTAAATCTATATAGATTACATAAAGCTGCCCCTCTCCCGCCTTCAGTCCTGGCCTGATTTGTTCGAAGACAGGTATATGACCCAAACCAGGCCAGTCAGAGCTCTCTTTGAGTTTTCTGCTGAAACCATCAGGGAAAGAAACATAATCTTTTTGTTGGAATCATAAACTTCAAAGATATGAGGCTGGAGCTACTGATGGCTATTTTTGCCACAATTTCAGTAGACCCTGCTTGAGAATGAAGCCAACACAGAAGAAGGATGGACTCCTAAGGACACTGGTCAGATTCTTAGATCCAGCCATACTTGAAGCTCTGCGAAGATTCCATACAATAAATGAAAAAATTCCATTATTTTGTTTGAGCAGGTTCAAGCTGAGTTACTGTTAACTTGCAACTGAAAAAAAAAATCATTGACGCTCTTCATCAGGTAGCCCTCTTTCTTCACCTATTGAGTATTTACTACGTACGGTGCCATGTGGGATACTAATAAACAAGAAAACTATGATACATGCCCTTGGGGAGCCAGGAGCATCATGGGAAAAATACCATAAGCAAGTAATTATATAATAGTGTGGTTGATACTCCAATTGGGCAGATACAAGGCCAACTTTATCCATTTACAGGCTACCATCTTTAGAAGTCTGTTTTCTTTTCCCCTCATTCTTTGGTTCTAGCTGCCCTCCCAAAGCACTTTATTTATATCTCTATAGCAGTGCTTATTCTTTCTACAGTTACTGCATGCCTGTGAATTTGCCAGGAACTATGCTAGGTATGTGGGCTAGAAGGGTTGGAGCAAATATAAGGAAAGTAAGTTAGCATGCTCTGCCATGCAATGAAGTCAACTGTATACACATTCACCTTCTCTAACAGGTCGGCACCTTGAGAATAGTGACCATATCACTCTGGCCATTTTTCCATTGTTTGCAGAACGTTTTCCTCATAGTTTGCAAAAGATAACTGTTTATTCTCAAATTCTTCACCTAAAAATTCCCTAAGTACTCATAAATTACATATAAATTCAGTAGAATTATTTACTTTATTTTAAAAACACTTTCCTTTTATTTTGGTTCCATTTAACCAACACCTGGAATCACAAGTTACATGTGAATATTCCCAGGATGTGAACTCTAGACACTCTGACAAGCCCTCAATTCCACATGACATACTTAATTTAAATGGCCTTTTTATATAGTTATAAAGAATAAGGGAACGCTACCCAATATTGTGTGATCGTCTATATGGGACAAGAGTCTGAAAAAGAATGGATTGTGTATCTGTATAACTAAATCACTTCATTGCACAGAAGAAATTATCACAACATTGTAAATCAACTACATTCAAGTGAACTTTAAAAAGTGAAAAAAAAGTTTTGCAAATGTTTTGCTATTCCACTCTCTGTGACACTACATTACTTAAAAAAATTGAGGTATAATTGACATGTAACATTATACTACTTTCAGGTGGACAACATAATGATTTGCTATTTGTGTATATTATATATTATGTTAACTGCACCATAATAAGTGCAGTTACTATCTATCACTATACTTAGTTACAAACTTTTTTTCTTGTAATAAGGACTTTTAAGATCTACTCTCTTAGCAACTTTTAAACATGCGATACAGTATTACTAACTAGTCGCCATGCTATATATTACATTCTCATGACTATTTTATAACTGTAAGTTTATACATTTTAATCCCCTTCACTCATTTCTCCCACCCACTCCCCAACTCTTGCCCTCTAGCAACTGCCAATCTGTTCTCTATATCTATCTATATCTATATCTATGAGCTTAGTATTTTGTTTTGTTTTGATTTAAATTCCACATATGGGAGTTCCCGTTGTGGCACAGTGGAAACAAACCCACATCTATGAGGATGTGGGTTTGATCCCTGGCCTCGCTCAGTGGGTTGGGGATCTGGTGTTGTTGTGAGCTGTGGTGTAGGTTGCAGATGCGGCTCGGATCCTGAGTTGCTATGGCTGTGGCTTAGGCCGGAAGCTGTAGCTCTGATTTGATCCCTAGCCCGGGAACTTCATATGCTGTGGGTACAAAAAAAAAAAAGAGAAAATAAAAATTCCACATATCAGTGAGATCATAATGTAGTTCTCTTTCTCTGACTTATTTCATTTAGCATAACACCCTTGAGATCCATTCACGTTCTCAACAAATGACAAAATTTCATTCCTTTGTATGGCTATTTACTATTTTAAAATCAACCCAAGAAAATATTTTGACTTAGACATGCAAACCATTTATAGTTAAATGGACTGCAGAGAATTACAACAGCTGTTCACGCTGTGTTACCCTTTTCTCTCTAATCGCAATTGAATGGATCATTCATCCTGAAACCGTCTTTAAAAAAAAATTTATGCACTTGTGGCACAGGGAAGTTCCCAGGCTGGGACTGAATCTGAGCCACAGCTGTGAACTATGCCACACCTGCAGCAATGCTGGATCCTTTAACCCCGTGCACCAGGCTGGGGATCAAACCTGTGCCTCTGCAGCAACCTGGGATACTGCAGTCGGATTCCTAATCCACTACACCACAGCAGGAACTCCCTGAAACCAATTTTTAAAATGTATTCAAGAGTAAACCTAATTTCATGTTTATTCTCCCCTGTTGTAAAAGTATTTACTGATAGTCCTTAAATAAATAGGGTCTTTGTTATTTCATCCTATTTCAATAATGGAATTAAAACCCACAGCTAGCAGTTTACATAAAATGTCTTAATATAAGTGAGTTGTGAACACCAGACTATCCTGCTCCTATTGCAGAGACACTTATGAGCCAATTTCTCCTCTTTGCATGATATTAATAATACATACAGTAACAAAAGCTGGCATGTATTGGACATGTGCTTGTGAGAGGGACACTGCTTATCCCATTTAATCCTCTCAGCCCTACATGGCTGGTCCTAGCACTGTTCCCATTTTATAAATCAGGAAGCTATAGTTATGAGTGGCTAGGCTAGTTTGCTGAAGGGTAACCAACCTGTAAACTATGAATGAGCCAAAACAAATTTTTAAATTTCTATGCTTTACTGTTTTCCATTTTCTCTTGAACATTAGACAAAAGGGAATTATTTACAACTTTTAGCCCTGACAACTGCCCTGATCTACTGAGCAAAGAAATGCTTAGCAAAGGCTATGTGAGCTCACTTCCAAGATCTGAGTAGCTGAGTCCTGTCTCCTTTAGAAATAGAAAGGCAGCATTCTGAAAGATCAAAGAGAATGTGGTGCAGGTGCTTACAGGTTGTTTCCTAGTGTTCCTGTTCTGTCTGTAGACATGTAGAATAGGACAATGTCCTCATAAATTAGAGTATGGAAGTAGAAGGAGTGTGTGGGAGAAAGTACATGAGAGATCCCATCTCTGTAGCTTACTCATGGGGACAGCTAGGTGTCCCAGGCAGAGGTTTGAGAGCATCCAAGAAACCTCTTACCGAGTTGCTGCCACTACTGGAGTGGCCCACATGCTCTCCTCCTCCCTGCAGTCCCTTCACTCCAGCTATGTAGTAGGATCTTTAGCAAATACATACTCATTAAGGGGATCATTACTGAGTACCACCCTCAATAAGCTCTCACTCCAAGGGGTACTGCTCTGGGCACTGGGGCATTCAGTGAGGCGGGGGGCAGACACCGTCCCTGCATTCCAGGAGATGTTGGCATTTGCACTACATAGCCATGACTGGTCCCTTTCTATCCGGCTATGACCTGGCTCCCATGGGGCTCTCCTTCATTTTTCTTCACTGGGGATCTCAACTGGGCAGTGCCAGCAGGCACTGAGAGGCTGACACTCTCAGAGGCCGTATTTGCCCTTCTGGACATCAGTGAAACAATGAAGGTATCAAATACCCTTAGAGAGTCTACTAAAATAGACTTTAAGTACTTACTATGTATTAATTCATTTAATCCTACAACAACCCAATGAAATATATGCCATTATCATATCATTTAATAGATGAAATGAAAGCAGAGAGGTTTAGTCACTTGCCCAGTGACATACAGCTAGTAAGTTGTGCGTGTTTGGGGGGAATCCCAACCCAGGCAGCCTAGCCCCAGAGCCTACACTATAATATTGTCCTCTGCAGGCATGAGTTGGTTCTTGAATGCTAGTGTTTCTTGGGGCTCTGTCCTTGATACTTCCTGGATCTCTTCTTAGGCTCCATCCTCTCCCTAGATGATTTCCTTCACTTACCTGGTTTTACCCACTGCTCTACTGATATCTCCAAATATCTCTCTCTCATCCTCTATATCCAAGAATTAAGTGAACTTTTCAACCTAAAGGGCTCAAAGGCCCCTTAAGCCCACCCTAATCTCAGTCCTTGATTCCTACCTCACCTTCTGTTCTCACATCCAACTGACTACCAGATAGCCCAGATGTCACCTCCTCTAGGAAGTCTCTCCTGAATCCTCATATGGCTAATCAAAATTACTTTGTCACTGCACTTTGACCCCTTTCCTCCTAGGCCTTGTCACTGGGACTTGAGCTCCTTGAAGGCAGGTATTGTTTAACTCATCTATTTCCCAGCACTGGGTACAGCATGAGTGGTAAGTGCTCAATAACATCCTATTCTGAGTTACATACAAAGCAGAGCAGTCAGCTCTCTGCAGTGCTGCCCTGCTCAGAGTGTCCAAGTGCCTGGATGCCCAGCCCCATCCTGTAATCAACTATTAGCCTACTCCTCACCCAGGAGGCTCCTGCTGGGAAAGGATACCCAGGGAGCCATGACATAGAAGGCCTGTGGGCAGTCTGGTCCAGGACTGGAAGATTCCATTTTCCCTGAGAGAACTGGGCATCAGAGAGTGAGGGTAGTGATGGTTTTCTCATCTGTTCTGGAATGAGCTGGACCCATTCTGAGGTGCCCCAAGTGGTGAAGAGGAAATGGCCACCCTGGTTACTTAAGTCCATGGATGGGAAACTCATTAGCTACAGGCTACACTGCTTGGAAAAGGGAGAGAAAGAAGGTTGTCCTTCAGGACAACTGAGCAGGTCTGGGCAGTTCTGAGACCTGCTGTGAATCACTCTGGGCCCCAGGGCAGGTGAGGGAAAAGTGAGCCCAGTATGTCACTATTGCACTTGTAGGGCCCAATGTCAAGTGTTTGTTGAACTGCAGTATGGATGGTAGCAGGTAACAGGAAACCAACAGCTAAACTGACACCAATGATCAAGCAGGAAGGAGAGAAGGGAAGGGGATAAAATCATTTGCATGTGTGGGCCTATGCTTCCCTGAAGACAGATCTGGCATCTCACGAAGATCAATCACATCCTGCCCTGCTGGACCTTGGTGGATATAATGGATAATTAAGAAGAAGATAATTAAATCTGCTGTCTGTGCAATACGTGCGTGCAGGGGTGAACTTCTGTGAATGAAACTTGTTAGGTAATGAATCTAATGAAAACCAGAATTCTGTCTCTTCAGCTTTCCTGTTTCAGTGGGAAGTGGGGGAGAGAAGGAAGAATCCAGGATTTGGACTTAAAGAAGTGCATGTTCACATCCTGGCACTGCTTTCCACTATTTCTGTGACACTGAACAAGTTTCTTACCTTGCCTGAGACTCAATTCCTCACCCACAAAATGGGAACAATAAATGTCCTGCCATAAGGGGGCGTATGTATGGTGACTAATAAAAGATATGATATATGTAAAGAGCTCTAATGCTTGGAACAGAGTACATACTCCATAAATGTCAGCTCCTACTGATAATTAAAAATAAGCAGCTCCTTCTTCAAGATGTAGTCTTTATGGAAACAACGCTGGCCTTTTTATTGCAATGCCAGCTTCTCTGTTCTGCTGAGCAGAGAGGGGCTTCCCAAGGATTAAACCCTCAGAAAGAATGATCTTTTGCTTCTTTTAAAGAGACCCAGAAGGGAGAAGCAGAGGGAAGGTGGAATAAGGACACACACACACACACACACAAAACCTGAGAAAAAGCCTATCAAGAGAAAGGTCTAAGGAGAGTTGGCAGGAAGGGATGGGAAATAAGAAATGAGGAAGAAGGATTTGAGTGAGGGCTGTCTGAGGAAGTAGGGACATGTGAATACGGTTTGGTAGAAGAGGAAGTGCTTGGAAAATAGCAGTGAGTCACAAATAGGTACTGAAAGGGCAGCTGTCTTGAGAACCCAGGGCCCTTTATCCAGGAAACATCAGGTGCCCTGGGTAGCAGTTACATTTGATTCAGAGTGGGATTAAACAACGGCACGGGACATGGGCCAGTTCGATAACTTTCTCGCTTTGTGAAAAGGAGGTCATTTTCCTAGGGAAAGAACAGATCTCAATTCAGAAGAAATCCAACAGAGCTGTACCTGTAAGGCAAAAATTCTAAGGATGTTCAAAAATTCTAAGGATAAAATTACTTGATATGCTTTGCCAACTACCTAATCTATAAAAATAAACAGTGACTATCCTGTGATGAGATGGTGTAACTGGTTGAACGGTAACTACCCTGGTGATGCAAAGCAATGAACTTGAGACTAACAGCTGAGGGCTCAGAAATTCACTTCAGGAAGCAAACAACTGCCCAGGAGCCTGGCTCCAGCACTTCCATGCTGGACCTGACACTTCATTTGTCCTATCTGTAGACTGGCATGCTTCTTCAGGAGTGACCATCCACCTGCAGCTTTAGATTTTGAAATTTTGGCTGGCAGACACCTGTACCAATTTTGAGTTAGTCCCATGTATTTTGCATACAGGTGGTGCTTAATAAATATTCCAGCAGTTGTAGTTATCCCTCCCTTCTTCAAAGACCCAGATAGAGACAGGTCAGCCATGTTGTGTGGTAATGTGTCCCAAAGTGTGTTCTGGGGACATGTTCTACCAGATGTTACGCATTTTGTGAAGAAAGTGTCTGGGGCCATACAAGTTTTAGAGGTACTGGGATAAACAGATTTCTTCACTGGCAGGATTTCTTGGAGCTTTGGGTATGCTAATGTGCATGGTAAGTCTCCAAGAAGGGGTAATATTCAGAATTTCCTGAATTCTTTATACTATGTTCCTTTTCAAAGGAACACTAACATCTAGAGAGATCCTGGAATATTGGCACCAGGTCTCTCCCAGCTGCTACAGGCTGGAGCCAACGTAGCCAGAAACTTGTCTCTGCTGGAAATTCTGGAGACCTCAGCCTGCCTTTGCCCAATCTAAGAACACATCCTGCCACCTCTACAAACTGCACGGTGTGAGTGGACTTTGAGAGGTAGAAATTATCACAACTGACAGCTTATGGTTTTATAATAGTGTCATAAATCCAGAATCAATACATCATTATGGGAATTCTGAAACAAAGGCACAAAGATTTTTCTTATAATACAAAATGAAGACCTTTAGCCATGTGGGCAATTATTGTTTTATAGCCAAGGCAGTCATGGAGAAAGAGCAGAACAAGCCAGTTTTAGCCATGTTGTTCCATTACACAATGTGACAACAAATACATCAAAGGAACTTAGAGGTTATTTAACTCATTTTTCTTATTTTAAAGATGAAGAAACCCCAAAACAGAGAGGTCAGGTGACTTGCCCAAGGTTACCTAGCTAGTCAGTGGCAGTGCCAGGGCCACACCCCAGGTCTCCTGATCTTAGGACATCCCAGAATCACCACCTGCTGGGCTTCCACAATCTTTGTGAAGAAGGTTTGATGTATTCTCACCTCTCCCTCCTTCCCACCATCTGTGGGTCTGCAGAGGCAGGCTCACCTGGACAAAGAAATGGCGCATGCCATTAAGGGGCTAACCTAATCAAAAAATGGGCAGAAAACCTAAACACACATTTCTCCAAAGAAGACATATGAATGGCTAGAGGCACATGAAAAGATGTTCAACATCACCACTAATTATTAGAGAAATGCAAATCAAAACAACAATGAGGTACCACCAATGGTCAGAATGGCTACCTTTAGTAAGTCTACAAATAACAAATACTAGAGAAGGTGTGGAGAAAAGGGAACTCTCCTTCACTGTTGGTGAAAATGCAAATTGGTACAACCTCAGTGGAAAACAGTATGGAGGTTCCTCAGAAAAATAAATATAGAACTGCCATATGATCCAGCAATCCCACTCCTGGGAATATATCCATACAAAACTATAATTCAAAAAGATATATACATCCCTATGTTCACTGCAGCACTATTCACAATAGCCAAGACATGGAAACAACCTAAATGCCTACTGACAGATGAATAGATTAAGAAGATGTGGTACATATATACAATGGAATACTACTTAGCCATGAAAAACAAAATAATGCCATTTGCAGCAACATGGATACAACTAGATATTCTCATACTAAGAGAAGTAATTCAGAAAAAAAGACATATCACTTATATGTGGAATCCAAAATACAACAAAAATGAACTTATCTATGAAACAGAAACAGACTCAAAGACATAGAGAACAGACTTGTGGTTGCCAAGAGGGAGGAGAGGTGGAAGAGAGAGGAGTTGGGATTATGGCATTAGTAGATGCAAACTATTACATTTAATATGGATAAACAACAAGCTCCTATTGTATAGCACAGGGAACTATATCCAATCTCCTGGGATATATATGTATAACTGAGTCAATTTGCTGTACAGCAGAAATTGGCACATTTTAAATAAACTATGCTTTAATTTTTAAAAAATGAGAAAAAAAGGATATGAGCTGCAGAAATTCAAAACTTTGAGTGTGGGGAGGCTGAAGGGAACTCCACACCAGGGGAAGAGGGGGTTTATTTTAGAGACTGGGGCCACATGGCTGCAGGACTTTGGAATGATTTTGCTGAGTGGGCTGAAGTTCTGCTCGTTTTTTTTCAGGAGAGTCAGTTAAAGAAGTTCTGGGGCTGTGTTGACAGTTTTTGAATGTATGTTGACAGTTCCTTTAGAAGTGACTGACCTGTTCGGGGTCTGGTAATTTACGGGTTACTTGAAGCCCTGGCAGGAGGAGGTGGGGGCCAAATACCAGCCTTGCTTCCTCTGTATCGAGAAGGTGAGTTTTCACCTCAAAGGGGTTAAAAACATGTTTCGTATCTGGCTCAAGAAATCTCTTTAGAGAAATATTTACTTGGGAAGTGTTTAGGGTGTAGATGACAGAGATTGGAGTTCCCATTGTGGTGCAGTAGAAATGAATCTGACTAGTAACCATGAGCTTACATGTTTGATCCCCGGCCTCACTCAGTGGGTTAAGGATCTGGCGTTGCCAAGAGCTGTGATGTAGGTTGCAGATGTGGCTTGAATCCTGCATTGCTGTGGCTGTGGCATAGGTCGGCAGCTGTAGTTCCGATTGGAACCCTAGCCTGGGAAACTCCATATGCCACAAGTGTGGCCATAAAAAAGCAAAAAAAAAAAAGAAGAGAGATTGAAATGTAAAAAACACCATTTAACTATGAGAAAGTGACACATCTTATACCAAAACAAAACAGAAGAAAACAAAAACCCAAATCAAACCAAAACAAACCAAGATCATAGTTCTGGCAGTGCTAACTGGACAAATATTCTTTCCTAGATGCAGTAGAAGGTTGGGTAGAGAGCTCACGTCTGAAGTCAGACTTTCTGGATTCAAGTCTCAATTCTAACATTTACTGACAATGATACTGGGCTGATTACTTAGTCTCTTTTATTCTTCGATTTAAAGCAGGCCTATCAGCAACACCTACCTTACAGAATTGTAGGATTAAAGGAAATAAGGAAAAAAGTGCTTATATTTACAAGCACAGGAGAAAGGTTAGCCAATTTTACCAGTATTAATGAGCAGGTATACAATGATTTCCAGATATGGCATTTGGTTTTGAGGCACCAACGCTTAATGTTGTATTTATTTAAGCTTAGAAGTTATGCTTTTTTTGGCGTCTTTTTTTTTAAAGGCCACACTCATAGCATACGGAAGTTCCCAGGCCAGGGGTCAAATCTGAGCTGCGGCTGAAGCCTATGCCACAGCCATGGCAGTGCAGGATCTGAGCCAAATCTGTGATCTACACTGTAGCTCACGGCAACACAAGATCTTTAACCTACTGAGTGAAGCCAGGGATCGAACCTACATCTCATGGATACTACTCAGGTTCTTAACCTGCTGTGTCATAATGGGAATTCCAGAAGTAGACATTTAATGTCTTTAAATAAGACATTTAATTAATGTCTTATTATGCCTCCCGGGCCCCTTGCTGGCCTCTCTGCTCCATGGCGGGGCTAGAGAGTATCATGTCTTAGACTCATGCATAGAATATGCCTCCATTACACTCAGCTCATTCTTCTCTCTCTTTTTATTTTTGGCTGTGCCCTTGGCATGTAAAAGTTCAAGGGCCAGAGATCCAGCCCGCACCATAGCAGAGATGCAAGCCACTGCAGTGACAATGCTGTATCCTTAACCCACTGCTCCACAAAAGAACTCTTCAGCCTCATTATTTAAATTCAATATTTTTATATCTTGTAGCAGTGAATAAACTAATAAAAAAAGATGATACTTGTGTCCACAAAGTGACAGATGTTAATAAAAGAGCAAAAACAGGTTTTGCTATGAGATGATTAGAGTTCAGTGAATAATACAAAATTAAGTATATCTGAAAACTAGATATTTTCATATAAGGTTGACTATAAGAGTTCTTTATATTTTCTCAATTTTCTAAGATACAGAAAAAAATCTTCAAATGTATGTCACATTTTTTTCTGAAACAAAACTGGTACACATAAATTTTTTTCCTTTTAACTCTAAATGAATAGACTACAGCCTTCTATCAAATATATTCAACACCTGTAGCATATAAACTCGGGCCCAGATTTCCTAAAAATTTTGGATATGTTTTAGTATTTTAGTGATAAAACCCAGATGTCTTGTTTTACATGCCCTGGAAGAAAAGAAACATACAACCTTACAAAGAACACTCACCATTTAAAATCTGATTAAACTCTATGCCAAACAAGGACTGGAAAGAGTATGATGTTTGTACAAACAATCTTTTAAAAAGTATTTTTCAAATCCACTTAAATGTCCTGGAAAACTCCTGAAATATGAACCAGCAATATTTATTTACATTCCACCCCTGCATTGGAATATTAGTTGGGTCATAGCTCTGTGCTTGGAGTGGAAGTTATGGTGATGATTAGTTTGGTTCTCCAATCTGTGTTTTGAGGCCCACGTGGAGTAAACCCCACTTTGGTCACTTATACATATGACGATACCATTTAGAGCCAGGTGGTTCCTAAAAATGGCTCTGTATCAGAACCACCTGAGAGAGTTCACCATTTATCATCTTGTTTTTCAGATCTGGCAAGGGGGAGGGTAAGAATCTGTCCTTTTAAAGAGTTTTTCTAAGTGATTCTGATTAAGCCTAGGAACTGCTCATCTAGGGCCCTGGCCATTCTCAAATGTAAGTGGACACAAGTCATAGAGGAATTTCTTTTTTTTTTTTTTTGCTTTTTCAGGGCTTCACCCGAGGCACATGGAGATTCCCAGGCTAGGAGTCCAATCAGAGGTACAGCCGCTAGCCTACACCACAGCCACAGCAATGTCAGATCTGAGCCATGTCTGCGACCTACACCACAGTTCACAGCAACACCAGATCCCCAACCCATTGAGCCAGACCTGCAACCTCATGGTTCCTAATTGGATTTGTTTCTGGTGTGTCATGACAGGAACTCCCGAGGATTTTGTTAAAATGTAGATTCTGATTCAGTAGTTCTGGGCTTGGGGTTGGGGTTGGGTGGGGAGATGCTGCATTTCATTCTCAGATCTCTTCAATCTCTTTCAATCCGAAATTGTTCCTCCATGTTTCTCTGTCTTTCTTGTCCTTTGCAGTTTCAAAGATTGCAGCCTTGTGTTCTATAGGATGGCCCTCAACCGGAGTCCATGGGATATTTCCTCACGACCAGACTTTGGTTACACCGTTTGTCAGGAATACCCAGATGAAGCTGGGTTTAGCTCAGTGCATCATAACAGAGGTGCAGGACGGCAACCCTTTGTGTCACTTGGTCTTATCAGCCTAGATCATGTGCCCAGATTTCTCTACCATGAAGTCACCATTTGTCCTCTGACAACTGATAGCATTTTGTGGGGAGGTCTTTCAAAGATTGCACTGAATTCCTGCCCCTTATCAACCCCGTGTCCACCTGTCTTCCATTGATAACTACCACCTGGATCAACCACCTATCCCTTTGAGATGAGCCAAACGGTGATTTGTATTTCCACCATTCGTCTATTAGTTGCATTCTTTGCTAAGAATGAGCTTTCCCTTCACTGCAAAGCAGCTCCTGAGTCTTTTGGACATGTTCCCATCATCAGTTGAGCATTTACTCACTTTCTTGCATGACAAGATGTTTCAGACTTATCCTTAATGTTCCTTGTCCCAGCCATGGAATTAGTCATTTACAAAGGATGCCCTTGGTTTCCTTTTAGTTGAAGATGGTATTTAGAATCCAATATCTGCGTGCTCACGCTACTGGAACGTCATTGCTTCTAGGACTCCAGATACACAGAGGCAGAAAACACACAAACACATCCACACACATCCTGCAACTATTCCTATATTTGCTTCTTTATGTATATATTTAAAAACATAAATTCACAATAAAATCTGAATTTCCATTTAATACCTCAAGGTTCTTCCTTTTTTTTTTTTTTTTTTTTTTTTTTTTGCTCTTTAAGGCTGCACCTGAGACACATGGAGGTTCCCAGGCTAGGGGTCTAATCAAAGCTACAACTTCCAGCCCACGCCACAGACACAGCAACGTGGGATCCAAGCCATGTCTGCGACATACACCATAGTTCATGGCACCGCCAGATCCTTAACCTACTGAGGGAGGCCAGGCATCGAACCAGCAACCTCATGGTTCTTAGATTCATTTCTGCTGAGTCATGATGGAACACCCTGGTTTGTGTCTTTTCAACAATGATGAACCCAGCCTTCATGTATTTATCCTTAGTATATTTAGTACTTATTTATTGAATCAATGGAGTTATTTGCTCAAAGTAACTGATATTCTAACCATCCAGGCCTTCTCTTCTGTCCACCACCTACACGCCCTCTTCACCACCCTACATTCTCTAACATGCTACTGATGTACCTCTGTGTGGCTCCCATACCCCTCACTTCAATGACATTAGGCTTGCTCCTGACTCCTCCATGCTAGGAAAGAAAGAGAAGGCTATCCATCCTTTGTAAATGGATCAATAGTGTCTTATGTCTAAGCTCTAGTGGTTAGTAAATTCATAATGTTGAAAGTAAACCTGACATTCACTAATGAAAAAGTAAACATTGAAATATTTTAAACATTGTGTGTGTGTGCGTATGTATGTGTGTGTGTGATAGCTGAATTTTAAAGTTGTAAATAACTTTAGAAGCACTTAGTCAAATGATGTCAAATTTGGAGGTCCCAGGATTTTATGGGAATGCCTAGGATACAACATTGAATAAGCAGAGCTGCTCTGATGACGTGAGGTTGGATAAGGAGTAGGGCAGAGTTTTCTCAAGGAATATTCCCTAGGGCTCCTCAGAATATCAGTTCAACCTCACCAGCCTCATCCGAGCCCTCAAGGAGAAGGCAGGCTTTACTGACCACTTTGCCATTTGCTAACAGCTTAGCCTCTTAGATTTGTCCATTGTTCACTGTTGACACATGGCCAGGAACCACCTATGGGGCCAAGATGTGTATCTCAACAGACTTCGGGATTCTCACATTCTTTCTAAACCCTTATGGAGGGAAATCAGAAGATCTGCCCACTGATGGCACCAACTCCAGCTGTTCACAGGATGGCCTAGATCTCTATCTCTTAACTCATTCCCAAATCATTTCAATACAGCATTGAGGTGAATAGGATATACCCAGCCCCCAACTTCCCGTAAGGACAGACAGAAACATATTTACAAGACAAAAAAAGAGAGAGAGAGAGAAAGCTGTCTTTCAGTGGTAGAAGGGTAAAGAGTACCCAATATGAAATGAAATGAATGATGAAATGAAAATGAATCAATGAAAATGAATAGCTACACATATAAACATGGATGAATTTCAAATACAAGAACAAGTCAGAAAAGCATACACACAATTTGTTCAAAACCTTTCAATGCTTTTCCATATCATTCCGGGTAACAATGAAATGGTTCACAAAGCATCAAGCCATTTGACCTCACCTCCTATTGTTCCCATCCCCCACAGCCACACTGACCTTCCTGTTCCTTGAATGTTCCAGGCATAGGACCCACTCCCACCCACTCCACAGGGCATTTGCACTTACTCTTCTGTCTGGACTGCTCTTCCTTCAGAGGTTCAGATAGCTCCCTCCCTCCACCCCTTCCTGTCTTTACTCAATACTGGCCTCTCAGTGAGGTCCTCCCTCACCACCTTCCCCAACACTCTGCAGTACTCCCCACCTCTCTCTCCTACTTAATATTTCTCCCTAGCACATGTCATGCCTTATGCTTTACTTCTTTATCTTCTCAGCTGTTTCCACCTGACTAGAATGTAATTCCTACCAAGTGGAGATTTTTGTCTTTTGGACTACAGGATCTCTGGAGCCTAGAACGGTGCCTGCCTGGCATGTTGTAGGCATTCAAGCACTATTTCTGGATGAATGACTGAATGAACAAATGAATGATATTCCAAGTGTGGCCTCAAGAAGCAAACAAAAGTGCTAGCTGACTGATGACAGGAGGAAGAGCTCATTTCCAATTCTGCTGGATCCAAAGAGCTGCTTTTGGCAGCCTGCCTTGGACATATAATTCTAGTTGACAGATGAACCCATTTAGTGATCCATTTAGGAACTGGGAGGGGGGGTGCATTTGGGGGCTGCTCACCCTGTAAAGGATGTTACATTGCTTTCCCACTCACAACAAAGTGTTTTAATGAAGCGAAAGTAATTTGTTTCCTAGTTAAGGTGGCCAACTGGTGACTTTGCCCTCAGACTCTTGCTGGCCAGCCCTCTCCTTCATGTTCTATGTATTTAGTCATTCGACAAATATTTGTGGAGCAATGTCTACGTGACAGAACTTCACTACCACACTAGGGCTTCAATGTGCCTGACTTCCTTCGAGTTTATTTACATGCAACTGTACTTCCTTTTCCTTCTTTATCTCTCTCCTCTGCTTCCTCTGCTCTCTTTCTCTCTCTCCCCAACTCATCAGGTCTCTAGTTTCAACTTTATTATTTTAAGCAACTCATGTTTGTTGTAAAAATAAAATCCAACAATATGGCTTTCTGTACAGTAGAAAATGAAATTTCCTTCCTTCCCTCACTACGGGTCACCCTAATAATTATATTTATCGGCTCTTTCTGCAGGTTGAGAAGTAAGAGTCCCCAGGGAATAGAAAGGTGGTGAAAAGGTGGAGAACTTTCACAAACCTGATTTTATTTTGTATATAAAGGGACTTGCCAGGAATCTCAAATTTTCAACTGTCTATAGCATGTCACACTTGTCAAAAGCTTGGCTGAGGCAACTGGTATTTGAGAAAGACATCCTAAGGGTCATACCAGGCAGTCATTCCTTAGATTTTCTAAGCTTTATCTCTCTGCCAAGTGACTGTCAATAAGCAGCACACCTGGACTAGATTATCTTAGCTCTCTACTTGCATATCTTGAGAGAGCTATGTTTTAAAATTAGGTCCTTTTGTTGAGGGTCAATATAAAATAACATCCAGAGAGAGGCTGTTTCTGCAAATGCTTTTGTCCACAAAAGAGTTTTTGAAGACTATCTATCTTCTAAAGGACACATAGAAAAAATTGCTTCCAGAGTTTAGCTTGGATTTTTTTGACAATCTGGTATACTGCTTCTTCTTTGACTTCCTTCTCTCATTCCTCTTCTTTGCCCTCCTCTCTAAACTTTCTTCTCTAGATTGTAAGAATAATACTATATCATCACCTCTCTCTTTTTGCCTTGGTTACCAGGAAGCTTGGACCAATTTTTGAATCAATGGCATCAGTTTCCCTTTGCCTAGGCATTCTTTCTTGAATTGTTCTAGCCTCTCTTGCATAATTCTAGCCTTTTTACTCTGCCTTTTAAAAATGCTTCTTAGGAGTTCCCGTCATGGCTCAGTGGTTAATGAACCCAACTAGTATTCCTGAGGACAAGGGTTGGATCCCTGGCCTTGCTCAGTGGGTTAAGCATCCAGCATTGCTGTGAGTTGTAGTGTAGGTTGCAGACATGGCTCAGATCCCGAGTTGCTGCAGTTGTGGTAATAGGCTGGCAGCTGTAGCTCCAATTCAACCCCTAGCCTGGGAATTTCCATATGCCATAGGTGTGCCCCTAAAAAGACAAAAGACAAAAATAAAAACGCTTCTTAAAATCTTTTCCCCCTATTTTTTGGCAAGGAGGAGACATAAATAGTCCATTAATAAAGTATCCAATGCTGACATTTTACAATTTATAAGAAAAATAAGGCTGAGAGAGATTGCCTGCACTAAGAGCCATAAAAAGCTAGTTAACAGAAGCTTTCGGACTAAACCTGAGGGTCCGCACTCTTTCACAACCCTATATTATTTCAAATTAAAGACAAGTATTTCTTCTGCCTTCAGATGTGAATATTCATTCTTCTTGATTTCCTTTGTGTTCTGATTTTAGGGAGAGACAGCAAGGCTGTGGTCTGTTATGATTGTCCCACTCATCACCATCAAGGTAGAAGGGTTGACAGGGTCCAGGAGGAAGAGAGATATCTTACATCTTTTCTGTGTATGGTAGTCCAGCTCTGGCAACCTACCAAATTTGCTTGGGACCTAAGACATAATACCGAGGATACAGACAAAATATCTTTAGAAAATATCTTGATCTGGCTGGGGTGCCACTATGTATTTGGGTTTTGGAGGTATTTCTGGGTGTGACATTTTTGTTGTGGACTGTGGGGTCACCAATAGAAGGTGACTTTCAATGCAAGCTGAAGAATTCTACATTTTGAAGTTTGAAATATGGTAGTTTATACTCCCAAAGCAAGTGCGACTGATTGGATTTAAAACAAAACTTTCCCCCTAGAATGCTACTGTGACATTAAGATTCTTATTTGTACTTCTATGTTTATTTATACCAAAAATTAGGGCAAATGTAGAGAAGGGTCTAGGAGCACTGAGTTGGACAAATATTCAGGGCAGACTGATATGTGTCCCTAAATGCTGTGGAGGAGGGCGTCACAGCTGGGGGCAGCAAGAGCATGGCGGAGCCTTGATCTGACTGGGGTGCCACTATGTGTTGGGGGTTTTGGAAGCACTCAGTCTGTCTAGAATCCCAGCTCTCCCAGATATCAGCTGCATGAACTCTGGCACATGTTCTAAGTTCTTTGAGCTTGGGTGTGCCCACTTATAAAACAAGAGTGACTCTACTCCAGGATTGTGCAGAGGATTTCATAAGACCACATAGATGAAGCATACAGTGTAGACTTAAAAGTGTTCACCATTACTGAGTCAGGTTAGAGCAACCATGGCAGCCAGTCAGTGACTAGGTTACTTAAATAACCTGGCAAAAATCATAAAGAAAAACCTGAGAGTACACAGTTATCATGGAAGATACTAAAGACGAGCTGGGTATTTTTAGCTGAGGACAGACTTAACTCTCTGGGATGGAGAGTGCTGCAGAGAAGACAGTTTTCAGACTGTGATGAGGCAGACTTATATTAGGATAAATCAAACCAATGAATAAACTCTGTACTTGGTAACTGCCTAACTCTGTTGGACTTATGTACCTTGTAGCCAAAGGGTCAAGGTTCCCTCACATTGTCATCAAGGCATAAATGACCTTGATGCTCTGGCGAGCTGAGCACAGAGTGAGCCAAAGCTCCCTTGGAGAGTAATAATGAGGAAAGACTCCAGTCCTAAGATCCAAGCCCAAGGAGAAGACACCCTTGTGAACTGAGTGATTGGCAGCCCTGAGTCTTGAGGGGTGAGGTTGGGGGGGCATCAGCTTCTATGGGGGTGGTGGTGAAGTTCTTGGCTCAGTTTCAAGTCACAGTGAATTGGATCTGAATGTAAGAACAGCTTGCCAGAAACTTTCTGTTACAAGAAACTCGCTAGAAAGAATGGAAGATTTAACTGCTACAGATCCATTAAAGGCATCACTACTATCTCAAGGAGGGAGGAAAGGGTAGTGTGGCCAGGAATAAATTAAATTGATAAAAAGAATATGGGAATTTCTCCTTGGAGTAAAACATCTTGACTGACTGGCCTTGATGGTCCAGATGTTTGGATGTGGACTTATATTCTACATGCCACAGTCACACTGTAAAATATTGGGTTCTACAACATTTGTTAAGTTGGTTTTATTTGTACACTTGCTCTTGTTTGCTCTTACTTGAAAGGCAAAACTAAATATTATTTAGAGAACAAATGAAAACCAAGCTGGATTTTGTCTTTAACTTGGCAGGAAAGGTGGCCTTTGATTTTGTGCCTAATATTCTGAATAATTATCCTCTGGGTTTTAATTTTTTTTAACCAAATACTTCTCTATATTTAAGTTTTATTTTATTTATTTTTTTATTACTCAAATGAATTTATCACATCTGTAGTTGTATAATGATCATAACAATCTGATTTCACAGGATTTCCACCCCACAGCCCAAGCTATATTTAAGTTTTAGAAAGAAAATGCCCCCCAAATATTTATAATCCTCCTTTTCTTTGAGTATCTAAGTGAGCAACAACAAAATAAATGTTTCATTTGATGATTACATAATGCATGCCATATAAACTTAAAAATATTTTGCCTAAAATTTCATCAAAATTAAACTGAACTTCTACGGAGAATACTTTACAGTGGGGCAAAGTTTTGTACATACACATAATACAAATGGAACTTCACATCAATTCTTATTTTGTGAGAAGAAAACTTCTGAAAAATAAACTTTTAATTTTAGAATATTTTTAGACTTAGAGAAAAGTAGCAAGAATAGCATGGAGAATTCTCATATACCTAGCATCCAATTTACTCTTTTATTAACATCTTAGGTTAGTAATATGCTATATTTGTCACAATTAATAAAGCAATAGTGATATATTATTAACTAAATTCCACAATTTAGTCATGTTTCTCAGTTTTTAATCTAATCTCCTTATTCTTTAAAGTTACTCACTTCCCACCCCCCCTTCCACATTTATCTTCTTTCGAAGGGAGTCACATGTCCAGCTCACTCTGAAGAAGCAGGGAATCATGCTCCCCACATCTTAGAGGGCAGTTTCTGGAGTGAGTTATTTAGAATTCTTTTGCATAGAAGATTTATCTATTTTTCCCATTTATTTACTCAATCATTTATCCATATCAGTATAGATCCCTGAAGATTTATCTTACACTTTGGGCTATGTTTGGGCTACCCTGTGATACTGCTGCCTTGGCAGCCATTCTGTGTGGCCAAGTGTTAAACCAACACTAGCTTCTCCCTCCAACAATCTCCCAATAACAGCCTGTAGAATCACAGGTAAGTATATTTCTTTCTTTCTCTCTCTCTCTCTTTTTTTAGGGCCACGCGCATGGCATATGCAGGTTCCCAGGCTATGGGTCCAATCAGAGCTGTAGCTGTCTGCCTACACCACAGCCACAGTAACAAAGGATCTGAGCCTCATCTGCGACATACACCAGCTCACGGCAATGCCAGATCCTCAACCCACTGAGCAAGGCCAGGGATCGAACCTGCATCCTCATGGAGGCTAGTCAGATTTGTTAACTGCTGAGCCACAACGGGAACTCCAACAAGTAAATATATTTCTGATAGGACTCCTCCAAAGACTCTTGTGATTGGCACTCTCTCCCAAATACTTGAGGTCTTGTGTACCTTAGATAAGACCCTCGTGGAGCTTACCAAAACCCTGCTCTTTTTGTTTTGAATTGACCAATCTGGCTTTAGCCTGGACCTCAAAGCACTCCACTCGTGGACCCTCATGAAAACATGTGCCCCAGGTCCTGCCTCCTTCAGTGCCTGTGCCCTGCCTTGACTTCTCCACGTGACCCTCTAGGTGTGTTGTGTATCCCTTTCAGGAATTTCCTTAGTAGTATTTTTAATCAAACCAGTGGCTCACCATCTGACACAGAGGGTTCCACTTAACCCACATTCGTTTAAAAAAGTCACCACAGGCTATACTCTGATATAGGTTTTCCCCTGCGATCTGAAAGCAGAACATCCCTAAAAAACCTTTTGAAAACCAAAGTGATTACCTTAGGACACATCTTGCTAACAGATCCTCACAGACACATGTTAGAGCTATGGCACTGCGATAATGAGTGCAGTTCTCAGGGAAGGAGCTTGGTAGTGCCACTCTCACTATGCATTGTGGTGGATGCTGCCTCTCTAACTGCTGGCTGCAAAACAAATGCTGAAGGCTATTTTGCATTTCACCTTTTTTGGTAAAAGTGGAAATCCCTTTTAGATTTATTTTGGTTAGCAAAACAGGTACTAGTGCAGATCTTTCGGGAAAGTGAAGTGGAGTAAAGTGAACTTTCAAAAAGCCATAGATACTTGTAGTACTTTGTTACTCAAATTGTTCCAGCTTTGGCCCCTGGGAGCGTCTTCAGTTGGCTCCTGTGCCTCTTTAACATACCCATCATTGTGGATTTCTGACCCCTTGTATTGTAATACCATCAGATGCTTCAAGTTCATCTTGTATATTTCCTGCCCTGGTCTCAGAAACAGCCATTTCTCCAAGGTGCCCTGGTTCCTTTTACTGGAGAATGGAACTGGAAACCAAGATCTGGGGAGTAGGTGTGCTCATTGATACTGGGGTGTCAGTTGCTTCTAGGCCCTCAGATGCCAGAGCAAAAAAAAAATGTATGTGTGTATACTCACCTGTGAATTCACACATATCTATAAATATTTCTACATGCAATTATCTGTACATTATGCTAAACGTGAGTTCACACTGATGCCAATAAGAAAACCTTTGCTTGTTTGTTTCTCACACCTTTCTGTTTCTAACACAGAACATGCAAATTTCAAATCTGAATGGAGTAAATTAAAATTGTTACTTTTATTTTCAGTTTTTCTGCTCATTCCTCCCACCCCACTTTGACAGGGCACGTAAGGCAGTCAGTCCTCTTGACTGCTGCAGATGTATGAATGCCTTACCCTGGGGACACTGCCTGTCTAACAGACTTGTATTTATTTCTCCCACAGTACGTCATACTGCCTGTCTTGCTGACTCCAGTACTGCTGACTTCCATCACATAGGGTCATTTTTCTTTACAAAACTGACTCACACTTGATGATTTACATCTTGGTCATTTATCTGCTTCTGTGAAAAGTTCAAAAACTGGAGCCAAAACAAACTTCAGAATGCATCTAAGGCAAAATCTCTCACTGCTTTAGACTCGCTCTAACTCCCTCTTTCTGCCAAGATGTAAGGGGAAAAAAACAAAACACTTAGCTCATGTGGGAAACAAGTTTTACATATACGTGGGCATGATCATCATCACCAGCATTTCTTACTTGGATACAGAACTTCACAGATTATGAGGCACTTCTCGTTATGCTGTTTCATTTTTACTTCTATCTAACAATCCTAAGACAGGCAGGTAGAGATTTCTGTTCCATTTACTGATTGAAAAAAACTGAGTTTTGTGACAGCAGATGCTGGTGAGGGCTGTTGGGAATGCCAAGTGATACAGACACTTTGTACAATGCTTTAAGAAATAGTTTAGCATTTACCCAAGGGAAATGAAAACTTATCTTCACCCACCTAAAAATGTTTTAGAGATTTAACTCATAATTGCAAAAAGCCTGAAAATAACTCACATGTCCTTCAACTGATGATGGATAAAAAACTATGATAGATATACACAACAATGGAAAACTACTCAGAACAAAGTCTTGATATGTGCAATAACAATTAGGAATTTCCAATGCATTATGCTTAATGAAAAAAGCCAACCTCATAAGACTGTAAAATTCCACTTATATGACATTCTGGAAAAGGCAAAAGGATAAAGAAAGAAATTGGATCATTAATCCTCACAGGTCTGCAGTAGAGGAAGAGACTGATCACAAAGGGGACAAAGGGAACTTTTGGAATGAGGGAAATATTCTCTATTTTGATTGTGGTCATCATTACACAACTGTATTCATGTGTCACAACTCAAAATGACACCAAAAAGAGTGATTTCTACTGAGGGTAAATTATATTTGAATTCAAAAAAGGGAAGAAGATCATTGAAAAGAGATGGTGGAAAGGAAAGTTTAAACAAGCTAAGTTACCTATTTATTCTTAGCAACTTAGTCATAGTCACCAAGCAGAATCAGGAACCGAACACAGGTCTTCTACCCTCAAGGCCAGAGTTTTCCTATTGAGAATGGACACATATCTAAAAAACAACTGATTTTCTGCATTCCCTGCTTACAGACATAAATCTATAGAGCCTAAAGAGTGAGACTCATAAAGGCTGACCCCTTTCTTCTTGTCCACACTTGAAAGCAGAGATCTCACTTTCCCTACCCAGGACACACATTCCTTCTCAAGGTCTCAGAAAAACAACAGCCAATCTATGAAGGATGAGACTGTATCTTAATAATATACTTCATTGTCAGAAATGCTGTAAAGAAGAATTTGAATGGAAATTTCTTCAAAGAGGATATTTATACATGAATGTTCATAGCAGCATTATTATAATAACTGAAAAGGGGACAACTCACGTGTCCACCAACTGATGAATGCACAAACATCATGAGTTATATCCATATAAGGGAATATTACTCCACAATAAAAAAAGAGTGAAGCACTGGTATGTGCTACAATATGGATGAACCCTGAAAACATTATGCTAAGTGAAAGAAGTCACACACAAAAGACCACATATTGTATGATTCGATTATGTGAAATGTCCTGAATACGGAGATCTACAGAGACAGGAAGTAGATAAATAATTTCCAGGAACTATGGTTAGAAAGGAATAGGGAGTGACTGCCAATGGGTATGAGGTTTCTTTTGCGAGCAACGAATATGTTCTAAAATTGATGATGGCAATGTTTGCACAACTCTCTGAATATTCTAAAAAGCCACTGAACCAAATAATTTAAATGTTTGTATTATATGGCATATAAAATGTATCTCTATAAAGCTGTTACACAACAACAATACTGAAAGTAGAAAAAACAAGCAAGCAAACAAAGAAGAAGTGTTGCAGCTATAGAGAAAGCACACAAGAAGGGGGATTAGGTGTTCAGAGCTGGGCAGTCCCACCTCCCTATGCCTGAGTCGGGCCCTTTCTCCCTAAATTTCTCTCATCCTAGGAAGACTCCCTTCAGACTGAGCTGTGGGTGTAGCTGCTTCCTCTCTGGGGGCTCTTCCCAGATGTAAAAACTAGGTTGAGGGTGGATCAGACAAGAAATCACTACCTGATGAAGGGAACACTTCCTGCTATAATACATAGTAGGTAGCAATAGCAGAAACCTCACTGTCACACCACCCAGTAGAATTCAAGTTGCTGAGCTCAGGGTACTGGCTGTTGACTGGCAAATTTAGTTCCTGCCCCTTCCTTCACTGCATAGAGGGGTAGAGTGAGTGGGTAGTGCATATTGGATATTTTGGATTTGGTACTACTTTCGATTCACTTATGTATTAAGCATCAGAGGATTATAATAATAATAGATAACATTTATTGATCATAACAACCTTTTCTAGGGGGAAGTACCATCCACATTTTACAGAGGGGCAAAGGGAGGCTTAGAAAGACTTAGTAACTTAGGTCACATAAATAATGCAGCTGGACTTGATTTGTTAAATTACATGTGAAGCACTGTCAAATGAGTGGTGATAAATCTTAGGTTACAAAAAAAAAAAAAAAGAAAGAAAGAAAGAAACAAACAAAAAACCAGTGCAGCTGGGATTTAAACTTAGGGAGATCAGACTCCAGAGCTTGAGTTCTAAGGGGTGCTGGCGACTACCTGATCTAATTCTTTGTGTTACAGGGGACAAACTGATGCCCAGGGGCTAAAGGATTTGCTCAAGGTCACATGGCTGGCTAGACGCAAAAGGAAGATTACAGCCTCATGATCTTGTTAAAAATTTTACTTGGCCACTTTTAGATTCATGGTACAGAGATGGAAGAAATTCCCTGAAGTCCAGATCTCACATCCACAGTCCAGAGTTGTCTAACTTGAATCTAGGCAAATGGGTATGTGTTGTTTTCTTTAGGATTTCTAAGAAAGAAGTTTTCAAAATCTTCAGGGAGTTGTATTGCTGATAGAACGTCGTGTGTGTGTGTGTGTGTAGTTTCCTACTAGTCTCATCCTCCCAGGAGAATGGAAATTGCTGGGTGTAATGTTAGTGTTATTCTCCTCAAAGATGTACTCCTCCTCCAAAAAAAAAAAAAAAAAAAAAAGACTCCAATTCTTACGGTGGCATGGGAAACTTCTTTCCTGTGTCATCTCATTGAGTCCATTTACACAGGGACTTTCCTGGTAAGAGACAGACTTGGATCTCCATGGTTTTGACACTGAATCCCCAAATTAATCTCCTAGGGCTAGAAGAACTCAGTTAGAGGTCACATGGAATCAGCCCATCACCTGTCAAGGATGATGACTGCCCTGGCCAGGGTTTGGGCATGGCAGGTAGGGGACAGGAGAACACACGATATTTTAAAATGTATATTTAGCACTTTACTAAATGCTTTTACTCATGCCATCAACTACATTCTGAAATTTCAAATCACATTAAATGTGGATATGAGTAGCATTGTTGTTTTTTTTTTTTTAACATTTTGAAAGGGAACATGAGTTAAAAATGTTAGAAAACTTTACTTTAGATGCAGTTTCTCTAGTCTATGAATTCATTTACAGACAGTTGAACCAACCCTAATATCAGTACCTCTATCTGCCACTCTGGCAATCATTCAAAGAGCCCACAAAAGTATGCTGAAGTGTTCAAAATGGGGACCTCTACTTCCCCAAACCTCTTGCTAGCTTGGGAATAGGGACCTCAAAGTGTTATAATATTGGAAGCAAGGAAATTTTTCTTGCCTGTTCTCAAAGCAGTGATCCAGAGTTACTAGTTTCCTAGAATCATTATCTTCATCATTAGTTATTTCTTGAGTTCTTGAGTCTGGTTTGATCAACATGGCAAACACATTCCCCAAAATTATCTCTTTTAATTCTTACAACAACTCTGTATGTTAGGTGGGTGTTATTGGTACCATTTTACAGATAAGGAGACTGAGGTATAGTATGGTTAAGAAATTTGCAGGGGGTCCCACCACCAGGAAGTAATGGAACTGGGATTTGAATTCAAGCCCCATTCTCATCCAGAGTGGGTGTTTTAGGCCCTGTGTAAATGGTGCCCTCTGGAATTGTTCAGTGTCTCTGCCACTTCCCATGGAGCACGACAGTGAGTCATCCAGGCTGTTGTGAAATATGTGAAAGGGGCAAGAAGGGATGACAGGGGAGAAAATTAGACATGTCCATTGGAGAGCCCCTTAAATGTGGCTACAATGCCTCAACACTATTTGGTTGGGAAAAGGCGCTAGGAGAGAATGAAGAGCAGAGAGCTACCTCTTGCTATGGCCACAGGGACAGGGAATAAATGTGTAAGCCAAACGAATGAATGTGGGTCTTGCTAATAGTCGTCACATAATTCCCCTGGGTAAGGATGGCAAAACTATTAGCCGAAGCAGGATTTTTATCAGAAGAATATCTGGTTCCCTCATTGGAACAGATAAGAATTACTTATATTAGATTATATAAAAGGTAGCTTGCCTTGTTAAGAATAAGAACAGTAACTAAATTTCTGGGTCTGGCTCGAAATTCTGGAATACCATTATGTCTCGAAACAGTGTGAAGTAAACATTTTTTTTGGTGATGTTTACAAGATGTTAATAAGGAAATCACACTGTAAAAAGCAATTAAAAATTTGTTTTTTTAGGAGTTCCTGTTGTGGTGCAGCGGAAACGAATCCGACTAGGAACCATGAGGTTGCAGGTTTGATCCCTGACCTCGCTCAGTGGGTTAAGGATCTGGTGTTGCTGTCAGCTGTGGTGTGGGTTGCAGACTTGGCTGGGATCTGATGTGACAATGACTGTGGTGCAGGACAGCAGCTGTGGCTCCGATTAGCAATTAGACCCCTAGCCTGGGAACTTCCATATGCCTTGGGTGTGGCCCTAAAAAGCAAAAAAAAAAAAAAAAAAAAAAAAAAAAAAAAAAAAAAAAAATCTGCCTTTTTAAAAAAGAAAGTTTCATACCATACCTTCCATGGATTTAGCCTGCTTATCTCATCCATTGGTTGGGGCCAAGCTTTTGGGAGCCCAGCAGGGAAACCCGCCTTGTGTTTATATGGCAGTAGAGAAAATTAGTTTCAATTCACTTGTAGAAGTGGATTTCAGAGGAAGGGATTTGACAAAGTTGTTAAACCCAGTGGAGGCATAAGAGGAAAGCTGGGCTGATTATGGATCTGAGTACTGTCATCTTGAAATTCATTTTGGCCCCCAGAGTATAAATACACTTCAGTATTTTTGTTAGGATTGCCAGAAAATCAGCAAGTGTTCACTTTCTTTGGCCAACAAAAGCATGACTCTCTGTGCAAAAAATTTCTGCACATTTATAAACAAGAACATTTAGAAAATCCCCTCTTGCTGAGAGATATTACAACAGATATATTTAACTGTGCCATAAAATAAAGCAGATATTATGAATACCGTTAGGTTCATCAAGCACAGGAAAAGTTTTTATGTCTCTCTTCTGACATGAACTTAAACATGTCTTCCCATCCCCAGCAAAACACCTTCCCTGTACAGGGCTGCTCTGATGAGCCACCATCCAAATTTTCACCTTTGTTTTCTATCATACTTCCAAAACAAGTATTCCCAACCCACCATCTACATTTGCCCACCCTGGTTTTCCATCCCTGTGGACTATCTTAATGGTGGTCTCTAAGTGACCCAGGACCTCCTACCCAAACCTAAGGCAAAATTTTTCTCCCTCACGAATCTCCCAGTTGAAAAAAGGCCATTGGATGATCTCAAACTTTTTGGCAAACTTTTTCTCTAAATAGCCAGATGATGAATGTTTTAGGTTTTGTGAGCCATTCAATCTTTGTTGCAACTATTCAGTCCATCAATTCAGGGTGAAAACTGCCAGAGAAAATATGTAAACAAATAAGCTTGGTTATGTTCCAATGCAATTTTATGTGTAAATACTGGAATTTAAATTTCATCTTCAATCATTACAAAATATTACTATATTTTGATTTTTAAAAATCATTTAAACATGTAAAAACTGGAGTTCCCATTGTTGAATAGTGGAAACAAATCCGACTAGGAACCATGAAGTTGCGGGTTCGATCCCTGGCCTCTCTCAGTGAGTTAAGGATCCGGTGTTGCCATGAGCTGTGGTGTAGGTTGCAGATGTGACTCAGATCCCGAGTTGCTGTGACTATGGCGTAGGCCGGCAACTATAGCTCCGATTTGACCCCTAGCCTGGGAAATGAGAAATTCCATATGCTGCGGGTGCAGCCCTAACCACCACCACCCCCCCGCCCCCAAAAAAGGAAAAACCATTCTTACTTCATAGGCTAAAAGCAGGTGATGGGGCAGATTTGGCCCATGGGCCATAGTTTGATTTTGGACAACCTCCCAACCCAAACTAGGAGTTTCTTCCCAGCTTTGCAGCCAGTCAGCCAGGCTCTGTGTGAAATTTCACCAGTTTTAAGAAGCTCACTATCTCAGAAGGCAGTCTGTTCCAAGGCCAAGATGAAATGATGAGCCCTAGTTCTGCCTACTAAAATCACAAAGAATAACCCAATTTCATCTCCATGGCAACCCTTCAAATTCTGAAATGCACCTATCCTGATCACCTCGCAAGTCTCCCATTTTGTCAAAACAGTCCAAGTTTCTTCAGCTACAGCTGGTACAACATTTTTATTTTTAAGTGTCCTCTCTGCTCTGGTCTGTAGAAATTCTGCAAATCTGGCCTCAGACTATACTTCAGGTGTGACCAGTTTAGGGTACAGTCAAGGAATGCTATGACATTCAGTGATCTGTTCACCATTCTGGACTCCATCAGTGCATTTCTCAACTTCCTTGGCTCAAGATAATGAAATTCTTCCCCCTTGGTTTTCATCTCCCACAAAGCCTGATCCTCCTGTGATGCCCACATTCTCCTTCTCACTGGATGACTTTATCTGCCCTGATAGTGCTTGTTACCAAAACTTCTTGCTTTGAGCCTGTGACCTCTCTCACACTTGATGTCTTAGGAAGCAGATTAATTCTAATGGCTCAGCCATTCCTTCTATAGGGATTATTCCCAAATTGTACCTGTAGCCCCAGTTGTGTAGTACACGAGCTCCTGGCTCCAACCTCCTGCTGCTTACCTCCCACTTGAATTTATTTCATTTATTTTATTCTCATTCTAAATGTCCAACTTGAGTATCTCCTGACATGAAAATGATACTGATGATGAGAGTAATAATAGAAATAACATTAGTTGAGCACCTGTACTGTGCTAGACACTATTTTGAGCTAAGGATTTACTATCTTACTTAATCTTTACAACAACCCATGAGGAAACTCTTGTTGCCTCTTTTATAGTTGGGGAAATAGGCTCAGAGAAGTAAAGCAATTTAGCCAAATTCCATGTGCTAATAAGATACAGGGACAGGATTTGAACCCTTGTATGTCTGAATCAAAGCATGTCCTCTTGACCACATTGGATGGTATTTATAACTACCCAGATGCTGTGATGGGGTCCCATGTATTCCAAAAGCCCTTCCTGGAAAGCCCAAAGTCAAATTTGAACCATTGCTTTCATTGAGCCTTCCTATCCAATGGGTCACTGCACTATTGGGATTCTTTTTCTAAACAATCAGGAACCATTTCCCCCTTTATTCTCACCAGCATCTTACCCTAGGTTCCTTGTCATCTCCTGTTGTTTACTGCAACTCTCTTCTAACAGGTCTTCCTGTACCTAGGCTCCCTCTTTAATCCATCATGCACGATCCTGTCTAGAATATGTTTGCTCAAGCTGGTTCTTTCACTTATAAAGTCCTCCCTGCCACACACAGCATTATCATTCATTCATTTGACTTATCTTGGAACTGTCTAGCCCTAAGTGACCTGCAACCCTCATCCTGTGTGGAGGAAAGGAGGAAGGCTGGAATGTACGTCACCTATCATGTAATTTAAATATTTCACATGTGTACTTTTTGTTCCGTACTATTTTTTGCCTTTGGTTGTTTCAAGAGCAGTGTGTTCTGCAAAACTAGAGGAAGATCGAGAACATAAAGTTCCAAGGGAAATACTGCAAAGATGTTTCTGGATCATCTGGACCATAATAGCCAAGACTTAGAAAAGAAACTAAGTAACCATTGACAGATGGATGGATAAAGAAGTGCAATGGAATGCTACTCAGCCAAAAGATACTGAACCATGGATCTTTTTTTTTTTTTTTCTTTTTCTCTTCTGGAGTAGGTTGGGAAGCCAGAGTTCTGCAGCAAGATTTTTAGGAAAAACTATTTTTGGAGTGTATATCAAAATGCTAGGCATGAAGCCGGAGTGAAAGGTAGCAGTGATGCAGGGAGAAGAACACTGGCCTTGGACTCAGAAGGACAAATTGCAACCTCAGATCAAAAATAAGAGAGGCCCTATAAGGATCAAATGAGCTAATTCACATTGAAGAGCTTTGTGTAAGTGTAAAGCATAGTATAAATGCGCTACTATTTCATTAAGAGTTTTAATTTAAGGATACCTTTAAAATTCTCCCCCCAGAATGTAAATTAGTGCGGCCACTAAGGAAAGCAGTATGAAGATTCCTCAAAAACTAAAAATAAAGTTGCCATACAATCCAGTAATCCTACTCCTGGGCATATATTGGGAAAAAACTTTAATTCAAAAAGATACATGCACCCCTATGTTCATAGAAGCACTATTCACAATAGCCAAGACTTAGAAAACAAACTAAATAACCACTGATAGATGAATGGATAAAGAAGTGCAATGGAATGCTACTCAGCCAAAAAAAGGAATTAAATAATGCCATTTGCAGCAACATGGATGAACCTAGAGATTAGCATACCAAGTTAAATAAGTCAGAAAGACAAATACCATATGATATCATTTATATGTAGAATCTAAAATATAATACAAATGAACTTACCTACAAAACAGGAACAGATTCACAGACATAGAAAACAGACTTGTGCTTGCCAAGGATGGGGGGTGGAAGGAGTGTGGGCATAGGGGAGGGAAGGATTGGGAGTTTGGGATTAGCAGATGCAGACTATAATATATAGAATAGATAAACAACAAGGCTCTACTGTATAGCACAGGGAACTATATTCCATATTCTGTAATACAGATCTAGAGAATAGACTTGTGGTTCCCAAGGTTGTGGGGGGAGGATTGGGAATATGGGATTAGCAGTGGCAAACTATTACACATAGGATGGATAAACAAGGTCCTACTGTATAGCACAGGGAACTATAATCATTATCTTGTGAGAAACCATTATGGAAAAAGATATGAAAAAGAATACATATATGTATAACTGAGTCGCTTTGCTGTACAGCAGAACTTAACATAACACTGTAAATCAACTATATGTCAATAAAATTTTATAGATGAATAAATAAAAGGAAGAAAAGAGGTGGTAGAGGTGGCCAGGGGGCTAGAGGCTCCTGTCTACAGACTGCCAACTGGCCCAGGCTGGGTGCTCCATATATGTTGTCACATGAACTTGGGGTGCTGCATTGTACCCTAAGCTCTGGTAAGGTGAATGTCTATAGAACTCACTGCTGAAGAAAGTCAATTAGTTGGAGGCTCCTGATGGTAGAGAAATAATGCATAAAGCAAATATCTTTTGAGATAATTATAAAAGATCTGAATATGAAACCCGGTCCTGCCGCTTAACTACCACTCTGTGACTTTGGGCAAGTTAACCTTCCCTATATTCTGTTTCTTTATTTTAAAACACTATCCATAAAGGCGGAGAGATAAGTTAGGTGTTTGTGATTAACATACACAGACATCTATATATAAAATAGATAACCAACAATTGTATAACACAATATCTTATAATAGCCTACAATGAATCTAAAAACAGAGAGAGGATAGAAGAAACAGGTATGGTAGCTGGAAATGCCAGTATACTCCTTGGCTGAAATTTTTTTCTTTTTTCTTTTGGACCAGGGCCTCTCCTGTGTGTTTTCCACCCTAATGATTTATACACAATTTTACTGTCTGTATAAGGTGCAATGATAAAAGAATGAAACATGTGTTTGTGTAACGCTTATAGAATCATGAGATTAGGGTCTCACTTTCTAATCCATGTGGCTCAGATTCAGGTGCCAGGACAGGAGGGACCAAGACCTCACCTTCCACAAAATATTCCCTACTTTGGCCTGGAGCTGAATCTTCACTTCCTCCTCTCTCCTTCTCCAGCTCTCAAGGAATCTGTGACCAACCACTTTGAGAAGCTAAGGCAATAAGGCCCAGATATACTTTCTTCCCTATATGACAAAGCCAACTACTTCCTCTATAATGACAGAGTTTCCCAAAGCATGTTCTATAATGGATACTAGGCCTGCGGGTACTTAGTGCTCTAGTATGTTTGTGAAATACTGCACTCTAAGAGGGTCCCAATGTACATCAGCACAATAAATGACCTGAGAAGTCCTGCAAAGAAAAAAGAAAAACTTAGTTATCATTGTTTGCTCAGTGTGTGGCATATGTTTTAGACCACAGGGCAATATTTTTCCACATACTGCATACTGACATCCCACACAATCCATTTTGGGAGATGCCCCTCTGGTCTTACTTGGTTACCCCTAAATTCCTCGAACAAACTAGCATTTTCTGCCTCCATTGCCCCTCTGGTCTTACTTGGTTACCCCTAAATCCCTCGAACAAACTAGCATTTTCTGCCTCCATTGCCCCTCTGGTCTTACTTGGTTACCCCTAAATCCCTCGAACAAACTAGAATTTTCTGCCTCCATTGCTCTATTCATGGTAATTCCCAGGGCAAGTATTTATTGTGCAACTAGATGCAGAGTACTACAAGTGTAGTAGCAGTATAACAAAATCGTTTGGGCTTTGGGATCACAAAAGTCTGAGTTTCATCCTGGCTTAACCACTTTCTGCCTATGTGACAGATGTAGATACAGCCTTTCTAAACCTCAGGTTTCTTATTTGTAAAATAAAGCAGTGATTCCCATCTTTAAGGGTCGTATGGAAATGAAATGTGACTATGTGTGTCAAGTGTTTGCCCAGGTCAAGGCACAGAATTAACAGTGTTACATTACTAATTTCTCTATAATCATTATTGTAGTCATCATTATCATCATCATCTAAATAAATGGAATAACAATAAGACATCCTCAAACAGCTGTTTGTCAAATTAACCAAATTTTTTCTTTCCTTTTTAGAGGGTAATTTGACTTGCATATCAAGGAAGTGCCTTGGCTTTAGGAGGTCATTTCACAGAGTATCTCAAGTTATACCTAGACACAAAATGAGAAAAATCTGTTGGACGACTGTGCTAAGAAAATTCGTATCTATACTAAAAACACTTTGCAAAGAGAGGATAAATGGTTCAAGGCCAACCTGATGAGCAGCCATAGGGCTTCCTATTAATTGCTATTTGGTTTGACATTTTTACCAACAATTTGAATTAAAAACACCATGAAACATATGTATGAAACCTGAATGTGAAAAACACTGGAAGTGGTAGCTAATTCAATACATAATTAAATTAATATTCAAAATATATTTGACCATTTTGGGGGGCTTGAATGCCAAAAAAAGAGAAAATTTAGAAGAGACTTAAATATAAAATACTACATCCACACAAGAAAACAACAAATAAAACAACCCATGCACACAGAAAAGTTGGCTATTTGTATGCTAAAGTCTAGGGGGGGCTAATGGTTAGCCACAGCTGACAGAAAAATTAAAGAACAGAATGACCCAACTGCAAGAAGGGAGAGTCTCACTGTTCAGAATAGACTGGGGAGCTTCATTTTTAAGAAGGATATTGAAAAGTAATTTAAGTTTTGACAATATACAGAATGTCCAACCACCAGAGAACCAAAGCAAAGAAAGACAATTTCTACTATTTCCCTGGGATCCACCGGTAGAATTTATAAGGAGGCAGATCTCAGGAAGAATTTTAAAACAAATTAGGCTCCATCAATAGAACTAAGCTCACTGAATTGGAGTGAACTCTGTCTCTGAAAGTTTTTAGGAAAAGTGAGGAAAACACGCATGGGAGAGATTCCTACATTTTGTGGAGATAGGAGAATATAACACGCATCTGAAATTTCATCAATGATCAAGTTCATAATTGTGAATGTTTAAAAGCCTTGCCAACCTCCTAGGCTCTGAAGCCTTTGGCCATTCTCAAGGGAGATGTGCCTGTGTGGTCTTTTCTTCCACTCTCATGGCCGCTGCAGTCCTTATCTCATGTGGCATGGCATCATGCTAGTTACTATTTATTGCGTACCTACCCTGTGCTGGGTGTTTTCATACACATTAGACTGTTTAAATGTCCCAATCACCACATGAAGTTGATAAAGTTATTCCATTTTACAGGTGAGGAATATGAAGAAATCAGTTCATGTCATTTACTTGCCTAGAGCCCCATAGTGAGTAAGTGGCAGAATCGGACTCAAAAATGAGACTCAGCAGTAGAATCACCTCTTTCCATTACCTATGGACCTTCTTTAACCACTGTCTCCCATGTGATAGGTAATGCTTTGCATTGCTTTTTTTCTAAATATGCATATTTGTTCAATATCTTGTCTTATATGCCTAGAACTAGGTCATAAATTCCTTGAACAAAGGGCCATGTTCTACTTCTCTTATTATTTCTAACAGCACCTATTTTAATAAACAATTGCTAATACCAATTAGCATTATTCCATAATATTAAATATTTATGGAGTATCTAGTACATAGCTGGCACTCTGCAAAGAACCAGTCATAGAACAGGTTACACGGGTTTTTCAGAAAAAAAGTAAACAAGCCAATGGTTTCCCTGACTTCTTTTTTTTTCTTCATTTTTGGCTGCCCCAAGGCATATGGAATTCCCAGGTCGGGGAGCAGATCTGAGCCTCAGTTAAGACCTAAGATAAGCCACAGTGGGGGATCAAACCTGTGCCCCAGCATTCCCAAGACACTGCCCGTCCCATTGCTCTACAGCAGAAACTCCCCCCAACCTCCGAACTGAGAGGTGATCAGAAGAAGATAGCAGCTGGGGCGAGGGTGTGGGGGGTGGGGCAGTCTTATGCAGGGGAATAGCAAATGCAAAGGTTGGGTAGGGAAAACTAGCTCAGAGTGTTCAGGAACAGAAAAAAAGGTCAGCATGGCTGGAAAATAGCCAGAGTTTCTGGGCAGATGGTATAAAGTTAGGTTGGAGAGGTTGAGAGGGGCAAAATCATGCAGTCTTGCCATTTTGGATTTCATTCCAAAAGCAAAGGGAAGACCTTGGCAGATTTTTAGGAAGGGTATAATCTGATCTGATCTGGTCTCTGGGTGGAGAACGGATTATAGGGTTAGAGGATATATAAGCATAAAAGCAGTACTGCAGGTGAATGCAATGGTGGCTGGCTCCAAGGTGGTGGCAGGGGAAACACTAAGAAGTGGTCCAATTCAAGATGCATTTTGTAAGTAGAGCAAATGGGACTTGCTGATGGTTTGGATATTGGGGGTTTGGGAAAAAGAGAATAGATCAAGAAAGACTCTGAGGTTGTTACATTGAGCACCCAGGTAGGTTTGGGGTAGGGAGAATGAGGATGAATGGGATGGACTAGAAAGAAGGCCATAGTTCTCTCTGGGCCATATTTGAGATGCCTTTTATTTTTTGATTTTTTTTACATAATGATTTTTATTTTTTTATTATAAATTTTTATTTTTATTTATTTATCTTTTTGCCACATATGGAAGTTCCCAGGCTAGGGGTCCAATCAGAGCTGCAGCTGCTGGCCTATACTAGAGCCACAGCAATGTGGGATCCGAACCACGTCTGTGACCTACACCACAGCTCACAGCAATGCGGGATCCTTAACCTACTGAGCAAGGCCAGGGAATGAACCTGTGTCCTCATGGATGCTAGTCGGGTTCATTAAACACTGAGCCATGATGTAAACTCCTGAGATGCCTTTAGACAGTAGAATGTAAGCTCTATGCATGAAGGAACTCTGTCTTGTTCTTTGCTGTATCCTCAGTGTACAAAGAAATGCATAGTATATAAATTGGAATTTAATAAAATCTGTTGAATGAAAAAAGCGAAGGGGAGGCATTGAAAAGGCGATTAGATTTATGAATGTTTAAATCTCTTTGGCAAATACATTCTTCCTTGGCTCCTACATGTGCAGTAAAGATCTCTAAGAGAGTGGTTTTTTCAGAGAGCTGAATTAAACATCCTAATAGGGTCAGTTAACGCAGTCCTGAAGAAAGACTTAAAATCCCAGTCTCTGACTAAAGCATACCTGGTCTTCCCCGCAGTGTTCAATGTCTTTTAAGTGACATGTCTGATGGGAATGATCACTGGGCCTTGAGACAATGCTACACTGCTTCTCTGAGTCAGTTAACTATTTCCAGTTAAAAAAAACTTCTCATGTATGTCAAAATCTTATTTGTCTATTTGCTAATCCACTCAGCTCATTCTTATTTCTATCAGTCCCTGGATTGAAGCCCGCTTTCAACAGTATAAAACAGGCTTCCAGTGGGTCAATGGCTTTGGCAGTTCTCATTCTAGATTGGCTAAATCGAAAGACATGATGTGAGCTTTAAGAAGGATAAATAAAAGGAATTCCTGTTGTGGCTCAGCGATAACGAACCCAACTAGGATTCATGAGGATGCGGGTTTGATCCCTGGTCCTGCTCTGTGGGTTAAGCATGAGGTCTGGCGTAGCTGCAGATGCAGCTCGGAGCCTGTGTTGCTGTGGCTGTGTTGCAGGCTGGCAGCTGCAGCTCTGATTCTATCCCTAGTTTGGGAACTTCCATATGCTGTGGGTGTGGCCCTAAAAAAAGAAAAAAGAAGGTAAATAAAAGAATAAAAATATCCTGTCATGGTAACAAAATAGTTTGAATATTTAAGATTTCAAAACCAAGTCCACTGGGACCGAAGAATGAAACAAAACAAAACAAAACAAAACAAAACAAAAACAGAAGGAAGGAAGGAATTATTTTCAGACAGATTTCGATGCCACTGTCCTAGCCATTTCAAGGACCTCAGTCTCCTAATTTGAAGGAGATGCCAGATGCTCTTGTGTATAACAGTTGATTTCTCCAGCAGAAGGCAGGTTTTCAGCTTCAAAAGGGCATTAATAGGTTTACTCTTTTTCCTATATCTTGAGATAGCAGTTTTTCTTGTCAAGCAGCTCTTAGCAAGACCATTCTCAAGGCTCCTGTTTCCGACCAGCTGGCCCAAGGGCAGGTGATGAGCCTAAGATTGAGCCCACAGAAGGCTCTGGAGGGATTCCAGCTGGCTCTATGTCCCAGGTGACCTTCCTCTACCCCCTTGTGTTTGGTCAACCTAAGCAGTCATCAACCTGCTTCTCTACCCACACAAATGTGGGCAGCTCAAAGTGACCCTCAGGTGCTACTTATTCCTTATATTTGGTAGGTTTCACCAGGTGTCCGTTCAGCTAAGTTTAAAGGCCACCTCCTCTGTAAAGAATGCCAAGGTGTAGCTTAGCTCCCTGGGAAAGAATTGTAAGAATAAATCAACTCTCTGGCCAGAGAAGGGCTGTTTGGGCCTGGATCCTTTCAACCAGAATCCCTTAGATACTTCTTAAGTAATGATGGTCACTTTGACAAATTCCAACATCTAGCAGTCTTTCTGGTCATAGCCAAGGAAGGACCATTTCATAATAAAGAAAAAGCATGACATGTGGTAATATCCAAATGTGTTCTTTCACTTGAAATATTTTGGAAAAAATAATGTTTTGAATTTGTATGTACAACCACGTTAGAAAAGTTTTCTGTCAAAGGTCCCCCTCTCCCCTTTTATGCAGAAAGCCAAGCAAATCAGTTCAGGGCTGCTATACACTTTTTTTCCTCGTATCTGAATACTATGAGATAAACTGTTAATAAAGCCCTCTTGGGATGAGGGAAATTTTAACTCACTTTAGAAAACCAGATTTCTCCTTGCCACACTTTCAATGTCATGGAGTCAACAGGAAGTCCAACAGTGCTATACATGTTGAAATAATAAAGACCTACATGACAAGAAAAACTGCTATCTCAGGATACAGGGAAAAGTAAACCTGCTAATGGCCTTTTGAAGCTGGAAACCTGCCCTCAGCCAGAGAAATCAACTGTTACACAGAGAGTGTCTGGTAGTGATGTGGGAAGTGGTAGATCATGGAGCCAAAAGTTCATTCTGTTGGCAAGTCCTGAGGACCAGCTGTATATGCAGACCATAATGAGTTCCAACCCCAAAGGTCATCAGTGACCGAACAAGAGGACAGAAGCAAGAGGCCATACTGAGGAGGTATAAAGCTTGGTAACTAGTGACTCAGAACTGTGATCCCAGAATACACTACCTCCTCAAGCCACATTTCACCACAGCCCTTCGCAAGAAAAGGGTGTGAACTCCAAGAGGGTAAGAATGCTCAACCTCTATTTGCTTTTCCTCCCTTTCCAACTGCATGTCTTAAAAGTGTGTGATTGCTTTGGTAAAGTTATCTACCAAAAACACTTCTTTGTCTCCTCTGGAAAAGATAAATGGCGCTGGAATTTACTTGAGGAGGAATCAAAAGTAAGATCAAAAAGAATGTGGGCTAGAAGTAGAGGCTAGAGAGAGGAAGAAAGAGGGGGAAAAAAGAACAACAGATTTGAGACTGTCAAAGGAAGAGACATTATGGGTGGCCAGCGAGTGAGGCTGCTCAACCTGAAAGGAGAGAACACTGGCTTCTTGGAGCTTTAAATCAAGCTTTAGATTAAACCTTACAGAGAGGTTTTCAGATCAAAAGGGTGCAGGAAGCCCTGCCTGACAAACCAAGGAAGCAGGACTGAGGCCACCCCCAGAACTCCCTTGACTACGACCAGCTTGGAGGCTGGTCCCTTGTACCTGATTCTTTTTTCTTGCAAGGATAAAGAGAAGTCACTCCAGTGAGCATCAGTCTTGATGTTGGGCAGGAGAAAGGGAAAGGGGAGAAATAATGCTTCCAAGCCACTACCTAAATTGATTTTAAATGAATTATTTCCTGGTTTCCTTAATGTAAGATAAACCCTTTCAGTTATCTCATGATTGTACTTGGAATTACATCTTAACCATATTTTCCTAAGAATCAAGGTTATGCAACATTGCCCGAAAGGCATCAGGGATTCTTTTCCCTTTCCCTACATTTACAGTTAAGTCATTGTGTAAAAAGTTGTTAGAATTCAGGAAATGTCTAGCTCATGATCATGTTCTGCTGACAATCAGAAACAATCTGCCTCCCTAGACCATGAGTCTTTCTTGCTTGTGACAAGAACTGGTTGTCTTATCTGGAATGTCTTCCTTCCCTTCTCCACGATGGTCCCCCTCTATCCCAACTATCCCTCAATGTCTAGTCTCAAACTGCAGAGCTGAACAGAAAGCTCTGACCACCCACCTGGACATCTCAGCTCCCACCATCTGTGCCATCCACACTGCACAGATTTTCTGCCTTTTTTGGTAGTGATTTGTGCCCATGTCTGACTACAGTTTAAGACTGGTAGCTTCTGGCAGCCACAGGCTATTACTCACTTTCCTTAGTGCTTATCCACTATGGTGTCCTGCTTCTGAGAAGTGCTGAAAATGTTAATGGAATGACTGAATGCATGAACAAATGCATTTGCTTCTCCCCTAAGTGACTAGCAATGCAGCTAATATTCTCTCACTGGTCTTTGAAATTCTCCAGTGTTCAAGAAATATATATTTTACTTCCACTGAGGAAAGAACATTTATTTTGTGTATCAAGTTCTGATAGAACCAAAGTATGGGCTAATAATGCTGTAAATTTTCATCATGTATTGCTAATTTCTTATTTAAAAGAATCAGTTTATATACCAATTTAAAAAAGAGATGGTTATAGCACAGCAGGTGCTCAACAAACAAGTCAAATTATCTTTTTCAGCAGGGCTGAAATGATACCATTTATTTTGTTGGTGGTAATTTTCTAACAATTAACAGTCTAAGGAAATGTTATGTGTTTCCTTGGGCTCTGTGGAAAGGCAAGGTGGATCTTGCTTTCAAAGATGATTCATTTGCATTACTCCCCTAGAAATATAATAAAGTAAGCAAAGTCAAGAAATTTTTAAAAAGTCGAGTGAATGAATGAAAGAATGATAACAGGAAACTAGATAAAAATAGAAGTGGAAGAAGTAGAAAAACAGTAGATGTACAGGAGGTTTAGAACAAAAATAGAGAGGGAAGAAAGAAGGAAAGGAGACCCCAGGATAATTAAATTCTAAATCAGAAATTCTAGATTTACTACAAACTTTAACTTGACAATTTAACAAGTAGGGAGGCAAGGCAGCTGGCTGAGAAGAGAAGAGACTTGAAAGAGAGACATCTGGATTCTGAAATTTAATTAGCCACTGTGTGACCTTGGACAAGTGACTCAACCTCTCTGAGCTTCACTATTTTTTTTCATCCTTCTTAATTTCTGAAGTAACTTTAGATTTACAAAAAAGTTACAAAAATAGTACAGAGAGTTCTCACACATAGTTTACCCAGCTTCTCCTAATGGTAGCATCTTTCATAACCATAGTCCCATTATCAAAGACAGGAAATTAACATTGATCCATTAATACTAGTTAAACTACATGCCTTATTAGAATTTCATCAATTTCCTCATCAATATCCTTCTTCTAATCTAGGACCTAATATGATCCCAGATTGTATTTAATTATCATGACTCTTGGTCTCCTCTAGTCTGGGCAGTTCCTTGGTCTTTCCTTACCTTTCATGACCCTGAAACTTTTGAAGAATAGAATGTCCCTCAGTTTGGGGTTCTCTGATTTTTTTCTCATGATTAGATTTAGGTTAAGATTTTCTGGGGGAGGGTGCAAAAACATCACAGAGATGACATCAGGTCCTTCTAAGTGCATCACATCAGGAGATACACATCAATACGTTTTATACTGGTCATATTGACCTTGAGCAGCTACATAACGTGATGTCTACTGGATTTCTCCACTGTTCTATTTTTCCTTTTGTAATCAATACATATTTTGTGACTAGAGACTTTGAGACTCTGCAAATACCTTGTTTCTCATATTTTGCCCAATAATTTTAGTATACATCAGTGGTTCTCACCTGTAACAATTTATTGCTGTGGTGTCCTAATGGTGATTTCTTATTTCCCTCATCCTTTCTACACTTATTAATTGGAAGTCTTTTATAAGTAAGAGCTATACCTCCTCCTTGCCTTACACTGATTTATTCACTCAATTATTTATTTATATTAGTATAGACTCATGAATATTTATTTAATTCTGTGGACCACAGTCCAATATTATCATTACTTATTTTGTTATTTAAGCTTCAGTTTCTTCATCTGTGAGTCAGAGACAATGACAAAGGCCTTATACAATGACATAAAGATAGATGCAAAAATTCTCCACAAAATATTAGCAAACTGAATCCAAAGACTCAGTTTCAGATTCAGAAAAAGATTTTGACAAAACTCAACACCTGATAAAAAACAATCCAGAAAGTGGGCATAGAGGGAACCTACCTCAACATAAAAAGAGCCATATATGACAAACTCACAGCTAATATCATCCTCAATGGTGAAAAACTGAAAGCATTTCCACTAAGATGAGGAACAAGACAAGGATGTCCATTTTCACCACTGTTATTCATCATAGTTTTGGAAGTCCTAGCCGTAGCAATCAGAGAAGAAAAAGAAACAGGAGGAATCCAAATTGGAAAAGAAGAAGCAAAATTATCACTGTTTTCAGATGACATGATACTATACCCAGAAAATCCTAAAGATGTTTCCAGAAAACTGTTAGAGCTCATCAATAAATCTGGGAAAGTTGCAGGATATAAAATTAATACACAGAAATTTATTGCATTTATAAATACTAACAATGAGAAAAGAAAAAGGAATTAGGAAAACAGCCCCATATACCACTGCATCAAAAAGACTAAAAAACCTAGGAATAAGCCTCCCTAAAGAGACAAAGGACCTGTACTCTGAAAACTATATGACATTGATGAAAGAAATCAAAGATGACACAAACAAATGGAGAGATATACCACGGTCTTGGATTGGAAGAATCAGCATTGTCAAAAATGACTATACTACCCAAGGTGATCTACAGATTCAATGTAATCCCTATCAAAATACCAGGGACATTTTTCACAGAACTAGAACAGAATATTTTAAAATTTGTATGGAAACACAGAAGACCCTGAATAGTCAAAGGAATATCAAAAAAGAAACTGGAGGAGTCTGGCTTCCTGATTCCAGACTATATTATAAAGCTACAGTTATCAAAACAGTATGGTATTGACACAAAACCAGAAATATAGATCAATGGAACAGGATAGAAATAAGCCCAAGCACCTGTAGTCAACTAATCTATGACAAAGGAGGAAAGAACATAGAGTAGAGGAAAGATTAGTCTCTTCAATAAGTGGTGCTGGGAAAACTGGACAGCTACATGTAAAAGAATGAAATTAGAACATTCTCTAACACCATACACAAAAATAAACTCAAAATGGATTAAAGACCTAAACATATGACTAGTTACTATAAAACCCCTAAAGGAAAACATCAGCAGAATGCTCTTGGACATAAATTACAGCAATATCTTGTTTGGTCCACCTCCTGGAATAATGACAATAAAAACAAAAATAAACCAATGAGACCTAATTAACTGAAAAACTTTTGCACAGCAATATAAACCATAAAAAATGAAAAGATAACCCAGATAATGGGAGAAAAATCTTTGCAAATGATGAAACTGACAAGGGATTAATCTCCAAAATATAGAAACAACTCATATAACTCAACAACAAAAAAAACCAAACAACCCAATTGAAAAATGGGCAGAAGACCTAAATAGACATTTCTGTACCAAAGATATACAGATGGCCAGTAGGCACATGAAAAGATGCTCAACATCACTAATTATTAGAGAAATGCAAATCAAAACTACAATGCAGTACCATCTCACACAGATCAGAATGGCTATCATTAATAAGTCTGCAAATAACAAATGCTGGAGAAAGTATGGAGAAAAGGGCACCCTCCTACACTGGTGGGAATGTAAACTGGTACAACCACTATGGAAAACAGTATGGAGGTTCCTCAGAAAAATACAGAACTACCATGTGATCCATCAATCCCACTCCTGGGAATATATCCAGAGAAAATTCTAATTCAAGAAGTTACATGCACCCATATGTTCATAGCAGCACTACTCACAATAGCCAAGATATAGACACAACCTAAATGTACATCAACAGATGAATGGATTAAGAAGATGTGGTACATATATACAATGGAATACAATCAGCCCTAAAAATGAATGAAATAATGCCTTTGCAGCAACATGGATGAAACTAGAGATTCTCATACTAAGTAAAGTAAGTCAGAAAGAGAAGGACAAATACCCCATGATATCACGTATATGTGGAATCTAAACTATGGCACAAATGAACCTACCTACAAAACCAAAAAGGATTCAGACATAGAGAACAGACTTATGGTTGCCAAGGGGAGGGGGAAGGGAATGGGATGGATTGGGAGTTTGGGGTTAGTGGATGTAAACTATTACATTTAGAGTGAATAGCAATGAGGTCCTACTATATAGCACAGGGAACTATATTCAATCTCTTGGGACAGAACATGATGGAAGATAATATGAGAAAAAGAATGCATATGTTTGTATGACTGAGTCACTTGGCTGTACAGCAGAAATTGGCATAGTATTGTAAATCAAGTATACTTTAATAAAAAAAAATTAAATGGGATTTAATAATGTGAAATTATCCAATCCAGACCACTTAGTAAATAAATGCTAGCTCCTTTTCTTCTTTTTCTTTACAGAAAGTAAAGCCACACTAATTTGGAGGTAAGACTATTCTAAATAGGTGAAAATCTGAATTTAAGAATTCTCTTTAAATGGAATGAAGATTTTCTACCTGAAAGTACATAAAACAACTAGAATTTAGCCATCCCAGTTTTTCCTAGTGTGGGTCATTTGGGATGAGCCTGTAATGACTATATTAGACTGATTTTTAATTAGCATACACATAATCTGTATGAAAACAGATGTCCGAGACTATTTGAATACAGACTGTTCTTTTAAGTAGTTTAAGTATTTTCCCAGAAATCTTGTTTACATTCTGAAGTTGCTTAGCTAAACTATTTTCAGAGATAGTTCTAAGCATGCCTCAAGCCAGCTATGGTTCATATCATTACTAATTCTGATTTAGTGAAATCACTGATTCATCTTTGATTCCCAAAGTTACAGTAGTGAATGGAAGAAATACAAGTTTTCTCTCTCCAAAACTAATCTAAAACTAGCTTTTCAAAGTTCAGGCAAATCGCTTTTAAGTTCAGGTAGAATTTAAAACAACAACAATAGCAACAAAGGAAAGGGTAGAGTGCTAAAGATGTTTGAGTGAGTTGATCCAGAAGTTTAAAATAATTCACAAAATACAGTAAAATCCACTAATAAAACCACTCAGTTTACTAGAACTTTCATTTTCCACTCTGTTTTTATCAGTAAGGAAAATCAAGAACATCAGGAGATTTATTTTAAAAGGCTACTCTGGAGGCCATGTGGTTTACAAGTGTTCATGTGGACTCCCACAGAGTCTGTCTTACTCAGTTCGGAGTGGGACCAGGAATCTGCATTTTAGCAGGAGCCACCCCCATCAGAAGCCAGATTCAGGCAAGAAGCAGGATACTGCTGTGGTTCAAAGCCCAGGCTCTGAGACTTGACTCTGTGGGCTTGAATTTCACTATTGCCACCTACCACCTCTATGACCTTGGACAAAGAACATCTCCTTGTGTCTCAGTTTCTCCGAGTATCTGTCTTCCAGGGTTGTTGGGAGGAGCAAATAAGAGGCACACATTAAATGATGAGCATGACAGTGCTACATGGATATCAGCAATTCTATGGATAACGGATCTCCTTTTGAAGAATGGTGTTCAGGGTATGTCTGAACACAGAACTGCTTGCAATCAGCAACTAACACATTCTACACCCACTGGGCCATGGCATGGTCATGATACAACCATCACCAGGGTCATGATGGGTAGGCTATAGAGGCTGTGAAGCGAGCTGGTATAGTTGGAAAGTGTTTAAGTAACAAAGGCTGAATGATATCTAGGACCTAGGATGGGAGCATCCTCTTAGTATTTAGGCAGTTTACTAAAAGACTAAAACAGGCAACTATTGTGGAATTTAACCAACTAACTACCAAACACAAAGACTGAAATTTTGTAATTTAATATTTAAGACAAAGAAATTAAGTCTAAAAGAAATAAAATGTGGAACAGAAAGCTCTGGGTGTGGGGTTATACTATGGAGAGAAAGTGTTCTTGAAGCCCAAGAGGGCAGCATCCCCTGGCCCTAGCACAGCATGGAGACCTGCATCTCTGTCCTATCCTCCATCCTTGGTTCAGAGCCACAGGGTGTCAGCTACTGGCTTTTCCCCTAGACCTCTTACAGTGCCTCCCTCCTAGGTGCTCCCAGACTCTGGTCACACTCGTCCTCTTCAGAATTGGCTTCTGATAAAGTCTCAGAGGACTTGGGGAGACTTTCTGTGGCTGAGGAGCTTGACAGGATGCAGAGATCAAGAATGAAGGGATTTACTACCCTCCTAAGACCACATTCCTCTCAGGTCTCCTGATCCAAGTGTATTAGCATTTTTTTAAAATGATTTTTATTTTTTTCCATTGTAGTTGGTTTACAGTGTTCTTGCATTAGAGTTTAATTTCTTCTGAGGAAGCCTGACAGGGGAAGTCAGAATGGGCTAAATAGACCCCATGGCCAAGGGATCATGTTGTCAAAAACTCAAAACTGAGCCATGTGGTCTTAAAAGCACCTGTAGGAACAGGGGGAGAATATCTGAATATGGGCCCAGGGAGAGTATTTTGGCAAGTACGTGGATAAAATGGGGGGTTTGGGTTATCCAAAGGGAGAAAGCTTGTGGACGTGGGATGGAGCTGGGCCCAATTAGGCTGAAGGTTAGGATGGAGTGAAGAGAGAAGGAGGATGACAGTGTGTCTAACCCACTACCTGAAAACAGCCATCACTAGTGATTCAATTACAAAACATCTCGAAGTGGCTTCTTACCTCATTAAATCTCATCACAAGATCTTCAAGGGCATTATGCTCTCCATTCTGGGAGGTAAGAATGGATGCTGAGATGGATGCTTTGAGGCAGGGCAAGGACCTCTGGCATTCTGGAGTGCCCAAGTCCCGGGTCAAGAAGCAAAGATAGTCAACCGGCAAGACCCTTCGGTAAATGGTTTGCTCCTGCTCCATCAGGATGCTGGCAACTTCCTCTGGGAACTGGATGAGGGGCTGCAGATCAATCAGTTCCTTGCTGATCCCAGCTGAACTTGAAGGAAGGGCACTGGAATTGGCCATAGAGATGCCTGGTTGGCGTTCTGGAAAAAAAAAAAAAAAAAAAAAAAAAAAAAAGAAAGAAAGAAAAAAGCAACAAAAGTCACGGTTACGCCAAGGTTGGTATCCCCTGCAATAGATGTTTACTTAACATATCAACACCTCATTCTTGATCTCTGCATCCTGTCAAGCTCTTCAGCCACAGAAAGTCTCTCCAAATCCTCTGAGACTTCACCAGAAGCCAATTCTGAGGTTTTCTAAGCCAAAATCCTAGAGGTTCCTCAACCAAAGTTTCTGCTTGATGAATAGTTCTATATTATCTCTCCTATTATGGAGACTGTTCTGATATCTGGCCTGCCTGCCCCCTCCTAATCCTTCGGGGTAGGGTAGGCTTAGTTTTCCACTGCAGAAGCAGAAGTGTTCCAGTACACCATTTCTAACCAGTTCACTGTGACACTCTGCAGAGAAGCAATGTTGTAAAACATACCATTTGCTTCCTAATCCTCCAGGGCTAACCATCAGTATGAAAAGCAATGAGGGTGGGTGAGGGTGGGTGTGGGCACAGCAATTGAGATAGAAGAGAAAAGGCTGCAGGGGGAGGAGGCATGTACATGCATAGGTATATACCCTTTGTGTATGAACATGCAGGAGACTCAGGGACCCTCTGCACACCAGATTTCAAAATGTCATGGTCTACCCTGTCCACATTCCAAGCTCAAAGACTCCAATTCCAGAAAGATCCATCTAGGGGTTTGCAGGGATAGAACAACCTATAAAATTAAGGAAGGGAAAGGTAATAAGGAGAGGTATCTAAATAAATAAATCTTATTCCCTGCTCCACAACTAATAACAATAAGGTGGCAGTGGGAGGGAAACTAGCAAGTATATTAGATGGAGTAATAAAGGCATTCATTCGTAGGCTCAGAATTATTCCCTTGGCCCAAATTCACTTTGCTTCAGTGGATAGCTCTACTTTCAATCCCTTTCTTTCCACTGACTCTCTTTTGCCTACATAGATGTTCAGTTTCCCTTAACCTTAAATACAAACCAGTAAAACTTTCCTTCCCCCTTAAATTCCAAATCTGCTCTAGTCTTACCCTCTCTAGTCTACTCTAGTCTTACTGAAGTACATACCTTCTCTAAAAGGGTAGTCTACTTTTCCTGATTCCTTCTTCCATGAGTATGGCAACCATATCTACTGATCCAAAAACCAGGCTACACCATCTGTCCAAACTAATAAATCAATAAGAATGTGGATGGAACAGCAAGATGGAACCCAGGTCTTCCTGGGAGGTCCTGGTTCTTAGACCACAGTGCTGTCAGGGCATCTCCACTGACAGTCTGATATCTAACGTTTTCCCCCCAACTTTCCCTTTCCTAAGCAGCCAATCCACCTTTGAAGCATAGCTCAGGATAAGTTCCTGGCATTATCTGCTCTTTAATTGAATTGCTCCCCTTTTGGAGGATGGCTTTTAATGATGATCTGAAAAAAAAATTGTGAGGTGAAAGCTTTAAAGTTTGAACTACGTTGCTCTCCACTGATGCAACCTGAACTTGTTTTAAATGTATTCCAGTCAGAACTTTGTCTTCCATGTTAAAAAACCATAGTATCCAAATTATCATTTCTCTTTGGTTAAAATGTGAGCAGGTAAGGAGTTCAGTAATTTATTCCAAGCATTTTTATCCATCTTTTGGATCAAACTACCAAAAACTGCAGCACAAAAAGTGAGGAATACTAAATTATATTTGGTTCTCTCTAAATTCATATTTGAAAATAATTAAAATAAGGCAGGAGCTCAAATTGAGCTTATATGGCCTCCCTTGCAGAACAGTTTATAAAGTGACTGATTTCCTGAAAATTGAATGTGGCCTGAATGAGGACAGAGGCAGACTGCAGTTTCTGACACTGATAATTTATGTACAGTAGAGTGAGCCATATATAGGAAGTCTGCCCAGAAGTAACCAACTCTAAGTCAAGATTTCAAAGTGTAGCACTCTGTGAAGGAAATAAAAGTAACTCCCAAATCTTATAAAACACCTGCTTATATAATATTCATGAGAAGAGATACTGTAATAAAATATGTAAATAACACATGATAAGGCGATGTATTGTAAACCACAATATATCTTGAGATATAAATCACATGATGTTATAATGAATGAAGAAGAGTCTAGTGTTTGGTGGGAAATAGCAATAAAAGAGACCAAACAAAAAAGGAATAAAAGAAGAAAAAGAAACCTGGTGGTGTAACTCCAAAAAATGTAATGGCTGCATGTGTCTCAATATAAGCCCATCGTCACACTCAGAAGAAACACAAATCTGATGTTAGAAACTTTGAAACACAATGTAGACCTTTAGCATATGTTTCCTTAAAACAGGATTACTCAGGGACTTTATATCATATACCACAAAGAAACATTCCAAACATCTTCCTGGGACATAATTTTCTATTCTCCAAATTCTACACTTATGGCAGCTGTTAAAAATACTCCCCACTTTTGAATGTAACTGGTACAACCATTATAGAAAACCGTATGGAGGTTCCTTTAGAAAACAAAATATACAACTACCATATGATCCAGCAATCCCACTCCTGGGCATACATCTGGACAAAACTACAATTCAAAAAGATCCAGGCACCTGTATGTTCACAGAAGCATTATTCACAATAGCCAAGACATGAAATGTTCATTGAAAGATGAATGGATTAATAAGATGTGGTACATGTACACAATGGAATACTACTCAGCCATAAAAAGAATGAAGTAATGCCATTTACAGCAACATTGATGCAACTAAAGATTATCATGCTAAGTGAAGAAAGAAAAAGAAGGACAAATACCATATGATATCACTTATATGTGGAATCTAAAATTTGGCACAAATGAACCTATGTATAGAACAGAAACAGACTCACAGACATGGAGAACAGACTTGTGGTTGCCAAGGGGGCAGGGAGTGGGACGGATGGGGAGTTTGAGGTTAGTAGATACAAACTTATTACGTTTAGAATGCATGGGCAATGAGGTCCTACTGTATAGTACAGGCACTATATTCAGTCTCTTGTGACAGAACATAATGGAAGATAAAAAGAGAAAAAGAATATATATGTATGTATGACTGGGTAACTTTGATGCACAGCAGAAATTGATACAACATTGTAAATCAACTATACTTTAATAAAAAATTAAAAAGATAAAATAAAAAATACTTCCCACTTTCATTCTTGCTGAGCTCTCCTTATTACCTCCTCCTTCCCATTCCCGTGCCTCATTGCCCCAACTCTCAGCTCTAAGTCACCATCAGACCTTCCTCTCAGCAACATGGGAAACTCTACAATGGATTAAAGACCAAGGAGCTCTGTGACTCCTGATCATTCCTCCTTATTTATGGAGCAAAGTTCACTAATCCCACTGAAAACTGTAGCTCTTCTCTTGTGAAAAAATTTTTAGAAAATTTCTGGTGAATGTACTTATCAATCTCATTTACAGACAATGTTTGCTCTCAGCCCCATGCTCTCCAGTTAATAGAAAAGGGCTATACCTCTAGATACTCTCACAGCCTAGAAAAACTTACCATGAGATGCAGTATCTTCAAGTTCTGATTCCCTGCTCAAATAATAGCTTCCCACTTAAGTACTTTATATGGATTAATTCAGGAGTGGACAGATTTATTATGTGATGCTCACACAAGGTCACGTAAGTAGAAAGCTGGGAAGCTGAGGTTCAAATCAGGGTCTTTATTTCTTAAGAGCTCATGTTCTTGATTACTCAGTATATTATCTCATTTAGCATTCTGGGTTTTGGATGCATCTCAAGGGATTTCGGTTGGTATAAACCAACTTCTTGAGCTTGGCTACTTGGAGTGGTCTGATAAAATGAGCTCTTCAAACTCCAAAGGTAAGGATTTAACCCAGTTCCCCTCCTAAGTCAGCCTGGGACCATCATGCCAATCATTACATTACAACTACATTAGAATGTTGCACATAGAAACTCAAAAGTGCCCTCTTCTTTCCTTCTTATAAATTCATAGGAATGTCCTCATGTTTTAAACCAGTATTTTCCAAAGTGTGCTACTCGATTTACATGAAATATGGTTCCTTGGTTAATCATTTAGAGATATACTGGGTTAAATAAAGTTAAATAAGCATTCTTTGTCTATTTTAACTGTAGAACTTCTCAGAGCCTTTAATAATTCCCATCAGGAGAATATACTATTATAGCACACAGTAGCTCTCCTAAACCTTGCTGTCTATCTCTGTGTCATTTACATGTGAATTACAATCTCCTCAAAATTTTTGTCAAAGGGGGAAATAGGGCCTTGGGTGCTTGTGAGGTTAGTGGTTCCAAAGCTTATTCTGTCATATGTAAAAGTCCAAGGGTGAGAGAACTGAGGCTTATTTAGGAAACTGCAAGTTATTCCCTATGGCCACAGGATATAAGAGAGATGGAGCATCATTGTAGAAAATGAAGGAAGCTTTATTTTCCAGAAGGCACTAGAGAACAGGTGTAGCTAAAAGGAAATGATAGGGGTAGTGGGAGGAACCAAACATGTACATGAAGAAATGTACACCCTAGACTTTTTGTTCTCCAGGTGGATCTAGGCAATCACCCCACCTTGAAGGAAGGCAGTTTGGGCCAAGTCTTCCTTTGAGGGATGCTGCTGTGAGAGGCACCCTCTTCTGCCATCCCCACAGAGTCCCCCACTTAATCCTTGGTTCCTTCCTTCTTTTCCGGGGATTAGAAAGCCCTGATCTTGCCTATAAACTGCCATTTTCATGGGCTGTCCATAAATTGGACATATCCTAGAAATATTCAGAAAAGCCTCTAAACTGGATAAGCACTTTTCCTTGATAACTGTTCACCCAATGCCCCGGGTATTGTGTTTTTGGGAACTCCCAAACCTAGAATTCTGTCACCTCCAGGGTTAGCACTTATTCAGAAATGCTAGTTTAGGTGCAAGCCCATGGAAGAGCCTCAGGCTTGGGCTCAGCAAAACTTCCCATGGATTTCTCTTTTTGCCTTTTGGTCCCTATCAAAACAAAAACATTTGGTTTTTCTTGCCTCGGACACAAATCAAGTGTTTACCAAGGAATCTCACATAATCTACTATCTAATGAGAGGGATTCATGACAGGTAGTCATTGCTAATCTCATTTTTCATAAAGCTGGAGTTAAGTTGCTACCTGACTTGCTTAAGAATCCAGTTTGTGAGTGGTCAGCCTGGAACTGGTAAAAGCTAAGAGAATCAGAAGATTCTGGCTCATGGCTCAGTACTCTGCATTATCCTGAGCAAAGCCTGAGTTACCTTGGGTGTGCTTTGTGTCTAGGGGCCAGGCTTATTAGCTGCCAGTACACCTGAATGGGGTTAAGAAAGACTTAGCAGAAATTCCTTCATTATGCATTGAATATCTACTATGTGCCAGGCTTTGTTTCAGACTACACTGATGTTGGGATTTTGTGAATAAGAAGAGATCCTTGTTCATAGAGAACATCCTAGGAGAAAAGACTGATAAAACAATAATATAACGTGGGTGGGGGAGGGGAAGGTGTTGGATAGGGCTAGGAAAGGTGTAGTATTTCATAGCATATATTATCTAGAATGTTAGTTATTTCCTCAAGTTTTTCTGCCAAGATTTTCAAAGCTTTACCATCCAAGATGCTCTTGGCTTGGTCACCCTAATACTTTTCTGACATCTCAACAATAGCTATTTACCTAGCTCTTGTTTCTCACTATTTATCAGCCTTTTCCATCAAGTAATTCATTTAATTCTTACAAATAACCCTATAAGGCAATTATGACTACACTCATTCTACAGTTGACAAAAACAGAGATCTGAGAATTTAAGCAATTTGCCTAAAAACCATATTGCTATTAAGAAATGGGACAGGAGTTCCCTTTGTGGTGCAGTGGAAAATGAATCCAACCAGGAACCATGAGGTTGTGGGTTCAGTCCCTGGCCTTGCTCAGTGGGTTAAGGATCCGGCGTTGCTATGAGCTGTGGTGTAGGTCGCAGACATGGCTCGGATCACATGTTGCTATGGTTGTGGTGTAGGCTGACAGCTGTAGCTCTGATTGGATCCCTAGCCTGGGAACCTCCGTATGGTGTGGGTGTGTCCCTAAAAAGCAAAAAAAAAAAAAAAAAAAAAAAAAAAAAAAAAAAAAAAAAAGAGAGAGAGAGAGAGAGAGAGAGATGGGACAGGAAATAAATTCAGCTCTGTCTCCAAAAGTCTACCATCTATTATGGTCAGCATTTTGAGGGAGATTTTGCAAGGGAGATAGATTCCCCTGATTTCCTTCTGTCTGTTCCTTTGTTTTTCTCTCTTACACACACACACACACACACAGAGCCACATAGCCTTTTCTTTTCTGGATAGGGAAAGAGGTGGTTAGAGACTCAGGCAGGATTATATCTTGCAAGAATCTGACTTTAACAAAAAATTTAACAAAATATATAAAAAAGGAGTTCTGGTTGTGATTCAGTGGTTAATGAATCCAACTAGCGTCCATGAGGACTTGGGTTTGAACCCTGGCCTTGCTCAGTGGGTTAAGGATCCAGCATTGCCATGATCTGCAGTGTGGGTCACAGACAAAACTCGGATCCCGAGTTGCTGTGGCTGTGGTGTAGGCTGGCAGCTACAGCTCCATTTCAACCCCTAGCATGGGAACTTCCATATGCTGCGGGTGTGGCCCTAAAAAGACAACAACAGTAACAACAAAATAATAATAATAAATAAAAACAAAAAATAGAGTACATCAATTGTAGCTTAGTATTTATTTATTTATTTAGGTAAAACCTTTGGGAGAACCTGCCACATAGCTCTGCCTCTGAGACATTATTTTTCATTCTCGTTTTCTGTGAGTGGTGCTGTAATGGGCACAAGCTTTCTCAGAAGGCAAAACAAAAACTTAAACATGCATACCCTTTGTCTTAGCAATTCCACTTCTGGGATTTTATCCAACAGAAATTCTTGCAAAAACATAGACAGAATGAGGTAAATTTATAGGTACTAAAATTGAAAACAAGTGAAAAAAGAAGTTGAGAACAATGGAATGTAAACCTATTGGAGGAAAAAGAATTTTATAAATGTAGGTATATGTTTGCATATCTGTCCAGTACATACCAAACTAATAGAAGTGTTTATATATTATACCGCTCTGTTTCATTGAAGTTTTTTTCTAATGTATGTGTGAGTGTTTTAAAAAAAAATCAAAATGGTATCTGAGAAATTCACCTAGAGAACAAAATTCTAATCTTTTCATGGGTGCAAGCAGGTTTGGCATTTAAACTGCTCAGATTTTTCCAAATATTGCAATACTGTTTTTCGAAAAATTTCTTCTTGGAGTTCCCTAGGGGTAAGGACTCGGCATTGTCTCTACTGTGGCTTGGGTTCGATCTCTGGCCCAGGAACTTAAAAAAAAAAAAAAAAAAAAAAAAAAAAGAAAGAAAGAAAGAAAAGAAGAAGAAGAAAATAGAAAAGTTTCTTCAAATTATAATTAGGGAAGAAAGCAGGAAACACTTTTATATCTACTGTATACATATTTCTTTGATTTGAATTCCTTTTATAGACAATCTATTTTTTTAACTTCAGCATTAGATTCATCAGCTGCACATTTAATAATCTTCGAGTGGTGCAATTCCAATTACATAAAGTAAGAGAGGACAGGAAGGATGTTAATTCTTTATATGAAAGATTTGGAGTTGGCTGAAAGACGCTAAATCCCAGGCGGAGTTGAAAATTGCTTTTCAACAGGGAAGTAATGGGTTTAGAAGAAGGTTAGTTAACTGGTGATTCTTTCTCATTATCTGTTATTGGTTTTCAGAGTAGTAATCAATCCTGCAACAAATGTGTCTGGTTTGTTCTCAATGCTACCTCAAAAAGACAACTTTACAAAATCAATGAAGCATGTTGTTTCTAAGTCAGTACTTTTAAAAAAAGAAAAAACCAATATGCCTAGATTGAGAATTAAGCCATGTTCAGCTAAAACACTTTATGAGACTGAAGAGCCTCACAGAAAAAAACATTTGACAGAATTCCTTGTAATAAAAAATAGCTTCTGTACTTTGATTTCCAAAGAGATATGAGCCCACAGCAAAAGTATAAAAAATTTAGCGAAGTATAAAGAAGAAAATTAAAATAATCAATAATCCTACACCCGCAGATAATCTTTGCTAATATTTTTGTTGTAGCAGTTCACATTTTTCTATAAATACATACATTTATAAAATTTGAGTCAAATTTGAAAAAAACACTTTTCCCCCCCAAACTTAAAAAAAAAAAAAACCAATGTACTTTATGGTGCAATTTCTCCAACTCTAAAACTAGTTTTCTAATATTTGATCTTAATGGCTTAGTAGTCAATGTTATGTTTACAATTTTTTAACATTGTAAGTAACAGTGTTAAAAAAGCATTGTAAATATATCTTTATATGTACATATTATGTTATCCAAAAACATTAAAAGAGAGAAAAACTCCCCACCCACATTGGGAAATTTCCACAGAGCAGTCATTTCTTTTCTTTTTACAGCACATTAACTAAATTTAGCAGTATCCCTCACTGATCACCTACTTCTGGTTACTTTGGCCTCACTGATCATTTTTTTATTACTTTGGGTAAACAAAATTAATTGAGTCCAAATTCATATTGTAAGCTATAATAAGATGCCATGCTACGGAGAAGAAAATGGCATTAATAACCCAGAGTTAACAGGAGGGAAAACCTAGAGTGTCAGTGATAATCTAAAACCTTTGTACCCAGCGGCACATTCCTGATGGCCAACCTTGTAAATGCGGATAGTTGTAGAATACAGCCCATGCAGGCCACCCAAACTCCAGAGTCCAATCTGGTTGAGCTACTTAAATGTACACTAATTACCCTTAAGAGATTTTGTGTCTTTATTTTGGAATTATCACCATCAAACCACTACTACTAAATTATATTAGCAAATAACATATATAGTAGCCATTACTTACTGTAGGCTAAGAACTACGCTAAGCTCCCTAAAGAGGTCTCCCTCAGTCCTCACAACACTCATGCAGATGGCATGGCACCCTATGCAATTATTGTACCCATTCTTACAGATGGGGACAGAGGTTACGGAACTTGCTTAACATCACATTGAGATTAGCTATGGAACCACTGCCACATCAGTCTGACACCAAACTTGGGGCTCCCCAAATCACCACCTTACACAGACTTGAAAGATTTCTTCCTTTAGTGTCTATACAACTGACAATCAGATGTTTTCCTTTTGGTAGATAAATGAGGCAGGACTCAGACCTAATGCTCAAGCTAGACAGACTACCTATAGGGTAGGTGGGATGAATTTTCTATACTTTACAGATCAGGAAACCATGCCTCTGCGAGGTCAAGCTTTTTGGCCAAGGTGATGGAGCTGATTATGGGCAAAGCTGGACTAGAACTCAGGCCCCCAAACTCCAGTCCAGAGTATTCCTTCTCTACTCCACTGCCTCCCCTACTTGGTGTGCTTAGAATTTCAGGTGGCTGTAAACTTTTGGGGGGAATCTCCTTGAGAGAGAAAACAGGGAAATGGAGAGTGTCATTCAGTAGTTATGAGTGAGATCCTGGGAGTCACTCAGGTGTGGGACGGCAGGCCGGCTCAGGCAATGACTTGCTGTGTGACCTTGGGTAAGTTCTCTACAACCTTGTCACAGTGATGATGGGGAAATTCAAATGGAAAATGCCTGTAAAAGTTTAGCGCATATTTGGCTCTCAGTAGTTAACCATTTTTATCATCACGAATTCATCATTTGAGAGAGGAAGAAGGAATTCTGAGGCCTTTCATCTTAGAAGCCAGATGGAGAGACTTAGTCATATATCAAACCATTTCAGGCTATGGAAACTTTTGCTTTGTTTTCATAACCTGCAACTTGTACCCTCTGGTGTAGTGCCCACTGAAATCAAGCATTTTTTAAAAACAGCCTCACTTATTCAAATGGAAGGAAATATCCATAACATCTTGCCATATATTGTAGTAATGGATCCCCCAATTTTAAAAAAAAAGCTATCCCCTCCCCACCCCAAATATGCTGTTCTTAACGCTGCATCTTTTCCCTCTATGAAGAGAACATTCATATCCCTTCTAACTTGGCATTATCAGCAGTCTTCATCAAGATGTCAGAGTACTCTCCGAGTTAAATGCTTTCATGCTAAAATACTGCTGAGCTATTTATGTCCATTCTTTTTTTAATTGAAATATAATTCACACACCATAAAATTCACTTTTGAAAGTGTACAATACAGCAGTTTTTTTAGTATGTTCACAGAGCTGAACAACTGTCACCATAGGCAGTTTTAGAACATTTTATCATCCCTACACATTAGCTGCTATTCCCCATGGCCCAACTCATATCAGCCCCCAACAACCACTACTCTACTTTCTGTCTCTATGGATCTGCCTATTTTGTATATTTCCTATAACTGAATTATGCACTATGTGGCTTTTCGTGTCTGGCTTCTTTCATTTATCACATTTCCAAGGTTAATCAGGTTATAGCATGAATTAGTACTTGATTTTTATGGCTGAATAAGATTCCATTTTATGTATATACCAAATTTTGTCTATCCATGAATAAATTGATGGACATTTGTATTGTTTCTACTTTTTGATGACCATGAATAATGCTATTACAAATATTTGTGTAAAAATTTCTGGTTCAGGTGGATACCTAGGGATGGAATTGCCGGATCGTATGGTAATTCTAGGTTTAGCAGTTTTTAGGAGTGCCCAAACAGTTTTCCATGAAGACTGCACCAATTTAAATTCCCATCAGTAATGTAAAGGCTCCAATTTTTCCGCATCCAAGTCAACACTTGCTTTCTTTAATTCTTTTAAAATTGTAGCCATCCTAGTGGGTGTGAAGTGGTATCTCACAGTTTTGGTTTGCATATCCCTAATGACTAATGAGGTTAAGCATCTTTTTATGTGTTTATTGGCCATTTGTAGGCCAATTGCTTTTTTTTTGAGATATACATTTAAATCCTTTGCCTGTTTTTTGAATTGAGCTTGTTTTTGTTGTTGAGTTTTATATATATTCTTGATATTAATATCTCATCATATATGAGATTTGCAAATATTTTAGTCCATTTACTGATAGCGTTCTTTGACACACAAGAACACACACATTTCAGATCTTTTCCACTATAGCTTATTACAAGATATTGAATATCACAAAAATTTTAATTTTGATGAAGTTCAATTAGTCTATTTTTCTTTTGTTGCCTGTGCCTTTGGCGTCATATACAAAAATCACTGCCAAATATAATGTCATGATACTTTCCCCCTATGTTTCATAGTCTGAGATATTATATTTAGGTCTTTGATTCATTTTGAGTTAATTTTTGTATATAGTTTAAGGCAAGGGTTCAAATCCACTTTTTTTGGCATGTGGATATTCAATTTTCCTAGCACTATTTTTTGAAAAACTGTCCCCATTGAATGGTCTTGATGCTCTGTTGAAAATTATTTAACCATGGATTCAAGGATTTACTTCTGGGATCTCTTTTCTGACTCCTTTGTCTTTATGCCCATACTATGCTGTTTTGATTACTGTAGCTTTGTAGTAAGTATAGAACTTGGATGTGTGAGTCTCCAACTTTTTATTTTTTTGGCCACACCTGTGGCATGTTGAAATTCCTGATCCAGGGATTGAACCTGCACTGCAGCTGCAAGCCAAGCCACAACAGAGATAATGCCAGATTCTTAATCCACCGAGTCTCCAGGGAATTCCACGAGTCTTCCAACTTTTTAACTTTTTTTTTTTTTCCTTTTTAGGGCTGCACCTATGGCATATAGAGGTTCCCAGGTTAGGGGTCAAATTGGAGCTACAGCTGCTGGCCTGTGCCACAGCCACAGCAATGCAGGATCTGAGCCACATCTGTGACCTACATCATAGCTCACACCAATACCAGATCCTTAACCCACTGAGCAAGGCCAGGGATTGAACCCACAACTTCATGGTTCCTAGTCAGATACATTTTTGCTGCATTATGACAGGAACTCCCAATTTTTTAACTTTTTATTTTAAAAATTTATTTTTATTATTTTGGGTCCCCTGAAATTCCACTGAATTTTAGAATCAGCTTGCCGAAAGGCAGTTAGAATTTTGATAGGGATTGCATTAAATCAGTAGATCACTTTGGGTAGATCACTTTGGGGAGTGTTGCCATCTTAACAATATTAAGTTTTTAATCCATGATCACAGGGGGTCTTTCCATTTATTTAGGTCTTTTAAAATTCTTTCAACAATGCTTTGTAGTTTTTAGTGCACAAGTCTTGGATTTCTTTCGTTAAATTTATTCCTAAGTATTTTATTGTTAATGCTGCTGTAAATGGAATAGTTTCATAATTTCACTATCAGATTGTTCATGGCTAATGTACAGAAATAAGGCTGAGCTTCTATCTTGCAACCTTGCTGAACTCATTTATTAGTTATAATAGTATTTTAGTGGATTCCTTAGGGTTTTCTATAAACAAGATCATTTTATCTGATAATAGTTTTATTTCTTTGTTTCTAGTTTGGATGCCTTTTATTTCTTCTTGCCTAGAAGTGGTAAGAATGGATATCTTTCCATTCTCCATCTTTCTGGCTCCTGATCTTAGGTGAAGAGCTCTTAGTCTGCCATGATTATGTTTTATGTTAGCTGTGGATTTTTCATAGATGCACTTCATCAGGTTAGAGAAGTTCCCTTCTGTTCCTATTTTATTGTGTGTTTTTAATCAGAAAAAGGTGTTGGATTTTGTCAGGTGATTTTTCTGCATTTATTGAGATGATCACGTCATTGTTACACATTACTCTATTAACGTGGTGCATTATTTGATTTTCATATGTTTCAGTGTACATTCATTTTACATTGATACACTGTGTGTTTGTTAAGTGCAGTCTGAGAAGAGCTTTGTGTATGAGACCGGCAGACATTTATCGTCTCTATTTGCAGTTCTGACCCTAACTTGGACCTGTACATTAGACAAGAACAGATGGCAAACTGGGACGTGACTGTAACCATGACTTCAAATTACAAACACACCGATATTTTTAAAAATTACGTTTGTTTTAAAGAAAGGAAATATATATTTTTAAAATTCATGTTGGAAATGTGCTCTTTATTGTTGTTTCTTATTATAATCACATTTCCAACCCATGCTGATATGAATATCAATTAAAATTGCTCTGTGACTTAAAAGAAAACTGGAACATGTTATTTCTGATTTAGAACATATTATTGCAGAACTGACCTGTACCAGACTTTGGTAGGTCAAAGTCACTTAATAAGAAAAACACATAGGGACTTGGAATTGTTTTTTCCCCCATAAAAGGCAATACTACGGTACTGACAGTATCACTTGCTAACATTTAAGTATCTCTTTTAGTTCTGCGAGTGAGTCTGACCAAAGCATGATTAAGTATTTCATTCACAGCTGAGGAAACTCAGAGAGGTTAACAACTTGCCTAAATATTCACAGGTTAGTAAGGGCCTGAGGCCAGGATTCTGACTCAGACTCATTTGACTCTAAAGTCCATTCTCTTCATCATTTCTTATTTGTTGGCTACTGGAGTTAAATGTATAATGAAACTCAAAACTGTTCATTTCTCCCTTTCAACTAAAATGGGACCAAAATCTGGGGGACATTAGGATTCACAGTTTCCCACTTGTTGACCAAATGCTACTTCAAGTCAAGTACTCAGTAAATACTTACCATTGTGAATTCAACCTATGGGTCGCACTTAATCTAGTAGTGGACAAGGCTGTATAGGAACTATTTTGTAATTAAACATGCAGTTAATGGCTTTTTGAGTATGTTTGTTGATTTAACTAGAAGATCTATACTGACAAAGTCAAAGCCATCCACAGGGGGGGAAAAAAAAAATCTATGCCAAAATGGCTAATGATAGATTTGAGGGCATTGTGATTTGGCGTATTAAAATCACCACAGAGTTGCCATGTAGTGAGAGCCTAGCAAATCTACTAGCCTAAGCCCAACAGCATGGATGTTTCTTAGGACATTACAGGATCTTGGTTTTCCTCATGCCTCTCTAGCAATGGTACTGGTTTCTGGGCCTCCTTGCAGTTCCTCAGCCTGAACTCTATAGTCTCAGTTCTCTGCTCATCTCTCTCTCTCCTCCTAGAAAAGCTCATCTCAAGCTGTAACTATCACAGATAAGCAGATGATTACAAAGGTGTAATCCCAGTTCTGACCTCTCACTCAGCTCCAATCCCATTGCTTCTTTTGGCAGTGCCTACTGGAACATCAGCATTTCGGAGTCAAGCTATCAAAACTGGACCTAAATTTGTACTTTCTTTTTTAGGGTACCACCTTCAATTTCCCAGGTCCAAAATCTTGGACGCATTTGTTATGCTTCCCTGTTCTGGGCTGAGTTTGCATCCAATCACCCACCAGTTACTGTAAGAATTCGTCCCTGCATCTCATTTTCATTGCTTTCTCTTAACCGCCACTGGCAGAAATGAACAGTTTTGAGTTTCATTATACATTTAACTCCAGTAGCCAACAAATAAGAAATGATGAAGAGAATGGACTTTAGAGTCAAATGAGTCTGAGTCAGAATCCTGGCCTCAGGCCCTTACCAACCTGTGAATATTTAGGCAAGTTGTTAACCTCTCTGAGTTTCCTCAGCTGTGAATGAAATACTTAAATGGTTGGTAACACCATTTTGACTGCCCTTTACTGTGAGATATTGAGAGGAATCCTTAGAAAACCCTTCTTTAGACAGTTTAGGGGGTTAGCAAGGCCATCTGGCCCTGTGAAGTGATGTCCACAATGCAGTAGGAGGTGGAAAAGGGTGCAGCCAGCCCAATAAAATGTGTAAAGAAAACACACAGTTTTAAACATGTCTGGGAAAGACCTCATACTTCCTTCCTGAGGTCAGTTCCTTCTCTGGTTTGGTATAAAACAGTCACAGGACCTGGAATAACAGCTGTCAGCCTCTCTCTGAGCAGCAGAGACAAAGGAGGTGCTAATGCCCATACCTGGACATGAACAGTTCAGGTTGCTTAGCTTCTAGTATATGCGACCCTAAGACTGGACTGCTGCCAAGGCCCACCATGCAAACCATGGCTTCATGCCTAGGTGCCTTGGGCACTTTTCATTCAGAAGCATGTGGTAAGAGGTAGTGAAGGAGGAGCCCTGGGCTTCACATGAAATATGGAAGAGTGCTCAGGTGCTTGGGCTCTGACTTGGGATGGAACCAGCCACCCTTTAGTCACTCAACCCTATAATTAATCTCTCAGAACAAAGCAGGCCATCTGCTCAGCTTCTTGTGAAATCCTAGCTGGAGGGAGTAAAAAACACCACTAAAGAAATAAGAAAATGGGGGAAATAAATTTTCTTAAACTGCTCAGAAGTGAAATAATTCACGTGGTTGGAACAAATACTTCGGCAAACCTCTGAAGTTGAAATGGATGGTATCACTACAAGGTCCCCCAAATTCCTTTTCAAACAGAGATACCCACTTAGCCTAACCATAGGGCCTTGGGTCTGGGGACTGGGGCAGGCAAGTTTGGGGCCAGAAGAGAATAGCTCAGGACAACAGAGGGTAAATCCACCAGCTATCTACCCTTTGTTCAAGCTCCTTCTTAAGCAACTGAAATGTGTAGGGACACCAATTTATAATCTCTAAGTCTCAGTTTTCTCATCTTTGAAGTGGGGCTTGTGAACCTACTTCACCAGGTTGCTTTGGGAATTACATGAGCTGTACATAAAACACTCAGCATAGTGGCTGGGCCATTTATAGAAGACCTGCATATCTCCATATGAACTCCAGAGAGGTTGTCATATGTCCTGAGAATGTGTTAATATTTACTTGTTTAGAAGCACATGAGAGTTGGCAAAGGGAGGGAATAGGTTATTAATACACACAAGATATGTAATTTCACTCTGTTGAAGATTCAATTACTCACTGGTCTGTTATTTTTTTCAGAATGACTTCCTTTTTGTCTACAGTTACAGATATAAATAATACAAGGAGATTCTGTTTTCTAACAGCTGGCAGATCATATCTAATTACTCTGTAAGCTCTTCACCTGAAGGGACTCAACTGGCCCCTGATCTCTCTGAAGGAAGAATTTTCTCTGGCCTTATAGTTGCTGACCATCAACCCTGGGTACCAAAGAGAATCCCCAAACATCTCTGTCACTGGAAGAGACTTTAGTTTTTTCCAAGTTGACCTTGAAACCAAATGAGACTAAGAGATTGAAGAAGAAAGGCAAGGGAAAAAAGACTGTTTGCATGATTAGTGAGTGGCATAGCTAGGACTTGAACACAGGGCTTTTTAAAATAAAATAATGTAGATTCTGATTTATGAGGTCTCAGGTATGGTATGAGATTTCTGCTGGTTATGGGACCATACTTTCAGTTGTAAGAGGGTTATATTGGTAAAACACTTAGAACAGTGCATGGCATGTGGTTCTTGATTCAATAAATGATGGTTATTATTGTTTTTATTACTTGTACTGATTAAACTGCATGCAGCTCTCAGAAATTGGGTGGGTATATTTGGGTTTAGAAGTCTGTTTTATGTGGACTTGATTGACTCAGATCAGTGCCCAGGGTTCAACAACTAGTTTAAGTAGGCTGGTAAACCAATGACACCAAGCTTTGAAGATGCCTTTGGAACTGAGGACTAGAGCTCAAGGTGGAGTGGAACAAACATACAGGAGAACATTTGAAAAAAAGCTGCCTCCTATGTGTGGTGGTAACCAAAGGATGCTCCAGCAGAATGGAGCCCTTGCTCTGTGTGCAGCTGGCAGGCTTCCAGTTCCAAGACCAGGCATGGGCCTGGCATGGGAGTTATTGGCCCTCAGAGGATGAGTTAGTTCTTCTAAGCCAAACGTGGGTGACACAGAAAGGCTCCTTGAGGAGGCTTCCAGAGATAATTTAGAGTCTTGCTATTCATGAGGGTCTTGGCCATCACTTGGGAATCCTCTAAAAATTCAGAATTTAGTCCCTACCCCAGACCTAGTAAATCCAAATGTGCACTTCAACAAAGTCCCTGGGAGACTCCTATGGACCTTACTATTTGAGAAGCACTGTTCTGAAGCAATTTCACTGTAAGTGGGATGGCCACAAGGAAAGAAGCACCCATATACTGAATAAGCCCCTTGGCTTCACAAATCCACACCCAAAACGCAACCACAGGCATTAATTATCATCACAATTACTTGCAACAGTAACAACAGCAGCTTACACTTGCATACTGACTTGAAAGCCTCTACATTCCTCTGATTTATAGGCAAAGCCTATTATTTCCACTTTGTAGATACAGAAAACTAAGGCTCAGAGAGATTAAATAATCAAACATGAGGTCTCTTAAGTACGACTCTTTGAAATTGCACCTCAAAAATTAATTGTCAACATAGAATTCTAAAGTTATTTTATTCTATCATAGATCACTTAATAAATACATGCTTTCTCGAGGAGGATTAAGATGGCGGAATAGAAGGACTGGAGCTCAACTTCTCTCCTAAAAACAACAAAATTCACAACTAAAAGCTGAGCAATCTCCACCCAAATGGACCAGAAACCTTAAAAAAGATACCCTACTCCAGAAGAAAAAGAGGAGGACACATCAAGAGGTAGGAGGGGTGATTTCACGATATAAATAACCCCTCTCCTGGATGGGAAGCTCCACAGACTGAAAACTAACTGGTTCACAGAGGCTCACCTACAGGAGTGAGAGTTCTGAGTCCCATATCAAGCCCTCATGTGTGGGGATCTGGCAATGGGAGAAAGAGCCCCTGGAGCAACTGGCATTGAAGGCCCGTGGGGCTTGTGCGCAGGAGCTCCACAGGACTGGGGGAAGTGGAGACCCCACTCTTAAAAGGCGCACATGGACTTTCACGTGCACTGGATCCCAGGGCAGAGCGAGGTCTCCATAGGAATCTGGGTCAAACCTGACTGCAGTTCTTGGAGGACATCCTGGGAAAATAGGGGTAAATGTGGCTTGTTGTGAGGGAAGGACATTGGAAGCAAAGCTCTCAGGAATATTCAGCAGCTGCCTTTCTCAGGAGGTGGCCATTTTGGGAAAACCTGGCCCCACCCGTCAGTCAGCAGCTGAGAAGCCCCAGGGCAAACAACAATCCCTGTGGGATCACAGCCCTGCCCCTCAGTAAACAGGCTACCTAAAGATCCCTCAGGCACACAGCTGCCTCTAATCCCATCCACAGACTAAGCCCCACACACCAGAGGGATTAGAATCAGCTCCACCTACCACTGGGCAGGCATCAGCCCCTCCCATCAGTAAGCCTACAGCAAGCCCCTATACCAACTTCAGCCACAAGGGGGGCAGACAACAGAAGTAAGAGAGGCTACAACTCTATTATCTGTAAAAAGGTCACCACACCAAAAACCTATAAAAATGAAAAGACAGAGAACTATAACTCAGATGAGGGAGAAAGGAAAAACCCCAGAAAATCAGCTAAGCAATGAGGAGATTCTCAACCTCCAGGAAAAAGACTTAAGATTGTTGATGCTGAAGATGATGCAAGACATTGGAAAGAAACTGGAGGCAAAGATGGACAATTTATAGGAAACACTGAGCAAAGAGATACAAGACATAAAACTTAAACAAGAAGAGATGCAAAATACAATAACTGAAATAAAAAAAACTCACTAGAAGCAGCCACAGCAGAATACAAGAGGCAGAAGAATGAATAAGCAAGGTGGAGGACAGATTAGTAGAAATTACGGATGCAGAACAGAAAAAAGAAAAAAGATTGAAAACAAATGAAGAGATTCTCAAAGAACTCTGGGACAACGTTAAACGCACCAACATCCATATTACAGGGGTGCCAGAAGAAAAAGAGAGAGAGAAGGAGACAGAAAAAATGTTCCAAGAGATAATAGCTAAAAACTTCCCTAACATGGGAAAGGAACCACTCACTCAAATCCAGGAAGCACAATGAGTACCATATAAAATAAACCCAAGGAGGAATACACTGAGACACATATTAATCAAACTGACCAAAATTAAAGACAAAGAGAAAATCTTGAAAGCAGCTAGGGAAAAGAAACAAGTAACATACAAGGGAACCCTGATAAGGTTATCAGCAGATTTTTCAGCAGAAACTCTGCAGGCCAGAAGGGAGTGGCATGATATACTTAAGTGATGAAAGGAAAAAACCTCCAACCAAGATTACTCTACCCAGCAAGGCTCTCATTCAGATTTGAAGGAGAAATAAAAACCTTCACAGATAAGAAAAAGCTGAGAGAATTCAGCAACACTAAATCAGCCTTACAACAAATACTAAAGGAACTTCTCTAGGCAGAAAAAAAAAGACAGCAAAATGAAACAAAAATTCCACAAATGACAAGGCTCACCAGTAAAGGCATATATACAATAAAGATACAAAATCATCCACACATACTTATACCATCAAAATCAGAAATCATGAGAAGAGCTGGGTACAAATGCAGGACACTGGAGATGACCTTGCAACTAAGAGAACAACAACTTAAAACAATCTCATATACATATAGACTCTTATATCAAAACTGCAGAATAACTGCAAACCAAAAATCTACAATTGACACACAAGTAATCTCTGGAGAAAAAATATATCTCATAGTAAATAAGTGCATAATCCACCATGAAGGGGGTCATTTGACATCATTCTTGGAATGCTGAAGTCTTCTTACATCTGATTCTGATTTCCTCTCCATCAAAGAATTTATGATAATTATAATTAAATAATGCAACTGTACAATTAAATAATACAGTTCTACAATTGTATTATCAACAACCATTTCTTTCCATGGTACAATGTAAGGTCTATATGTCTTGTTTATCACATCACCTAGAATGGTGTAATGCCTATATTGAAGAATCAGTAAGATGTAACAAATTGTGAGGGTATATTTATGTAGCTACATTGTTTTTTAATCAATTTATTCATTTTATATTTTACTTATTTCAGAGGATGTATTATTTTTGTTATTCTTACCAGTTATTCTTTTTATCATGCCATATAAAATATTTAATGGTATATAAGGCTTTCTTCTTTATAAATTTTAGTTGCATAATATTCACAATTTTAATATAATGCTAATTTTTAAAGAAAAATTGAATTGTAATAGATAATACTAAATAGTAAAGATGAAAACCATACAAAATGGGATAAAGTATAGAATAAATTTCCTATTTGTCTCAGCATACTTTCCATTCCACTTCTCCAGAGGGAGTCACTTAATCTGTTTCTTAAGATCCATGATATAACAATCTGTGTGAATGTAATTGTGTTTAAATATATGTATTTTATTCTGTAAAAAAAAATAAAATTTCAAAAAAAAAATAAAGATCCAAAAAAAAAACCACAAAAAAATTAAGTTGCTTTGAAAGATAACATAATTTGGTGATGTACTGATTAAAAATTGTTACATCCAAAGCTGCATCTAAACCAAAGTTGTTCTATTTCATGTTACTATGCTTAGTCCAACAAATTTGCAATACCTATTATTTCACATGATAAACATTAATGATTTTAAATAAATGTTTTTATTTTTTGATTAAAAAAATAAATACATGGTTTCTCATCAATGTGTACAATTGGGCAGTCAAAAAGATTAGTCTTAATTAATAACAGTATTTAACAGTATTTCATGCTCTCTCCCTCCTGCCAGAACTGACCCCTTTCTAGCCCTCCCTGAGGCTAGAGAAAACAGTATTTTTTAAGAAGGAGAAAAAGTAGGCTTTCTGTTTTTAAGTCTGAAGTAATGAAGGTATAAAAATTACCTTTTTAAAAAAATAAAACCACTATGGAGTTCCCGTCGTGGCGCAGTGGTTAACGCATCCGACTAGGAACCATGAGGTTGCGGGTTCAATCCCTGCCCTTCTCAGTGGGTTAATGATGCGGTGTTGCCATGAGCTGTGGTGTAGGTTGCAGACACGGCTTGGATCCTACATTGCTGTGGCTCTGGCGTAGGCTGGCGGCTACAGCTCCAATTGGACCCCTAGCCTGGGAACCTCCATATGCCGCGGGAGCGGCCCAAGAAAATGGCAAAAAAAGACCAAAAAAAATTTAATAAAAATAAAAATAAATAAATAAATAAAACCACTAGAATTTAAGTCCACGTTAAACACTGGGCAGTCACCTTTGGGTACTATATGTGATGCAGAGGTGCTCCAGGTAGCCCTGGTCCTTTCTGGGAGGTGCTGTTTTCAGAGTCCACAACACTGTTGTGTTTGGACCTCCTATACTTTATGTGCTATCTCCAACTTCTGATAGAGAGCCTAGAGAGAAGAGTTTAGTACCTGTCATTGAATGAACTGATGGAGAGACTGATAAACACAAAGGAATGTGACACAGCCTAGGGCCAAAGGAATCCAAGACATGGCCCCCACCCCTTAATGTGGAGAGGTCAGAAAGTTCTGGATGGCATGTGGCATACAAGTCAGCAGACTTTCCCTCAGATAGTGAGTGTAGTTTCTCCAAGTCCAGACATTCAAGGTAGAAGCAAGGAAGAGAACAGCAAGTCCTACAAATGGAATCCTTTGGCAAGGCTCATCTGCCTGACCCACTTTTGATAAATGAACCTGTGCTCTGCTGAACATATCTGTTTCTTCAGTGCATGTGTATGTCCTTTTCTTCCCATCCCCTGTCCATTTCTCTCCCTTTCCCCTTTTCCTCCCTCATTTCCTTCTATCCTTTCTCTTTCTTTTAAAAAGAACAATTTGCATTAAATTTTTAAAATTTCATCATGGCTGAGATAGAGGAGGAAAAGGAATTTACCTGTGCATCATCCACCTGAGCCAGCTGGGAAGAAAAGAGAAACCCTTCAAGCAGGTGGGGCGTGGCTGCAGCCTAGAATCATGGAATGGGGATGGTGGTTGCCGGGAAAAGCTCTGTCTAGATCCCTATCCTCCTGAGGTCTGCCTTGACCCAGAGTCCACCCTCAGCACCAGACATTCTCCAGACCAAGGCTCCCTTCCCAGCTCCATTTCCCACAATTCCCTCCATGGTCTCTCCCTCCTGCCAAACCTGACCCCTTTCTACCCCCTCTTTGAGAACCATCCTGATCTAAGCCTTTGTTCTTCCTATTTCTGGAAAGTCTTCTTGCTCCATCTCCACATTTTTTGTTTTGTTTTGGACAGTGTGCTCATCACTTTATATTCATTAGGTTCATTGATTTTATCCCATTATAACTTTCTAAGGCAAGTATCTGCATTGTCCCCTTTTTACAGGAGGGATGATGAAACTTAGAAAAAGAAAGGTTAAGTAATCTGTTCCAGGACACACAGCTTGTGTGTTGTAGATCTGGTATTTAGGTTTGTCATCTAAATGCACACTCTCAATCACTTCTCTTTGCCTCATATGTGCTATAGCACAATGTAACCACATGTTTGCATGTCTTATTTTTATTTTTTTTCTTATAATGATTTTTATTTTTTCCATTATAGCTGGTTTAGAGTGTTCTGTCAATTTTCTACTGTATAGCAAGGTGACCCAGTCACACATACATGCCTACATCCTTTTTTCTCACATTATCATGCTCCATCATAGCATATCTGACTTTCTGTCAACTAAATCATCGACTTCTAGAGAAGAAAAACACCATTTTTGTTTTTGTTTTTTTTCATCCTGGTTAGAACAAAGCCACAGCCAGCATTTTGTCAGTGTTCTCATATTATGCTATATTACACTGTCTTTCCTAAAGGTGGACCAGAGTCAGACTAAGACCTCAAGTCTAGGTCAAGATTAGTTCAAACCATACTTCTGTGACCTCTAGATTCATGATCATCCAGGGTTTGGTCCTTAGCTGCTCTGTGTCTTGGTTTCCTAGCCCCATTTCCATCTCCACCTTTTAATAGATTGTGAACATTAGGGAGATGGGGTATTGTTTATTCTTTTTCAATCCACCCCTTTCACTGTCCCCAAACAGTGCCTAAGAAAATGTCTAGCCAGAAGGCACCAAATTGACTAGTGAATGAATGAGTGTTCATAATTCTCTGTGAAAAAGCCTCTCTATTAAAAAAAAATGGGGTCAAAAAAGAAAACATGCCACTTAACTATTATCAGGAGAGACACATCAAGTTAAGCTCTATTACGCATATTGAAAACTAAACTCTGAGGCTGGAAGAGTGACAAAGGATATTGAAAATAGAAATTAAGGTTGAGAACTTACCAAGACCCTGTCTATGGAAAATGTGAATGCTCTCTGGAGCTTTTCCAGCTTAGTTCCTGAATATGTAACATACTTCCAGAAGATCTAACTTGGGCTTTAACGTCCCATTAGCAGGGAAGGAAAAGTATACTGTGTATGTTTTAGCTTCAGAATACAGTCCATTTCTGGGTTTGCAACTGAGGTGTTAAGACACTTCAAAAAAGGACAAAGACCAAAGTACCCACAGTTATATCACACTGGAGTGAAGCAGTGAAACAGGACATTAACTCACTTGAAGACCCTTGAGGCCCCTAACTTTCCCCTTGGATAACTCTGAAAGGCATCCAAAAAGTTCCAATTTGGGCAGGGGTTTGTTTATTCTGCTTGGTTCAATTCAGAGCTACAGATCCCTAATGGTTTTCACGTCCCTAAAGGTTTTCCACATTTGGACAAGATCTATGCTTTATGGAAGACTGAGGGGGCCCCGCTCCCAGCCCCTCAGGCTGAGCCAACCTTGCCAAGAGCACTCAAATGCCCTGACTCCAGGAGAAGTTTAGCAGCATCTATCCCTTGGCACGAGCTCGGGGATTTTCACAATGCTGCTATGTCGTAGTAAAAATGCCTCCATTCTTAACCAACTGTAATTTTTATTACATTTCATTTTTCTCCCAGTGATGCTAAATTTTCAAGCCCAATCATTTTCCTGAACCACTGCCCTGTGCCAATGAAAACTAAATGGCCTCACACTGGCTCCTGGCCCTTTATTCTGAGCACATCATTCCTGATCCGGGAATACTCATGCAGGTTTGTAATAGCCACTCTCCCACCAAGGGTGTCCTACCTCCAGGCTCTTGACCCTAACAGGCTTTTGTTGGTCCATCCTTCCTAAAATTCAACCTGCTGAAGAGCCTATGATGGCTCTCTAATACTTTACATCCAAATTTTCACTTTGTTCTCTCCAAACTTTGACCACATTACCAAATCAGCCTTATGCCTCACTGTATCCACCCATGAGGTCCTTGCTGAAAATCACTTCCTCATTGTTTTCCAGGCACTGCACTCATTCCCACTCTGGCACTTTATCTCAAGTACTTTTCCTGTGTGGACAAGATTCTGCAAGAGAAGCCAGTTCAAAGAAGACATTCGTACATTTAGAGTCCTTCTCCTCTTCGTCCCAATTTCCAGCCCAGCCTCCTAAACCCATGAACCTTATGTTTTAGGTTCAGAACACAGTGCATAAGAAATCCTCCTTAGCATACCATCCAGGAGTCACACATGCAGATGTTGGAAAGCCAGATAAGTGAGAAAATGAGACCTGAGCTGGGAGAGAGACAACCCAGCGATGGGGCCAGGAATATGAGAAAGGGAGCTGGTATGTCTTACTTGGGGGTGAGTGCATGGACCAGGGCCAGTGCAAAGGGCCCAGGGAGGATGGTGGCCCAGGGGTGCTAGAAAAGCCAGAACTCTACATGTTAATGCAAAATTTCCTAATTTAAAAAAATATTGCAGCTGTCAAAGAAAAAGCCACAGGGCCTGGATTTGGCCCGTGAAGAAGTTTTTGCTCTGCTGGTCAGAGCAAGACATTGCTATGACTCAGTACTCGTGAGTCTGGCTTGGAGTAGGGGAGGGTTAAAAGTCCCCCTGAGACTGGAGGGGAAGAGGCTTCAATCCCCCTTTCTAGTCCACACCACAAGCCTCTCATCTAAACTTGGATTAGAGTTGCCAGCAAGTAGAGAAGAGCTGGGGTACTAGGCTATTCCTCCTTTGCCCATCTTCTCAGAAAAACCACACAGCACATCAGTCTCTTTTTCAGAAGAATCATTTATTTTCAGGTTTAACATCCATGACAGTTTTAAATGTATTTATATTTGGGTACAAAGAAGGCTGGAGGGGCAGTGTAGGTGGAGGCATCTCTAGTTGATTTTTGTCAGAATCATCCTTTTGATGAAAGAGAAATCCTATTATTCATTTCTGCTTAAAACCTTCTGATGGCTTCCCACGGCTCCTAAGGAGACAGACAGAAACCCTTAACAAGAGCCTGTACTACCTGGTGGTTCGTTTTGCCTTTCTGTGGCTTAATTTCTTCACATGTAAAAATGTGAGTCTTAAATAGATAATATTAAAGAAAAAACAACAACACTGTGGGAGTGCCTGGTCCACAGTGAGCACCTGCTCATCTTTGTTGTTCTGAGTTCTCTAGACTTTCTTGAGGAACCCTCCAGATCTCTGCTCTCCATTCAAACCTCAAACTTGTCATATTCCCAGCTGCCACTGGGCCTTTGCACAAATGATCACTTCTGTTTAGAAAATTCTTCCAGCTCCCCTTTGCTCAGTTAACATCTATTGGACCTTTAGCCCTCAGCCTAAACATCACTGCCTTCTCTTCCTGGGTCAAATCTCCCTTTTAGAGGTTCTCACACAGCCATGGCCCTCTCCCTGGTAGCATGTACCATGGCCACCGTTTGTCATTTATTTTTGTAATTATCTGATCCTTACTGGTCTTCAAGCTCCACGTGATTAGGGAAAATGTCTGTTCTACTCCTGGTTCCTGGCAGTGCAGGTGTTTAATAAATATTTGCAGGGTAAATGAACTTCCGCCACCAGCAGCCTGTTCTTGATGTGCCCAGGTATGATGACCTTAGAGAAGAGGGCTTCCCCCTAAATATGAAGGAAACAGGGACTCCTCTCTCAACGTGAGGACTGGAGAATGGAGGTGCCCTCATCTCTTTGTTTGGGAAAGAGATCCCACACCCTTCAAAGCAGGACTAATGCAGAGACTGGAGCCAATCTTTTTTCCCTCCTTTTCTCAAAACCAGTGTGGGCCCACTTTGAAGAGATAAGACCTTCAGAAGCACTTGACAACTGATGCAGTGGTATAAGGGCAGACAGAACAGACCAGAGGGAAATCATTCCATGGCTGTGGGCCAATTAATACCTCCCAACAGGACAGGCTTTCCTGCTCAAGGCCAATGAAGATCAAAGGTTTAAATGTGCCTTATATGGGTCATGGATGGTCAAGTCTTCTGCAATGTGCCTTCAGTCACACATTGAGTATGGCTGGGACCAGCCCAAATGACTTTTGTAAATGGTGCTTAAAAAACAAGAATTGCTGGTAAATTAACTTTGGATGCTGGTGATGCACACAGCTTTGAATCAGGTGGCTTCAAACATTTCTTCCTGGATTTAGTACAGGTAACTGCGTGTTAGCCTCGAGTTGTGTGCATATGTTCATTTATTCATTCACCCACTCAACAAATATATTCTGAGATTTCTTCTTCAATTTGGTTGATTCTGTACTATGACAACATAGCTATAGATGAGATGACATTTCCAATAGGTACACATATCAAAGAATGCTTGAGATATCCTTAAAGTCCTTGGAGGTCTCTAGGCCAAGGAGGCAGCAGGAGTGTAGGGAAATGATCAATTTTGTAGTCTGATGAAACCTCATTCAAATTGGGGGTTCCATGTTGTAATTATATGTGTATGTATGTAAACACACACACACACACACACACACACACACACACACACACACACAGGATAGGCTGAGATCTGAGCTGGAGATAAAACTTGAGGGTTTCCGAGTGGTTAAGAACTTGGATTGGGAATCAGACAGACTTGTGATCAAAGGCTGGTTTTACCCCATTAAATCCAGTTAAAGGTTTTGGTTCTAGACTTGGTAGTCCATAATCTCAGATTTTGTGAGTTGCCAGAGTCTAAAACTTCTTTACTCTCATTTCCTCTCCACATTCCCAGATCATTCACAATAATACCAGCTTGAAGTGGATTTTAGATGAGTCTGATTATTAATGCAAAAATGAGATTTTGGATGCAAGAAGGGTAAAATTCCTACAACTGCTGCCAGGGTACTTCTGGTGACTGTAAAATTCATAGGTAGAGCCTCAGAGAAGATGAAGCATCCATTTGTTCAAGTCATCATAGAATTGTCTGTGGGATTAATATTATACACATTCTTTTTTTTAAGCTTGTTGTTATGAAACACAGAGTTACAAAACTTAAAATACCAAATATGTACATATTTCCAGTTGGCAAAACATTTTAGACTTTCCAGAAGGTAGTAAAATATCTTTTGTTAGACTTCAGTCCATTGAAAACTAAACACTCTTAAAATGTCCTCTTACTTTCAACTGTACTAGTAATTTCTTGGTTTTAAGACCTAATTCCAACAGAAGTTTAAATAATGACTCAGACTATCCTGAGATCTTCTCCTTTTTCCCTCTTAAATATTTGCTACTGACCCACATGTTATAATAAACAAATTATAAGAATATTCCATTATGTTCTATAAATGTTCCCATGGACAAGAATTTTCATAGCTCATTTAAATGAAGTTTTTGTTCTTTAAAAAGATAAACAATTTAAAAACACTCAAAAGGATTAGTTACACATACTGAAAAATCTCATTTGATTTTATTGTAAAGAGTAATGCATCTTCATAAAAAGGTACAAATTCTAAATACGAACACTAAATTTTTTACCAATCCTAGTAGACATGGTGCCCAATTCCAGGAATAAATGTTTAGTGTCTTTTCTACTCTGGAGGGAAGAGAGATGACATTAACAGAGATGAAGCAGAAACAAGAGAAGCTTCATAATACAGGTAAGGACTTGCTTTCCTTGGTTAAATAGGTGTTCACATTTATCCAGGCTCTTAAGTGGTTTTAGAAACCTCTGACTTCATTCAAGATGGTATAAGGACTTCCCTCTGAGCCCCTACATCCTGTTCTTACTTCAAAAATAACATTTATTCTCATGTGAAAATTGCATGTTTATATCCCCATCTCCTCACTAGCAGGTGACTTCCTTGAAAGTTAAGACTTTGTCTTATTCACTGTTTTATTCTCAGGGCCTAGCACAGTGCTCGGCACAAAGAAGATACTCAGTAAATATTTGTTAAATGAATTAATGAATGGCCTTGATGCTTGAGTCCTAAGGAAAATCTAACTAAAGACTTTACATAGCAGTGGCCTCCAGCCTCTAGATACCTCCTTTCAAGTGTCCCATATGATGCTACTTCTCTGGGCTCTTAGCCAGGGAAACATGGAATCTATGTTTCCTTCTCTTGTACAACTATGACTGAGCTAAAAGCAGAGCACCCGAATGAAGAACAGTGGAAGGCTGGCATTTCAAGGGGCTAGTAAAGGGTGGGTGCAATCATCATTACCCACATCATCATCCTCAGCATCACATCATTGCCATAACATTTACCGAACACATGTTAGATGCCAGACACTATGCTAAGTTCTTTGCAGAAGTTGTCTTATTTAATCCTCAGAAAAACTCTATGAAGTTGTTGCTCTTATTCCTGCTTTATGGTGGCGGACACCAAAGCCTAGGAAGGCAAAATCACCTATTCAAGATGACATGGTGTAGTCAAGACTCAAGCCAAGACAGAATGATGTTCCGGTTCCATTTCATGAAAATACTGACAAAGAGAGCCCCAAATAATTCCATATTCATCCTGAGCCCCTTGCTCCCTGCTTACTTCAACAAAGCCTCTGCTTCCCTTCTCATCAGAATATGAGCCCCCAAATAGTCTGTGTTATGGCTGTCAAAAACAATACTATTGAAAACAAGGGGCTTGAATTCATCAGTCCTCACATAGGCTCCAAATACCTCTTTTGAAACATTCACATAGTATGTGCACATGGAAATTAACTTTCAAACAGTATAGATGGGTAGGAGACAAGTAAAAGGCTTCTTTTGGAGGTAACCATTTTTGCAGGATTTTGTGTCTACTCTTTGGCAGTTATCGCCCAAGGGTGAAAAAGATTTTCATCCCATTTTAAAAAATATACATTTCCTTCCCTTTCAAGAATGTATTTAATCACTTCAATGAAGGATGAGGAATCTGGCCCATTCTCCACATTATTGCAATTTTTTTTTTTTTTTTTTTTTTGGTCCTTTTGCCTTTTCTAGGGCCACTCCCATGGCATATGGAGATTCCCAGGCTAGATGTCTAATCGGAGCCGTAGCCACCATTGTACGCCAGAGCCACAGCAACCCAGCATCCGAGCCGTGTCTGCCACCTACACCACAGCTCATGGCAACGCCGGGTCCTTAACCCACTGAGCAAGGCCAGGGATCGAATCCGCAACCTCATGGTTCCTAGTCGGATTTGTTAACCACTGCGCCACAACAGGAACTCCTGCAAGGTATATTTTTAAACTTTATTTTTCTATTAGTAACTGTTTGTTTCAGCTTTAAATACTATTTTTTCTTCTTTTTATAGCTGCACTTGAGGTATATGGAAATTCCAGGGCCGGGGACTGAATCAGAGCTGCAGCTGTGGCCTATGCCATAGCCATGGCAACACGGGATCTGAGCCATATCTGTGACCTACACTACAGCTTGTGGCAACACCAGATCCTTAACCCACTGAGTGAGGCCAGGGATTGAACCTGTATTCTCACAGAGACAATGTTGGGTCCTTAACCCACTGAGCCACAACAGGAACTCCCTTTAAATACTATTCTTAATCTTCTCTCTTCATTTCAGTTTAAATGTATTTCTCAACTCCCTCAAGGTTATCTATCTGCTCTTTATCCTTCTCTAAACCTGCCTCTTTTTTTTGGGGGGGGGTAAATGCAATGACTTCTTATTCCAGTTGGTTTGGGGGTAATATTGCTTATGGACAATGAAAAATCATTTTTAAGGATCTTTTCATTTAAAACAGTCATGAGTTCAGTGTTATACGTGTTAAGCAAGCTTCGGGGGGAAAACTTAGAATTTAATCACTGTTGTTTCTTTGAGTTTCAAATAACTACCTTGCAAACTAATTTCAGGAATATGGCCCACTCTGAGTTTCTGTAATTAGGACTTGACATTTTTATGACCAGCTCAAATATGAGAACCTCAACTGACCGACTGGGGTTGCTGTCTTCCCCAACCTTTTTGGATTTAACCAACCCCTAACTTCTTGATTTTTTAATGTGATAGGGAGGGAGGATAGGCCTATGATCCAACAGTCTATTAATTTTCACCATTAATAACACATTGAAAGGATCTGAAATGATTTCTTTAAAGCTAAAAGTCATGGTCATCTTAGACTTGACTCCATTTATCCCTGCTACATTCATTGTCTCTACATTCTATAAATTCTACCTCTTATACCTCTCTGCTGCTTCTAAAGGATTTAGACTCTTTGGCGCAGTGAACAGTTTGCGCACTGCACAAATATCTTTACCCGCATGCTGCACACAAAATGATGTATGTGTCACATCATCCTTCGGAGAGTGGGGAGGAGGGGCCTTTTTGTAATTTTCACCAATTGCTAAATGTGCCAAAAGTATGGCACTCTGCGTTAGCAATGGCCTCCTAAATGCCTCCAGTTCTCACTGCCCTTTCCCTGGATCTACCTTCCACATCAAGAACATAATTCCTGAAGTATTAGAGATTCTAATTTGGTAGGTGAAGCCTAGAAAGCTATAATTTGGACACTTAGGCTGGGTGATTCTGATGCAGGTGGGCTAAGGATGACACTCTGAGCAGCCCCACCCCACACTGCAGCCAGAAGGGTCTTTGTAAAAGATCTGATCACATCACACCCTTCCTCAGAACTCTTCGGTGACTCACTACTTACAAGGCAACATCCAAGCTCTTTATCATGAAATACAGACCCCCTGGAGACTTATTTTTTCCCCCAGCCCCAGCCCCGGTCCCATGCCTTCCTACTTCCTCCCTGTACTCCCCAAGCTTCGGCCAGAACAGCCTAGTAGACCAGTAGTCCCTGAACACACCATGCCTTTTCCTGTCTCATACCTTTGCACCGGGAAACCCCAATCCCTCTGCCATTACCAGCTCCTCTATCTGTCCCTGGCCCTCCTGGCAGAGTTTCTCTCATCAGTCAACACTCCAGGTCTCTAGTCCCATCCATCAGGTCCCTCCCTTCACAAAGCTCAGCTGGGATCCACTGCAGAGAGAACAGGAGGTTGTGTTTTTAGGGGAGTAGCAAGTGAGGAGTGAATGAGCTGGGAGTTAGGAAGGCTCTGAGAAAGAGGAGAGAAGAGTTCAGACAGGGAGCAAGGAAGGCCCCATTCCCCTTGCACTGATAAGAGCTTTTGAGATACTGAAAATAGTTTTTGTGCTAGCTTAGAAACTTCCTGAATATATGTGCATTTTCATTTTGTATGAATTTGATGTTAGTGCAACCTATAGTGTAAAATCAGTGATTTCTTTCTTCGGTTCTAAAATTATCTCATTCAATTAAATATTACAAAAAGCGATGATTAGATGTTTCCTGATTTTATGAACACACTGCCATTTGAATCTACAAAGGTTTACAGACTGACTGTTCTGCACTAGCCCTGTGCCAGGCAAGGTGTGTGTGGGAGAGGAGAATGAGTGTTAAATCCTGGGACGAGAAATATCCCCAAACAACTAAAACAAAGCAGAAGTGGACAGGTGCCGCTGGAGAGCTGCAAATGTGGTCTCCATTGCAGCTGTGACCACAGGCCTTGGAGAGGCTTGATCTGGGTTGGCTACACACAGCTACTAGTCATGTGACCTTGGACAAGTCACTTAACCTCTATGAGCTTCAGTTTCCTGGTGCTAATAATTTAATCCTTAGAGGATCATCAAAAGGACTATCTCAGTTTCCTAGTTCTGCTGTAACAAAATACCACCAGTGGGATGGTTTAAAATAACAGAACTTTATTCTCAGTTCTTGAGGCTAGAAGTCCAAAAGCAAGGTGTTGGCAGGACAATGCTCCCTCTGAGACTCTGGTCAGAATTCTTTCCAGCCTCTTCCTAGTAGTTCTTGATATTCTCTGGTTTGTAACTGCATCACTCCAATCTCTGCCTCCATTATCGCATGGTCTTCGCCCACATGGCCTGTCTCCCTGTCTTTTCTTCTGATAAGGAAAACTAGTCACTGGGTTTGGGGCCATTCTGAAAACAACCTCATCTTAACTCAATTATATCTGCAAAGACCTTATTTCTAAACAAGGTCTCATCCATAGGTCCTGGGAGTTAGAACATCATGTCTCTTTTCAGGGGACACAAGTCAACCCACAATAAGGACTAATGAAATGAAACAATGCAGATAAAGGACTTAGTGCATTGCCTGAAACACAGTGAGCACTCAACAGGTCCCCTGGGTTTAAGTACTGACTGTCACTGACTACCTGGGTTCCCCTGAGTAAGTTTCTTCATGTCTCGGGGCCTTGGTTTCCTCATCAGTAAATAGTACCTCCCTCACTGGACCATTGCATGGTTTTCAATGAAATCACATGTGAAGCACTCAGAGTAACACCTGGCACCCAGAAAGAATGAAAACTATTATTATTAACCAAATACTAAATAGCTATAAAACTATTTAGTATTATTAACAGCTATTTCTATGATTCTATTTAACTCTAATCCTCCTCTGATCCCAACTCTTTCTTTATAGATGGAAGAGTTTATAATTTCAGAGCTAACAGTAATGGGGATGTCATCTTGAAAAAATTCAAATAAATATGTAATTCCTCTACTTGCCCCTCCTCCCCCCACCCCAAATACACATAATTATGTTAATGCAAGAAGCATCTTGTCACAGGTAACATTTGAAATAGGTAACTTGGCTCTCCACTGGAGCTTTGGAGAAGTTCCTCCTGCTTATAAGCAGGGGTATGGACTTACACCTGAGCATGTTAAGGTTACATCTAGATATGGAGCATTCCTGGTCATACCTGGGCATGAAGTCACACTCCTGGATGACACCTAGCCACCTGCTATTCCAAGGCAGAGGGCTTTTGTCCTGTGCTCATGAACTTCCCAGCCCCATGAGCTACAGACCCCACCATAAGTGAATAGCCTAGCACTTTATGGATGTCTTGAGGGTAGCAAGGGCTACCTCAGCAGACCTAAAACCTAATATTACATTTTCTCTAGAGTGAGAAATATTATTTCACAAGTTGAAGGCCTCCAAATGTGAATGTGGTCTTTTGCCCTGTTCCCAGAGGTAACAGTCCCAGGCCATAGTGGCCAGCAGACAAATACTTTTTAGTTGATTAACTGGTACAAAAACATACCCCAAGTTACACTGAAGCATACTTTAACATTGAGAAAATAATTTCAAGGTCATAAAGCTAGTAAGTCAGAGGATTTCTTTAAATAAACTTAAATCCTGGAATTAGAACTATGCATGTGCCTTTCCCTGCCTGGTAGGCATGTAAAAGGTAATTGTTTTGCTTAGGAGGAAGTCGACAAAGACAGCCTTAGTAAACTAAATTATTTACGAGCTAGAATCACATAGTTAAAATGAGTGTGTATGTATTCTTACTAGGACTTATTTTTATACTCAAAGCTACTCACTTTAGAAAGTGACACAAATAGAATATACTTACTATAGTAGAAGAAAGTAAGTTGAAAATTAGAAAAAAATGTTCTCCATTTTCAAATAAGAATACTACATTTGTAGGGCACTTTTTGTTTTCATATTAATATTCTATTTATAGTCCATAATTGATGACAAACTTTAATATAGTTATTCTATACATATACATACTCACACCCAAACTGGTTAAAAATGAACAGTAGAGTTTTCATTTCTACCACATAATTTAAATATGGATAACTATGCTTTGTGGTTATATGTAAAAATTCAATCCTTTAATCTATAAACTTACCTAGCAGCAATTTGAGAAGGAAAAATTGAGTTTAATGTACTACATTTATTATATTGGCTGATACAATATGCACATTTGAAAATAGTTAGCTGCCTTATATTGAAAAATTCTCTTCCTCACCGCTATTTATTTTTTTTACTTTTGCTATTTCAGTGCTTTGTGGTACTATTAATTTCTCACTCCTTCCTCTCCCTTTATACTTTATCTTGCTTTTGTAATTTTTAGTAGGGATTTCATTGGAAAAAAAGAAACAAAGCAAGTGATGGGTTTAGAAAACATCTTCCTGATTATTGAAGTCAACGATTCTTCTGGCTGCCATTGCTATACAGAGTTGTTCCTGGGATTCTAGCAAGGTTAATGTCGAGAGAAAGAAGGGCACCCAGCGGGAAGTAGAGATCTTTGATTGCACTCAACTAGGTGAAGTCCCTGACAAGACAGTGTAAGCTCTCCATTTTCAATTTTGAGACAGTACATCCTTGTAATCAAGGGCATACTCTTGCCGATCAACACTTCATATCAGAAAATGTTTCTCATTGTTTGGCAAACTTCCAGTTAGTAGACAGACCATCCTCATTGGTCCTGAAGGCAGAAAACTAAGAAGGTACTGACCTTCAGCTGTTTTTCTAGAGCCACCTGTACCGTTGGAGGTGTGGGAGCTGATGGAGTTGTAGAGTTAGCACAGTCCTGCAGACTGTGGTAAAGCTGAAAGGCAGCAAAACTCTGTCCAATCAATACTCAAGTTACCAATTCCTGACTTGTGAATGCCCTGTGAATAATGAAGTTTGTTGGACATTTTATCCTCCTATTCTTACCCATCATAGGCAGCGCCAAACCTCATCTCACAATCATAACCACTTCCAGGAGTCAAGTTGACTTGGGATACCTGCAGGTCACGTGAAAAGCTGTCTTCATATTTCTTTTTAACAAACTTGGTTCTTTCTAACATGTTACTAGGCCTGGCACCAAAGACCTACATAACATGCTCCTCCTCCTTTTTAAATTCTTCAGTTCTTGTGTATGTGTGTGATAAAATATATATAACATAAAATTTAGCTGTTTTGAATAGTTTGGTGTTATGCCATTGTCACCACTGTCCATCTCCAAAACTCTATTCATCTTGCTAAACTGAAACTCTTTAACCATTAACAGTAACTCCCCATCTACACCCACCCCCATCAGCCCCTGGCAACCATGTTTCTATTTTCTGTCTCTATGCTTTTGACTATTCTAAGTACCCTGTATGAAAGGAATCATACATTATTTGTCTTTTCCCGTCCTCCTTTTTCTCTACCTTTTATTCCATTTAATCCACTTCAAACATGATCTCTCTCGTGGAAGAGGTCATACTATTTTTTTTTTTTTTTTTTTTTTTTAGGGCTGCACCTGTGGCATATGGACGTTCCCAGGTTGAATCAGCGCTACAGCTGCTGGCCTATACCACAGCCATAGCAACGCCAGATCTGAGCCACGTCTGTGACCTACACCACAGCTCACAGCAATGCCAGATCCTTAACCCGCTGGGCGAGGCCAGAGATCTAACCTGCAACCTCAAGGTTCCTAGTTGGATTCATTTCCACTGCGCCACGATGGGAACTCCAAGAGGTCATTCTTTTTGACTCTCTTCCTTACCCTTGCCCTCTGGAAAGGAAAATTTAAGCCCTGTCCTGCCTCCCTTTTCCCTTCTTCATTCCATTTATAAGCTTCTCATTAAAAGAAAAAAAATAGTTACTGCAATAATAATTTTCTGAATCGTTCACATTAGACATGAGTTTTGAAATATTATTAACCATAACAACAGAACTACGGGTGCCAACATCTAAAATTTCTGAAATGGCCCAAAGTTCTTTTCAAAATCTCCACAGACGTTTTAGTTGAACACCACTCCTCTTAATTAAAATTATCTCCCTCAACAAGAAATGACTTTTAACTCACTTCTATTGCTTTTTTTACCAAAGGCTGATTCTCAGTATTCAAATAATTGTGTTTTTCTCTTTATTCCATGGGAAGTGTGTACATTGCAACTGTGTTTTGGGGTTAAAGAGGTTTTTGAGGACTAGAGTCTGGGAACCAAATCACAATATTTAATATTGTTTTTCCAGGAAAGCATTCTCACAGCTCCTGAGAAATGAACTTCTAGGAGTTCCCGTCATGGCTCAGTGGTTAATGAATCTGACCAGGAACCATGAGGTTGTGGGTTCGATCCCTGGCCTTGCTCTGTGGGTTAAGGATCCGGTGTTGTCATGAGCTGTGGTGTAGATTGCAGACACAGCTCGGATCCCGCGTTGCTGTGGCTCTGGCGTAGGCCGGTGGCTACAGCTCCGATTAGACCCCTAGACTGGGAACCTCCATATGCCATGGGAGCAGCCCAATAAATGACAAAAAGACAAAAGAAAAAAAAAAAAAAAGAAAAGAAATGAACTTCTAGAACATGAGTCATTTATAAACTGGGATTGAATGTGTTACTTCTAATAGATTTACATTAGTGAAAGCTGTTGGCCTACTCAATGCCACAGGACACACAGTGAACAAAAAAAGGAGGAGACAACCATAGCACAGCAGCCAACTTATCCTCTAGACCCCCTGCTGGAGTATACAACTAACAGAGCGCAAGACCCAACTAATCAACAGGCTGAGCCTATAGATTCTATAAACACCTTGTAACTTTTGAATCATTTTTTTTTTCCGCATTGTCTTCCACTGCATGTTGAAGAAATGTATGTGTCACTATGGCACATACAGACCTTGAAAATCCCATGCGAGAGGGCATAGAAGCAGAAAAGTTTCCAAGAGAGCAAGTAGAGCTACAGAAGTCAGCAAGTAGAGCTACAGCCAACCAGCTTATGGAATATTCAGCAGAAGCTACTCACAGAGGGATATCAGAAACCATTCAGTAGCTGCAAAACAGAAAGTTAAAGAAACTCCCAACTCTTGCATAAAATCCCAATTTAAAGATAACTTATCAGCTGATGGTCCAACAAGCCTCCGAAAGAGGAATGTTGATCTAGGAAATTCTGACCTGAACAGGGAAGTGTGAAAGGCAACTGAGATCAAGTTATTATCAGGGCAATAGATATCTTAACCAGTGGCCCCCTTTTTACTCTCCAAAGTTCTGTGCAAGACTGGAGGCAGGCTGCCTTGCTTTGGAAGTTTGGAGATCTGCCCCTTTTCAATTAATGGGGAAGAAACAAAGTGGCTTCTATTGACTGTGGTTTGTTTGTTTTCCATCAAGCCATTGGTCACATAGAACATGAACTCCATTTATAAACTCTCTGAGCACAGAGCTGCTCCCACATTATTTGGCATTTAACTCTCTGGGGTCTCAAACTATTTTTTGAATACTTGGTGCATACAAATCTGGCTTTCTCATTAGGATCATAACTTACAGGCAAGTAAACTGACTTGTACTTTATGAGGATGCCCCATAATGCTGGGGCCAGAGTGGGTATCTGATAAATGCCCCTTGATTAACTCACAGGATAAGGTCACCACATAGAGTCACAAACACTGAAGCAATGCCAACTCTACATGCCAATCTCAGTCCAAATTCCCAGGAAGAGGAGTAATGGAGAATGTCCGCTTGGTAGTTAGCAGAAATTTTGAATCCTATGTAAAGGGAAAACTGCATGCTACCTAGAGACTGCAAAATCTATCAGGGAAGGGACTATGTTTTGTTCCCTACCTAGCATGTCTTAGGGGCTCAAAAAAAAAAAAGTATGTTGAATGAATGAAACACATAGGAAACCAAGCTTCTCCTCTTTAGTCTCTTGGATTAGCCTTTCCACATCTCGTGTTTTCTTCATTCATCATTTATAACCAACACACAAAAATTAGGGTGATTCTAGAGAATAAATCATTATGGCACTCACATGTTACACAATGAGGTGTGTGCCTCCTCTAGGGTCTGCCCCAGGGATGTGGGGTGGGGTGGGATGGGATGGGGGAGGCTGTGGATCAAGGAGGAAGGCCCCTGGCTTATAGTCGTGGAGGCCCCTGGCCTGCTGTGGAAGGACAAGAGCTGCTCTTCTTGAAAGAAATTGCTGGATGTCAGACTGAGCTCTTGGCAGCCCCCAGGCAGTGGAACGCTGCTCTGCATGGTCCCCGTCTGGCTGGCAGCTTCCGGCCAGGGAAGGCTGCCAAGCGGGTGGTGACAGCTGTGCGGTGCACAAATCTCTCTGGTGCACTGCCATTTCTGACCTGCCTGTCTGCTACTTACTTGCTGGGGAGTTCTGATGCTAGGGGACCCCATTTTTCTTTGACTTTTGTTTTTTAGCAAGATGTTTGACTATCTTTTCTTTTAAGATAGGAATCACTGGAAAATGGCCTTTAGCTTTTCTGGTTAACACGAACCGACTAATTTTGTGTAGGACAGAAAACTATGTCCTACTCTGTTCTGAGTGCAACGGTTGGTTTTTACTGTGACCACATGACTACACCTGTTTATGAGCTTCTTTTCACAGTAATTGACATCTGTCATAGACAACCACTAGGAGGAAAAACCTACCTGAGTGGTTATTTAAAAATTAAAGATAGCTTTTTAGCCATTTACTTCTTTTGAAAAAAAAATTTCAAGATCTTAGTCCTTTGTTGTTCAGAATGTTTACACCTTATGGAATTTTGATAAAAAACTATCTTTTTATACTATATCTTAAAGCAGCTACTTTAAGGTTACTCATAAGTGGACTCAATTTTCTATTAGGAGATGCATACATGTGAACTTAGATTCTTTTCTGCATTCAAAGACGAAAAGTGAAAAGCGAAATTTCAGACATTACCTTTCAGCATCATTCGTCCAGTGGATCCTCCAAAAGAACTGAGAAGGCCACTTCTTGCTCCTAGAGATGTGGTGGCTTCTAAGAGGGAGCCAGTGATATACTGAGATATGGAAGTCCTTTGCAGGGTGGCACGATATTCACAAACAGTGTCTCGAACACATTGCTTTAAGCACGGACCGATGCTAATCCTTTCATGGGCTGTCTCAGAGGCTGAGGGCTTTGTGAAGAAGTGGAGGAGGGATCCAATTGTCTCTTCTGTTTCTTCTCCCCTTCTCACTGCACTGTAGATCTGTGAATAGCACAAAGTACAGGAAGTATTAATCTAGTTTCTTAGAAAAGCAAATTAACTTGTTGACAAAATGCCAAGATGACTTATTAAGAAAGAAGGCTCAGTCGCTCTAAGCACAAACACTTGTGAACACTGGATTCATGCATTAACCTGAACATTCTACAGACACCATTTATTTGGGAAAGCTATGTGTAGTTATGAAATAGGCCATTCAAACAACCCTGCTATCAAACAGAGCACTTACAAGTTGTACCAACCAAAAATATATTCAGCTCAAATTTCGCTTCCTCCTCAGCAGCGCAAAGCTTGTCTGCAGACCTTTCCTTTTTGTCCTTTTGGACTCTCCTGGGTGACTCTGCCAGATATGTCTCTCTCCAAGGAACACTTCAGACTGATATTCCTGAGGAATCTTTTCTCTATTCTTAAAATGAAGTCAGGATGACAGGGTCAAGGGGAAGAACTTCTATATTTCTCTCTCCAGCATAAGCCTTCAATCCATCAGCTTGGCTCGAACTCTTTGATTCCTTTTCTCTCTTCTTCTGCCCTCACCTCCCACATTCAAGCAGTTGACAGATCCTGCCTAGTCCCCTTCCTTCTTCCCCTCCTTCCTTCCATCCCTGCCACTATCCTGATTTCGTCTTCCCTTCGTCATCTGAATTCACTAAGAATTATCCCAAAGTGACTGGATTATTAGGACAGTTTCCCAGCCATAATTCTAATCCATTCCAATACAATCTTTCAACATGCATCTGTATCGATCTGCTCTGTACGAAGCACTGTGTTGAAAGAGGTGGGGCATGTATAAAGAGTCACACACACTTCTTGTGTTACAGGATTTCACAATCTAATTTAAAAGACAAGACCTGAAAATTATGAGTTTTGACATTATTTCTGGGAGGTTTCGGGTTTTGTCAAGTTCTCCAGGAGGCCAAAGACTTCTGGGAAGTGTAAAATGACAGGGAAGAAATACCACAAGGTGAGATAAGCTAGCTTTCTGATGGTATAATAAAGGTTTACTATATTGTGTTGTCACCAGGAAGCCCCTATGAGCATCTTGCCTTGACTGACTTGTCATTCATTCATTCAATTAAAAAAAGTTATTATGTGTTTATATACCAGTTATGTGTCAACCTGGGTAAAGAAGATAGCTTCTCCCATCCAAGAGTTCACAGCCTAAGGAAGACAGACAAGCAGCAAGCTCAGAGTAGGATGGAAATGGAGGTTACCTCCTCTGGTGACACTAATGAGTGGCCAGGGAAGAGGAGATCCCTGTGTGCCCTCCATGCCATGCATACACCCTTGTGATGCTGCACACTCCAAGTCTCACCCTAACCATGGCCCATGGGAACTCAAAAAGACCTCTCTTGAGCTGTGCAAGGTCCTTAGGAGTCCCTTGAATGTACCCAGAACTCCCTTGATATTTAACTGTGCTGATACCCTAAATAGATTTCTACTCTGCCTTCCTCTGCCTACTGATACATATTTTCCATTTGAAGGCAGAGTGTGAATTCTTTAGCTTTAATTCTCTGTCATTAAATTTCTAACCATTGCAGCCATGGACATGGTACTCCAGGACAGAAAGAGCCCAGGCTTTGGGGTCAGGTATGTGGATTTGTACAATGAGCTCTGCCTTGACCAGCCAGAGGATACTAATGCCCCTTCTTAGAGATACTGTGGGATTCACCAAGACAATACATATCAAATGCTCTGTCTAGTGTCTAGAAATGGTACCCATGACTACTGGGCAAGAGGAGAATGACCTCTATCCTCAATGATCAGCAGGTGGTTGTATAACAACAGTGTGGTCTATGAAATTCATTGTGATGGGGTTATACCCTTGCTCTTATGTGCTGCTGGATAATATCATCCTAACCTTATTTGGGTATATTGTGAGGAAAACTTGGGTAGAGAGCTGCAGAGCTCAGGATGTGCTTTTCTTCTCTCAGTTCCAAATCATACAGGCAATCTCCAACACACTAAGTCTCAAAAGAGTCCTTCAGCAGTCAATGCTCTAGACATTCAGAGAAGAGAACCCACTATGAAGTTTGCTAAAGAAGGCTTCAGAGGGAAAGCAGATTTGAGCCGTGCCTTAGAAAACAGGCATGGCTCTCAGTGGGGACAGTTGGGTGGTGTGTGTGTTGGAGGGGGCGATTCACATGGTAAATAAGGGTCAAGAGGCTTGTGCCCTAAGGACAGTGAACACAGCAGGTATTAAGAGCAGAGAGTGTGTGTAGGGAAACAGCTGGGAAATTGGAAAGGTCGGTTGAAGGAGAAGCTTGAATGTCAAGCAAAGAGGTTTTATCCATCAGAGGTGGGGAACCCTCTACCTTGTTTTTGTCTGTCTACTAGTTGTTTTTAGCAGAGGAAGAATGCCAAAAATATTTTATTTTACAAAGGTTAATATGCCAAATGGTTACTAGTTACCAATATGTTGAGCCACTGTCTTTACTTGCCAGGCTGCTCCAGTGGCTCATTCTGGCTTCACTCATTACCCAATATATTCTAGTTTCCAACTCACACCTTCAGAGATTCCCAACATCTCACTCAGTCACTTGCCCAGCTTTGCCAAAGTGTCTTCCTCACATCAGTAAATCTAGAAGAACTACATGAAATAAGGACCCCTTGATTATGGAAGTTTGAAACATCCAGGATGTATTTCTCCTTTCAAAGATTTACATTATTAGAATAGAAACAACAATTAAAAGGGTCAGAGTAAAGAAATCTATTTTATTTTATCTTGTTTAGCTGAGTGTTTTGAGTACTTCTGATGTTTTTTGACCGCAAAAAAAAAAAAAAAATTTTTTTTTTTTTTAAAGAATATAGCCAGTGGGAGTTCCCACTGTGGCGCAGCAGAAACGAATCCAACTAGGAAACATGAGGTTGCAGGTTCGATACCTGGCCTCACTCCATGGGTTAAGGATCTGGCATTGCCATGAGCTGTGGTGCAGGTCACAGATGCGGCTCAGATCTGGCATTGTTGTGGCTGTGGCGTAAGCTGGCAGCTGTAGCTTCAATTAGACCCCTAGCCTGGGAACCTCTGTATGCCGCAAGTGCAGCCCTAAAAAAAAAAAAAAAAAAAAAAAAAAAAAAAAAAAAAAAGAATGTAGCCTGTGAATGTAGCATTGTATCAAATACTTTGCTCTGATCTAATGGCTTTTTCTTATTCTCATGTCCTCGACCTCTGTGGAATATCTGAAATAGGTCTTCACCTATCTTTCCTGAAGACCTGCCTCTCTTAGCATCTCACTGATTATTCTATGGCTCCTCTTCCTTCTCAGGCCTTTAGGACAATTGCAATGCAATAGAGAGGTGCCAACAAGTATCTAATGTAGGCGGTCGATAAATGGCTGGTGACGAGCCAGGCTGGTTTGCGTTCTAGCTCCTTTGCTTCCCAACTGTGTGACCCTGGATAAGCTGCCTTGCCATTGTGTGCCTCAATTTCTTTTCCTCTCCAGTGCAGGAATATAATAGTATCTGCCTCATAAAGTTGTGGTTAAGAATTACAAGCCCTGGTAAACATAGTAATGTGATTAGAACAACGCTTGGTAAATGCTCAACAAATATTGGTTTTTATGATGATGGTGTCACGGATGACTGTGGTAGATTACAAAAAGGGCCATAAATTATTTCCTTCAATAATTCTGGGCCAGGCTTGTGATTTGCTTAACCATCTGGAATTTAGTAAACATAGTGCAAGCAAAGTCCTGTGGGTTGCAGCTTGCTCTCTCTTGCTTCTTTTGGGAATTCTGAAACAACTACCATGTTGAGAAGCCGGAGCTAGCTTGCAGGAGGATGAGAGACCATGGCCTAGTCACTCCTGTCACCTTTGCTGATAGCCCCCCAATAGGTAGACACATAGTGAAGTCCATCCTAGACCCTAGATCATCCAATTTCCACTCCACCTGCCTTCATAGATATATGAAAGAGCCCAGCAAAATCAGTTCATCAAGACGAGCAGAATCACTCTGCCAACTCACAAAAACATGAACTAAATAAATAACTATTATGAAAAGTCACTAAGTTTGGGGAATACCTTGTTACAGAGCCATAGCTAATTTACACAATGATGTGTTGGGCACAAAGATAAGTATTTCCTTGCATGAGATTTGAATCCACACACTAATCCTATGAGATTGATTCATTTTGCAGATGGAGACGGTAAGCCTAGAGAGGTGGAAAAATACAGTCAACTTTACACAGCTAATAAGAGGCTGAGCCAGGACTGAAATTGGGTTTGTCCAACTCTGTGGCCTCGCTTTAACCATCACACTAAACATGGTCACACCCAAACTCCAAACAGTGGGATTCAAGAAAACGTCATTATTTGGCAAGAGTTTTAAGTGATGTTAACGTTGCTGTTGTTATTGTTTTTATTCATTATAATTCCTTTCATAGTCACTCCAAATTGCTTTGGGAAATAGTCAAGTTATGACTAATGATCAAATATGTTTCCTTTATATGGAGATTCATATTTTTAAATTACGAGGTAAAAAAATACATAAACTTTATCTCATTTGATTAATGGGGTTATAGATGGGGCTGAAAACTAGACAGATTACTGCCCTATATGGGTCAATATCTTTTTTGAGATAATATCAACAAGTCACAAGAGAAGATCTAATCTTGCTAAATAGATTATGTGTCCATTCATTCATTCATTCATTCAACAATTGATTTCTATGTATTGAACACATGCATTGTGCCAAGCCCAACAGCTGGGGATCCAGCAGAGAACAAGAGCTTTATTTTAGTGAGGGAAGGCAGACAATAAACAAGTAGACAAAATAAGTTAATTAAAAATTGTAGACCATTAGGGAGTTCCTTTGTGGTGTAGCAGGTTAAGGATTCAGCATTGTCACTGCAGTGGCTTGGGTTGCTACTGGGTGTGTTTGATCCCTGGCCTGGGAATTTTTACATGCTGCAGGTGCAGCCAAAAAAAAAAAAACCAAAAAAACAAAAAAAACCCTGCAGACTATTATGAACAGTCAAGATATATTTTGGATATAGATTCTACAGGACTTTCTGAAGTTGTTGGGAATGAGGATAGGAAAGGAGTCAAAATTCTTATAGTTGTCCATTGTGAAGTTCTTAGAGATTTTAAGATTTATATATATATTTTTAGATTCCACATATAAGTGATAACATTCAGTATTTATCTTTCTCTGTACAGCACAGGAGATATAGTCAATATTTTGTAGTAACTTTAAACAGTATAATCTATGAAAATATTGAATTACTAACTTGAACACCTGAAACGAATATTGTAAATCAACTATGTTTCAATTTAAAAATATGTATATAAAGAGCTATAACCCTAGAAAACTAAATATAAAACTACCATATGACCCAGCAACCCCACTCCTGGGCAATAGATCCAGACAAAACTTTCCTTGAAAAAGACACATGCACATGCATGTTCATTGCAGCACTATTCACAATAGCCAAGACATGGAAACAATATAAATGTCCATTGACAGATGAATAGATTAACAAGATTTAGTATATATACACAATGGAATACTACTCAGTCATAAAAAAGAGCAAAAAATGCCATTTGCAGCAACATGGTTGGAACTAGAGACTCTCATACTAAGTGAAGCAAGTCAGAAAGAGAAAGACAAATACCATATGACATCACATATCTGGAATTTAATATATGGCACAAATGAACCCTTCCACCGAAAACTCATGGACTTGGAGAACAGACCTGTGGTTTCCAAGGGGGAGGAGGAGGGAGGGGGATGGACTGGGAATTGGGGGTTAATAGATGCAAATTTCTGCCTTTGGAATGGATAAGCAATGAGATCCTGCTGTATATCAGTGGGAACTATATCTAATCACTTAATGATGGAGCATGATAATGTGAGAAAAAAGAATGTGTACATGTATGTGTGACTGGGTCACCTTGCTGTACAATAGAAAATTGACAGAACACGGTAAACCAGCTATAATGGAAAAAATAAAAATGATTAAAAAAAATAAAGAGCTATAGATGAATGTTGCAAACAGTACTCCTCATATCACTTATGTGTAAGCAACCACTGTGAACTGTGAGTGGATCCTCTCCATGGAATTACAGTATTCCCATTAAGGCAGGTGCTGCATTTGAGCAGAATGACCTTGATATTATGAAGTTACTTGCAGAAAAGCAAGCAATGCTTAGACAACACTTAAAAAAACATTCGAAGGTCCTTGTCACTCAAGAAACCAGCACTGGGACACGGAGTTCAGACCCTAAACAAAGTAAAACAAACATTCAAGGCTGATGATAGCTGAGTAATCCAGACAGAGATGAAATCAGACTTTGGTGCACTGAAAGGCACGAAGCAGTAAGACACACATGTCCACAGCACTCACCCAAGAGGAAAGCTCCTTTCTCTATACAGCCAGAAAGGGCTTTGTCTTAACTTGACTTCTACTGGGGTCCACTCACCCAGGAGGAAAGCTCCTTCCTCTATCAGCCAGAAAGGGGTTTGTTTGTCTTGACTTCTACTCGGGTCAAAGAGGGTACTTGATAAGAGGAGTCAATTTTGTATGTCCTCTGTTTTCAAAGCTATCTTTCTATTGTCAGAGCTATGGAAAAATCACAGTGCTCCAAGATTAATGACATATTTTCTGAAATCTTTCAATAAGAAAAAGGCTTGTTACTTAGGTGTCCACTGACTCAATAATCATACTTGTAAACACTGCAACATTTATTGAGTGCTTAAAAGGAAGGAGGCACTGACCACTGAGATATGATTTCACTGAAACTTCAAATCAGCTCTCAGAAGAGATCCCATCACATAAAAATAAGGAATTAAGGTGCACACATCTGGGACTCAGCATCAGGACAATCATCTCTAAGCCAGTGCTGCTACCCATCAAACCAAACACTTAGAGAAGTCCATACTACAGTTGTTTTCAGAAAACCACTTTCAAGAGAGGGGTACTGTAATAATGATCCTTTCACCTCTCTTTCTTTGTTGTCTGCCTCTTCTTTCTAGAATGTCAGCTTCACGAGGACGATTTCCTTTTTCACTGTTCTATCTCCAGTGTCCGGAAGTGTTTGGCATTAGAGCTTCTCAATAAATAGCTCTTGACTGAATTAATGAATGTCTCTATTTTATATCTGGACCAAGAACTTGACTAAAATCGTCCAGTTTTTTTGGTCCTGAATGTCTTAGGTTCATCTGAACCACAGGCGATATTGTATTGTCACCTGTTTTGCTGAATACCAGATACAGAAATCACATGAAATAGTATCAAATCTTTATAAAGGATTCAGAATGGCTGTAGCCAAATGAAGCTCTAATCGCTATTAACCAAGCATGGGCTGTTCTGAGAAATTAACCAATAGTTTAATGTTATTCCATTATCATTTGCTGATTGGCTTAGACTTGAGGATGCTTTACCAGATCTAGTCCCCAGCCTGATTTTTCATGAAAACAATGATTTGAAAGGATAATGGAGACTAAAAAAACAGGATATGGATTCATACATTGACTCTCTTAATTCAGTTTAATTCAACAAATGTTGAGTTGCAGTTACAGAGGCTATGGAAGATGCTTGAGAACAATGATTAAAAAAAAAAAAAAAAAAAGACTAACTCTGCCCTGTTACTGAAACCCACCCCTTCCCCATAGTTTTCTTATCTTTAACATGAAGGGATCAACCAATAGTATCCCTACGTCCCTCTTAGTGCTACTGTTTGATGACCAATATTTTTTAGCTTTCTTAAATGGTGGATAGAGAAAATTAATTAACCTTAATTTAATGAGTTTGATCATCATTATTCTCAAATAGAGTTTATAGTTAGGGTCTTTGGTTTCCTTCTCACTTCTCAGTGTTCTCCATCAACATCAGCCATCATTTACCAGTGACTATATTGCTACTTCTAGTAGTGCCCTTACCCTCTCTGTAATGTGATTCTTAAAGTAACCTGAGGTAGAAAAACAGATAATCACATTTATTTGAACTGTGTTAACAGAGTTAATAGGCTGGGTAGCAATGTAGGAGCTTTCCTCACAGAATTAAGTGTGAGAGCTGTGGTTTGGAGATCCATTTTACTGGTCCCATGGGTCCCTTTCCTAACTTCTGGAATCTAGAAGCAGTGCTTCAGAAGGTTGCAGATGCTGGAAGTTTGTTTTCTGATGGGTGTTTGTGTCTAAAAAAATGCAGGAGTTCCCCTTGTGGCTCAGTGATAATGAACCTGACTAGAATCCATGAAGATGCAGGTTCAATTCCTGGCCTCATTCAGTGGGTTAAGGATCTTCTGTTGCTGTCAGCTGTGGTGTAGGTCACAGACACATCTCAGATCCCAGTTGCTGTAGCTGTGGCACAGGCCAGAACCTGCAGCTCGGATTCGACATCTAGCCTGGGAACTTCCATGTGCCACAGGTATGGGGACCTAAAAACAAACAAACAAACAAACAAAAAATGCAATGACATAAGAATATTTAGTAAACTGTGAGGCTGTATGGGATGGGAGGTGGTAACTGAGGCATCTTAGAGACCCAAGGGGTAGGGATTTTGGTAGCTGGCTTGTTGCTTCCCCTGCTCTTGGTTCCACATTCCATTCCAGTGCCCGTGTGGAGAATTCCATTCTACTGAGAATACTCAGATCATGTACAAGATGCTAACCAAAGAGCGCTCCAAAGAGCCAAAAATAAAGGCTTTGCTAAGGCCAGGCCAATTAACCAGAGCTATGCCACTGGTGCCTACAGGAAGCAAGTGAAAATTTTATTATTGCAGGAAATATCTAAGAACGAGTGTGAGAGGATGTCCCAGGATATTTGAGAATCTGGAAAGTTAATGGCTTGAAATGCTCTTGCATATAACTGCTACTAAGCCACATTTTACCCTTGCTCAAATTTTGCCTCCTCCATACAGCCTTCCCCGGGCTCCAGCAAGAACTAAGCATCTCCTTTTCTGTGCTCCAACTGCCCCTATGCAAAGCTCTATAGGGGCACTTTCTGCAGAGTGTAGAAGTCACTGTTTACTCCTCTTCCAGGCTATGAATCCCCAAGGCAGGCAGGGGTCATGTTTTATTCAACATCTTGTCTCCAGCATGTAGCGTACTGCTTAACACATTGCAAACAATGAAGAGATGGGGAAATAGAGATAGAACTAAAGCCTTAGAGCCAGGTGCTCAAAGTGTGGTCCCTAGTCCAGCAGCTACATCACTTGGGAACTTGTTGGAAATGCATATTCTTGGGCCCCAAATCAGACCTACTAAATAAAAAACTCGATGGTTGAGACCTAGAAATCTGTGTTGTAATAATCCCTCCAAATGATCTTAATTCCTGTTATAGTTTTTTTTCCTCTCTCTTTATGGCTTCAACTAAGGCATATGGAAGTTCTCAGGCTAGTGGGTCGAATCAGAGCTGCAGTTGCCAGCCTATGCCACAGCCACAGCAACACCAGATCTGAGCCATATCTGCAACCTATGCTGCAGCAAGCAGCAATGCCAGATCCTTAACCCACTGAGTGAGGCCAGGGATTGAACCCACATCATCACAGAGACTATGCTGGGTCTTTAACCCACTTAGCCACAATGGGAACTCCCATTCCTGCTAAAGTTTGAAAACCACTACCTGAGATTTTAAGGGACCATATTACCTTTCATCTCTGACTGGACATCTCATATTATCCATCCCATAAATACTCATATCCACATCATCTTCCTTCTGGAATGGGAGCTCCTGAGGACTGGGGTGAAATCCTATTATCTCTATATTCCCCAAAGCCCCTAGCTCTAAGTCCAGCACAGGGTCAACTTGACAAATGCTAGTTGAGTGAACGGGCATCTCTGGTAGAAATTCTCTGTGGCTGTGAATATAACAGGCCTTTCTGAAATGATGCCTCTGGCTTAATATTTCCAAAGATGAATCATGTCTGAGATACTAATTCTAATGGGAATTATTGTACAGATGAATCACATCGTAATGAGAAAACCTGCCTGCCAAGGAAGCCTCTTGAAAAGAAAAAAAAAAAATTAAATCAGGACAAATGGATTATGTTGGAAGGCTTGTGATGTCAGGCTGTGAATTAGGCCAACAGAAGGGATTTAATGGCCTGAACTACCAGGCTCCCTGTAGTTCTAAGGAGCAACAGGTCAATTAATGAATCACATGGGGACAAAGCCCCTGCAAGACAAAAAGAAACTTTCACAAATCCTGTAGACTGTGATGCCCTGGCACAGAGGCTTAGGGGCAGGACTCTTGCTAAGCTGTAAGGGAGAGAAAGTTCCTGAAGTCCTGTGCATCCACAACAGGTAGAGGAGACCAAGGCCAACCTGTACGGCCAAGTTGTTTGCTTCCTGTGCTCCAAGTGGACTCCCACTCACCTTGACCCAGCTTCTAACCTCCCTCCCTCCACCCAGCTGAAAAGGATCACTTTTTTTGCCATCTCTCTTTATGACTTTCAGAGCCCTGTTCTACTTAGATCATCACTTCTGGACCAACTAACCCCACATTTCCTTCCTCTACTCTTTGCCTGGAACTGCTCTGTTATAACCATCAAAGGTGGGACAGCAGAGCAGACACCTTACGGTGGAGAGGAAAGAGAGTGGTCTTTGCATCACACTGATCCTGTTGGACTCCTTGTGCCACCAACAAGTAGCAATGGGAAAGTAACCTGTGTTTCTTTAATGCACATTATCACAAAGTTGGAATAAACCAGGATCAAATGGGATAAGATAGCTGGGAGTTCTCCAACTACACAGCCCTTGTGTATCCAAGTGGGCATAATGGCATCCATGCCTGAATCTTTAGAGCTATAAGGCCACGCCTGCTTCCCTGCAGGACCCGAGACAACTTCCTAGCCTCGAAAGCTATCACCGTACCCCCACCCCAACTAGTTATTCACTGGTGTTCCCAAGGCATGAAACTACTTCTATGCTCAGGAGCATTTGCCCAGCCTCCTGCATGTGAATTCATGTGGAGATGTCTGAGTGTTTTTGGTCCAGAGCTCCATGAACAGCCAGATTCTGAACTCGGTTTGGGGCTAGTACACCCACTATGCTATAAATGCAAAGCCTCATAGCAGTCTTTGGTTATATATGTGGTATTTAATCATCATCATCATCCCCTTGGTTCACCTAAGAGTGACAGCATGAATCCCCTCTCTCACCCAGGTTTCTTCCTCTCACTTCTCTGCTGTCTTCCTCCTCTCTAGGTTGCTCCTAGAGGTGTTGTATCCAACTTTCTCTGGGTTTCCATGGTTTCTTCACTCTCAATTTTTGTATTCCTTCCCAAGTTCATGTCCCACACTTTGCTTTATTACTATGATCTGGGTTTTCCTTGCTCTGTCTGTCCTGATCTTCCCATTCTCCTCAGTCGTTCTGTTTTCTCTTTTTCTCCACTTTTCATTTCTCTCTTCCAATCCCATTTCTTTTCACCCGTATTTGGACTTAGATCCTTTGAACTGCATTTCCATGAGCAAAGAAAGAGTTGGGAACAAGGGAGGGGCATTAACTAGTAGGATCTGCAAACTGAGACCCTCCTCTAATTGTGAGTGGACATTTACTTGTCATTATTGAATGCACAATTGTTTCTTCTACCAGAAAACTTCGATGCTTTAAATCTTGAAAGTCTCTCATTTGATGGAAGCCAAGTAATGGTTAACAGAGAGGCACAAGGGACATTCTTGCCCAAACATCCAAGGAACAAGAACTCAGTAGTTAAACCAACACTGGACCCACCCTCAGAAAGAGGACCCAAGGTAAGCTGGCCTTGAAGAGTTGGGCTGGTTACAGGCATGATGGCATCCATTTCAGAGCCCCATGCTGCCAATAAGACTTGAGAGCTGTTTAGAATAAGCAGTACAGATGCTCAGATTTCACCTGGGGGACAGAATCAGACTTAACAGCCAGTTAGTGAACATACTTCAGGCATATGGAGTAGGTAGCAATGGGATGAACAAGGAGCTGGAGTTGTCAGCAAGCTTAGACTTGTCAGGAGGCAGCATCAACACCAGGCCCCAGGCAGGGTGTTCACCCGGGGGAATCTTTTAAGAAACTTGGACTGGCATCCACTATAGATACAAAATCTCTGGCCCCATTTTAATTTCTGAAGGAGAAAAAATCTATGCCAATGAATATCTTCCTTGTTGGACACGATTCATTCATTCATTCATTCACTCTACAAATATTTAGTGAATGTCTACTTTGTGCCAAATAGTGGGCCAGAAGCTGGAGACAAAAGATGAATAAAAAAGTTTTTGTCCTCAAGAAAGTTATTAAGTATCAGAGGAGGTAGGCCAGAAAGTGAGCAATTCTATGTCAGTATTTGACCCCGCAATGGTGGAAATACAAGGCGATTCAGAAACACAGAGGAAGGTCTTAGAAGGCCACGGAAGGCTTCTCCTGGAAGGTAACATCTAGACACAACCTAAAGACAATAAAAGTTAGCCATCCAAGGTGAGGGCAAAGTAAGATAAGAGAGAGGAAAATGTTCTTAACAGAAGGAGTAGCATGTGCAAAGTTCCATATGGTTGGAGTATAGACAGTGGGCAAAAAGTCTGGGGATATAAGCAGGGTCCTTCTGAGTCTTTACAAGTGGATGCAATTCTAGCCCAGAACTATTTCCTTTCACAAATATTTTCTAAGCAAACTACTGCAGAAGTACCTTCAAAAGAAAAAGGGAAAAAAAGTTTACAGCTGGAGGGTTATATCTCCTATGCCTGGGGATACCCATCACCCCTTTAGGAGTATCATGCTAAACACTAAGAATGCAATCTTAGTCCCAATCTCAGCTCTTAAATCACCAATGGGATAGAAATTATCACTTCTAAGATTTCTTATAATGTGATGATTTTCTTTTCCTTCCTTCCTTCCTTCCTTCCTTCCTTTTCTTCCTCCCTCCCTCCCTCCTTCCCTTTCTGGCTGCACATACAGCATATGGAAGTTTCTGGGCTAGGAGTCGAATTGGAGCTGCAGCCAGGGCCTATGCCACAGACACAGCAACACCGGATCCAAGCCACATCTGTGGCTTATGCTGTAGCTTGCAGCAATGCCAGATCCTTAACCAAGTGCAAGGCCAGGGATTGAACCTGCACCCTCACAGGCACTATGTTGGGTTCTTAACCCACTGAGCCACAACAGGAACTTCCTAATAGGATGATTTTCTTGTTACTAACAAAAATCAAAGGGAAGGGAAAAAGGGCCCAACATACCTGTCAGCCTGGACTAGGCGAGAACATGGGCTTCATCATACCCACAGTGTAACAGTGACAGAGGCATCCCACTGAGTGGGTGGTGGGCCAGGACTCTTCCTGTCTAGTTGGAGATGTACAGCCAGATAGAGATGGGAAGACTCTGAAGGAAATGTTACCTTCCTCTGTATCTTCATAAGAGTGGAAAGGTAAGTCTTTTTTTTTTTTTTTTTTTTTTTTTTATTTTCCCACTGTACAGCAAGGGGGTCAGGTTATCCTTACATGTATACATTACAATTACAGTTTTTCCCCCTCCCTTTCTTCTGTTGCAACATGAGTATCTAGACATAGTTCTCAATGCTATTCAGCAGGAACTCCTTGTAAATCTATTCTAAGTTGTGTCTGATAAGCCCAAGCTCCCGATCCTTCCCACTCCCTCCCCCTCCCATCAGGCAACCACAAGTCTCTTCTCCAAGTCCATGATTTTCTTTTCTGAGGAGATGTTCATTTGTGCTGGATATTAGATTCCAGTTAAGTCTTCAAGAAAGTTCTAAAGTATTGGGAACTAAAATAAATAAACGAATGAACAGGTGATAGCATTAGAACTGCACTTGAGTTCATGGAGAAGAGTCAGGGACATTCTATCACCACTTAGAGAACTTCTGTCTTGTTACAGAAGCGCTCAGCTACATGTGTGTCTGAGCACCTATGTCCAGGGCTAGGATTATAAAAACTGAGATCAAAAACAACATGTACAAAGGATTCAAGAGTGGGAGAAAGTTGTCACCCTCCATATCGCTTGTGCCTACCCTGGAGTCAGACAAGAAAGTTATCGTCATCCTGAGCTGTATTCCAAAGAACTCCATGCATAATATTACAAAAAAAAAAAAAAAAAAAAAAAGGAAAGAAAGAAAAAGAAAAAAAAAAACACCAAAGTTGAATCAAAACTGAGGGCTACGGCCATATGAAAGAAAAACAAGCTTCTAATTTACATTCCAAAAATAAGGCATTTTGGCCCTTACATTTTGTCATTTAAAAAGCCTGTTCTGTTGTCTCTACTGAGCTTAAGGTTTTTCTTGGCTATCAAAACAAAGAGGTCTTGTTGACAGAAATAGGCGACAGTGTTTTGGTAAAAAGATTATATACAGAATAATGGTATGAACCTCTATTGTGTAAAAAGAAGACTTAAGAACCTTCCCTGTCTCCAGATGCTCTGGGTTTCTTGCATCAGCCTCAAATACTATTGTCCCTCACTTTGAGGGAACCCTAAACAACTGGATGTAGTCGTGATTTTCTACAAGTTTACAGAGGACACTTTTATAGATGTGACTACACATAATGAAAAGCAATGTCAATCACTGTGTATACATTAACTACAGCTTCGACCCGACCCCCCCCGCCTCCCCCAGGATCAACCACCTGTGGGGTGACCCAAGAGTTTCTCCCCTCTGTGCCTTCCATGATTACAGCGATCCATGGTATTGGATACAGCTGGAACTCATGAACCACTGCTTGAATGGATTTCACCTGGCTCTTGGAAGTTGCATTTACCAGTAATGTCAAAGGCCTGGGCAAAGATGATACAGCCAGTATTAGGCGTGAGTCCATGCCTGGGTGGGCTAGAAATAGGGTGGGGCCTCTGAGGCTCACTTCCAGCAGAAGGGGTAAGAGCTAAGGGAATGTGAATAGTGAAAGTAAATGTAGCGCTGAGTGGAAAAGGGGGGGGCCTTTGGTGGGTCCACACTCTGTGTAAATCCTAAATATTTCTGTAGCTTCTTCAGGCATCAATGAGTAGATGCCTTTTCAGAAGCGAATGAGGCTTTAGCTGAAAGGTTCCATCATCTATGGCCCAAGTCAGGCCAACTTTTGTTCACTGAGCTCATTCCGTGTGTTCTTTGTTCTTTCAAAATCTGTGTCCTCACTATAAGAACCCCACCTGTGCTTAGCCATTGACTTTATGTGTGTGAAAGAGAGAAGGGAGCTCTATTTGTTGTGCTCATGAGGAGAGGGGAAGAATCACAAACAGGAACCTGGCATGGAGACTCAATGATGCACAGACCACAGACGGCCCTCTTAACTCTTGCTCTTTGGGTCCAGCAGTGACCATGATATACTACAAAATAGGAGGCAGAGGTACTGGGAATGGAGTGAGAAGAGACTCTGGGAAATGGGCTAGAAAGTCAGGGGTGCAGGGACAATGTCAGAAGCTTTTTCTATTCCTTTGACGCCCTCCCTCTAAACTGCTTCCTGTCAACTCTTCACCTTGCAGCCGTGGAGAAGCAAAAGCAATCTCTTTAGGAAGTAGAACATATTCTGAGTTAGGAAGGAGGGCATGGCTATCCCTGGCTGGGTTGATTCCAGTTTTCTTCCACCACCTCCCCAACCCAACAGTCTCCATCATCTGCTCTTCGACGTTTTGCCCTGTACACATTCCTAAGAATTCTTAACACAGACCTGACAACTTTTTCCAAAGGGCACTTTTTTTTTTTTTTTTTTTTTTCCTACCAAAGGATCCTTTTCTCACTTCCAAAATCAATCAAAGGCCACACACAAAAAGTTAAAAAGAAATCATAGTATTTTCAGACTAAAGACATAGAAAATAAGGAAAGCCAAGAGCAGTACGTAGAGCATATATAGCAAATGTGAGGATAAATGTGATCTTCATGGTGAGCAGTTAAGAAATTGGGGTGGGGGGGGTAGGGAAGGACTTTGGCTACCTTCCAAGGAGAGAATCATAGATAAAAATCTGAAGCTTGAGATGGAAAGAGGAAGGCAGAGGCAAGAGGAGGAGAAGCAAGGACCGTGTATCTGAGATGAGCGCTTCGGAGACGCCCTGGGTTCCTCTCTGGTTTTGGATATCACAACAATTATCACCCTTCATCCCTACTCTATGAAGTGAGTACTGATTAATCAATGACTCATTGAGTGTCTCCTGAATGATTGGGGATAGTTGGGAAAGCAAGGCTGGTAATAGGGAAAGTTAATTAATAGGACAAGACAGAAGATAATAAGTGAGAAGAGAGAGGTTCAGGCAGCTCAAACAGGCGAATATTTCACTGGGATGTGAGCAGCCACCCTGTGAACAGGGCACAGCAGAATTAACCTATTGTGAAGTCTGGAGGTGAAGAACTAAGGAAAGAACATGTGTACTGTGATTATCTGGGGGTGATACAGGGATTATAATACTAGCAAAGCTACCTACAAGTGAGGTGCTATGGGGCTTAGTATAAAAATCCAAGCCTGACAGGAGAGAGTGAGGTCATGGGAAAACCATGAAGGAACTAAGCCCCAAGAGGGACAAAGTTGGGCTAGGACAGCAGGGAGAAATGTGCTCATGTGCATGGACAGTGACTTCCTCTGAAGTGTAAATCTGGGATGAAGATCAGACTGTCAGCCCCAGAGGCTGGATGTCCTTCTGCCTTTAGCTACATTACTGTTGGACCCCATCTGTCCTGGTGAGAAGGAAGAGAAAGGCCGGGAAACTCAACTTGTTCCAATTTTGTGGACAGTGAAAGGGTTAGGGGAGAACAGTCTTTTTCTTTCCCTTTGGAAAGTTTGCCTTTAAGTCCAGGAAGCTTGACACCAAGCATTCTGGGCTTGGGGAGTCCCTCTGGACTGGGACTTTTCTATTACAGCAAAGAATCTACAGTTCTAACACAGGTCCTATGGAGCCTTTCAGTTCCACCAGGTCATATACAACTTCTTTTTGGTGGCGGCTCCCCAGTGGCCATCACAGGGCCAAGTGGGCTGCATGTCCTATGGGTGTCTCTCTTTGTCGACTTCAAAGCAGCTATGAGTGTGTCGCCCAGAGGACCACCTTGACCCTTGCATCTCACTTTAGTAGCCTGGCAGCTGCAGCTCTGATTCGACCCCTAGCCTGGGAACCTCCATATGCCACAGGTGTGACAGTAAAAACCAAAAATAAATAATTTAAATAAAAAAATGAGTTTGTGTATGTAAAGCATGGAGAGCAATGTCTAAAACTGAGCAAGTTCTATGCAAGTTCTGGTCTTTTTCTTACTCACTGGACATCCCAGGACATCTGCACGGCTTCTGGCCCATCATTCTCCCTGAATACTCAGGTGCTATCTGGATTCAGCTGAGAACTAAATGTATCCAAGCAGGATTTACTTTACTTTTCTCTAAGTTATCATCCCCATTTTAAGCTCTGTCAATATTAGAAGGAACAGGTAGATAGTAGAGTTCTTTCTCTGCTGTTCCTAATTCACTTAGTCAGTGCTAAGTCCTCCAGTGAAGCATAGCTGTGACCTTTTAATTTTTTTTAGATAGCAGCTTTACTGAGATATAATTCACCCATTTAAAGTATACTGTCAATTTTTTGGGGGGGCTGCACCCACAGCATATGGAGGTTCCCAGGCTAGAGGTCTAATTGCAGCTACAACTGCTGGCCTACACCACTACCACAGCAACAACAGATCGGAGCTGCATCTGAGACCTACACCACAGTTCACAGCAATGCCAGATCCTGAACCCATTGAGCGAAGCCAGGGATCAAACCTGCAACCTCATGGTTTCTAGTCAGATTTGTATCCGCTGTGCCACAATGGGAACTCCCTGTCAATGGCTTTTAATATATTCATAGAATTGTGTGATCATCACCACTGACTAATTTTAGAATATTTTCATTACCCCAAGGAGAAGCCCTCCCCATTTTCCCCCAAGCTCTCCAGGCTTAGGCAACCACTAATCCACTTTCCATATCTACAGATTTGCCTATTCTGGACATTTTATATAATCCTCTATTTTTTTCTAAAGAGGCTAAACTCTTCTTTCACTTATCGTTAATCTATTTCCCTGTTAATCTATTTCCTTAAAATACTGAGCCACAGGACTAGGCCCATAGCAGACATCCAACAAATGTTATGTTGAATGAAAACCAAAACATGGGTTCAATGTATTTAAGCATATGTTTTCATACTTTTATCTTTGGATCTTCTTGGTCCAAAGCAAGTTTGGGAAATAAATCAGGAGAAGTGGTGGTGTTGTCTTTCTAAGACATAAAAAAGCTTAGCTGAGTCTCCTCAAAGTGAAATTCTAGTGCAGTGGTTCTCAAACCTGGCTGTACCTTAGTGTCACCCAGGAAACAAAAGCACTGAACCTCCCCAGCCCCCACCCCCAAGGTTTTGATTTACCAGTCTGGTGTAGGGCCCATCAGTATCTTTTAAATGTTCCCCAATTTTAAATATGATTCTATGAACAGCCAGGGTTGAGAACTCTTGTTCCAATGGAAACAACTGTTCTAAGCAAGAATAATTTGTTGAATTCCATCCATGCGCAGAATGATACACAGCCCAAGTTTTCAATCCTGTCTTCAGGGAAATGAATCTGAATTTTAAAGAAAGCAATAAAAACCAGAATATTCATTTCATAAAAATTTTCTTTAGAGCCAACATTACTATTAGACTGAACCATATGAAATTGCTGATATTTGACTGTCTTGAGCTATGAAATGGAAATTTCATACCAAACCAACTGAATGCATTTATTTAATGATATAAGGTACATATAATACTTCATCTGAACCATCATTTTACTTATTCACCTATGCATCTTCTTTGTGTTTCACATACTTTTAAAAAAGAACATTTGAAGCTTTATTAAATATATATTTCTGGTAAAGGATGGAAAATAAATTAGCCATTAAGGAACATAAGCATGATAACCTACAGATAAACACCAACTCTATAGACAAGTCTCACTTTTGCCACTCATTATTTCTGGAAAGACCATTATAAAGCAGATTGTTATACAGCAAGTTATATTTTCCCATAGGAAATCTTTTATGATTTGAGATTGTGTTCCTGACTAGACATCACATAAATCAGAGATATGATCAACAACAGGTCACAAAAGCAAAGCTGCAATAGCTATAAACCTCTATAAACCTTTAAAATAATAAATTATTCAAGCACCTTAAAATGTCACAATTATATTTTACAGCATATTGATTATTATACTGCAATTGTGAAAAGGACTTTAGCACTATCCATCAAAATTCAAAAAGTGCACATTCTCTAATCCACTACTAATGGTCTTTCCTAGAGGAGGAAAACTGGCCCCATCTGCTCCCCTGTTTCAGGACCAAGTATAAGGGTTTCGGCCTAGACCCGACCCTGCACAATCTCTCTTCTGACCGGGCTGTGCCCTCAGGGCTCTGGACCATTCCTCTGCCTCCTCACCTGAGGCTCAGCTACTTCTACCTGCGAGCTCTGCTGCCCTCTGTTGCAAGGACAATCCTGTTCTGAGTCAGCAGGAATTTAAGAAGCTTTATTCTTTGATTCAGCCTCCACAATGTCTAGTTTAGTGCATCTGCTTTCATTCCCATCTCAGGCTGGGAAGTCCTGCTTCTTCCTCCTTCCTGTGACCAGAACTGTACGAATCTCATTCCTTCTGGGACTTGTTGCTTGCCCAACTTCTTCCTCACTCCTCTGCCTGCAAGTCCTCTCCTTGAATCCCGCCTACTGGTCTCTCTGGTCTTTCGTGCACCACACAAAGGGGTGGGAATTTGGGAAAGTATGTACATGATTCCAGACTAGCCATTTTGTCCCCAGAGGACATTTGGTGATACGTGGAGACATTGTTGGTTGTCACAATCGAAGACACGCTACTGGCATCTAATGGGTAGAGGCCAAAGGTGCCACCATAACCTAGAAGGCACCAGGCAGCTCCTGCAGCAAAGAATTACCCAACCCTGAACTGACTGAGGTTGAGAAACACTGTTCTAGAGAAATAAAACTGCAGCACTACCAACCAAATCAAATCAAACATTACCAACAAAGAAGGGTAATGCTTCTGTTTCTGGTTAAAAGAAACTTCTTCCCTACAATTATAAAAAATTCATGCATAACTCTCCCAGACTTCAAGAAATACTACAAAGCCACAGTCATCAAAACAGTGTGGTACTGGTATCAAAACAGACAGACAGACCAATGGAACAGAATAGAGAATCCGGAAATAAACCCTGACACCTATGGTCAATTAATCTTTGACAAGGGAGGCAAGAACATAAAACGGGAAAAAGAAAGTCTATTCAGCAAGCATTGCTGGGAAACCTGGACAGCTGCATGCAAAGCAATGAAACTAGAACACACCCTCACACCATGCACAAAAATAAACTCCAAATGGCTGAAAGACTTAAATATATGACAGGACACCATCAAACTCCTAGAAGAAAACATAGGCAAAACACTCTCTGACATCAACATCATGAATGTTTTCTCAGGTCAGTCTCCCAAAGCAATAGAAATTAGAGCAAAAATAAACTCATGGGACCTCATCAAACTGAAAAGCTTTTGCACAGCAAAGGAAACCCAAAAGAAAACAAAAAGACAACTTACAGAATGGGAGAAAATAGTTTCAAATGATGCAACTGACAAGGGCTTAATCTCTAGAATATATAAACAACTTATACAACCCAACAGCAACAAAACCAATCAATCAATGGAAAAATGGGCAAAAGACCTGAATAGACATTTCTCCAAAGAAGATATACAGATAGCCAACAAACACATGAAAAAATGCTCAACATCGCTGATTATAAGAGAAATGCAAATCAAAACTACCATGAGATACCACCTCACATCAGTCAGAATGGCCGTCATTAATAAGTCCACAAATAACAAGTGCTGGAGGGGGTGTGGAGAAAAGGGAACCCTCCTGCACTGTTGGTGGGAATGTAAACTGGTACAGCCACTATGGAGAACAGTTTGGAGATACCTTAGAAATCTATACATAGAACTTCCATATGACCCCACAATCCCACTCTTGGGCATCTATCCGGAAAAAAACTCTACTTAAAAGAGACGTGCACCCACATGTTCATTGCAGCACTATTCACAATAGCCAGGACATGGAAACAACCCAAATGTCCATCGACATATGATTGGATTCGGAAGATGTGGTATATATACACAATGGAATACTACTCAGCCATAAAAAAGAATGACATAATGCCATTTGCAGCAGCATGGATGGAACTAGAGAATCTCATCCTGAGTGAAATGAGCCAGAAAGACAAAGACAAATACCATATGATATCACTTACAACTGGAATCTAATATCCAGCACAAATGAACATCTCCACAGAAAAGAAAATCATGGACTTGGAGAAGAGACTTGTGGCTGCCTGATGGTAGGGGGAGGGAGTGGGAGGGATCGGGAGCTTGGGCTTATCAGACACAACTTAGAATAGATTTACAAGGAGATCCTGCTGAATAGCATTGAGAACTTTGTCTAGATACTCATGTTGCAACAGAAGAAAGGGAGGGGGAAAAACTGTAATTGTAATGTATACATGTAAGGATAACCTGACCCCCTTACTGTACAGTGGGAAAAAAAAATTCATGCTGATCATAGAAAAATTAGAAAATAAAAAGAGCAAAAGATTGCATGTAACACCCTATTATTGTATATTTTTACATAGTTGTGACTTTATCAGATACAATTTATTTTCTGCTTTTCTTGCATAATACGACAACCAAGCATTTCTCCATATTACTAAAAGACATTGCTTTTTGTTGTTGCTTTGTTTTTGCTTTTTAGGGCCACCCCTGTGGCATATGGAAGTTCCCAGGCTAAGGGTCCAATTGGAGCTGCTGATGCCAGCCTACACCAGAGCCACAGCAATGTGGCATCCAAGCCATGTCTGGATCTCACTGTGGCTCACAGCAACACCAGATCTTTAACCCACTGAGTGAGGCTAGGAATTGAACTTGCATCCTCATGGATACTAGTCAGGTTCGTTACTGCTGAGCCATGAGGGTAACTCCTAAAAGACATTGCTTTCATTGTGACATTCTTGCCAAAAACAAACCACAGTGTAATGAAACCTTTTCTTATTAGTGTAATTTTCAGTTGTTTCCAGATTTCCACTATTATAAAATCTGTTGTGATATACATACTTATGCATGAAACTTTTTCTAAATGGGTGGTTATTTCCTGGCTGAATTTTAGAAAAGATCTATATTCCTCACATAATTTTTGAAATACAAACAGGATTTGTAAAAACATTCTAACATCAATACTCATGTGAAACATACTTCAAACCTTCAACTTAGAGTGTCTCCATTTGAGGAACATCAAAGGAGCCAGAAAAAAAAAAAAATTGCAGAACTTTGAATAGAGCAGTGCAGTGGATCATGAGAACAAGAATAAAAGGTCTTGTGATTTTTGGCACAGACATAGCTAATATGCCCTTAAGATGGCAGGATTTGCTGGTTACAGGAGCAAAATTATTTTATTTAGAATATCTTTCTTATGAGCACAAGGCCATTTTTTAATTTATTAAAGCAGTTTAGGTATTTAATTTAGTTTAATTTTTGGTTGTATTTTCTCTTTATCTCAGGTTTTTAGACTTTTGGAATGCAAATTTTTGATAAACACCATGACAGCTGTTGTTGGAATAAACTCAGAACATTTTGAAACAAGAATAGGTCAAAGATAAGTTTTTTTTTTCCCGAAGATAATATTTTTTTCCCACCCAGGTGATGACAGTATGGCTACAGTGAAGTCGAAGTTAAACTCTCACTTTCTTCCTTCTCCTGGATTCAAAGGAAAATCTACAAGTGTACATAAAACAAAGCAATATGTCTTGATGTGTAAACTTTCAGGGATGGTAAGAAGTTGGAAATGAGAAGACTCTTGTTTCTACTTCTCTTTGCCACCAGCAAGGCCCTGGCTTTGTCATTTGAAGTGTTCAATTTCAAAAAAAGGAAGACTATCAAATATGAAACGGTACACGGGAAGTGTTTTTGGAGGTATAGCGTACTTCTCTAAATGCAATAACAGTACAAAGAGGTTGTTAGTGTGAATTCCTGTGTATTGTCCTTTATGATGTCAACCCAAGTATGGTTAAGGACAGAAAAGTTAATCAGGCAACACGTGGGGCTGGAAAGAAGCAGGAAGAGGTATGTCTGGGGAAAGAATTAATGGTTCAGAATCAGGTATCATGACAGGCATCAAATCCTCATCCAAGTCACAGGTCTAGGAACCAAGGTATTAGCAATGATGATAAGAGGCATCAAAACAACATATACCAGCAGCAACTATGACCACTCACACCACTGTTTGAGGGTTTGCCTCCGTGTAAGCCCTCTGCTAAGTACGTTACTGCATTATCTCAGTCAATCCTCATAACTGCCCAGTAGGAGTGGTTATAGAAACATACACAAGACAGGCTTAGAGAGGAGTTCCGAGTAATATAAAATCTTACAGGAACAGAGATTTAAAGCTGTTTTCTGACTCAGAACTCAAGGGAAAGATCAGGAAAGAGTAGGAGTCAAATAAAGAGGCCAGGGACAGCACTGAGGAATCATGAACCTGTAAGGCAGGCTGAGCTGAGGCTGAGGCCTCCCTGACCTTTCCTCCTGGACAAACAGCTGGAAAAGCTCTCGGAGGCCCAGGGCTACGGCTGAGCTCAGACCTTGCCTGTGGCAGAGTCCAGCGGGGGCCAGGAGGTCTTACAAACTGACCGGGATTGTTCCTCCAGTAAAAGACAACAATTCTTGCTACTGCACTGCCCTCTCTTCCCTCCCCTCCCCCATGACCAGGGTCGGAATGGACTAGGAGGCCAACAGGCTCTGGCCTGCACCATGGAGAGAAGCAGCACTGGAGCCTTGGTTTCCAGGTAACATGTACCACAGTGGGTTAGCTTCATAGTCCATTCAAGCCCAGAGCTCACCTCCAACAGGGAAATCAAATGCAATGACTTGTCAATTTTTTTTTAATAACAAAAAAGTATTTTCAAGAGAAATCTCATGTAGAAGCCCAGAATTTATAAAAGATAGGAAGTAGAGAGATTCTGGTTTAAACAGAGATGAAGGAAGCCCAGAATGCAACTCATTCCACCCACCCCCACCCCAACCTAAACACTTTCTTGGACACCAACAGGAATAGCTAAGGACCCCAAACCTTCTAAATTTCTTTAGAAATCCAGTAGCAAGTCATTACCATGTCGTTTCCTAAAACCTTTTTCAAAAATCTATTTTTCCATCTGCACCACACTTGTGGCTACAGAGACCACTACTTTCTTGCCACTTTCAGAAGTACCTTTCTTTTGTCCTAAACTCACTCTGCTCTAACTTCAAGAGATATCTTTTCTTCCTAGTAGTTACGCTAGGACGTCTATTTATGACTTTAGAAACTTTGTTCACATCCTCCTCCTTTTTCCAGACAGAACATTCCTAATGTTTAGTCTGTTCTCACTGGAGGATTAAATGCAATAGTGTATGTGTAAAGGACCAGCAAGGGAGGTGGCATAAAGGAGAGGGTCAGCGAGCATCGGGCCTTTATCCTTCCTTTTCCATCTCTATCATTTAAAGGCTCTTTTCTAGTTTTTCCTTTCACGTAACCCTTTGTTTGTTTCTTTTTTTTTGCTTTTTAGGACCGCACTCGCGGCATATGGAGGTTCCCAGTCCAGGAGTCAAATCGGAGCTATAACTGCCGGCCTATGCCACAGCCACAGCCACAGCAACACAGGATCTGAGCCGCGTCTGGGACCTACACCACAGCTCACAGCTCATGGCAACGCCAGATCCTTAACCCACTGAGCGAGGCCAGGGATCAAACCTGCAACCTCATAGTTCCTAATTGGATTTGTTTTCGCTGTGCCACGATGGGAACTCTGCTTTGTTCCTTTCTTAATCACAGTCATTGCTGTGTTCCAAATAAGGCTGGGCAAGATGACGAGGTCATCTTTACCTACCCAGCCAAATACTGATACCACAAAATTGCAAGCGTCACCCCAACTAGCACCATGGGACCTGTCATCATCACAGCCGGGAACACTAAGTTCACTCTTCTCTATGTAGTCTCCAAGTTCCCTTGCTAGGAAAATTGTAACAAAGAAACATTGGCCTGAATGAGGATCTTTATTAGGTTGTTGCATAACTGACGGAGGGAGAGACAGAGGCAGAGAAAGCCCACAGAAGTGAGAAGTGAGCGAGCAGGGAGGGTTTGATTTTAGTCAAGCAGTGTGGAAAGAAGAAAGAACTTTCTTCTGCAGAAAGAGAAGCACGAGAAGCAGTGAAGAGGCATTCTCAGAGAGGATAGGAACTGTCAGGAAGGGAGCTAGCTAGCTCTTACTTCCTGACCTTGTACTTGGAGGTAAGAAAAATCACAGGGAACTATTAGCAGAAGGATAAATTGGCACAACTTTTCAAGGGGACAGTTTATCAACATTCATTGCAGTCTTGAGTGTATATATCCTAAAAATTCAGCAACCACATTTTTTAGGAATCTGAACTTACAGAGATATTAATATTGCACAGAGATGTTCAGAAATGTTCATTCTGGCACTGTTCCTTTAGGAAGCGACTGACTGAATAAATTATGGTGTAGCTGTACAGTGAATAGCAGGCAACAGTGAAAAAGAGTATGGTAGCAATATATGCACTAACATGAAAAGATCTAAAAAAATACAGGACATGAATAAGGCAAGTTGTAATATATATAAAATATGAGCCATTTTTAGTTTTAAAGTTATGTAACTATTTATGTAAACATAAGAAAGCTATCTAAGAGGATACATATGGATTATTTCAATTTTTTGGCAAGAAGGACAATTGTCACTTTTTACTTTAGGTATTTCTAGACTGTGGGAATTTGTAATGAAAAATTAACAGGAAAGCTAGCTATAGTACAGTGGTTATACACATGTGGTGTGAAGCTGTACCATCCAAGTTTGAATCCCAGCTCTGCCTCATCCTAGAAGTGACAGGTAATTTAATCTGTGACTCAGTTTCCTCATTTGTAAAATGGCAATAATGACAGTACTCATATTATAGGGTTGTTGTGCCAATTAAATGAGTTAACACACACAAAGAGGTTAGAAAAGGCCTGACATATAGCGAATACTCCATAAATTATTGGCCTAAAAAAAGGATATATCTTAAAGAAAAAAAAATTACCAGAAGAAAGAAGGGAAAAAGGTGGGGAAAGAAAGATTAGTGACGTATTAAAAAGGGCCTCAAACACTGGGCTAAGGAGTGAAAATCAATTTATTCAGTAAGAACTGAAGAGTCATTTATTCACTGAAAAAATATTGTGTGCCTTCACGTGCCAGATACCGTTCTACATGACTGGGACACACCAGTGAATGAAATGAACAACAGCATTTTGGAAACGGTCTGATGTAATCAAGACTGGCCTTCTGGGTATGATGACTATGCGTCTTAAAAGCGTTTTGTGTGTGTTTGGGGGGAGGTGATCAGGAAGACCAGGGCTGTCAGTGAGGAGGCCACTGCATTGTTTGGGCCACGAGGGCCTGATACACAAAAGGGATTCTAGGCCGGAGTCCAGAAGAGGTATCCAAAGCCTGAGTGGACAGGCAGGAAATCCCAGTGTTGGCGAGGTGGCTGAGCCTGGAGGGGTCAGGCTGGGAGCTGTGGGTCAGAGAACCTCCGAACATCAGCTTTTTAGAGTTTCATCTCAGCACCGGCCAACTCACTTGGCCTGCATTTAGGTGACCTGGTTCTAGTCCCACATTTATCACCATTGACTGGAGGGGCTCTGGAGAATGAAACTTCTCTGGGCCTCAGAATCCTCATATAAAATGAACTGTCCCCCCTGATGATCTCCAGGGCCCCTGTCGACTCTAACATTCTAGAGTTTTCATGTCATCCCACTGAGGCAAATGGAGGGGACTTCCCTTCCTATTACCAGCGTATTCTGTACCAGAGTCAAAAGAGAAACCTTTAAAACACAGGATTCAGATGTGCAGGATAATGTATGAGAAGACTGTTTACATTCACTTCCTTTTTGAGAAAGCACATATTGAATTTAAGCCAAATGTACATGTCAAGGTTTGAAAACAGGTTACTCAACTCATTTCTTCCCACACATGCAGCTGTTCTAAAGTATAAACTATACTCATCCAATAAAGCCATCATCTGTTCTATAAAGAATATGAACATTCACCTGGCCCTTATTTTTAGAGGAAGAGGTCAAATGCACAAGGGGTGAGATGCAGTTGAGTCCACTGTACCTGATGCAGACAGGGGCTGAAGGTGAATTATAAAATGTAATATCTGAACTTGTGGGTATTTCAATGAGATGGCTTGGAAGAGCAAAAGAAATAAATTACTGAATATCAGAGTGGCAAAACAGAAGCTGCAAAAAGCCGTTTCATTTGTCCATTCATTCAACAGATCACTCTCACAGAATAAATCACCAAAGTAAACAGACTCTGACTCATTTCCCATTGCTTGTTGGAGTTTGGTTCTTTTTTCCCCTCCAGGGTCATGGAATGCGTGAACTTCAGGCTTACTCTCTGTGTGAGAAAAGCCCTGCATGAGGATAATCAACTCTTTGTTAGAAGAAATTGTAACTTTCTATTACCCACGAGTAGTGGGCACCGAAGCCAGGATGCCTGAGCCTTGATCCCAGCTCGCCAACCCCTAGCTAAGTGACTTTGAGCAAACAACTACTAGGCTCCTTCCTGCCTCTGTTTCCCCCTCACAGCGTTGTGATGAGGATGTTACTATTCCCACGTTGTTTGGAACAGTGCCTGATGTACAGTAATCACTATATATGTGTTTATAAAATAAATCTTAGTTGCCAGAGGCAACACCAGGCAGCTGAGAGCAGCCGCACACTGGTTCTCTTAAAGGACACTTCCTCTCTGCTCATGCTACTCACACATAAAAGTACCAAGGAAAGTCATACATTAGACAAGACAAGGATCAGCTGTACTTTGTGTTTCCTTAGGAAGGGCTGGGAGGAATTTACATAGAAAAATCTCCTGCCAGGACTGCTGAAATCAAAATTACTCTTCTCTTTAAAAACAAGATATGAGTTTGTTGGTAGAGACGAAATTAGAATGCTTTGGCATGGTGCCCACCAGCCTCAGAGTCTGTAATTTCAACCAACTGTTTCCTTGAGTTATTTGAACCAATTTTATTCTTAGCTGTTCCAGTGTGTGAGGGATTGAGGGTGTGTGTGTGTATGTGCACATGTACACACACATAGTAGGGGGAAAGGGTGATAGTTCAGGTAAGACAACATAGCTTGAATATTGCAGTTTAGGTCATTTCACCTCCAACACTTCAAGTTGTTACTTACAATAAAGAAATGAACTTCTTGAGCCTCCATTACTGCAATTACCGGAAATGAAGAATGGTCTTGAACAACTGGTCTTTTGGGTGCTGTTTTCTGGATTAGTACCTATTATTCAAAGTGGCTGGTCCTGCTGTATAGCACTAGGAACTATATTTAGTCACTTATGATGGAGCATGATAATGTGAGAAAAAGTAATATATACATGTATGTCTGACTGGGTCACTTTGCTGTACAGTAGAAAACTGATAGAACACTGTAAACCAGCTATAATGGAAAAAATAAAAATCATTAGGAAAAAAACAAAAACAAAGTGGCTGGGATAATTTGTTTTCATATGGATTGCCATCGTGAAGGCCAACTAAGACAAGACCTCAGGGTATCTGGCAGCACAAGTAATTAAGAGTAAACCTTGGATTCGGGCCCCAGTTCAAGCTCCAACTTTGACACTTCTTAACTTGTGACCTTGAAAAAAATCTTTGAACCTCTCTAAGCCTCAGTTTGTCTGTCTATAAAATGGTGATAAAATGACAGCATCTGTCTTATCAGGTGCTTGTGAGGAATAAGTGAGAATAGTCAAGAAGCACTCAGCATGGTGCCTGGCAGTCAGTGCTCTTTAAACAGCGGATTTCACAAGAAGAGCTGTTCATGTCCCCAAGTGCCCCGGTGAGATCGCAGGTGTATTCATCTTTGGGTTGTGCTGGGCAGCTTATTAGCTGGTTTTTCTATTTGCTTTTAAAATTTCCAGTGAGAACTCTTTTAAAATGTGCTATCTGCCTCCTCTACTATTTTTCTTCTTTGCGGTGTTTTTTTTTTTTTTCTTTTAAGATTGCAAAACAAACCAGCTATTTTAAAGTGTGTCTGAGTGCTTGCCTATTATTCATCAGAAGAGATTCCAGGGCTCTTTGTAGGAAGATATTTCATGGCGGGATGCTTTATTCAAGGAGCTGCCTGTTCCGTTCTTTCTTCCCTCTAGACAGCCCCTGGAGGTGGCCAGACTGGGGGCTCTGAGAGCTGAGTGCAAGGCAGAGGAATGGAGAGTTGGTAAGAGCCAGTGTTCTGTCCTTGGCCCTTTCAACAACTAGCTGTGTGACTTTAGACAGATCACTTAAACTCCCCAGACCTGTACTGTCTTCATCTGTGATAGGAGATGAACAACAAAAAAAGACAATTCCTCCAGGACAGCAGATAGTATAAACATTGTGCTCTTCACTAGTTACCAAAGAAATGCAAACTATAGGAATACAAAGACATCATTATTAATATTATTAAAATAATAAAATAATAATAATAATAATAATAATAATAATAATAAAGTAAAATAATAAAAATTTAAAAACAACACCACTGGAGTTCCCATTGTGGCACAGCGCAATTGAATCCGACTAGGAACCATGAAGTTGAGGGTTGGATCCCTGGCCTCGCTCAGTGGGTAGGGGATCCGGCATTTCTGTGAGCTGTGGTGTAGGTCAAAGACACAGCTCGGATCCCGAGTTGCTATTGGTGTAGGCCGGCAGCTGTAGCTCTGATTTGACCCCTAGCCTGGGAACCTACATATGCTGCAGAGGCGGCTCTAAAAAGCAAAAAATAAAAATAAGAAAATGAAAACAACATTGCTTATTTTTTAGCATCGTTGGAAACATAGCACATTGGTACAACTGCAAGGGACTGGGAAAAAACCATATTGTGATGGAGTGGAATAGGATGGTCACAGGTAGTTGTAGAAGTCCCAACAGGGAACCATAGAGAGAGAGAGACCTAGGGAATTTTGGGAGACCACTGTAAATTAATAATCGCTCAGGAAAGCCGTCAGAACAAAGCAGACTCACCTCAAATAAAAGCATGAGAGATATGCCTCAGGTCATTTACCCTTACGACCAAGGGCAGGAGTTTAAGGACCAACGTTCTGCTGATGTGAATAAGCACCCTGACAGTCCTATTCGACCTTAAAGGGTCAAATACTCTCTTATTGGTTACGAAGGAGGAGCTGCTACTTGAAGAAAGAGGAAGAAAGAGGAAGAGGTGGTCTTTTCCCACTCTCCACTTCCCTTCGATTATAAAACTATAGCCCACCTGATCCTGGGGCAGAGCCTCCTTGCTTGCCTGCCTGCATCTCTCACAAGCGTCCTAACATAATAAATCTATTTCTTGCCTATCACTTTGTCTCTCACTGAATTCCTTCTGAGCTGAGGCACAAAGAACCTGAACCTCAGTAAGCCCAAGTGATTCTAGGGTGAGTGATTCTAATTTAAAAGCTGGGTTCAAGTTAGGTTAAAATCCCAATCTGGGTTCCGGCTAGGTTCAAGTCATGTGTTGTCGGTTTCAGTGTCTCATGAAAGACAAGGAGGTTAATTTAGGTGTGAATCCTCACCCCTGCAACTCACTCGTTTTGAGGCCCAAACATTTTAAGATTCCACTGCCTCATCGGAGGGAAAAATGGGTAAAATGGAGATAATAAAGATAATGCCTACTTGCTGGGATGCTGCGAGGTTTGGAAATAATGTAGATAACAGATCGAGCTTAAGATCTGGAATATGACAGATGCTGCTATTGCGGCAAAGATGATACTGAAGAAATGATGTTGAGGACGCCTGATCCTGCCTGGCTCATACTATAACGCTGCTGGAGAGGAGACCTAGTTCTCTCTTCTTCTCTGGATTTCTTGTCAGCATCTAACTTCTCAGCAGGCAGGGCAGATAACTGCTCCGCTGAGGCCCCACTCACCCAGTCTCCTAAGGGATTCCGACCTATGGCCTCAGAGGTCCCCAGGCAACTGCAAGTCCGCGCCCCACACTAATATGATCTAAAACACACGCACACACTCACACACATACCACACTGCATGTCAGATGCCAGTCCTGCCTCTGGCCTCTCAGGTGGGACCCCTCCAGTGCCTGCACACAGAGCAGGGAGTTCACTTTTATCCTGTGACCCACAACCTTCAAGCAGACACAAGCCAGCGCCTCCTGAGAGCTCAAGCTCTCTGACACATCTGTGGCAACCATCACCGTGAACATCTTCTGTGCCAGTCTCTGGTCACTATATTTACCAAGCAACTCACCCCACCTGAGGGATGCCCTCAGTCCCTTTTCTCAAAGACCCATTTGCTTCTGAGGAGGGTGTTTCTCTTCTTCCTCAGATTTCTCTTGTGATTCATCTCTTGTTTTTCAGTAATCCAAGCTCAGCATTCACTTGACTTGCCAGAGCCTTTATCTACTCAATATCAAAGAGGTCTCTTCTCAAATGTTTCTTTGAATTCTTACTCAATACCAGGTTCTGTTCCTGTTCCCATTTTGCAACCTAATAAGGACTGAAATTTGTTTTCAGTAGTTACTTGATTTTTTTTTTTCTCAGCTTTAAAAATAATTTCAGAGAACCATAGAACTGAAGTACTGACAGGAACTTATGAGTCCTTGCTTCATTCATGAAAACACTGAGGGCTCTGGCAGTCAGCTCTACGGGGTCACACAGTCACTCAGGAGAGAGAAAGCAGACCACAGACTCCTAGGAGGTGCTCCTTCTACTTCCCAGCCTGTGCCATGCCTTTCTTTGGTTAACCAGGTCTGGTCGGCATGGGGAGGCTTCTGACAGACAATGACTACATTTCTCTCCATGGAGAGACTGGTGGGGCCCAGCAGCACTGCACAGTATCTCCTCCCAGGTGTCCCAAATCCATCACAGATTCATTCCTCTCTCTTACTTCCAGGCTTTTGTAAATGCTCTGTCTTCTTCCTGATAACTCCTACCCAGTCACGTTCATTCTCTAGGTGCCATCTCCAAGAAGCTCATCTGAGCCTCCCCACAGGGAATCATCCCATGTGCTGTGTCCCTGGCACTGTATGCCATCTCTCCAAGCTGGGTATTGCTCACTAACTCGAAACAGATCATTACCTATTTACACCTTCCCACACTCTCCTTCACTCAGAGGCCCCTCACCCTCCTTCATACCCACCCTCAGAGCCCTTCTCTTTCCTTCACTCAGAGATCCCTCTCAACCTCCCCCACCCAGAGCCCCTCACCCTCCCTCCCCCAGATCCCCTCACCCTCCCTCCCTCACAGCCCCTCACTCTCCCTCACCCTCCCTTACCCTCCCCCACCCAGAGCCCCTCACCCTCCCTCCCTCACAGCCCCTCACTCTCCCTCCCTGACCCAGAGCTCCCACCCTCCCTCACCCTCCCTCCCTCACGGCCCCTCACCCTCCCTCACCCTCCCTTACCCTCCCCCACCCAGAGCCCCTCACCCTCCCTCACTCACAGCCCCTCACTCTCTCACACCTTGTTTACTCAGAGCCCCCTCACCGTCCCTCACTCAGCTGGAGCTCCCTGCTCCTGAGTCACACCTTTTCTCATCTAGGGCTCTCATTCCTAACCTCGTGGCTTAGGAACTTGGCTTTTGACCCAGTGTGACCCAGAGTTCTGAATTCCCTTCAGGGTGTGATGGGAGGGAAGACTGTGACCTCAGTATCAGCAGAAAGGCGATATAGATGTGGTAATGGAATAACTCTGGATCTTAGACTTTTCTAAGACTTTTCCCACATTATCTCATTTAATTCTCCAAACAACCCTGAGATTTAAGTCCTTTAGGTTCTCCATTTTACCTAGGAAGAAACAAGGAGACGCAGAGTTCACAGACAGGTGAGTCAGTGGTTGTTCTAAAGTTCACCTAGAATACCAGACTCTTAACCATTGCCTCTTTCTGTAATTTCCTACAGTCTTCTTAAAGAGGAGGGGTGTATACTTGTGATCTCCCTGACCATTTAAGCACTCACCTGTATGAACAGGACAACTAGAAAGTTTAAAGTGGCTATTTCTTTTTTTTTTTTTTTCTTTTTTTTTCTTTTTTATCTTTTTAGGACTGCAACCAAGGCATATGGAGGTTCGAAGGCTAGGGGCCTTCTCAGAGCTACAGCTGCTGGCCTAGGCCACAGCCACAGCAATGCCAGATCAAAGCCAAACCTGCGACCTACACCACAGCTCATGGCAACGCTGGATCTTCCATCCACTGAGCGAGGCCAGGGATGGAACCTGCGTCCTCATGGATACGGTCGGGTTTGTTTCTGCTGAGCCACACGGAGAACCCCAAAATGGGTATTTTAACATGCCCTTCTGTCAGGTCTCCCTGGTTGGCTTACTCCCATCCTGAAATGCACTTTTACCTCCTATGATGGTCAAATATCCCCCAAGTCCTACCTGCCTCCTCCTCACGATGAGGTCTTCAGCCCAAGTTAAATTCTTCACCCTCCATACTCTTAACTATGTTTACGGATGGTTCTGCACAATGTAAGACTTCACAAAATTGTCCAACTACTAGTATGCTAATTTATTATTTTATAACAATCATGAAAATAAATACTTTTTAAAAAATGAAAAAATGTAAAATTGAAATATAGTTGATTTATAATATTGTGTTAGTTTCAAGAATATAGCATAGTGATTCAATTTTTTTTTCTTTTTGCAAACTACATTCCATTATAGGTTATTACAATATGTTGGGTGTAATTCCCTGTGCTATACAGTAAAATTTTGTTGCTTACCTATTTTATATATAGTAGTTTGTTATCTGTTAATCCCATACTCCTAATTAATCCTTCCTTCCATGATTTTTTATGTGGGTGAGTCTGTTTCTGGAAACAAATACTTTGAACATTCGCTATCTGCTAAATATATTTTTCTTGTTTACTTTTCATGAGAATTCTATAAAATGGATATAATATCTCCCTACTTACAAATAAGGACACTGGTCTTGATTAACTTGCTTGAGAAAAAGTAACACATCCCAGCAGTTTAGAGAGTGAGCTCTGGATTAGTCTGCCTGGGTTCAAATCCCAGTTCACTACGTAGGTAAATGGGCAAAAACAGCTTCTGTAAGCCTCAGTTTTGCGATCTATAAAATGGGGTTGCTGAGAGCAATTTCATGTGCTTGATGTGCTGAGCACAGGGCTGGCAAATAGTAAAGTGCCCAGTGATTATAAGGACTTAATATTATTAGGAAGAAGTAAAACTTAGAGTCAGCTCCTTATTGTCTCACCAGGGGCCCATGTTGTCTGTTTTTCATATATTCCTGAAGTAGGCAGAGTTTACTGTCCCTATTTTAGAGATGAGGAATTAGGTTTAGAAAGGTGGAAGTGACTTGTTTATGATCACACAGCTGTTAAGTGTCAAGGCTGGCATGTGAGCCAAGTGCAGCTTTACTTCCCAACACAGGCTGCCTTTGTGAATTCTCCAAATTTCATGTAATTTTCTGCCTTCCAAGTGAGTGATAAGCTCCTCAGAGCCAAGCAAAGACACTTTGACTTTCCTTGCATTTTTCAAATGGCCTGGCACAGCATCACACACGCTATGCTCTGAGTATCCAACTGGTAAAGAAAATACTAGCTGTCCTTGCTCAGCCTGGCACTCAGTTAATTCTTTAAAACCGTGAAACATCAGCCATGATGGTGGAGACTCCTAAGACCTATGAAATACAAGAGAGATAGTTCCAGAGTAATCTAACAACTTTATGCCTCTTTATTTATAAGAACTAAGTCTCAGTCATTCAACTCTACAAAAGATTGAATTTTCAACCAGACAATCACCACAACTTCTTCAATAAGTAAATGGTGTATAAAAAAGAGAGAAATAAGGAGACATATCAAACAAATGTCATATTTGGACTTCACTGATCCCTTATTCCAAATATCAAATATTAAAAACCATGCTGGGAACAATCAGGGAAATTTGAATACAGACCTACACCACAGCTAGGGTATAGCTAGGGATCCTTTAATGCCACTGTGCCCAGCTGGCTAGGGAGAGAACCTGTGCCCTGGCTCTGCAAAGACGCTGCCAATCCCATTGCACCACAGAGAGAACTCCTAGGCTCATTATTAAATAACTGTTTGGAATTATTATTTATTTGTTTAGATTAGGCTAATACTTACTATGGTTAAGTTTTTAAAAAGACTCTCTGTAAAGAATATATAATGAAGTTTTTATAGATGAAATGATATAAATCTGGGGTTTCCTTTAAATACTCCAGCAGGAGGGGAAACTACTCCTGGGAGGAGATTGATAAAATATATTTGCAAATATTAATAAATGCTGAAGAAAAGTGATGGGCACATGGGGCTTCGATGTATGATTCTCATTTGTGGGCATTTGTTTGAAAACCTAACAGAATAAGATTTTTTTTGACAAGATTTTGTCAAAAAACAAGACAAAATCTTGTTTTTCGTCTCTCTCGTTCTCTCTCTTTTTTTTTTTTTTTTTTAAGGGCTACAACTGCGGCACATGGAAGTTCCCAGGCTAGGGGTCGAATTGGAGCTGTAGCTGCCGGCCTACGCCACAACCACAGCAACGTGTTTTTTAAAAAGAAAGAATGATTGGTGAATCCCCAGCAATCTCCTCTTTTGTTCTTTACCTGCTTTGCTTCCTAGAGAGCTCAGTCTCCTTGATGACATGCAAAGTCATCCTCCTCTTCCTTGGGCTCCCAAATGTGCTCATTCAAGTGAGGCTAAACACCTGTTGTGATGACCACTCCCCTGGACCATTCTCCACCCCTCCCAATCAGCCTGCTCCACACTGACTTTGTCACCTTTCCCCCAAAAAACTGTCTCCATTATCCCATCTCTACCATTACTACCATCTCTTTCCCTGGTTCTAGCTAGAAACCTCAGCATCACCTTCATGGCTTTCCTTCCCTTCATCCCTAAACCAGGCAAACTAGTGACGCTTTGGAACATGACTTGGACAGATACCTTTTTCCTTCATTCCGACTGCTCCAGCCTCACTTAATGCCTCTGCACCTCACAGCTGGATTGTGGTAGCCACCTCCTCACAGGTCTCCCTCCTCTGACCTTTCTCCTTTCTAGGCAAACAACTGAATTATCTAAAACTCCAATTTGCCAAGCCTTATGCTCCCACTTGGAAATGCCCATTTCAAACACATGTGTTATATCCCTGTCCACTAATGCAGCCCTCTTGGGAGGTCTTCTGGTTGAGATCCACTAATTACCTTGAGCAGCTCATTGTATGCCTTCTCTAGCTGTTTTAGAAAAAGTCTGGTTACAGGAAGCCTGGAAGCTCCATCAGGCAGGGGCTTGTCTGTCCATCACCACATCGCAGCATTTGGCACAGTGCCTGGCACACAGTTGTGGGTGCTTAGTATATATTGATTGAATTGAATAAATAGATTCACTAGTGAACAAATACTGTGAAAAAAAAAAACTGACTTCACTTTTCCCTCCATGTATGAAGTACTCTCCTCAGCATAGTACAGTTGGTCCTAACCTTGTCAATATAGAATACCCTAAATCCATGCTTTGAGAACCTTTGTTGGTAGGTTCCCTCCATGCCCACTTTCTACAGAGTTTCTAATAGAAATGGGTGATGAAGAATGAAATTAAAACATTCTCTAACATCATACACAAAAATAAACTCAAAATGGATTAAAGATCTGAATATAAAGCCAAATACTATACAACTCCTAGAGGAAAACACAGGCAGAATTGACATAAATCTCAGCAATATCTTGTTTGATTCACCTTCTAGAATAATGACAATGAAAAACAAACCAATGGGATGTAATTAAACTTAAAAGCTTTTGCACAGCAAAGGAAACCTTAAAAAAAAAAAAAAAAAGATAACCTACAGGGGAGAAAACCCTTGCCAAAAAAAAAGTGACCGACAAGGGATTAATCTCCAAAATATAGAAACTTCTCATGGAGCTTCATATCAAATAAAAAAATTTTCAAAAAATGGGCAGAAAACCTTAAATAGACATTTCCCCAAAGAAGACATACAGATTGACAAAAATATATATATACAAGAAAAGATTCTCATCATCACAAACTATTAGAGGAAAGCAAGTCGAAAATACAATGAGGTATCTGCTCACACTAGTCAGAACGGCCATCATCAAAGAGTCTACAAACTGGAGGTCCCTTCATGTCTCAGTGGTTAACCAACCCGAATAGGATCCATGAGGATGCGGGTTCTATCCCTGGCCTTGCTCAGTGGGTTAAGAATCCAGCGCTGCTGTGAGCTATGGAGCAGGTTGCAGATGGCACTCAGATCCCAAGTTGCTGTGGCTGTGGCGTAGGCCAACAGCTGTAGCTCTGATTCGATCCCTATCCTGGGAACCTCCATATACTGCAGGTGTGGCCCCAAAAAGTGCCCCCCTAAAAAGTCTACAAACTATAAATGCTGAAGATGGTGTGGAGAAAGAGGAACCCTTCTACACTTGTGGTGGGAATGTAAATTGATGTGATCACTATGGAGGACAATACAGAGGTTCCTTAAAAAACTGAACAGAAGAATGGATAAAGAAGATGTGGTACATATAAATTATGGAATATTACACACCCATAAAAGAGAATGAAATAATACCATTTATAGCAACATGGATAGATCTAGAGATTATCATATTAAGTAAAGTAACTCAGAAAGACAAATATATGATATTACTTACATGTGGAATCCAATAAAAATCGTACAAAAGAACTTATAAAACAGAAACTCACAGATTTCAAAAGCAATCTTATCATTACCACAGATTTCAAAAGCAATCTTATCATTCCCAGTGAAGCCACTGGGAAGAGGGAGGAATTGGGAGGGTGGGAATAACACATACACACGACTGTATAAAATGATGATTAACAAGAACGTACTGTATAGCACAGGAAAATCTACTCAATAGTCTGTAATAACCTATATGGGAAAAAAGAATGGATATATTTATACTAATGACTGCTTCACTTTGCTGTACACCTGAAACTAATACAACATTGTAAATCAACTATACTTTAATAAAAAAATACTTCACACACACACAAAAAAGAAACTTTGCTGGGAAACCTTATTTGAAAATCCAAATAAAAGACATTCTAGGAGTTCCCTAGTAGGCTAGCAATTAAGGATTCAGCATTGTCACCACCGTGGCTTGGGTTAGACCCCTGGGCCAGGAACTTCTGCATGCCATAGGTGTAGCCACAAAAAAAAAAAAAAAAAAAAAAAATTCTAGGGTTTCCATTTCCCCACATACACAGTCTAAGCAGACCTTAACAGATAGGTCAAATAGTCTTAGCTTTATCTCTGCCTGAATGTGAACTTGATCTAGCCAGTTTCATCTGTCAAAGGAGGCAGTGGTTAGCTAATCAATGGGATCCTATCAGATGTAATTTTCTTGGTACTTTCTTTTATAGAAGCCATAATGCTTTGTGCCTAACATGCTGTGTTAGCTGAGTGTTCACAGAGTCCTCTTTATTACATGTTCTAGCTGCTTGCTTGACAATGGAAATCAGTCCTGCTGGTTTAAAGTTCCTCTTTGGAACTGACCTCCCGATGGAGTTACTTTCATTCCTTTGTTTGATACACACATATTGAGTTCCTATTATGAGCCAATTCGATGGTAATCTGTCCCTCCTAGCTCTGACAGAGGACCTCTTGACAGTGGCAGATGGTACATCTTTTCAGCCTGCCTTTACACCCATTATGTTATTCCAAACCCAGGGAAACCAGTGGAGACAACCAGGTAGGGCTTATGGTTGGCTCACCATTTTGCGAATGACAGATAAGCAGCAAGTGAAAGGCAGGGGTACCTAGAATCTAGGTCTCCTAAATCCTGGTCCTGGTCTCTTTAGTTTCATTCCCTGCTGCCCATGGGAACAGTAACCTGGACAGCTGAGAGGGTGAAGAGAACTCAGGCCCCTGCTGGTGAAGCCACCTCTACAATCTACGGATAAAGCAATGAAGTGATGGCCAGAATAAGGATGAATCTGGATCACAAGAAGCCCCCCCAGAACAACTGGAGATAGCCTCACTTTTAGTTCTGGAGGTCCCTCAAGTTCCAGATTTGCCTGGCAGCCTAAAAACACCCCAAAAAACTGGTCCTAATGGCCTAGGAGCTGGGCTGCATCAAGGCCCATGGGCCTGAGAGGTTTCTCCAGAACATGGAATTGGAAGGAACATGTGATCAGAGTCTAACAGGTGGGCTCAATCCCACCTGTACTCCTTAGTAGCTGTGTGAAATCAGGCCTGTTATTCGTGTGTGAAATGAGGATGATACCATCCACTATGTAAGGTTTTCCAAGAGGATGAGAAGAAATACCCTACATGAAAGTAGCTGGTATGGTGCCAGGCCTGATTACTTCCCTCTCCCCTACTTCTAGTGCCTATTGCTCCTCTCCTAGGCAGCAGCCCCATGGCCATGGCACACAGTAAGTGCCCAGTGTCAATTATTCTTATTAAGGAACAGAAGGGCCCATAAGGTACAGTGGTGACTAAGAAGCCCACAGCAGAGGCAGGGTGCAGAGGGGATGGAGCCGAAGCAAGACACTGAGTGCATCTTTCCCGAAGATATGTGAGCCCTGAGGGGGACCCAGGAGGTGGCTCACAGCCTTTTCCTGGTAGAAATAAAAACAATTCTCTTTAGAAAAGAATCAGTTACAAAGGGAGTAGAAGGAAGAGGGGAGCATTTGACAGGTGATTAGAACATATTATTTGTTAAAACAGCTGAAACAGTCTATAATTTTACTAGCCATTGGAAACAATTCCTGGAGTAGCCATGTGAGAAAAGAAGGTTTCTGCTACCAAGTTTTGAATCTTGCTCTAATTTGATTAGGTTTAGCTAATCAAAAATAGACATAAGAGCTAAAAGAAACAATTAGAGCTGAAAGGAATTCTACTTCTACAGAAAATTGACCAGGAAGGGTAATGAATAACCCTTTCTTCTCTTGTACCTGTGACCACTAAGCTAAGCATCTCTAAACCAACACTGCTCCTTCCCTGGGGCCAGCAACTTGTGCATAAGCACAGCACACACAAGGCACTAACCTGCTGGTGGACCCTGGGTGTGAAATCTGCCTCTGGGGAACAGGTAAAGTTGTGTACTGAAAGGGGTGTCTACCACCCATGAGTAACCACCCAGCGGCCCTAGGTCTCTAGGTCTGGCTGTTTCCTTGGCCTGGAGCACTTTCCTTCCTGGCCCTTCTCCTCCAAACTTTCACCTGAGGGCTCCTCATTCTGCGGATATGACCCTCCAGGGGGCCTCTGCTCCCCACCAGGTCTGGATGAAGGGGACCTCCAGAAGCCCCCTCAATCATCTGTTCTTTCTCCATTCAGGCACTTATCATACCTGACTGTGTCTCAACAGGGATGATTTTGCCTCCAGGGGACATTTGGCAATATCTACACTTCTGGTTGTCAAAACTGTGTATGACAGAGGATGCTTCTGGTGTCCTGCAATGCCCAGGACTATCCTCACAACAAACAACTGTCCAGCTCCAAATGTCACCAGTGCTAAGGTGGACAGACCCTGCTCTAGTCTAAGTGTTTATTTATCTTTCTTACAATGGCTGTCTCATTCGTATCCTCAGTATAATGCCTGGCACATTGCACTCAAAAAAGACCTGTTAAATGACTAAATGACCTTCAGCCCAGCTCCCATCTCTTAGTTACTCCTGCTTGTTTTAACCCTGACCAGCTCTCTGTACAGCCTCTCCATCTCACCAAGCACAAATTCTGGTTGCTTTCTGATGCCAGCCAGCCCCACCACTGGTCCCATTCTACTCCCGCATAGAGAACTAGGGCTACCTGAGGCAAAGCAGAGAACAGGGCATCTGGACTAGTCATGGAGCAAAACTAGACAAAGTCAAGACCATAAGAAAGGGAAGAAGGCCTAAGCCAGCTGGGAGCAGGGCCAGACCACCAGACAAATCGGGCAGCTGGACTGTGCAGTTAAGGGCTCAAAAGCTGATTAGTTTCCAAATCCTCCACATGCCTTTTATTTAATTAATGGATAGTGAGTGTCCATTTCCGAGGCTGCAGGAATCTTCTTTCCTTTAAGTGAAGCAGAACCATATGACGAATACTTTCTTGAAACCCTGAGTCACTGCCCATTTGTTTTTTTTGGGCTTTTGCTACTGAGTTCACATGAATAATTATAAACTTACTTTACTTGATTGTAAGGGGCTGGGTAATTCTCAGAAATTTCAAGAATGAAATGTTCACAACCACTTTCAAGACTGTGACACCGCAGGCTTTGGGAATTTAAAATCACTGTGGTCTTAAGTGTATTTTCTTATTTGATTTATTATATTACATATTTCATACACATCAATTATAATTTATGTTCATTTATGTTCAAATGAAGTAGTGAAGAGAGATGAAGCCAGGCAACTTTTCTTCTGGACAACAAAAGTTTAGGGGGGTTGTTGCTTTTTGAAGCTAAAGATGAGTTGTTTTCACTATCAGCCCCACAATTCCACCTTTGAATTCTTTTAGAACTTTGGATGAATGCCAAGCTGTCCCCATGATTTATCCATATCCAGTCTGTCGACTAGGTCTAGAACATTCTGTGCATCTACTACTACTTGATCTAGTACCTCTGCTTCTAAAGATGATTTAAGAGTGTTATTCAGTTTGATATATTTTTCTGAAAAGATCAAGGCAAATAATTTATTTATTCCTGCTGGCTCCTTCTCATACATCCAAAGGAGTATTCTGATAATCTACAAAGGTTCTACCATGTCTTTGGCTGGCTCCTTCACTCCAATTACTTTAAAAGGCCTTCTGATTTTTGCATTAATGTCTGTTTCTTATAAGATACTCCTTAAATTATATGTGGCTCTTTTTCATGAGCTTCCTAGGTGGATTTCCCTGTTCTTCCCTGAATTAACTTTATATTTTTCCAGAAGATATGTTTCTTGGGAACACATCTCTGCCTTGAGCAATGCTCTTTGAGCTGCATCTGTAAATAGAGATTATTATTCCAACCTCCAGGGCGATGAGATCAAATGAAGGCAGGCACATAGAGGGTGATGCCTGATGCCTTGCTCACAGTAAGTGTTTAGCAAATGGTTCTTTATCATCTTAGCTAAGGAAGGTGGGGTAGGAAAAGGAAGCTAGTTCTTCTCAACTCAATGCTCTAAATGGTTTTCTGAATCTTGTCCTACTATGTGCTTCCCAAATGGTGTTGACAATGTTTTTAAAAAATTAGCTGGCAAGATTCTTGAGGTTTATGATAATCTTTTTCATAATTATTATTCACTTTTTTTCTCCATTCTCCTGTTATGTATACATTATCTTGGTTTTCCATCCTTGAACCAGACTGTTAAACTTATTAGGATTATTAAATCAGTGTTCACACACAGATACTTCCTGCACCTTCTATGGTGCTTCTCTTCCTTTTCTTCTATAAAATCATTAGTACAGGAAATGATCATCTGTCCTAATTCATCCCAGGGAGGTATTGTGCCAATCTACAAGCGAGTAAACACCCTCATTATTACTAATTGGTCCGATTTTTTAGCTTGGCCAGTCCTATTCCAGTCTCCAGCTCAATCTCATTATCCTTGTCAGGTGGCTATAACCCCCTTCTACTGCCATATTTTCATTAGCTGTTTGGCTATTTCCACTCACTAGGCATTTCCTGATGGCATTTTTATGCTGAGGCTCCTTGGATTTCTCCATTACTCTGATAATCTGCTTCATGATCCTGATTTCTTATTCTCCTTTGCCAGCTTTCTCATGAGAGCCTTTGGTTTCAGAGAAACTCAAAAGCCCTGAGCCCTTCTCTTAGCAGGACCCTTGAATTTCACCTGTTTCATGAAGACTATGTACTACAGCAATCTATTATCTATCTATCTATCTATCTATCTATCTATCTATCTATCTATCTATCTATCTATCTATCTCTACATAGCTCAGCAATGATCACAAAAGGTTCTGATCTTCAGCCTCTTTTTCAGCTTCCCAAATTAGCTTTCAGAACTTTCCTACTGTATGCTTCCAAGTTGTGGTACTGAGACCAAAGAGGAGTTGGGTATGTGACTCTCAGAGCATACGTAGGACAGCTTCCATCCTATTGATTTCCTATTCCTGTTCTCATCATTTTCACCAGATGATCTTTACCCAATTAGTGCCAGGAGATAACAACACCCTTTGCCAACTGTTGCAAAATGGTTCTGAAATGCCCCCAAGCCTTCCCTGTGCCCTGTACCCACCTTAGCCTTCAGTGGTTGCCACAGTGCTTTCCTAACAGATATGATGTGCTGACCCCACTGGATTCCTAGTTAGACTGACCCCAACAGATAAATCACTGAATAGATACCACTTCTGGTAAAACCTCTTCCACTCCACCACACACACATACACCTGCTGTTTCTCTGTGTATCTTCACGTTGTAGGTGAAAACATGGAAATTATTAGCATTAGATGTCTAAACAGTTTGGATTCAACTGGCACCTCGTGGCAAAGCAAGTCAGGGTGTGAAATGAACACTAAATCAAGCACAGTAGGTGTTCTACCTCCTTGTTCTTCTTGCAGCAAGAGCTCCTTTGGAAAGTGTTAGAAGTGGGTGCCAGAAATAAGAGCTTACGGAGTTACCACATGCGTCATACCCCATAGTCTTCCCTTTCTCCATCCTCGTTCTGGATGACTTACTTCCTTTCCTAGAATCTCTACTATACCCAAAGTCTCATAAGGGCACAGATGTAATCTCTCCAGCACATTGCTGTACCTCGGGGCCCAGCAGTGTGTGGCACACTGGCCCCCAGTAAACACTAACTGAGCCATTGTTTCCATGAGAACAAACCTGTTTACAACTCCGCCCACTACCAAAGTGTGACCTGGGTTCATTTGTGTCAAGCAGATCCATGGGTGTCACTTGCCAGACAATAGGGCAGATGTGGTGACACTCACAGGGAAGGCAGAGGTGAGCGGGGCAGAGACAAGTCATTTTTTTCCAGCACATATGTGTGTATATCTATATAACTACAGTAAATGTTTACAAAAACACAACCTATAAAAACAGATTTTTGGTGTAGGCTGTGCTCACTTTTGTTGATGGCATTGCTTCAGATTGTAATCAAAGCTAGAACTCACAGTGGCCCACCGGAAAGGCAATACCCTTCACTCTCTGTGTGTGTACATCACATACCACAGTTATTTACACAGAATACCTTCCCCCATTACTACCCCTCTCTCCACCTCAATTCTGATTATAGGGATGTGATTTATTTGCCACCCCAGTTTCTCCCCATGGGTTACTGTGGCTATTCGTTTCAGCAGCAGCCGTTCTGAAAACTGCAGAATAGAAAGTGAAAAATGGACGCAGAAGGAGAAGAATTTCAACCAGTATCATTTGAAGTGTGGTCCCAGGAGGTGGCATCAGCACCTAGGGAACTGCTAGAAATGCAAATTTGGGGGCTCAATCCCCATCTTGGAGAACTTGCATCTCTGGGGTGGAGCCCAGGAAGCTGTGTTTTAGCCGACTCTGCCGGCGTTGCTTGCTCAAGTTTGAGAAGCACTGTTGGCTCCTTTTCAGAATTCTCTCAGGTGCTGCTTATGGGAGACTGGGGGTCTGGAGCCCTGGAGGAGGCTTTTCATTATCTACCTTTCTGTACTGCTTGAATTTTGTTCAGCCACATACACATCTTACTATTTCAATAGAAATAACAACAACAAACAAACAAAACCTTTATCAAGAACACATTAGAAGGGAAACGATAATTAAATAGCAACTGTTCTAAGATGTTCCCTCTAATTATTCACCAACTGTTTACCTGGCCAATTACCCCTCTCTCCTGAATGACAGGTAAGGAGGAAGAAAGTAGAATGAGGATAAGGTAATACATTGACAAAATCATATTTTGTTTTAACAAATATATAACAAAATATATTTCATCAAATATTTCTAAAAATATTAGAGAACCAAGGAAATCCCTTAATATATCTACATGACCATGAGTCAAAGCAGGACAACATCAGGGTTCACCATTTCCACACTGTACAGTATGATTTTTTTTTTAAAGCTTAAATATGGAAAGCATTTGTAACAATAGCTTATCTAGATTCTTCAATAATCGGCAGAGCATGAATATGGCACAATTAAGAGATTGCATGTTTAAGCCTTGGCATAATTCTCTTTTCCTAAAGATTACAGTTCTCATACCTTCTCAAATTGAACCTTAAGCCTGCCTTATTATCAGCCATCGCACTAAAAGACAACACAAAGGCTGAAGTTCTCGGTTAAAGCAAATGCTAGACGCTCTACTGCCAGTCTGTTTCCCAAAGGAAGAAACAGAGACCACGTGAACTAAAAGGGCTCATTACACAAAAACAGTAGGAACAACTGGATTCAGAAACCTTCTCTCATCCAACTAAAGCGGAGTCGCCTACACTGAATGAAAACATTTTATTTTCAATAAATAATAGAAATCAGGAGTTCCTATATCTATCCATCTGTTGCAAACAGCCACTATTCACTCCTACCAAGAGACCCACACTCTTACAGTAAACTGGTGTATCAAGTGCCCCCATCCTCACTCTGACACCTCCACACTACTTTGACCACAGGAAGAAAAATGAGCTTGTGTCAGGAAACTGTCATGATTTCTCATGTTACTCTTAAAGGTGTTGTTACCCATCAACTGGAGGTATAGAAGGAATGAACTTTTAATTGAAAACTTTAATCCTAATACTCATACAACATCATATGCTCTTGAAAAGGGTTATAGAAATTTGCAGATAGAGTTGTGTGAGCCATTTCAAGAGTAGTCTTCATAGCTTGAATTCCTTAAACATAGTACTCAGCAATGAAGTTAGCCAAATACAGAGAAACAAAACAGTTTTCAAGTTTTATTCTGGGTTATTTTTAACCCCAGAATTTTTTTTTTTTTTTTAAAGAAAAGGAACAGAATTTGGAATTGAGTTGGTGGTAAGCAGAAAACTACTCTTCCAATGATCTCTTGAGCTGATCTTATCAAAGGTCTAACATGCTTTTAATGCTTGTGAATAAAGAGTTTAACTACACCGATAAGATCACTTCTCCCCTAACTATGGACATTTACATGGAAAAAAGTTTTAATAAGGTATATGCGAAGCATCAAAAAACATGTAGCTCATTCTAATAAAGAATGCCATCAAATATAATTGTACTGAACTCTTTTAAGTATAGTTTTTTCCTCATAAAAATTAACTGTACTTAAGGACAGTCACATAAGTCAAAAGATAAGGAAAAAAATCAAATCTGCAAAAAGAAGACCAACTTATTCACACACTAGTATCTGAAGAATATAATGATACATTCATAACACACCACAGGCCATTATAAAAGGAAGAAAAACAAACATCTAATGAACCCTCAGGATTCCTTTCAAAACCTCGTAGACTAAAATGCACAGAAATAATCTTAAAGCTGTATCTTCAAAGGAAGAGAAATTTGCATCTGTATAGTTAACTATTTTGGGTGAAAATATTTTAGAAACTTCCTTAAGTAGGAAAGAAACTTCACTGATCCCCTCTGTGAAATGTCTCAGAGGAATTGTGTTTTGGCTAACACTGCACAGCGGTGTGAGTAAAGAAACAGTCCCCAGAATTTCATGCATTAAGAATATCGGGGGACTTCTTGGACAATGGGAATCCTTACCTGGTCTTCTTTAAGCCTCCAACATCCACATCCATCCTTTAACAAGGTAAAACTTGGTATTGCAGACAGAGGGAGGAACCAACCAACCCTCAAGGCAGGCTGAGAGCGTGCAAAGCCCCAGCTGACAGCCTGCTTCCCTCTCCTGAGGCTCTCTGCCTAAGAGGCTGCACAGAAACCAAGCCCAGTGCCAAATCTTAATCCCTTTGCAGAATCTCACATGGAGCTGCCTCACCTCTTCCATTCCCGCAAAGCCTCTTCCTGCTGCACTTCCTTCTGAAACCATTCATCACTGCAATGACCCACCAACTGAAGCCCAATCTCAAACTGTACTAAAAATCCTATAACACGCAGGGTGATGAGTGTTTACATTAGCTGAAATGAAATGATGTAATATCCAGAATCAAGGGAGGGCCCCCATCCAGAGTCAGGGCATTGTAAAAATCACTATGAAATACAACTTAGCTAGATGAGGAAAAAAATTCATCCCTGTGTTTTATGAATTTAGTCTCTGTAAATTTAGGGTTATTTGGATTATTCTGGTCTCACCAAGTATCATGTTTTTCAAATAGAAATTCAGAACTTCTCAATTCCTCATAGTTTTAGTAGAGATGAAAAAAAGGTAACAAACAGAATCCAGTGCGTTCATGAGCAAAGAAGCTGGTGTCAAGGCACCAATCCAGGGAAGTGGAAGCCTGCCATAGCTGCAGGGGGCCAGAGCCTCCCACAGGTGCAAATGCCTCAAAGGAAAGGCATCTCCAAGGAAAAGCAGTGTTTCTTTAAGCTAGAAGTCCATTTTTCTTCCCATTAATTTTTGATGAATAAGAAAGTCCAGGAGTTCCTAACACCATACTATTACTGATGGGCAACTACTATTGATTACTGCAGGATCTTATGGTCCCTGACCAGGGTGGGACGGGAAGATCTGAGAGGCTACACTGCTGCTGGATCAGAGCAGGTGAGGGGAGGGAAGGGTTTGTCAATAGAACCTGCTTGAGAGAGAGACCAGGTAAGGTTCTCACCACTGATCTGAGGTTGGCTTGAGACTGGTGGGGATGCCAGAGGTAGATTTTTTGTTTTTGCATGTGTTAATGATCACAACATGAAATTTAAAAATGTATTTACCATATGCCGGGCACTGTGCTAAGCACTTTATTTACAAACCTCATTTAACCCTCACAACAACCCTACCTAGCAAATACTGTTACTGTTCCCTTTCTGCAGGTGCCAAAGCTCAAACCTGGTACCGAAGTAGTGGTACTGAGTTTGTCTGGTGTACTCAACTATCAGTCCATTACTCCTGCCAGTTCTACCTGCTACACAACCACACCACCATAAGCAAGCTCTTCACTCTGCAAAGGGACAAAGTGTTACTACACGAAGGTGTGACAAGCATGTGTTTGCACCTCCCCAAATGCATAAACCAAATCCTTGGCTGTTGCTACCCAGGAACTCCAGGCCCCAGAGCTCCTGGCCTTTTTGCCAGGCCTTTGGAAGGAAGGTGGGAAACCTCCAAATGCAGGGACAAGAATCAGATGTCACACAAAAGAAGCTCTGGCCTGGCTCAGTTCTGCCATGAACCAGTGTGACCTTAGTCAACCCACTTCCCTTTCTGAGTCCTGGTAAAATTAGGAGATTGGATTTAGGATTCCTTCCAGCATGAAATCTCCATGACATATGATTCTAAATGATGTGAATGCTGGGTGAGATGTTATTTCTAAAAAACCAGAATGCGGGAGTTCCCGTCGTGGCGCAGTGGTTAACGAATCCGACTAGGAACCATGAGGTTGCGGGTTCGGTCCCTGCCCTTGCTCAGTGGGTTAACGATCCGGCGTTGCCGTGAGCTGTGGTGTAGGTTGCAGACGTGGCTCGGATCCTGCGTTGCTGTGGCTCTGGCGTAGGCCGGTGGCTAAAGCTCTGATTCAACCCCTAGCCTGGGAACCTCCATATGCCGCGGGAGCGGCCCAAGAAATAGCAACAACAACAACAAAAAAGACAAAAAGACAAAAAAAAAAAAAAACAAAAAAAAAAAACCAGAATGCATGCACCCAAATGAGACTTCAATCTAAAATGACAACAATAACAACAACAAATAATAATAATAGTAAAATAAAACGATCCCATTTATTGAATTAGCCTACTATGCAAGAGGCACTGTGCTTAGGGCATTACATGAATACTCTCACTTTTCCTTATAAAAGCCCCTTATAAGGCACATCATTATCCCCATTCCACAGCCAAGAAGTGAAGGCTCAGAGGGAACAAAGGATTTGTGAAAGGCCAGCCACACAGCTGGTAAAGGGGACAAGTAGGAATTGGAGTCAGGCCCGATAGAGTCCAGAGCCTAAATACTCTATCTATACTACACTGCCCATTGTTCTATTAACACGCTTATCACTCAGAGCAATTCTGGAATACTTCTTGGGAAACTTCCTTCAGAACCTGTACATTGTACTTTAGTAAACGTACACTTTTGAACATCTATTTCATCCTGGACACCGCAGGGGTTACTGACATTTGGTCCTGCTCTCCAAAGGCTCCTAACCTAGTTGGAGAAATGGAGGCAGAAGGAGGTTTTTCTTCCAATGGAGACTGCACTAAGCATTACAACACAGGACAACGGGAGTTTGGGCAAAATTATCCAAATTATTGCTAATATGCCCAGTGGTGGTAAATATCCATCCTTAGAGGGTGGATGCAGTTCTGGCTCATCACAGGCAAGACAATGAGAGCCAAGTCTGGGGAATAAAGTGGGTCATTAAGCTGGGCAATACCATTTTTGGTCACAAGCTAGGTGTGGCTATAAAGTAGTGAGATAGATTTTCCTGTGTGGCCCAAACTAGCTCTGAAGGCAATTCCTAAAAGGCAGTTCCAAAAATGTTTTGAGCAATGATACCATCTCCAGATTAAAGGCAGAACCACCCAAAGTGATTCTAAAAGACAAGATTTCCCAAGCACAGCACTTGACCACAGCAGAGGCAAGGGGCTGCAGCATCACTTGTTGTGTGCTTCCTATCAGCAGGCCCAGATGAGCTTGTTTTCTGTTGTGTCTCCAGCATCTGGCATAGTGCTTGGCATGGAGGGAGGCTCAACAAATGTTTGTTGACTGACTAAATGATATTTTTGAAGGCACAGATTCTGGATTATTTGTTTCTAAAAATTGTCTTACTCTTTGGTCACACTTAAATATCTGCATATTGACTGTGGACATGTTCTCGATGAGCCAAATGGCCAAACTATCTACCAGGCCAGGCCCTGGGTGGTCAGCCTGGTCATGAGCTTGCTTTCACGACACTGTCTCATCCTGTCCCTACCCATGGCCTGTCTTGCATTCAGTGTGAAGAGAAATGAGAACCAGACACTAAAGAAGCCACCATAAAGGACATGCTCAGGGCCTATAACCAAATGGGCTGACTGCATGCCAGCTCTGGTAGTCAGGCAATGCTGAGGAATGCTTCTACTGCCCCACTGAAGGGGCAGGGCACCTTTGAACACCACAGCCACACTGACCTCCTAACAGATCTAAGTCTGGGGGAAACCAGGATGTCCAAAGAACCATCTGCCAACCCCAGTCTGACTCCATACACATTCCAAAAAATGAGCTGACATCTCTAAGACCCCATGGGGTTCCCCAAATTAGAACAACAAACTGGAGTTCAGATTAGATCTTGGGATAGTCAGAAGTCGGACTTCAATCTCTGTGGCCATTAATTCTCCCCTAAGGACTCTGCCACTGAGACTCTCAGAGACAAAGGAATCTTTTGGGTTTAATGTGACCCCTTGGCCTAACTGTCTATCACAAGTGAAGGAAGGGGTGGTGAGATCTGCCTGGGTACTTACTCCTTCAGTGCCTCAACTCTCCTTATCTTTAAATAAAGAAAATAATAGTAGCCCCAAACACAAGCTTATCAAATAAGAAAACACATATAAGAGTTCCCTTCTTGGCTCAGTGGTTGAAGAACCTGATTAGGACCCATGGGGATGTGGGTTTTTTTTTTTTTTTTTTTTTTTTTTTTTGTCTTTTTGCTATTTCTTGGGCCGCTCCTGCAGCATATGGAGGTTCCTATGCTAGGGGTCCAATCGGAGCTGTAGCCACAGGCCTATGCCAGAGCCACAGCAACTCGGAATCTGAGCCGCGTCTGCAACCTACACCACAGCTCACGGAAACGCCGGATCGTTAACCCACTGAGCAAGGGCAGGGACCGAACCCGCAACCTCATGGTTCCTAGTCGGATTCGTTAACCACTGCGCCATGACGGGAACTCCGGGATGTGGTTTTGATCCCTGGCCTTGCTCATTGGGTTAAGGATCCAGCACTGCCATGAGCTGTGGTGTAGGCTGCAGACGTGGCTCAGGTCCCAAGCTGCTGTGGCATAGGCCGGCAGCTGTAGCTCCCATTCCACCCATAGCCTGGGAATTTCCATATGCCGCAGGTTCAGCCCTAAAAAAACAAAAAGAAAAGAAAAGAAAATACATATAAAGGATGTAGAAGAGTGCGAGATCCAGAGTGGATCCTACAGCCTATCAGTTGTTACTGCTATTGTTTCCGACTTGCTGGAAGCGGGAAAGGAGCCAGATGACGGCACAGCCAGTGGTGAGGAAGAGTACTCATGTATTTCCACATCTATTTACTGTGTCATCCTGCACAGATGTTTTATGCCCTGTTTAATGCCTCAAATGATTTGGTGTGGTTTTTATCCCCAAGTATATAAAAATCAAACATCAACATCCAGTTCTAAGAAAGATATAGAGGCCTGAGTTGTCTGAGGAAAGCCACTCTTGTTAACCACCGCATTTAGCTCTGAGCTTCATTTAGCAAATGGTAATAAAAGAAATACACTGAGGATATCACAGATATCATCCAATCAGGAAAAGAAAAAAAAAAAAAAAACCCACAAATGTGCAAGTTTAAGCCCAGAGACAAACTGTTTCCTGGCTCCAAATTTCCAGAGGAAGTTATAGCTGGGATATAGGGCACTGGGTGACATAAAGGACAATGCCTTCCCGAGGACTTGTGTGAAAGATACAGAGCCATGTTTCCAAGGGCTCCAGGATAAAGGCTGAGGGCTCACACGAAATTGTAGTTCCAAAAAGGCTTTTTTGGTTTCATAGAATATCAGTGCTAGAAGGGCCTTTGGTCCAGCCCCCCTGATTTTAAAGCAGCAGAAAGAGTGACCGGGGAGGTCAAGGGACAGCTGGCTGAAGACTCAGATTCAAGCTCCCAGTCCAAGCTTCTTACTGACCCTGAACTCTTGCCCTCTCCCTCATCTCTTCCACCAACAAAAAGATGCCTTCCTCAATCCCTCTCCCTGTGGGAAATGGCAAAGCTGAAGCAGCCTCCTTCACACTGTGGGAATCCCTTTTCTTTAAGTTTGGTTAAAAATAAATTTGAAAATGTTTAAATTTTCAAAATCCAGGCTGGCAAGTTTCCAGGTGGCCTTAGGCGTCTGCAGTACAAAGTCACTCTCAGTTCTAAACTGTTGGCTGTGTCGAGATGCACTCCTTTATCCTGAAATCATTTTAAAAGGTTGTGTATTTTAGAAGCTACGATTCTAGAAAGTGCCCCTCAGTGTTCTAGGTGCTCTAGGTGATATCCTTACTTCCAAAAACACCATGTGGAAGGGCTCATTATTAAAACAGGATCTGAACAGATTTGGTTGATGAGAGCCTAAGGTCTTATCTACAAACTCTGTTACTCTTACAGAACAAGAATCCTGTGAGGCAGGAACAAAGCCTGGCAGTCATGCTTGTGTCCAGGCCCCTGTTGGAACAATGAAATTTCTGAGGTCAACACTTGGCATGTGTCATATGAACTACAGTTGATAACCTGAAATTCTAGGAGACTCTCTGGAAAGAGAGTCTTAAAATAGGGGTAAGTCTTTAATTGTGGTGTCCTGAGGACAACATTCAAACAAGACCCCCAGAGAATATCAACATGCCACACCTAACAGGGACATTCACTTCTAGCCAATCATAGGAAACTGGTGCTTGCTGTCACTGGGCAAGAAATAAGCGGACATGGTGGACTGGCTGGGGACCCAGGCTGAACAGTTCCCAGGCTTTGGTATGGCTTCTGGCAGGGTCACGTGCTAGAGTATGACGTGGGCAAATGGCTTAATTCCTCTAGGTCCCAGTTTCCCCTTCCATAAAAGAAGACAGTAACAGCAGTGCCTTCCTTATAAAGTCATGGGCATTACACGAGATGATGTCATCAGTAAAGTTGTTTAGAAAAGTGGTAGATACACATTATGGGCTCAGTGAAAATTAGCTGATGAGAGCAGACGTGTTTCAAGGCAGATACCAAAATAGAGATTACTGGTTGAAATCGGTAATACAAATGTCCTCAGTATAAATTAGATGGTGTTAAACGTTTGATGTAGTTCCACATTTTCTAGGTACATCTTGATTTTATTCTACCTAAGACACATTTTTACAATTTACAAAGCAATTATGTACCATATAAGTATTATGAGTTCATCTAAGTTCTTAGCAGCATCCTTTATTGGCAACATGTAATATTTACTTTCATATTCTTGACCAAGAATGTAAACTCCAATTTCCTGCTGTTCCTTCTTACCTGGAGCTTGGATGCAAGAAGTAATAATTACAAAGAATTGCCAAAAATATGTTCAGCCCATCTATTCCTCTTAAAAATTTATAGTTTTGATCAAATCATTAGAAAGCAACACACCTAGAATATCAATATTTTTACTTTACATAAAATTGCTTTCATTAAATTTATTCCAATGTTTTGCCATTGTCTTTTCAATGATGTTCTGTAGTTTTCAGTGCCTAAGTCTTATACATCTTTTGTTAAATTTATTCCTAAGTATTTTATTCTTTTGGATGACATTGTAAATCGAATTGTTGTCTTAATTTCATTTTGGAATTGTTCATTGCTAGTGTAAATAAATACAACTGGTTTTTGTATATTGTTCTTGTATACAGCCACTACCTTTAATTGATGGATATTATAAAAAATATTCATTCATTGAAAAAATGCATTATATATCAGGCAGTGTGCTGGGCTATGTTATATAATTTAGAATAAAATAAATATGGTCTCTGCCCTTTCAAGGAACTCGGGGTTCAGTAGGGGAACCAGGTCAAAGTGAGGTACAATTCCCCATTACCTAGAAGATGCTAGTAAGCCTTGCACACATCACTACACAAGGTCCCTATATGAAAGCCATGGCAGAAGCTCCTCGCTCTCTCTGAATTAAGAAATGCTGTGTATGCCATTAGCAATGATTCTATTTTGATTCCATGCCCAGTGTCAATTGTGTAGTTGGAAAAGTTTTCTTTGCTTCAGTTGCTAGGAAGCTTAGGGCTATGTTTGGCCAAACTCTAGCAAATGACACTAAGGCAAGAATTAATTTTTATTTTGCCATATCTATTTTCTCTTGCCCCTGATTTTCTTATCTTTTTATTTTATCTTGTTTTGGATAGATCTCTGTAAGCTGTCTCAGACATTTCATTGGATAGAGGCTGGGAAAGTAGGGAAGAAGGAAAGACAAAAGGAAATTTCAGTTACTCGTTAATATTCCTGAGAATAACTTACAGTGAAGATCTACTTCTCATTTCTGAAGTTCCACCAAGATGTGATTTTATTACCTGAGTGAATGCTTATACAATCTGGAATAAGAACTATTTCATACTTATATGGTTCTTTAATCTGCTTTTGGCAGGTATAAACTAAACAAAGTCTATTGGTTTTGTTCAGACACACTGGAAGTGCTTCTCTGGCATCACTTCAATAAAATTTTCTTTCCTCATAAGACATAGAGGTTCTGGACAAAAGCAGGCTAGGTAGAAGGGGGTGTCTTTTCCATAAGTCACTTGTGACCAAGAAACAGTATAAGTAGTTCAACTTTATAGGTGCTCATACCTGAGTTTGAATCTTTATTCTATTTTTTACTTACTAGCTGTGTGACTCTGAAAGAGTTACTTATACTCTACCATGATTCAGTTCCTTCATCTATACAGATGAGATAACACCTACATTATTGACTGCTAGTGTAAACAAATTAAATGAGATTTAGCATAGGGCTGAGGACACATTTATTTAACACTGTTATAGAAGTACTAGGCAGTGTAATAAGATAAGAAAAACAAAGAAGATGGCAAAGGAAGAAATATACCCAACTGTATGTAGCAGCTTTGTAAAAGTAAATTATATTTCTACTTGATCACAAAAATAAATTCCAAATGAATAAAAATTCAAGATGCGAAAAGCAAAACATTTAAAACATTTTGAGGAGAATGTCCTTACAATCACAGAACAGGTAAAGATTTCTTAATCAAAATATAAAAAGAAGAAGTCATAAAGGAAAATGTTAGTTGGATCTTATTAAAATCTAAAATTTCTATAAAATACATGATAATATAAACAAAAACAAAGACAAGTTGTAGGCTAGCAAAGGAGTAATCTAACTACACAGGAAACTTTACAAACCAATAAGTAAAAGAAAAACAAGCAAACAGATAAATGGAAAAAGATATAAACATGGAATTCATAGAAGCAGCCTAAGTAGCCAATAAATATGAAAAATGTTCAACCTTACCAGTAATCAGGGAAATATTAATAAAGACAAGAGTGAGGTAATATTTCCCATCCATAAGACTAGCCAAAATGTCAAGTTTTCTATTTTCCTCCACTTACAGACTTTCCCATGACTGCTCTGACAACTGTCCGCATAGTGCTACCTCTGAAGAAGGAGGAAGAGTGGGGAATGGGGCCTACAATGGTCTCTACAACATTTTTTTTTCTTTAAAAAAACTGGAGTTGGGGGGCAAACATGTCAAATGTTGACACTTGCAACTCTGGGCATTGGGTACATGGCTATCGACCATAAGCTTCTTTGTGTTTATATGCTTGAAACGTCCATAATAAATAAACACAAGCAAACAAACTATATCTAAAATAATCTTATTGATATTGAAGAGGAACAATAGAATAAAACAATGTCTAAATTCTGAATAAGGCTGGCTGGGCCCAGAATGGGAACTGAGATGCCCTGGAGAGGGCCAGTATGAAGGCCAGTAGATGAGGGCAGTGAGTGATGCGAAGAAAGATGCACATTTTAGAGAAAACACTGGTCCGGAAATAAAGGCTAAAAGCAGAGGAACTAGTTCTCTGGAAATCCAGAATAGCACAGCCCTAGCGTGTCCACTCACTGCACAAATATTTCTTGCACTGCAATATCTTACAGGATCTTGGGCCTAATTCTATATTAGTCTTGCGGTAGAGACAGACTTGTGAAATAATCAAACTAATGGTTGAGATTGGCAGGCGAAGGGGAGTGGTTTTGGGAAGGCTTCCTTGAGAATGTGAAGTCAACCACCATGTACAAAGAGGTAGGAAGCAGAAGAGTATGTCCCAGGCAGAGGGAACAGCGTGTGCAAAATCCCCGAGGCAGAAAGGAGTCCAGGCCTGTGAGGTGTTAGTGCATAATCTAAAGAAACCTCCATGAAAGTTTGTGGGGTATTGTGAGGAAGGGCACTGCAATCAGGATCAAGGAGTGTGTACTTACGTCTTCCTTAAAGTCCAAGGAACCAGAGAGAACTCCCTCAGGGTGAAAGACCATGGGTAAAAAAGTTCAAGACATCTAAAAGCTACAATAAAAGCTGTGTAGGAAAAAGAATGACAGGAGTAATCCATTGGTCTGAAATCCCCTTTCACTGAATAAAATCAATTAGAAACTTGAAACTTTAAAACAAGTCAGTAGGCTGAAGGGTAGAGGACCAGTGGGAAAGGAGCTAAGAAGAAATGGGAACCTACTGAGGAAGGGGAAGATTCCTTACATGCCAAGTTTTGGAGAAATTCCTAGAGCCAGGAGGCAGCAAAGTGGATTATGTCAGCAGCAGCTAAAAACACCAACCTAGGAGCATCCCTCTTGGACAGCACCTCAGCCTAAACTGGTCACACACAAGAAATTCAGGAATCAGAAATTCCAGTTGGCTTGGGGCATGAATTTCTCCAGAGGGTTCTTGGATTGGCTCTGCTGTAGCAAACAGAAGATAATATTTTTTACACCTGCAATTTTCATAATGGAAACTGACATCTTCTTGGGATTACACCAAGGGAAATAAATATAACTGAAAGCTTTCCCCTAATATCATATCAAATCCAGGCTCCAGGGAGGACATTAACATTTTCTCATTTCAAACAACGCTCGGTGCTGGAGTCTGTTGGTGGGAGAGAGTGTGACCTCAGATTTGCTCCAATGACTTTTTCTTAACATTGTGATGAAAATATCCACTTGACTTGAGTGACATTTGCCTATTTGCCCTCAAGTCCACGTGCAGCCCCTTGAGAGAAAAAGTAACTTGGGACTAATTTTTTTTTAAAAGATTTTTAATGCCCACCAACGTAGAAATATTAAACCTCTCTCCACATGGAGGAAAATGAATTGTAATAACACTGGGGTATGTGCTGGGGAGAGATGCAGCACATACCACTATTAAGTTTGGGTTCTGCTTCTTCATGGACGTGTTATTTTGCCCACGTCCTCAACTTCTGAAGTCTGTTCCTTTTAAGTATAAAGAAAACTAAAAAGCCCACCTCCTAGTGGTATCACTGTGAAAGTCTAACTCTGCAATGTTTATTAAGCACGAAACACAGAAAGCACCCAATTGTAGCTGCTGCTAATATTTTTGATGATATTCATAACTATCAAGGCAAAAAGTGCTTCTTAGGGTCATGCTTGCTATTTTCTGATAGGCTAATTTGCATGGAAAACCACAAGGCACTGGCAAGAATTACAACCTGAATACATCACCTTTAAAGAAGGGCTTAAGATGCTGAAAACAAAATCATCAGTTCCCATGATCTGCTTATTCTAACACATGGGGATTAAAAGGACTAAATGTAGTGTGTCACTGCATCAAAAAGTTAAGAGAGTGTTGGGATTCAACTTTTTTTCAGACTAAAAAAAACAATCAATGAGATACTTATGCCATATAACATGTAATATCCCCCAGCAGAGACTGAGGCAGCATTCTATAATCACAAAATGTATAAATATTCACATTATATAGAATGAAGATCATAAAGAGCCTCATGGCAATTCATGTCAGGTTTTGCCACCGAATGAGCTTGCTGTGAACTTAAAATCTTTCAGTTTTTATTTTTTATTATTGATTTATTTATTTATTGCTTTTTAGGGCCACACCTATGGCATGTGGGAGTTTCCAGGCTAGGGGTTGAATCGGAGATGTAGCTGCCAGCCTATGCCAACAGCAATGCAGGATCCGAGCCAACTCTACCACCTACACCACAGCTCGCCTGCTGGACCCTTAACCCACGGAGCGAGGCCAGGGATTGAACCTGCATCCTCATGGTTACTAGTTGGGTTCATTATCGTTGAGCCACAACTGGAGCTCCCAAGCAAATCTTTCAGTTTGTAGGTTTTTTACTTTTAAAATTAAGTTGCTATATTCAGACATTTTACTTTTGTGTCCTTATCTTACAGAAATAAAATCTCACAGTGCCCAAAGATATAAAACAATGTTCCCTCCAACATTGTTTTTAATAGCAAATGGTTGGAAACAGCTTTAAATGGCTGCCAGTAGGTATGGAAGCAACCTAGGTGTTCATCCGCCCAAGAGTGGATAAAGACGTGGTATATATACAATACGGAACACCACTCCGCCATTGGAAAAGAATGAAATCTTGTCATTTGCGGCAGCATGGATATACCTGGATGGAAGGTATTGTGCTTAGTGAAATAAGTCAGACGGAGAAAGACAAAAACTGTGTATTATCACTTATATGTGGAATCTAAAAAATAAAACAAACGAGTGAATATAACAAAAAAGAAACAGTCACAGATATAGAGAACTAGTGGTTAATAGTGGGAAGAGGGAAAGAGGAAGGGGCAAGATATGGACAAGGGATGGAAAGGTACAAACTGCTATGGTAAAATAAATAAGCCACAAAGATATATCGTACAACACAGGGAATATAGCCAATATTTTATAACTATAAATGGAGTATAAGCTTTAAAAATTGTGAATCACTGTTTTTCCCCTGAAATTTATATAATGTTGTACATCAACTACACCTCAGCTAAAAAAAAAAAAAAAGACTACCAGGAGTTCCCGCTGTGGCGCAGCGGAAACAAATCCGACTAGTAACCATGAGGTTGCAGGTTCGATCCCTGGCCTTGCTCAGTGGGTTAAGGTTCTGGCGTTGCCGTGTTCTGTGATGTAGGTCTCAGATGTGGCTTGGATCCTGCATTACTGTGGCTGTGGCATAGGCCAGTGGCTACAACTCTGATTTGACCCCTAGCCTGGGAACTTCCACATGCCATGAGTGCGGCCCTAAAAAGCAAAAAAAAAAAAAAAAAAAAAGACTGCCTATAGGAAGATGGATTAATACTGGGTGGAACTCCACACTGTGAATACTCTGTACCCATTACAAAGAATGACATTCTCTAGAAAAGGGTTTCTTAACCTCAGCACTACTGACATTGGGGGCCAGATTATTCTTTGTAGTGGAGGGTTGTACTGTGTATTGGAGGATGAATATCTAGCAGCATCTCTGTCCTCTACCCATGCAAAGCCAGTAGCACCACCATCTACTCTGGCTGCAATAACCAAAAATGGCTCCAATCATTGCCAAGTGTAAGCTGGGAGCAAAAGTGCCCCCAGTTGAAAACTGTTCTAAAGACAATCACATATACGGATAACCTGAAAACATAGATAAGTAGCAAAAGCAAGATGCAGAATAACACATATTACACGATTCCAATTTTATTTAAATGGAGATACATATATCTGTTAGCAAATCCCTTGGGAAGGTGAGGGCGGAGCATAGGCGACTTTCCCCTCCTGTTTTATCATTTATGTACTGTTTTAATTTGGTAAATTTTTATTTCAGAAATGTGTTTCCTAGAGTTCCCATTCTGGCTCAGTGGTAACAAACCTGACTAGTAACCATGAGGATGTGGGTTCAATCCCTGACTTTGCTCAGTGGGTCGGGGATCCGATGTTGCTGTAAGCTGTAGTGTAGGTTGCAGACATGGCTCAAATCCTATGTTGCTGTGGCTGTGGTGTAGGCTGGCAGCTGTAGCTCTGATTCAACCCCTAGAACTTCCATATGCTGCCCGTGTGGCCCTAAAATGCAAAAAAAAAAAAAAAAAAAAAAAAAAAAAAAAAAAAAAAGAAAGAAAGAAAGAAAAAAGAAGAAGAAAAAGAAATGCAGTTCCTGGAAAAAATATCAAGATAGACAATTTGACAGTAAGTACAAATATTTAAAAGTGGAAATAAAAGTATTGGAAAAGGACACGTGTTCAGGACAGGAAAGAAATCCCACTTGAAGTGGGTATCCAGCAGGGCTCACAGGAGAGCCATGGTGGCCAGAGACTGCTTCCAACACCCTGGCCTTGTAAGAGGCTAAAACCATTATCTGACCATTGGACTGGAAATATTCCAGTCTGACTGCAGAACAGCAATCTCCTAACTGCACACTTCAAACTTCTCCTGAGGGCTTTTTGGGTTGTTGTTCTTTTGAGGCAGAAATTAAAGGAATCTTGCCAAGACTTAGCTGAAAGAGCAAGGGCTGAAAGATTCAGTTCTATTTCCACCTACTGGTAGGAAAAAAGACAACAGTGCACAATTCAGAAAAGTCAGTACATCCCTCAAACAACTCACATTATTCCTCTCCAACCCTAGTAAAGACCTCTGTCCTCTGAACTTCTACTGCGAGAGACCAAAAGCCTCAGAAATCACCTGATAGTCATATAAGCTTAACTAGATGCTTATTGATCAAATCAAGTTACTGATCAAACTGACCACTGTACAGTTTTACAGCATCTGTCTTTACTCTAGGCTGAGAGCTCTCTCAAGAAAATACATATTATCTTTACTACCTTCCTACAGAACACTCTCTTTAATAAGAATATCCCTGACCCTCTCTATTTAGTTGGATTTTTTTTTTTTTAATCAGGCTCTCCAGAGCTCCTATAAAGGCAGCTTAGGGCAGAGGTAAAAGGACAGGTTCTATGGCCAGCGATACCTGGATTCGACTCACAGACTGTTCCATTTTCCTGTAGCCAACCTTGAGCAAGTCACTTAACCTGTTCCAGCTGCTGTTTCCTCTCCTGGAAGGTGGGGATCTTCATGTTGTCGCCTTACAGGACTGTTGTTAGAATTAAATGAGCTCATGTACTCAGCACAGTACTTGACTCAGAAAATAAGTGTTAGGTATTTTTATTACATAATAATTCCACTGACTTTCACCCATTTCCCATATGAAAATCTGAGGCAAAGACTGATGCTCAAGAGGAGGGGAACAATGAACAGTGGGACACAATTTGGATGCTACTCCCTCCCTGGGTCATGGTGCAGGCCTCCCCAGCAGCCTGCTGTTCCCATTTCAGTCGGGAAGAGGATATCATCTGACGTCCTAACAGAAATGCCGGCATATTTATTTCATGACATGCATGTTTCCAGTCAAAGGATCCAAATACATTCCCTTTACTCAAATGAAGGCTCTGCCTGAGATGGACACCGAAACCAATGCTTTCACCCGACGGCAATTTTAATTTAAAAAACAGAATGCCAGCAGTTTAGTTAGTAGAAAAAGTATTCAGCCTTCTAAGGTGAATGACTCCCAAAATCCATACTAATGGATTTGGTATATTTTATACCAATTTTGCTTTCTCAGGTAAACCAGCATGAACACTGATATATCCCAACATTTTTGTTGTTGTTGTTGTTATTTTAGGGCTACATGTGAGGTATATGGAGGTGCCCAGGCTAGGGGTCTAATTGGAGCTATAGCTGCTGGCCTGCGCCACAGCCACAGCAACATGGGATCCGAATTGTTTCTGCGACCTACACCACAGCTCACGGCAATGCCAGATCCTTAACACACTGTGCCAGGCTGGGGATTGAACCTGCATCGCCAGACTCAAGGCCAGATCCTTAACCCACTGCACCACAGCAGGAACTCCCTAGCCTGGTATTTTAAAATAATTTATTGTTGTAACCCCAAATAAAGGATGCATACGATGTCTACATCGTGTGGAATGATGGGGAAGAAAAGGGGAGGAACAGTGTTTCCCAAGAAGAACTCCAAGTCCAGCCAAAGAGGTGGGCATGTCCCCAGCTATTCTGCTACAGGTGCAAAAACAAAGTGCTATAGAACAGAAGAGAGAGACTACCTCTGATGGAGGACATGGAGGCTTAGGAAAGACCTCACAGGAAATGATTTCTGAGCTAGTTCTTAAAAGATAAGAATTCAATGCCAGGAGAATGGGAAGGAAGGAGGCAATAAAGGGAATAGAGACGCCCAGGCACTTGAAATCCTATTGTCTTTATGGAAAACATGTGTAGACCAGTGTTGTCCAGGCATAAACTGCTTATTTGATAAGAGAGGAGCAGAACTTATCAATATAGATATTCTACTTGGTGTTATAAAAATTATTCTCAAAAAAAAGATTAATACCAAGCTTCAGAAAATGGATCAACGCAAAACTGAAATCTGAGGAAATAAAGCTATTAACATCAGTAACTAGACTAATCGCACCTTTTGAAAGCAAATGGGTGTAAGCATCAGTTAAAAGGGCTTTGGGGCATTACCATGAAATTTATACCCTAGTAAGACAGTATCATAACGTGTTCTAACTGACTGATAGAAATGCTTGGGATATTTCTTTATGAAAGATTTTCAGGCCATGCCTGGACTCCCCAAAGGAAAGTGTCACAGTGATTAGTACTGTCTGCCTTAGGTGTAATGGGTAGATGGCAGCACTGTCATCCCTGATCTAAAATTAGAGAAAGCTGAGGGAAAGAAAATAAATTAAATCACTCAGTTGGCTTCCATTTATTGAGTAGTAAAAACTCTCCCAACATGTTTCCTCCTATCTACTCCTCTTCACTGTTCCATACCAATTCCGCTTCTCTTCTTCACTCCCTGACCTGCAATATCTCCTTTTCTGAACCCCGTCTACACATTCCTTGAGGTCTAACTCCAGACCCACTTTTCATGAAGCCATTCCATTCCTGATGATTTTCAGTGCTCACTGAGCCTATACATGACTTTAAACATATGGGTTACAAGTTTTTAAGTCAGTTATTTGGAATTCAGAACATGTTCACTCATAGAAAAGGTAATATAAATGTTGATTAGTATCCTAATGCCACTCCGTAAAATTTTTTTTTTTTTTGTCTTTTTTGCTATTTTTTGGGCCGCTCCCGCGGCATATGGAGGTTCCCAGGCCAGGAGTCGAATCGGAGCTATAGCCACCGGCCTACGCCAGAGCCACAGCAACGCGGGATCCGAGCCGTGTCTGCAACCTACACCACAGCTCACGGCAACGCCGGATCATTAACCCACTGAGCAAGGGCAGGGACCGAACCCGCAACCTCATGGTTCCTAGTCGGATTTGTTAACCACTGCGCCACGATGGGAACTCCCAACTCCGTAAAAATTTTAAGTTATGACATGGAAAAACTGTATTTGCCAGACTGTTCATTTAAGGATAACTAGGATGTGAAGGCAATCTGGTTGCAACATCTGTCACCCCATTTGATTACCAGGGTTGATGTGGCTGATCTAGTTGCTAGGTGGTGCCGTGCTTCCTCCCTCGCTGCTCCATGTATGACCCTCCTGAAGCCACATGTTTTGCTGAAGAGGTAGAGAAGGACCATTCTTTAGTCAAGAGTATCTGAGTAGCAATGCTCCCTTGCTAGGACCTCTAAATAAGTTCTCAGGGTCCATTTATAGGAGAACATACAGTAGACAAACTTTCAAGACTCCAGACATGAGCAAAAGAGGCACTACCTGTGGCTGTATTCCCTTTTTAAACAGACAAATAAATAAATATTTGTGATGAGCTGCTTGGGATTGGGTGGTGAGTTAACACATCAAGAAAATGGACTGGGAGTCTGGGGTTAATAGATGCAAACTATTGCATCTGGAGTAGATAAGCAATGAGCTCCTGCTGTATAGTACAGGGAACTATATCTAGTCACTTGTGATGGAACATGATGGAGGATAATGTGAGAAAAGAATGTTTATATATATGTATAACTGGGTTATCTTGCTATACAGTAGAAATTGACAGTACACTGTAAAACAACCATAATGGAAAAAATTAAAATCACTAATTTAAAAAAAAGAAAGAAAGAAAATGCCCAAAGCCTGGGCCAGGAAGCTGGATCTGGAAGGATGAAAACAGAGAGCTATGTGCCCCCTGGGGCAGAGGTGTGGTGAGAAGGAGAACTCCTGTTGCCACCTAAAGTTGGAGATGCCAGGGGAGAGGTCAGAGTTGGTTCTGAGAGGAAGGTGACGTCAGCTCTAAGCCTCCACATTGCTCACCAATGCTTCTAGCAGAGTTCCAAGAGCAGGGCCACCTGATAGCATCCTGTGACATACATTTAACCTTCATCATGACATACAAACATGAGAACAGAAAACTCTTCTTACAATTTCAGGAATTAAACATGATAATAACTAGTAAAAAAAAAAAACCCCACAAGTGTTATTGTTGGTGCTTGAGGAAAAAAAAATGACTTATTTGTAGGGGAATAAAGAAATAAATGGAGGGGAGTTCCCATCATGACTCAATGGTAATGAACCTGACTAGTATCCATGAGGACACGTGTTTGATCCCTGGCCTCACTCAGTGGGTTGAGGATCCAGCATTGCCTTGAGCTGTGGTGTCGGTTGCAGATGCAGCTCGGATTTGGCATTTCTGGGGCTGTGGTGTAGGCTGGCAGCTATAGCTCTGATTCAACCCCTAGCCTGGGAACTTCCATATGCCTCAGGTCTGCCCTAAAAAGACAGGAGAAAAAAAAAGGAGAAGGAGGAAGAGGAGAGGAAGGAGAAGGAGAGGAAGAAGAAAGAAAGAAAGAAAGAAAGAAAGAAAGAAAGAAAGAAAGAAAGAAAGAAAGAAAGAAAGAAAGAAAGAAAGAAAGGAAGGAAGGAAGGAAGGAAGGAAGGAAGGAAGGAAGGAAGAAAGGAAGAAGAAAAGAAAAGAAGGAAGGAAAGAAAGAAAGAGACTGGAGTTTTTCAAGACTTTAAAGCTCACCACAAGTCGAAAACCTATAGGAGCCAAGTAGATAAATGACAAAGGTAACATGCATCAAATGGTAGAAACAGGGCAGGTAAAATGTAGGGATGAGGGCCCCATCTAAGAACATTCAAATTCAAATTTAAATTCAAATAATGATTGTAACGGCCGAATAATAAAGGAGTACTGCATTTCAGCCTTGGTAACTTCTCTCATACCCATTTTATAGATGAAAAAAATATGATGTCAATCCGGTGCAGTTTTGCAGAAAGTCTGGCAATTGTTAGATGGACAGAACAGAGTAGGCATTCCAGGCAAAGAAGGTTATATGAGCAAAGGCATGAGCAAAGGAACAGCCTGGGGCTTCCCAGAGCCCTGTCATCTCCAGAGGATGTAGGGCAGATGGGAGGCAGGAGGAGGCAACCTAATAGAAGAGGACACAATGTGCCACCTTGAGCATTTGTCGCTTTTTCTATACGCACTGGTTAGAAACCCATGCTAGGTAACTTGTGCCTCACCTGTCTCCCTCACCTCCCTCAAATCCCACTCTCCTCCCTTCTCCATCATGCTCCATACCCCAGAGGCTGCCCAATACAGACTGCGCTCCCAGCTCCCTTTCCTCATCCAATGAGGAATACTAGCAAGAATTCAGAGGGAGGAAGGAGAGAGGAGTGGCACTTATTTTCATCTTTCCTTTCCTGCTACTGCCTCAGGTTGGATACATCTTTCTACTAATTACCGCTCAGGTCAGACAATCCTCTGTTTCTGGACAAGGAACCACCCAACTCCCCTTACCCTTTTAGGGCCCCTGTTGCTGGTCCTGGGGCACTTCACCAGTCCTCATTTCTGTCTCACCTCCTAGAATACCTTTGTAAATATCGTTTTGATTAAATTCTCTTCAAGTGACCCATTTTGAATGTACCATCTGTATCTTGCCTTGACCCTAAATTCTTAAAAAACTCTTGAGGGGCTCTTAACAGGGAATGTTATGACCAGATCTGCATTTCAGAGAGGTATTTCTGGGTCTTGGATGAAAGATGGTTTGGGGGCAGCAATAATAAAGGCAGAGCTTTTAATGGTGCTTTGCAAACCAGGAGTACTTGTTAAAAATATAGATTCCTGGACCCCACCACTCAAAACTCTGATTCAGAAGGCCCAGGATAGAATCCCCAAATCTATATCTTTAAATAATGACTCTATGTGAGTATGACAGAACTTTGCAGTTGTCCAGGGACACTGACTAGTATGTTTAGCAGGATCCAGAGACAAGAGGAGGACACCTCATGGAACAAGGTCTGCTTCTAGAGGACTAGGAGGGACAGGGAGGGAAATCAGAAACAAAGGTAGGGGGATTTGTTTTGAGAAGGCCAAAGAATATCTTTTCTTTTGAGGGCAAACAAAGGAAAATGAGTGTAAAAAGGAAGTTGAAATTTTCACTTCATACCTTCAATTTCTCATGGAGGGAGGAGTGGGAGTCACACTGAGACTGAAAGACAGGCCAAGGTGTGAGGAACCAGGGCGATGCAGGTTTAGAACAGGCACTGCAGGGTAATGAGTAGAGGGTGATGACAAGCAACATTTTAGGACTTCTTGGTGGAGCTGAGACAAGAAAGCATGAAGTTGTGGATCATCAAAGGGTTTAATTTTGTCATTTCTCTCCAGCAATACTAAGCCATGTCTAGAAATGGAGATGGCAGTAGTTGGATTGATCCTAGTTGGGAGGGTTGTGGAGCAGGGGTAATGGAAAGATAAGGGGCCCAGGACGTTGAAAGTACACACAAGCATGGGAGTAGCAGCACTAAACATGCGGGGAAGTGTCCAACTGATGCTGTCCTTGGTACTGAATTAGCCTTTCACAGAACACTGTCATTTCACTGTGAAGTTGTGGGGGGATTGGTACATGTTTCCTGTTCCTCCTCAACACCCTGCCATACTAGACTTGAGTCAACAGACTGTGACTGTGCTTCCAATCCCATAATACTGTGAATGGTGTGAATACAGGGCTTACAGGCTGGATACTATCATTTGCTAAAGATCCAGTTCCAATATTTAAGGAATTAAATCAACAAACATTTATTGAGAACTTTCCTTGTGCCATACATTGTGTTGGGCACAGGGGTAAAACAACAACAAAAACAACACTCAAAAACCACAGAAAAAGTTTATTCCCAAGTCAAAGCTTTTATTTGCTTTTCTTAAAGAACATCAGAGGGTCCTATTCATCCCTTCTCTTTCCTCTCCAATTTCACTGCATCTTCCAGCAGCGGCAGAGTGCTCTCTGCAAAATGACCTCCCCTAAGTTCACTATCTTTCCAGGTAGAGCTTTGATTTCTATTATTGTCTTACTTTCCCTGGGTGTCCACTAGTCCACAGATGAACTCAGCTTCTCTCTCAGCCAACCAGTATACTACCTCTTTTGAAAGAGAGATCAAATAGAATACTGAAAAAGTAGCATAGACTTATCCTTAGCAGACTAGAGGAGGGAGAAATGCTGTCAACAGTAATACACTATTTTTTTTTGCCACCTTGGCATCTAGAAAGTCCTCCATAAGCAGAGAGGGAGGCCACACACTGACTATCAGCTGAGCATGGAACTTGCCCGCAAATATTTTAAAGCTGACCATCTTTGGAACTATGTCAAGGTCCCTGCTGCCCTTGAGTGGCCAACAACCCTTTTCTTTCCGTTGGTGCAGCTGGCCCAAGCTATCTTGGCAGGGTGACAATTTCCAATTAATTTTGAAAATCTTAGTTAAAGGTCTTCTTTTATTTTCCAGAGCCTGAACTAAATACTGGGAACAAAGAGATAACTCAGGACAATTCCTGTCCTCAGAGATCTCATGATTTAATGGGGCAGGCAAATATGATGCAACAAGTTCTAGGCCCGCAACCTGACCAAAGTACAGAAAGAGTGAAGCATATAAGGGTGGATTCTGTTTTCAATCTGTTGAGTCAGAGTTGGTGGTGGGAATCCAAAGGCCGTGTCTCTTATCTAGGAATAAATAAAGGCAGCAATCGCATAAGGTTTTATGTGCAGGGAGTTAACACTAAGAGAAGGCTGGACATGAGTCTGTGTCTAGGACTGGAAAACAAGGTGTAAGTTTCCCCAGACGGCAAGTGTCAGAGCCGAGCCTTGTCTCAGAGCCAGTAGGTCAAAAGGAGGTAAAGAAATACTTAATATCACTTATCCAGGGCAATCCAAGAATCTGGGACCAGATTATTAGATAGTTAAAAACAACTCGACTTCAATGACTAAGGCAGGCAAAGGTCCAGAACCCAGGACAGGTAGAAGCAGAGGCTGAGTGAGCAGCTGGGGTGGGAAATATGAACATGGAGAGTGACAGAAACAAGCTAGCAGAAACCTAAGAACAGAAGGTTGCCTTAAAGATGATGAGTGAGAAGCTGAGGCCAGGACTAAGCATGGATGTCAAAAGCTCCTGAGGGCAGAACAAGAAATGAAAAAGTCTTTGGCTCACACTCCAAGAAAGCAGTTGTGGAACAAAACACCAAAAAAAAAAAAAAAAAAAAAAAAAAAAAAAAAAAAACGGAACTCTCACCTCAATTATTGCTCAGGGCTCTTCTGAGAAAGGTAGGAAGCAGCAGAAAAAGGGTTAGGTTACTCTGTTTCCTAGAATATGGGGATTTTAAACACCCAACCTTCAACAAGCACAGCCTTGCAAATAAGCAATTAATACGACCCAAATTCCGTGCTCAGTGCTTTTACTCCATTCGTATATTTAATCTTTACCAAATCCACATGGTAAATACCATCCTTATCTTCAGATGACAGAGGGATGCTCAAAGAGGTTACATATATTGCCCAAGATCACTCAGTTAGGTGATCACTCTGGACCACAGCTCTACCTGACTGCAAGTCTCGTGATCTTAATCATGTAATTAGCCTCCCTCACCATGAACAATAATCTGCTCCAGGTCTCATCACTGGGATCACCCTGAGTGGGAGACAAGGCAAAAGGAGTTTTTATAGGAATAAAAAATGATATATGGTAACACACGGCAAGGAAGCACTTGTACAGAGTTGATGGCCATGATGTTAGGAGTCTCGAGGGTCATCCAAATGAACACTGAAGTTTTCAGACCCAGCTCTTGCCCACCTCTCACAACCCTCAGCTGCCACCCCTGCTTCTCAGTCTCTGGTCTTCCTTTGGCCTCTTCAGAATATGCTGTGTTTCTCTTCACAGAGCCTTTGCACATGTGACTGCCTCTGCCTGGACACTCTGTCCTGCTCCTTGACCACCTTGACCTAACCAATTACCATTCCCCTCCTAGTATGGAATTGAACCTCACTTCCTTACAAAAGCCCTCGCTAACCACCCTCTTTCCCACTAGGTTAGGCCCCATAGAACCCTGCACTTTTTTCTTCAAACATTTATCACAACTCTAATTAATTTATCTAAGCCATATATCTTCTTACTGAGTGGATGTCTCAAGAGATGAAACGAGTGGTGAACTATCCTGAGCATCTCTATAAATATTTGCTGAGTGAATGAATAAATAATGATTTTTAAAATGGGGCCAAGGAGTTCCTATTGTGGCCCCGTGGTAACAAACTCGAGTATCTATTCAGGTGCGGGTTTCATCCCTGGCCCCACTTAGTGAGTTAAGGATATGGCACTGCTGTGAGCTGCAGTGTAGGTCATTGATGTAGCTCGGATCTGGTGTTGCTATGGCTGTGGCATAGGCTGGCAGCTGCAGCTCTGATATGACCCCTAGGCTGGGAACTTCCATATGCCACAGGTGAGGCCCTAAAAAGCAAAAAACTAAAAATAAAAAATAGGGTTAAGGTAGGACGAAAATGTTCCAGTTGATAAAATTCTTTAGACAGAGTCAATCATTCATTCATTCAGTTCACTCAACACAGAGTAAAGTGCCTACTCTGTGCCAGGCTCTGTTGTACAGATGTACTGATGATGATTAATGTACTTCTAGATATTCAGTCTGGGATTATAGCAATGAGATGTGTCAACACTATAGCAAGGGCCTCAGGCAGATGACATGAACATTCTATGAGAGTCAAGGAGAAGGTGACTGTTCAATGCTTGCTCCCGGTACAGGGCAATGAGAAAGCCAAACCCTCTCCTTCCCTACAAAGCTGAGGCTTCCATGTGTGAAGAGGGCAGAGTACATGATGCCTTCATTAAGAATGAAACTGCTATAAAGGAAAGGACAGGAGAGAGAGTGGCAAATAAAGCAGAGTCGGGTCTGCTCACAGGAGGGCAAGTGTTCTGAAGAGCGCAGGAGGAAAACGGAGCAGGAAGAAAGCAGGCAGTAAAGAGTCCAGGTAAGAAAGAGCTGGATACGTTCTGGGAATTGGGCTAAAGGCAGCAGGATGGGAGGGAGAATGGAGTAGTGGGCATGAAATCAGGGACAAGAAAGCAGCAGAAGGGGTTTCCAGTGGGTGACATAAGTAGATGACAGGAAGTGAGAGCATCAGGGAAGAAGGATACTTAGAAGATCCGCTAAGAGAATCACATGCTTTTATGAAGTTTAGAAGTACAGAGTCAAGAGTACCAGGATGATTCATGCACTTTCCTAGAACCTGATGTATTGCCAAGACTGGCTATAAAACACTGTAGTCTGGGAAAATCAGAAAGACAACTGACTATGCTGTTCAGAGGCCAACATAAAATCTGGGAAGGGTATTTCAGCAATGGAAGGTCCAGATAAGCCCCTAGAGCTGCTGCCCTAAGATTTTCCAATTTTCTGCTTGAGAGCTAAAAATACTGTCTTTGAAATCCAAAGACAGGAAAAGTTAAGAGACCGATAGCCAATACTTATTGAATGTTTACCATATGCCAGGCATTGCGTGAATTACGAAGTGCTTTGTAAATTTGTCACATCAGTCCAATCAAGTAGGTATAATCATTTAGCAAATATAAGGACTATGAGAAATCAGTAACTTATCTATGATAAGTTCACAAACAGAAGCACAAAAAATAGGCCATCTGAGTTCAGAGCCCACACCCAACCACCAAATTATCACAATAATAATAGCAAACTCACCTCTGGGACTTACTCTATGTGTCATGTACTGTTCTTAACATGATATATCTATCAACTCTTTTTATTCTTACAACTGCAAGGTAGACAGTGCTATTCTGACACTGTAAGGTGAAGAAACTATGAGACAAAGAGGCCAGGGCATTTGCCTGAAGGCACACAGCTATGGTGAGGTGGGGCCTGGATTCAGACTCAGGCAGTCAGGCTCAAGAGTCTGCTCTCCATCACTATACTGGCTCCTCACCTGAGCTATCCCTCCAAATGGCATCATTGGAGGCATGGAAAAACAAAAACTAGCCTTTGTACTTGAGATTTCACTTTGCTACAATTTGGATACCATCAGTGAAACTTTCACTTCCTTACTCACATGAAAAAAACTGAGAAAATCAGAAAGAATCATTTCCTGATCACATAAGTAAAAAAGGCAATTTCTCTTTGGCCAATGAGCTACTGTTTTGTGTGACTTTCCTTTCTCCTGGATAGCTTATTTAGGGGCCTGGGCCTCAGTACACATCAATTCTCATCCACAGACATGGGATGCTGGTTTGGTCTTTTCCATTTCCATGGACTTCAGGAGAACTACCAATTGGAGATCACCAGCTTAAGCTAATCTTTTGATCTCCAATAAAGAACCTCATTTCCACTGCAACCTGTTATAATCTTCCTACACAACTGGTTTTTCCAGCTTGTCTCAGTGAGAAATACGCTCTGTGGAAAGTTTACCAGACCAGGAAAAAAAACGGGTTTTGCTTGAACCTTGCCATACTGAGCACCAGTGCCCCTTCCCATGGCTTGCTCCTTGTTGAACACTTAAGAGGCAAGTTCTCTGCCATGTCCTTAGTCTCACAACTGAGAAACATAGAAAGGTTTCATAAAGTTGAAAAAGGGGCAGAAGGAAATCGAAATCCAGTAACTGCGCCAGAGTTCATGCTAACATTAATGCATCACAGCTGCAAAAAATATTTCCTACTTTGCAATCAGAGAGTCCAGGAGTTCAATATAAATGCACTAATCCTTGTAATTTTCTTGTAAGGCAAGCCACAGAGTACTCGTTTCTTCAAGGCACAGGGAAGTGAGGTCTTGCCAAGCTCCCAAAACTAAGAAACAGACATTTAAAGCAAGTTAATCTTATTTCCCATTTTCTCCTTTATTTTTATGTCTTTATTCTTTTCTGTATGTATAAATTCTCTGACTAGTTCTATCAACTGGAGACCTCACACATTTCCATCACTAATAATAATAATAATAATAGTAATAGTAACAATGATGGCAGGCCCTATTTATTGAGTACCCTCAATAAGGGCCAGGCACCATGCTAATACTTTAATACATATAAACTCACTGGAATCTTACAACCACAATAGGAAATAAATAGTAAGAATATCTCCATTTTACAGAAGTTGAAGCTTAGAGAGGGGAAAGTAACTTGACCAAAACCCAGCATATAGTAAGCCTTCATTTCAAAGCCACACTGCCTCTCATACCACCCGAGCCCTGACCTACATACCACATGCCATTAAAATCATGAACCTTAAAGAAGTGCCCATATGGATATTGTTTTGAACTGCCTTTTTATTTTAAGAAGGCAAACAAAAAATGCAAATACCTCTTCCACTATAACTTGATGTAATATAACAGTGTGCCAAGTTTAATCAAACCCAGGCACTTCTTCAAAAGCCACAGGATGAAAATAAACATACAAAAAAAAGCTATCAGGAGCAGAAAGGGAATGCTGAGTGCTTGAGTTGAAACAGGGACCACTCATTATATTCATGAAAACATAAAGAAACAAAATGGAGCTCAAAAGCAGTATAAATGTCAAATGTGTTGAAATAAAGCGCTGAAATAAATTCACTCTCAAACTTGGTAGAAGGCGTGTAAAATGGAGTACAAAGGCGCATTCCCAGTGCAACAGTACGTGAGTCAATAAGATTAGCACGGAACACAAATATTTCTGATACTTGAAGCAGCAGAACTATTTTTTTCTCAGTCCCACTTGCCAATGTGCTCGCCAGCCCTGCTTACTGGCCAGCTCCATTAGGCTACCTCACTGCCTTTCAGACCTCATCTACTTAGTGAAAGACATCCTTTTACATCTACATCACTACTTCCGTACACCTTCCCTATCATCACCAATGGCAACCACATCCTTTTCTGAGATCTCCACCGTGGAGTTACCACTGGGTTCCTCCTTCTCCCTCCATAGTCAGACGTCACGGGTCACCGCGTTCCAACAACCTTACTCTACATTGCTCTAGTCATCCACCTGGCACAGTCCCATCACTGCCCACCAAGCTGCTGCCAAGACCTCAATCCTGGTCTTTGCAGAAATTTTCTCTTCTGATCGCTCCTCGTATCACAGCCCAAGCAACTCATCTAAACCATAACTTTCACAATGTTATTTTTGTACTCAGGAACCACTGGGGGCTGCCTACTGGTCCCACGTCATTTGAGGCTCTCCAAGCATTCTAATTTTCTTGCTCTCCACACGACTGTGTCTGTTCAGCCAAACTTCTTTTCTTCCTTTACCTTTTAAAAGGTCACCACCCTCGGAGTCTGATATATAGAAGTGTGTGCCTGAATCTGTTGTTTAGACAGTTAGATCAACATAAGCTCTATGCAGATACTTGTACACGGTTATGCAATGGGACTACTAAAAAATTGATGAGGAAAGATTCCCATGGACCAACTGCTTCTCAGAGGTCCAGCAGATGACTTCAATTTTTTTGTTTTGGTATGGTTTGTTACTGTTTCACTTTTGGCAAAGTTGTATTTATGAAATGTTTTTCCTTTATACTTTTATAATAAAGCAAATGATAGAATCCCATAACATTGGCACTGAGACTTTAAAGTGTAATTAATCCCCCATCCTCATTTTATGAAAGAGAAACCAGCATCCTGGACTGGTTAGATGATTTGTTCTAGATCCCCAGAACTTAGCCCTTGAGGCTCCTGATCGTCACCCAAATTTTAGACGATCCACTCAACTCTGCTTACCATGACTAATGGAGACAGGGGGACACACAAAGCAGCACTTCTAGAGCATGCACATTCCATGACCAAGGGAATCTTGGTCTAGTAATTCAAAGAAGTTCTTTACTAAGGAAGTTTTCAAATGCTCATGTATACTATGCCTTTCCAGGGAGCAAAGGGAAGAGTAAAAATATGAAGTGCTATGTTTCCTAAACTTGGTTATCACAGAATGCTTGGCTCAAAAGAAGACTTTGAAGGGCTGGAGTTCTACAGAACACATGTATGAAGAAAGGTGGTTTCTGATTCCAGAGACAGGCATAACCCTTAAAAAAAGAAGAGCACTGAGGGTCTACACTGCGCTTCCCCAAAATTTACACACCAAGAGCACTGATAACAACTAATGTTACACAGCACTTGACAATCTAAAACAGCATTTTAACGTGTAATAACAAACAAAAGAAGTGTTAACTCTCCATTAAAAAAAAAATGTCTCTGTTATTTGCAGGGGTCTCCCTGAAGAATTTGTTACAACAATTCAATTATAGTTAGGTTTTTGTTGCAGAAAAATGGCCAAATAGCTAACAAATGGTGAAATATTATAATTAGAAGGGTCTTAAGGTTGATCTAGTCCACTGGTTCTCCAAATTCATTCCTATAAAACATAAGTTTTCAACTACCAAAACTGAGAAACAGTACGCCTTTTCTAATTCAAAGAAAAAGAAACTTAATGAATCTAAGTGAGAGAAGGAAATGAATTCTACCTACAGACAGTGAGCTTGAAAGACCCTGAATTCCAGATGAGAACAGAGGTTCTGGCTGACAACTTGAGTTTAGTCAGGTGAAAACCCGAACAGAGAATACAGCAATACCACATAAGACTTCTGTTTTACAGAAACTTGAGATGGTAAATTTGTGGTGTTTAAAGGCACTACACTTGTGGTAATTTGCTATGCAACCATAGAAAACTGATACAGATTTGTGCTAGGTTGTCATTAGAAAAATGGGCAAAGGACATGGCAAGGGACACACAAACAGTCTGGTGGAAGAGTACATTGATAATCCTTCTTAGAGGAAGATGTCACACTAAGTAATAAGGGCCTTAAATATGTCTATACCCACTGACCCAGTCATTCTACCTCTAGGAAGTTACTCTAAAAGAAACAGAGATGCATACAAACAATGTCACAGTATCATTATTTATAATAATGATGATAAATATCAAATATTAGAAAAATGGTTGACCTAATTATTGCATAACCATATGATGACATATGGGTCAGCTATTAAAAATATTTTCAAAGAAAATTAACGACTCATGCAAACGCCTGTGATATAACATTAGATGTAAAAGCACCCTGGGGGAGTTTCCATCATGGCCCAACTAAATATCCATGTGGATGTGAGTTCGATCCCGGGCCTTGCTCAGCGGCTTAAGGATCTGGAGTTGGCATGAGCTGTGGTGTAGGTCACAGACGCGGCTTGGATCCCACATTGCTGTGGTTGTGGCTGTGACTGATAGCTGTAGCTCCAATTTGACCCCTAGCCCGGAAACGTCAATATGCTGCATATGTGGCCCTAAAAAAAGACAGAAAAGAAAAGAAAAAGCAGCCTAGGGGCTTAGCCAAGATGGTTGAGTAGGAAGAGCCCAGGCTCACCTCCTCTCATGGGCACACCAAAATTACAACTATTTATAGAACAACTAAAAAACTAGAATCTAGCAGAAAAGATCTTCCATAACTAAAAAATATAAAGGAACCACAACAGATGTGTAGGAGAGGTGGAGTTGAGACCCAAACACCTGAGTGGGTGACCCACAAAGGGGAGGATAACTACAGTTGGAGATGTTCTCCCCAAAGAGCAAGGGGTGTGAACCCCAGACTGGGCTCCTCAGCCTGGGGGTCCTGCACAGGGAAGCTGTGCCCCCAGAATGTCTGACTTTGAAAGCCAGCTGAGCTGAGTTTTAGAACACCCAGGGAGTTGTGGGAAATAGAGACTCCATTTTTAAAGGGTGCACACAAAATCTCACATGCTCCAGGATCAAGGGCAAAAGCAGTAATTTGAAAGGAGCCCAGATCAGATCCATCTGCTGATCTTGGAGAGCCTCCTAGAAAGACAGGAGGCAAATGGAGTTCAGCTGGGGACATAGACACTGGCAGCAGCTATTTTGGGGAGCTCATTCCACAATGTGGACACTGGTGCTGTCAAGTACCACTCTGGACCTGGCCATGTCCACCAGCCTGTCAGTACCACTACTGGAATGCTCAAGGATAAACAACTAGTCAGGCGGGAACACAGTCCCACTCATAAGTAGACATGCTCTTAAGTCTTCCTGAGACTACAGCCATCCCCAGGATACAGCCCTATCCACCAGAGGGCCCAGGACCTAGCCCTGAACACCAGTGCACAGGCACCAGACCTAGAATCCCTGAGCCCAGTCCTAACAACCATCAGGCCAACACAACAACTCTGGGATCCCCAAGGCCCTGCAGTCAGAGACCCTGGGACCTAGCTCATTCACCAGTGAGTCAGTTGCCCCAGGACCCCCTGGGCCCAGCCACACCCACAAGCAGGCCAACACCAACTCTAAAATACCTTGGACTCCACCAGCCACACTTGGATCCAGCACCACTTATCAGTGGGACATTACCAGCTTTGGGATGCCCTAGAAACTGAAGCCAGCTATGTCATGAATTGGCCCCACTCACATGCAGGCTAACACTAGATCCAGGAATCCAGACCTCATAACCCACCCTGGTTTTGCCCACCAGTGAGCACTAGCTCCAGGACCCCTGGTACTCCATAGCCAGTCACCTCATGACTAGGTCCAGCCAATCAGCAGATGAAGCCTCTGCACAAGGCAACCAATTGGACTGGACAGCCACACCTAGCAGATCATCCACAGCAGTCATCCCATCACAAGAGGAAAAACCCATGCAGCCTACATACAAGGCAACCCTAGAGCATATAGCTCTGGTGATCTGATGCGGACTGTGCTGCTGAGACGCACAGGACAGCTCCTACAAAAGACCTCTTCTCCAAGGTTAGGAAACAATCAACATACCAGATACATATAATTAAAAACAGCAAATTAGGCAAAAAGAGGCATCAGAGGAACATGTTCCAAATAAAGGAACAAGATAAAACCCTAGAAGAACAACTAAATGAAGTAGAGATAGAAAATCTACCTGATAAAGAGTTTAAAGTAATGACTGTGAAGATGATCAAAGAACTCAGGAGAAAAATGAATTAATACAGTGAGAAGTTAGAAGTTGTTAACAAAGAGAACAGAAATTTTTAACAAAGAATTCTAAAATATGAAGAAGAACCAGAGTTGAAGAATCCAAAAACTGAAGTGAACAGTAAAAGGAATCAATAATAGACTAAATGATACAGAGAAATGAATCAGCAAGCTGGAAGACAGAGTAGTGGAAATCACTGAACAGAAAAAAGATAAATGAGGATAGTTTAAAAGACCTCTAAGAAAAAATCAAGTATATTAACACACACATTATAGGGGCCCCAGAAGGAGAGCAGAAAGAGAAAGGGGCAGAGAACATATCTAAAGACATAAGAGTGGAAAAATTCCCTAACCTGGGAAAGGAAACAGATATTCAGGTCCAGTAAGCATAGAAAAATCCCAAACAGGATCAATCCAAAGAAGACCACACCAAGACACACCTGTAATTAAAAGGGCAAAAACTAAAGATAAAGAGATAATATTCAAACTAGCAAGGAAAAGTAACAAGTTACATACAAGGGAACCCCCATAAAGTTATCAACTGATTTTTCAGCAAAAACTCAGTAAGCCAAAAGGGAACAGCATGATATATTTAAAGTGATGAAAGGGAAAACAACAAGAATATCTACCAGCAAGGCTCTCATTCAGAGTTGATGTAGAAATCAAAACTTTCACAGACAAGCAAAAGCTAAAAGAGTTTTGCACCACCAAACCAGCCTTACAAGAAATGTTCAAAGGGCTTCTCTAAATAAAAAAAGAAAAGGCTGCTACTAGAAACATAAAAATTACTAAGGGAAAAAACTCACTGGTAAAGGCAAATACATAGTAAGGTAATAATCAATCACATACAAAGCAAGTAGGAAGATTAAAAGACAAAAGTAGTAAAATCGTCTATATTTGCAATAAGTAGACAAGGGATAGACAAAACAAAAATATGTAAAATCTAATGTCAAAAACAGTAATTGTGGCATTAAGAGGAGTAAAAGCTGCAGAGTTGCTAAAATGAGTTTGAACTTAAGAGATCAGCAACCTAAAAAAAATTATGTATATGTATCAGTTGCTGTATGTAAACCTCATGGTAACCACAAATCAGAAATCTACAATAGATACACACACAAAAGAGAGAAAGGAACCCAAACATAAGAATAGTCATCAAATCACTATCAAGAGAACAAAAGAAGAAGAAAGGAACAAAAAAGAACTACAAAAACAACCCCAAAACAATTAACAAAATGGCCGTAAGTACAAGTCATGAATAATTACTTTAAATGTAAATGGATTAAACGCTCTAATCTAAAGACATAGAGTGGCTGAATGGATACAAAACAGGACCCATAAATATGCTTTCTATAAGAGACTCACTTCAGATCTAAAGACACACACAGCCTTTAAGTAGAGAACTAGAAGAAACAATTCTAAAATTTGTATGGAAACACAAAACACTCTGAATAGCCAAATCAATCATGAGAAAGAAAAACAGAGCTGAAAGCATCATACTCTCTGACTTCAGACTATACTACAAAGTTACAGTTACAAAAACAGTATGGTACTGGCACAAAACTAGACATGTAGATTGATGGAAAAGAAAAGAGAGCCCAGGAGTTCCTGTTGTAGCTCAGCGGGTTAAAAACCCAACTAGTATCCAAGAGGATGCAGGTCTGATCCTTGGCCTCACTCAGTTAAGGATCCAGTGTTGCCACAAGCTATGGCATAGATCGCAGATGTGGCTTGGACCCAGTGTTGCTATGGCTGTGGCATAGGCCAGAAGCTGCAGGTCCAATTTGACCCCTAGCCTGGGAACTTCCATATGTAGGTGTGACCATAAAAGGATAAAAAAAAAATAGATGGGATGGAAATCCTGTGAAATTGGATTGTGATAATCATTATACAACTACAGATGTGATAAATTCATTGAATAATACAAAATTAAATAAAAATAAAAAATAAAAACAAAAACAAACAAACAAAACCCCCAAATCACTGGACGGGTCAGATGATGACACTTTGGAAATGGGGCTCTGAAAGAGCTTCAACCTCATTCTACCCACTCAAGTGGCTGTCAGCCTGCTGATTTTCATTGCGACTACAAATTGCTATTTTTTTTGGTGACTTTGGAGCTGGAGAAAAGGGATAGTACCAGGCAAAGTTAAAATGGTGCAAATATAACTTCTCTTATCAATATTCAAACATTTTTCTTAAATAAATATTCATAAGGTTAAAAAAAAAATATATATATATATATCATTTATCCTGGAAATATGCCATACATGAAAACGGATAAAACTGGGTGATTTCCAATGTTCAAGATGTGCATTTACTGGCAATCATGATAATAAGTAAAATGTTTTAATTCTGAAAAAAAATAATAGAGATCCAAGAATTTAAACTCATGGTCAAATAATCTACAACAAAGAAGGCAAGAATGTACAATAGAGAAAAACAGTCTCTTCAGTAATTGTTGGTAGGAAAGCTGAATAACTACATGTAAAAGAATGAAATTAGAACATTTTCTCACAGAATGTACAAAATAAACTCAAAACATATTAAATACCTAAATGTAAGACCAGAACTATAAAAGTCCTAGAAGAAAATACAGGTAAAACACTCTTTGACATAAATCACAGCAATATTTTTTTTGGATCTATCTCATAAGGCAAAGGAAACAAAAGCAAAAATAAATAAATGGGGTCTAATTAATTAAAACCTTTGCAACAGCAAAGGAAAACACTGACAAAATGAAGAGACAATCCACTGAATGGGTGAAAATATTTGCAAGAGATATGATTTATAAGAGGCTACAATCCAAAATATATAAACAGCTCATTCAACTCAATGGCAAAAAAGCCCCAAACAACTTAATTTTAAAATGAGCAGAAGACCTGAATAGGCATTTCTCCAAAGAAGGCATATAGACAGCCAACAAGCACATGAAAAGATGCTCAATATCTCTAAGCATCAGAGAAATGCAAATCAAAACCATAATGAGATATCACTTCACACCTGTCAGAATGGCTATCATCAGAAAGACCATAACCAGTAAATGTTGGCAAGGATGTGGAGAAAAGGGAACCCTTGTACACTGTTAGTGGGAATGTAAATTGGTGCAGCCACTGTGGAAAACAGTATAGAGGTTCCTCAAAAAACTAAAAATAGAACTATCATAGGATCCAGCAATTCTATTCCTGGGTATATATCCAAAGCAAATGAAAACACTAAATAGAAAAGATACATGCACCCCAACGTTCACAGCAGCATTATCTACAATTGTATTCATATATACAATTAGTATATATGTACATTGGAATATTACTCAGCCACAAAAAAGAACGAAATTTTTCCATTTGCAACAACATGGATGGACCTGGACAGTATTACGTTTAGTGAAATAAGTCAAATACTATAAAGACAAATACTATATGATAACATGTGGAATCTAAAAAATAAAACAAACAAATGAATATAACAAAACAGAAGCAGACTCAAAGACAGAAGAAACTGGGGGGAGACAGTAGAGGGGAGGGGCAATATAAGGGTAAGGGACTAAGAGGTACAAGCTATAAAGATGTATTGTATGGCACAGGGAATATAGCCAATATTTTATAATAACTTTAAGTTGAGTATAATCTATAAAATTTTTGAATCACTATGTTATATGCCTGAAATTAATATAATATTATAAATCAATTACAAATTAATTTAAAAATTAAAAAATAAAAATAAAGAGAAGGTGAACTAGAATATTAGCTTTGAACCAAAAAAGAGTGACATTTTAGAGTAAGAATCTAAATGGTTTAGTAATTAAAATTTGATGTGGGAACTAATTTTATTAATTATTTTTAATAGTTATTTCCCCAATACAATTTTTTTTCTAGCATAACATGGTGACCCAGTTACACATACATGTACACATTCTATTTTCGCACATTATCATGCTCCATCATAAGTGACTAGACATAGTTCCCAGTGCTACACAGATTAGCTACTCTAATCGCTAATCCATTCCAAAGGCAATAGTTTGTATCTATTAACCCCAAGCTCCCCAAATGGGAACTAAATTTGTCATTTCCTTTTTCCTCTCTCTCAAAAAAAAAAGCAGCCCACAAAATAGTATGACTATTGTAAATCATCTATACTTCAATTAAAAAAAAACAGGGAGTTCCTGTCGTGGCGCAGTGGTTGACGAATCCGACTAGGAACCATGAGGTTGCGGGTTCGGTCCCTGCCCTTGCTCAGTGGGTTGACGATCCGGCGTTGCCGTGAGCTGTGGTGTAGGTCGCAGACGCGGCTCGGATCCCGCGTTGCTGTGGCTCTGGCGTAGGCCAGTGGCTACAGCTCCGATTCGACCCCTAGCCTGGGAACCTCCATATGCCGCGAGTGCGGCCCAAGAAATAGCTAAAAAGACCAAAAAAAAAAAAAAAAAAAAAAAAAAAAAAAAAAAAAAAACAGTATGAAAATAGTGCAGCTATTGTTTGGACATAACTCAATATTTTAAACACAGAATAATCATATTACCCAGCATTTCTGCCCCAGGTATATATCCAAGGGAACTGAAAACAAATTCACACAAAAACTGGTACACATATTCAGAACATCGTTATTCATAGAGTCAAAAGGTAGAAATAACCCAATGTCTAATAACTACTGAATGGATAAGTAAAAAGTAGTATATTCATAAAATGGAATTTTATTCAGGCAAAAAAGAAATAGTACTGACACATGCTACTCATGAATAAACCTTGAACACATTACGCTCAGTGAAAGTCAGTCGCAAAAGTCCACATATTGTATAATTATGTTTATATGAAATGTCCAGAATAAACAAAGAGACATGAATTAGAATAGCAGTTTTCAAGGTCTAGGGGAGTGATGGCTAACAGGTATGGAGCTTCTCTTTGGAGTGATAAAAATGTTCTAAAATTTATTATGGTGATAGCTGAACAACTTTGTGGGTATGCTATAAATCATTGAATTGTATATTTTAAAAGGGTAAATTTTACGCTGTGAATTTTTAGCTAAGGTAAATTACACCTTAATAAATCTCTTCTTTTAAAAAAATAAAGGCTAGGAGTTCCCAGCGTGGTGCAGAGGAAACAAATCCGACTGGGAACCATGAGGTTGAGGGCTTGATCCTTGGCCTTGCTCAGTGTGTTAAGGATCCAGTGTTGCTGTGAGCTTTAGTGTAGGCCGAAGATGCAGCTCAGATCCCGTGTTGCTTTGGCTGTGGTGTAGTCCAGCAGCTACAGCTCCAATTTGACCCCTAGCCTGGGATCCTTCACGTGCCACAGGTGCGGACCTAAAAAGACCAAAAAAAAAAAAAAAAAAAAAAAAAAAAAGGAAAAGAAAAGAAAGAAAGGATAAAAAACCCCAACAAAACAAAACAAAATAAAACAAAAGGGGGTCTCTGGTGGCACAGTGGATTATGGATCCAGTATTGTCACTGCTGTGGCACAGGTTCAATCCCCGGTCCAGAAAATTCTGCATGCCCAGGGCATGGCCAAAAGGGAAAAAAAAATTTTTTTAAGTTAAGAAAGAACATTATACGACTCAAAATTTGTGGAAAAAAATGTATATGCATGGAATAAAGAATAAAGGGAAAAATCACTAGCTATTCTTTGGTGGTTCAATTACAATTTTTTTTCTCTTTTTTTTATAATATAGTGAACTTTATTTTATTTTATTTTTTTTGGTCTTTTTGTCTTTTTAGGGCTGCACCTGTGGCATATGGAGGTTCCCAGGCTGGGGGTCGAATCAGAGCTACAGGTGCCGGCCTATGCCACAGCCACAGCCACAGCCATGCCAGATCTGAGCTGTGTCTGTTACCTACCCCACAGCTCACGGTAATGCCAGATCCTTAACCCACTGAGCAAGGCCAGAGATCGAAACACTCACCTCTTGGTTCCTAGTCGGATTTGTTTCATTGTGCCACGATGGGAACTCCTTTTTTCTCTTTTTGGTATTCTCAATTTTGTAGAACAGATACACAAATTCTAAAATCTGAAAAATCTGTTACTTTAAACATTTTTTATACTACCTACCACAGTCTTTCCCAGAATATAAAATAAGAAGGTATTTAACTTAGTATATAATGCCATTCCTAGTTATTTAATGTTTCATAAAACATAATTTCATGGTGCTTGAAAAAAGAATCATAAATTCTGGGTGATTTTCCAACCACATTTAAAAACCACTAATCTAGTCTAACCTTCTATTTCTGTTTTTTTTAACCCTCTCTTTTTAATGTTGACAAAATCCCAAGAGTGATTAGTATAAATTTAAGCACATAGTGCTGCTTTTTAAAAATGAAACAAGCAAACAAAATTAATGCTTAGCTTTCAGAAAATTCACATCTACTGAGCTAAGGAGTTTGCTTAAAAAAATATATAAGAAATTCTCTGGTGGCTCAGAGGGTTAAGGATCCTGCACTGTCTCTGCTGTGGTGCAGGTTCAATCCCTGGCTCAGGAACTTTCACATGCCATGGCTGTGGCAAAAAAAAAAAAAAAAAAGATAATCTTTAAAAGAGTCGTGGCTTGGCAGCAATGAACTCAATTAGTATCCAAGGATGTGGGTTCAATTCCTGGCCTCGCTCAGTGGGTTAAGGATCTGGCATTGCTGTGAGCTGCAGTGAAGGTCGCAGATGTGGTTCAGGTCTGGTATTGCTGTGGCTGGCAGTTTGCAGTTCCAATTCTACCCCTAGCCTGGGAACTTCCACATGCCATGGGAGTGGCCCTAAATCTTGCCGTACAGATATCCAGACCAGTCAAGCTGCAGAATCCACAGGATGCAGACCAGTGAGTTGGGCATCACCTCAGAATAGGTTCAAAGACTCTTTGATAATTCACCTTGGTATGTGACCATAACCATGATCAACTACTAAAATTCACATGAAATCATATAAGGCTTTGAATGGTAATCTAATTCTGTGTGCATGTCTTGCCTTCCCAAATAACAGTAAAGTCTCTACGCGAAGGGATCACAGAATATCCCTATGGAGTCAAGCACAGTGAGAGCTTAAAGTAAGAGATACTCTAAAACAGCTTGAAGAGAAAGGCCGTAAATCTGTTATACACTACATGAGGCACTGGGGAGAGATCCATAAACTACCTCATTACTCCTCACAATAACTCTATGAGGTATGCATTACTGGCATCTCCACTTTACAAGTGGGGGAGCAGAAGTTCAGGAGAGGTTAAATAAACTGCCCAGTTTACAACGAGAAAGAGGCAGAGCTGGGATTTGAACCCAGAAAGTATAACTCAAAAGTTAAGACCAGAAAACTCACCAGCCAATAAACATTTATTATGATTCAGGCAATGTTCTATGTTTCATTAATTTTATATACATAATAATTAGCTTATTTGCAATATATCATTAACTTAATCCTCGGAACAACCCTATGATATGGACCAACTATTATCCCTATTATTATACTGTCTCCTTTCATGATAAAATGATTTGTATTCCTCTTTCAGATCACAGCTCTCAAATTTCAACTCTTCAAAACGTGACTCTGTGACCTACATGGGCTTGTCCTTATATTCTCTGACAGAGCAGGCCATTTTAGTTTCACCTGAATAATTTGCATGGTTATTTAATTTTTGTCTGTTTGCCTCAATGGTCTAAAAGCACTAAAAGGGAATGTTATTAATGGCTCAGATAATTCTGACTACTGTTAAGAGAGGAAACCCTGAACTCAGGGGCTTCACAGAGTAGTTTATTTTCTGCTCACACAGTCAGCTATGGGCACTCAACAGGAATATTTCCGTGTGGTGGTTCAGAAACCAGGCTTCTTGCATCCGGCCCTCCATCTCTCCTGGGGCCTCCCATCTTCCACCTCCAGTGGATGGATGGGAAAAGAGGGACAGCCTGGAGAATTAACTAGGAGGATGTGTCAATAGGCTGGACCTATAGGTGGTGTACTTGACTTCTGTCCATATTCCACTGGCCAAAACTCTGGTGCATGGACGCATCTGGTGGCAAGGGAGTCTGGGAAAAACGTGGTCTAGCTGGGAGCTGAATATAAAGGAGAAATAGGTTTGGTAACAGCCAACCAGTCTCATTCACGGAACAGACCACCACATACTTACCTTTTCATCTTCTGATACTGTCAGAGACTGTGGAGAACTGAGGGGCTATCCACCCTTCCATGTGACCCCTTGTTTCACCTAGTGGGGCATCTTTAATTTTCATGACAGAGTAAAGGCCCCTATAAGCTCTGTGACAGAAACTGGTTCTGTCTTGTTTTGTTCATCATAGTATGCCTACAGCTAACAAACTTTTTAAGGGCCTGTAAAAAATGATTAAGCACCAAAGAAATAATTTATTGGCTAAAATATGAAAGGGAAGACTGCAATACAAAGATAAAAGATATTTCCTCAAAAGGTAACATCCTGTTGATTAGTTACCTACAAGTTCACTCTACACAGTTATGCAGAAATTTAAAACAGTGAAAATTAAAAAAATAATTTACTGTTTAAAAAATTCAAAATGATAAAATCCCTTCAAAAAAAAATAAAGCAAAAGCTCTGTTTAAAATGGTTTATATGGTACCATTTTAAATGGGAAGGGCTTTGAAAACAACAGTGCATCATAAATCAAATGAAAATCATCATCAAACAGCCCTCCTATATAGCAGTGGGCTCACAGATGGTATGTAGTCATCATTATCAAATGCTGTCATGTTAGGTTTTAGAATGACAATGGGGACACTTGGAATTCTTAACTGAGACCTCATGAAAGCAGAGGTCAAGGGGAAGAAGGAAATTTAGGGTTTAATGAAGGTGAACTGGAATAAAGATAATATTAGCCATTTGGAGGAAAGGAGACAATTGGGGAATTGGATTTAACGTTGGTCTTTCTCTTTCCCCAAAGTCTTCCTGGAGCCCACCTGCTCAGCAAGGAGGATCTGTCACCTCTTCATTTACAGACTGTACATAGAATTGGCATTTTTTTTCTGCTTGCTTATGACTGATTTCATTCTCGTTGGCTGAAAAGACTGGCAAAGCTGACTTCATCTACAGTTGACTGACCCCTTTTCTCACATGGTTGAGACTTTCTTACCTACGTCCTGAGACATTCAGTCTTGCTTTTTTTTTTTTTTTTTTTTTTCCCTTGACGATTTGATCATTTGCACTGACACTCTCACTGCCTGTTTCTTCAACCTGGATTCGGACAATTTACAAATCTGAGTCTCAGATTTTGACCATTTACTATCATTTAAAATATCTAATAGAAAAAAAGAAAAAATTAATGTGGCTACCCTGTAAAACAGACTAACTTCTGTTTTCCAGATCTGCTCTACTCTGCAACTTCATTCAGAGGCTGGAAGGCTGGCTCTTACTATGGTGACTAGACCTTGGCAGCCCCAGTTCCTAACTGGAATGTGAAATCCCAAATCTTTATCCCCGGCCTTCATTCAACAACTGGGAGAATTTATATCTAAGACAGAGCCCACACTCTGGAGCAGTCTGGGTTCCTCTGACTATAATTTCCCAAGGTAATTCAATAAACCTTTCTTGAGGCCTTGCCGAAGACAAGCCACCCTGGCAGATGCAAAAGCTCATATAAATATGAATAGGTCAGAGGTGTACAATGTAGGAGGGGCAGCAGCCTCTATATAACTACCATTTAGCAGGGTAAAAACATCACACACAGTAAAGAAGGTACTATAATAAGATACTGTAATATGTACAATATGTGCTCAGATGTAAAAAGCACTATCTTCTACTACAGAACTTCCCATTTTACTATTATTATTCATAGTAGTCATAGCAATCATAATCATAACAGCAGCAGTTCAAATCTGTTGGAACAACTGCCATGTGCTATGTATAGTGCTTTTTCAGATATATCCAATCTTCATGACGTTCTGCACTAGGTGGTATTTTCATTATTCTCATTTTACAGGTGAGAAAAACGGAGACTTAGAAAGATCAAGTAAATTGCTGGAGGCTCCAGTGCGAGTTAACCGTGGAGCCGGGATTCCTTCCAAAGCCCAGATCTTAACTGCTTACTCTGCTGCCTGTATAATACATTCCACTATTATGAAAACTCAAAGAAATGAAGGTCCTTCCAGAAGTTTTCCCTTCGGAAAGCACTCCTCCTCGGGACAGTACATTTCAGGTTCCTCGGGAGGATTCAAAAGCATGCCCATGGCAATTAATCAGGGATGGCAAATGGCTTATTGCTGTCCAGACTTTTTCAATTTGCTAGCACCAAATAAATGTTTAGTCATGGAGTTGAAGAATAATAAAATAAAAATGAAACCTTGGGGAAATAATATGAATCACACCTTAAGACTATATTTTTCTAGTCTTCCAAAGTCACTGATCCTTATATTTAAAAGCAACGACTGGTTAATAGGAACAAGACATAATGCTCACCACCTTTATGCCCAAAACAATCACTAATTTTTCTGTCCAAGTAGGAAAAGACTCTTTGAACTTTCTTTGTTCCCCACCCTTTTTTAATTAAGAGAAAGTGGGAGGGAGAAAAAAAGAATTCTCTGCCTTTGTGCTTAAAGAAATAAAATACAATGTTTAAGTTGCAATGTGAAGTCTCGATGTGCTTTTACTAACATAATTTCAACTTTCTCCAAATACATCTGTAAAAGAAATTACCCATAAAAATACTCCACAGCAAATATGAGAATCAGGAGATACAAAGAGGTTTATCTACTGCTAGGAACCCTCTCTGTCCTTCCCAGCCTCTCCTTTCGACATGCCCTTTGCTCTCTGAGTAGGAGGAAGATGGGAGAGGGATTCAAAACAAATCTTGTCTCAAAGTTTTATTTATTACCTCTTCATGATTTGGTATGAAGGGGGAAGGAAGAAATAGAAAAATAGCTATTAGAGTGCTCCTTCAAAGGTTATTAGTAATATTTCTTGTCAAATACAACTGAACTGAACTTTGAAAAACTTTGCCTTTGGTTTCTCACAAAAGATTTCCATTTGGGCTTTGTCCCTCCAATCCTTAACTTAATCGATCATTAGTCAAATAAATATGTACAGGGAATCTGTCTTAAGCAAAGCACTTTTCTAGGTAGAAATGATAACAGAGTTCAGTAAGAAATCCATAGCCTCCAGAAGCATAAAAGTGACATCGAATTCATAGGAAAAGGTCTGGAACCTGAACCTGCAGTTAACTTGGGGGTTGGATAGAGATGGGAGGAGATGAGGCAAGGAAGACTCAATCACTTATCAATTTTTATACCCCGTTTTTCTTTCAAGGAACAAGTATTAAAAAAAAGTGTGGCTTTTGCAATAGTTTTAAATTTTAAAGCCTAGTAAAGGAGATAATATATTAAAAAAATACAAACACAGGTATTCAAGAAGTGAGTCAGATGACCAAAGCTTCCCATAGATCTACAGATGGTTTGCTTGTCACTGGCCACTTTTATTTTATTTTTGTCTTTTTTTGGGAAGGGGGGCACGCCTGCAGCATATGGAGGTTCCCAAGCTAGGGGTCAAATTGGAGCTACAGCCGCTGGCCCATGCCACAGCTACAGCAACGCCAGATCTGAGCTGAGTCTACGACCTACACCACAACTCAAGGCAATGCCGAATCCTTAACCCACTGAGCAAGGCCAGGGATCAAACCCGGATCCTCATGGATACTAGTCAGATTCATTTCTGCTGAGCCATGACAGGAACTCTGTCACTGGTCACTTTTAATCACATTGATGAGAATATGGGTTTTTAGTATGCTTAACCATCCTCAAGCATTATGGGCTGTGTTCAATCCTTTATCCAGATTTATTTTACTAAGGGTGATTTGAAGTTTTACTTTTAGTGCCCCTATGATAAAGAATGTACTGTCATGATGCCCAGAGGCCTCCAACATTGCCCAGTGTTTGACCACATCATCAGAAATTTCTGGCTAGCTCTGGGATGTGTATGCTATCTCCAAAATTTATGAAATGATGTATCCTTTTGATGAGCATACTTTTCAGAGGGATCAGTTTATCATAAAATGAGCAAACAATGGTGAAGGAGATGTTTGATCACCCAGATACACCAATGCAGCTGGCAAAACCTTAGAGCATATTCTTACTCATGAAAAGCTATGTAATTACATGTTTATTTATTAATTACTTCTATAATTTCAATTTTTTTTTCTTTGGCTGCACCTGTGGCATGCATAAATTCTGAGGCCAGGGATCAGACCCAAGCCATAGCAGTGGCAATGCTGGATCCTTAGCTTGCTAAGCCACCAGGAAATTCCTCAATTTCTTCCAAGTAACTCTGCAAGTCCATGAGCTTAAGAACATGTATAAATGGCAGAGTTATACATCCCCCATGTGCCTCCTGATAAAATATCATCTTATCAGAGAATTCTTCTTTCATTTCCCTTATTAAAACAGCATCTCTTGGAGTTCCCATCATGGTTCAGCGGAAACAAATCTGACTAGCATCCAAGATTATGCAGGTTTGATCCCTGGCCTCGCTCAGTGGGTTATGGATCCTGCATTGCCATGGCTGTGGTATAGGCTGGAAGCTATAGTTCTGACTCAACCCCTAGCCTGGGAACTTCCATATGCTGCAGGTGTGACCCTAAACACATGCACACACAAACCAGCATTTTTTTCCCTTTATCCTCTTTTTATGTACCCTGCTCTATCACATATCACCATCCGACTGTAATTTTATTTGTATTCTGCCTATGGTGTTTTCCTTCTACTAGAACATAACAGAGACTACTGTTTGTCCTCTGTTATCCATTCTCCCCTGGATTTATCTGAGTATATGATCTTTCAGAATTAAGACTATATTTTCCAGCTTCTTTTGGAACTAGGCAGTGACCATGTAACAAAATGCTGGCCAATGGAATGTTTTGGAAATCTCTGGACAATCCAGTCCTTAAAAAAAAAAAAAAAAAAAAAAGCAGACATGTGATTTCTTCCTGCTTTTCCTCTTCCTGTCGTTGAAAACATGGATGGAATATTGAGCCATCTTGGACCATGTGAATGAGAAAAATACTCCAGAAGGAGCATGGATCCCTGGATGATGTGGTAGGGCAGGATTTCTAAATAACCAGGACCACTCCTAAGTGACAAAGAAACATAGTTATATCTTATTTAAATCATTTTAATTTTTGATCATTGTTAAAAACAAGAGCCTATATCCCAACTAACGCACTTCAATAGGGCAGGGGCATTTCAGTTTTTTGTTCACAATTTCTCTCGCTCACTAATAGAACCTGGCACATAGGAGTCAGTACTCAGTAAATATCTGCTGAATGAAGGGGTGAGTCAATGAATGTTTAAATGCTATGTCCACTTGGACCTAGAAATTACCATGCTAAGTGAAGTCGGTCAGACCGTGAGACACCAACATCAAATGCTATCACTTACACGTGGAATCTAAAAAAAGGACACAATTAACTTTGCAGAACAGATACTGACTCACAGACTTTGAAAAACTTATGGTTTCCAAATGGGACAGGTTGGGGGTGGGGGGACGCGCTGAGGGTTTGGTATGGAAATGCTATAAAATTTGGTTGTGATGATAGTTGTACAACTATAAATGTAATAAAATTCATTGAGTAATAAAAAAATAAAAATAAACGCTATGCCCACTTTGAGTTTGAGTATCTTTTCTCGTTGGAGCTAATCAGCATTATGTTTAATTTGTGTGGTTTGGATTTTGTTTTTACCTTAGCATCTTTTAATTCAATATATTCAAATGCCTTGTCCCATTAGTCAGAAAATAATGTACTTCAAACCACTCACTACTAATACACTGAGGCTTTTGGTTCCCAAACATCTTAATCTGAAAAAGCAGTTGAGGAAATCTTTTCAACAAGTTTCCATTGCCTAGCCATCTGACAGCATTAAAATAAACTTAAATATTAATACTCTACTTCAACTTCTTCCAAGTATCCCATTCCATAAACTGGCAATAGTTATGAGCAGACATACATACGTCATTAAAAACATCGATCATTTTCTCCATCTCATCAGACTTTGAACCTGGCTCACACTTTCTACTAAAGAAGAATGAAATGGAAGTTGGTTATCCCAACCACTTCTTTGACTTACACAAACTCTTGGATACCTTTTACTCCCTCCTTTCCTTGCATATACCTACAGGTGAACTCAGCATTTACATGTTTAGGAAAAATTTGTCAGATTTCTTCATGGCAAGTAGTTAGACCCTATTAGTACATATTTTCTAGAAGATAATTCTTTTGTAAACCTTTTGAGGGGGGACAAAAACCTTCTGAGTATTCAGGGTTCAACTCATACCTAAAGGTTAGATGCCCTAATAGATAACTTGATATATTGTGATAGCCTAAGAAAGATTCACAAAAGGAATGGGATATACCTAACAGGCTTTACAAAATGGGCAGGATCTTAAATAGGGAAATGAAGGGGGACACGACAAGAAGAGGAAACCAACTCAGGGAAAGGCTTAGAGGAAGGCAGGGAAGAGAATAGCACTATTCATAGTCATTGAGAACAACTCAAATGACTGTTAACAGTGGACTCATTGAAGAGTAGGATATTCATGAAATGGAATGATGTAGTAAGCGGCAGTGAGAATGCACAAACTACATGAAACAACGTGAATGAATCCTGCAGATAAAACGGTGGGTAAAAGAAGATATGGAATATAGTACCTACTATGAGTTTATTTACATAGAAAAAAATAGGCCAAATGAATCCATGGTGTCAGAAGATAGGACTGATTACTTTGGGGGGGTGCAATGTGGGGGGAGACACTGGAAGAGGATACAAGGAAGGCTTCTAGATGCTAATGTCCCATTTGTTAAATTAATTTTGGTGCTGGTTACATCACCATATTTACCTTGTGAAATACAGTGAGCTGTACACATTATATGGTTTATGTATTTCTCTGTAGGTATGCTACACTTCAAAAACAATAGCAATAATAATAAGTAGTAAAGGGCCAATAATTGTAAGGAAATTCCTGAAAACCTGTTAGAACTTCCAAATAATATTGGCACAGTGATGGATAAGTTACCCAATGAACTATATCAGGAGGCTCACAGAAGACCAATAAATATGGGGAATTTTGATACAGGACAGTGGTGGCATGTCAGATTAGAGCTGGAAAATGAGTATCTATATGAAAATAGACTAAAATGGGATCCCTGCCTCACACCATATATAAAAATCAAGGATTTAAATTGATTATGGAATTAAATGTCAAAAATAAAATTTTATAACTCCTCATAGAAAATACAAGTGAATCTTTTAGACTTCAGGTAGACAAAAATCTCTTACAAGCAAAAAGAAGTGACTATGAAATTAAATTCTAGTAAATTTTACTATTAAAAATTAAGAATTTTGTTTATCAAAGGAAATATCACAAAAAAGAAAGAACAATTTAAAATTGGGGAAAATATTAACAATACACACAAATAAAAAAACAATAATACCAGGAATGTATTTATGGAACTCTTGCAAATCAGTCAGATGCATAAGCAATGCAATACGAAATAGGCTAAAGATCAGAGGCATTTCACAGTAAAAGAAACATATGGCAATGACGATATGAAGATAAGTTAGTATCATTAGTGATCAGAAAAATGCAAAATTAGCATAGAGAAATACTTCTAAATCTGCTCAACTAGCAAAAAAACAAGTTGAGGAGTTTCCGCTGTGGCATAATGGGATCAGCGGTGTTTCTGCAGTGCCAGGACCCAGGTTCAATCTCCCATCTGGCACAGAGGGTTAAAGGATCCAGTGTTGCCACTGCAGCATAGGTTGAAACTGCAGCTTGGATCTGATTGCTGGCCCAGGAAACTCCAGATGCCACAGGGCAGCCACAAAAGAAAAAAAAGTTGATAAATATCAAGTATTAGAGAGGATGGCAGATGCAGAGAATCTTCTGCACATCATTGGTGGGGGGGTTTGGACTCCAAACTGGTACAGCCACTTTAGAAAACAGCCACCATCTCCCAAACTGGACATTCACATACCCTATGTTCCAGCAATTCTACTCCTAGGTATACAGTTGACCCTTGAACAATAGGATGGTTTGGGGCTACACCTCCCCCACCCCCCGTGTAGTCAAAAATTGGTGTTTAACTTTAAAGCCCCTCCAAGGTTTCACATCCTCAGATTCACCAATCCTGAAGATGTGTAGTACTGTAGTATATATTTCTCAAAAAAATCTGCATATAAGGGGACCCAGGCAGTTCAAACTCATATTGTTCAAGAGTCAACTGTATACCCAGGAGAATATTTTGGACATTAAAACAAGCAACATATACAATACAAAACTGGTCAGGGGAAATTAGTTTAAAATAGTAAAAACAGGAGTTCCCGTCATGGCGCAGTGGTTAACAAATCCGACTAGGAACCATGAGGTTGCGGGTTCAGTCCCTGCCCTTGCTCAGTGGGTTAACGATCCGGCGTTGCCGTGAGCTGTGGTGTAGGTTGCAGACGCGGCTCAGATCCCGCGTTGCTGTGGCTCTGGGGTAGGCCAGTGGCTACAGCTCCAATTTGACCCCTAGCCTGGGAACCTCCATGTGCCGCAGGAGCGGCCCAAGAAGTGACAAAAAGACAAATAAATAAATAAATAAATAAATAAATAAAATAGTAAAAACATAGAAACAATCTAAATATCCATCACCTGGAGAATGCATGAGTAAACTATAATATATTCAGAGGAATATTAAACAGCAATCAAATGAACTTCAGCAACATACAACAGTATAAATGTAACTGAGAAATATGATGTCATGAAAAAAGTCTCAAAAGATTATAGAGTGTAAAGTTCGAAACAACTGAAATTTAAAATACACAGCTTTTTTATTGAGGTAAAATTCACATACAATTAACTAATCACTTTAAAGTGCACAATTCAGTGACATTTAGTAAAAAAAATGTATAATTCTTAAGAATACATATAGATGCAACAACACTGTATAAAAAGAAAACTAAGGGAACATTGGAAAGGATTAAAGACGATTGTACGTGAGTGGATGGGTGGGTGGGACAAGCAGAGGTGTGAAATGGTCTAAAGAGGGGACTCCTATGGCTAGATACAGGGTATTTCAAGGCCCTAGCTTTACTTCTGGCTCATAAGTCTATGAGTGCTTATTTCATTACGGAAAATGGCCAACTACATAAACAAACAAATAAAAAAAAAACTGGTCCTCTTTGCCTCCTCACATCAACAAGTGCTGTCAACTTTTTGCAAAGAAGGTAACTTTCACAATGGGTGCTCTGAAAATAAAACAGGAAAATTTCTTTTGAGATAAATTATCACTTAAAATTTTATGTGAAGTAATTTCTTTGGGGGAAAATGCTAAGGCAAAATGGCAAAAGGCCTCTGAAATCAACATTATATTTGGGATAAGTCACATGGACTCCTGAAAGTGAGAAAGGTAGTCAGCTTTCTTACGATGGAACATTTTTGCCTTTTCACTGCTGGAAGATGAGTAATCTCAGACTCCTGGCAGGACTCAACCAGGATAACCCACCTCCTCCAGGAAGCCTTCTCAGGCTATACATATATCCCTTCCACTCAGAACAGACACTATATCCCATAATTTAGAGTTATTTCATTAGGGTCCCTAAAGAAAGGTCTTTTTACAGGAAATAACACAGAATTGTGATTAAAAATTGAGGCTTGAGAAACAACAATAGTGCCGGTACTGTCTAAATGCTTTAAAATTAAGACCATTTTGGTTAACATTTAACATATAACCACCTATTAAATCTTTACAACCCAAAGAAGAGGTCAAGTTATTATCCCCACCTTAGAGATAAGGAAACAGAGAGGTTAATTAACTTTCATTAGGTCACAGAGCTAGTAGGTGTTGGGTTAGAATTTTAACCCAAGCACTTGAGCTCCTGAGCTCACTTAACCACTCTGGAGCCTTAAGCCTTCAATAACTTAACTTTCCTAATACAATCAGTTTGGCCCCAGACCTTTGGGTCAGAAATAGTGTTTGGCATCTGGCACAGAGGAAGAGAATTGGCTTGAAAGCAACCCAGGTTCTATGCCTGGCTCTGACACTGATGCTTGACCAGACTTGGGCAAGGCCACTGCCTCTCTTTTGACTCTCAGTTTCCTTCTCTGTAAAATGAAGAGTTGGACTTGATGGTCTCTAAGGCCCTTCCAGGGCTAATGCTTTATGAGCCTGGGATTCCTGGCTGGATTTCTTGCAGCTCAGGCCATACTGGCTCTTCCTGGGCCAGGTCTGGCCCCTCCGGCTAGGCTCAGTGTCTCACATTTGGCTCTGCTTCCCATAAATAAGAGAAAAAGAACAAGGGGAAATATCCTCCTGAGAGACTGGGAGGGATCCCACGGCTGCTCTGGATGCTTTGAAGAACTTACAGTCATTAACCAGAGAGAGCTACCTGCCAAGTGAAGGATGGAAAGAAACTGGACTAAAGGGAGAAATGAACTCACAAAACTTGGCTACATTCAAACTCAAAGGGCATCTCTGAGTACTTAAAGAACTGACAATGTTATTGCAACAAGATGAGCCAGCGTCTTAAAGAACTGAAGAGAGGATAAGCACCAAACTGGAAAGGACCAGAGAACACAGGAAAAACCTAATAAACTACATACCAACCAAGGTTATTTACAATCTGGGAAAAGAGTGGAATAAATGAAAGGCAGTATGGGCATACCTGCCTCCACCATCCCACCACGGTAGAGGTAGGTGTACTAAGAAGCTATGCATCCCAGGAACCCTAAAGGCATTAGGCCATAGCATGTGTTTTTATCCTACTTTAGAGATGATGAGACAGAGTCTTCTGAGATTCAGATTCTGGTCTGTGTCTTCCATCATTAGCTACGTGAACCTGGCCAAGTAACTTCACCAGCTTAGGGTCTTGGCTACTTTAGCCATAAAATGAGGAGCTGAATAAAATTATAGAAGATGAGGCTTCTAGCTCAAGAATTTCGCAGTTCAAAAAGTTACCAAATACTTTTTTAATATTCACCTAGAAAAGCATTCATGCTGGACTAGTTTAATTTGTTTATATTTTAAATCATTGGAACTCAATGGATTCCACTGTGCTGAGCACATGATATATGAATCCAAGAGCAAAACAATTAAAGCTTTAGGCTTCAATGGCTCTGTTGATTTTTGTCCACTGGCTACTACCCAGGATGGCCACATACATTCTTAAGAGGGTTGTGCACTGTACAAGGGCACCTAGCCAAGAGGGGTGAAGGAGATGGGGCCGAATTTCAATCTGCCCTCTGGCATGAGCCTGGTGTTCCTGAGGCTAGGTCCAAACTAAAGTGCATTATGAGTTTGTAGGTGCCTCTGAACTATCCATCAATGCTGAAGCAAAGGAGTGAGAAAGATCGTGAAGCAATGGCCAAGTTTGCATTCAAGTTATTTTACATGCAGGACTTGTAATTTTACCTTTGTTTAAAGCATGTCCAGGAGTTTCCATGGTGGCTCAGCAGTAATGAATCTGACTAATATCCATGAGGACGTGGGTTCGACCCCTGGCCTTGCTCACTGGGTTAAGGATCTGGCCTTGCTGTGGCTGTGGTATAGGCCGGAAGCTACAGCTCCAATTTGACCTGTAGCCTGGGAACTTCCATATGCTATGGGTGCGGCCCTTAAAAAAAAAAAAAAAAAAAAAAAAGTCAAGATACCTCCTTTCACCTCCAGGAGAGTTTATAAGCCCCTCAATAAAACCAGTCCTATCCTTTATGATCGCCCATCAATAATGAACCAAAGCACCACTGGCCAGGATGCTTTTTTTTTTTTTTTTTTTTTTTTTTTTTTTTTTTTTGTCTTTTTGCTATTTCTTTGGGCCGCTCCTGCGGCATATGGAGGTTCCCAGGCTAGGGGTCGAATTGGAGCTGTAGCTGCCAGCCTACGCCAGAGCCACAGCAACGCGGGATCCGAGCCGCGTCTGCAACCTACACCACAGCTCACGGCAACGCCGGATCGTTAACCCACTGAGCAAGGGCAGGGATCGAACCCGCAACCTCATGGTTCCTAGTCGGATTCGTTAACCACTGCGCCACGACGGGAACTCCCTGGCCAGGATGCTTGAATGGACTATTTTGAAAATCTGAACCCAAACTCAAAGGATTAAGACATTTTGCATATTGGCAGCATGAACAGAAAAGAGAGAGAGCCTTTCCAGGTGATTCCTTAGAAAGGGGCATCTCTTATTTAGCTGAGCATGCCCTGATGTTTAAAACAAATCTATTTAATTACTTCGACACTTCTAAAGCTGGTAGCTACCGAATACTTGCCAAAATGCAGAAGAAAAAAAAATTGGGGAAAAAGTTTGCTGGATCCCATTCTGGGCTTCTAAAGTCAATGGGGTCTTTACACGTGGACAATTCTTTGTCACCATTATCAAGTCACTCATTTTGAGGCTCCTGATTTTTCTAGCAACAAATTAGATCTGCACGTAGTTCACTCACCATCTTTTTCCTTTAAATTATGATCCACAGCTACAAACTCCAATCATTCTGGATTTACTGGGTCAGTTTCAATTTCAAATATTCTACCCCTCTCTCTTCTCAATAAAAAGTTCCCAACTTTTTATTTGGAAAATATGGTTGCTACAATAACAGCATTACCCTCACAAAATATCACTCATGCCAGTCACATCAAAACTACAACGCACATATTTAGTTTGTGGCCATCAAAAGGAGAACTGGCTGGTCCATCTAGGGCCTGAGACCATTTTCTTGGTCTCATTAAAGAAAAAAAACTAATGCATTTGCTACTAAACAAGTTTTGGATTCACCAATTTAGGACTCAAGTGAACTTTTTCCCTTGTTCTAGAAGAGAGTTTTTCAAGGCTAAGAAATGACTATTTGATGGAAGGGTACACAATCTGGAAAAACTGAAGCCATGGGGCTTTCCAACTGCCAAACTCCCACATGCTGGCTCTCGAGACACATCCACACTCACTATTAAAGTGTCACCATTTATAATTTGGTGCTAAATCTTTCTGAAGCTAAGCTACTCAATATGGTCTACTGAAAAAAGTGATTCCTTACTCTACTAAAACATAGGGATAAGATCAACTAGATGGTCATAATAAAAGTTACCTATTCTCAAGTTGAAAATTAAGTTATTAAAACTAGACTGGCATCATGAAAGGGAATCCAAAGGACGATTTCGATAAACAGGTTCCACTCAATGCTTATAGCACTTCTGAAAGGATATAGCTGATTCTGGTTTTGTTTTGCTGCCTCTGCAGTATTTTTGAGTCTCTTTTCCCCCAGGTTCCTCACTCTGAATCCTCAGAGCATGGAGTAAGAAAAATCATAATTATGAGGAAATTTTATGATGTTGGCCAAGCACTTGAATACACAACCAGCTCATTTTTTTTTCCTCCAGCCTCCCCACCTTGTGAAGTAGGTGAAAACTTCATTTTAATACTGTGACTATGGAAATAAATGTTACTGAGTAATGTTTTTCATACTCGGATCTGTTGGTCAGAATCTTTGTAGGATCAGAGAAAACTTTAAAATGGAAAAACACTGCATTATGTTCCCACCAGTTTTGGTCATTTCGGCGTGATCATGAATAAGCTATAGATTCTGAGTCAGATGTGTGCAGTTTGCTTTGGACTTTGTTCTTGCTTACTTATAAAACCTTTAAAATGTCCTTCTAAATTACAACAATTCAGTAAAAACTCAAACCTTCGGGCTTGGTTTCCTCTCTCTTACAGGCTGAGTCATAAAAATAAATCTTAGCCATTTCAATAGCCAACACGCCCCTCACATTAAGAATTGGTATTGTTCCCCAGGTCTCTTGTTTCATCCAAGGGTCACACCCAGCTCACATCTGAAGAAAGAAACAGCTCGAGGACTCATCCAGCGCAACATTTGCACATTTAATAAGAGAGTAGAACCTCTGCCAAGTTACTGGGGTGAGTTACATCAGAATCTTCCAGGGGAACTTCTGAGGAACTGTTATGAGCGTGGGCTTTGGAGGTCACCAGACCTCGGTTCAAGTCCTGATGCTGTGTGAGCTTGGTCCCATTACTTATCATGAGCCCGAAATGAGGATGTTCCCAATATCAGCCTCATAGAATGAAAAGAGGGAAAAGAGCAAAGACATCTGGCAGTAAAGGGCCTGGCACCGTTTGAGAGCCCACTAGGTGCTTGCTGTTTTACTGCTCCAGGCACTTCAGAGCTTAGCCAGTGCTGAGGGAGCATATGTCCTCAGTTCTTCCACTCCTCCAAGTCTTAGAGTGATAAGATTCTCTACAAATCAAACCGCTGGAGGAGGGAGAATATTCCCTCACCCCAAAATCCAGGGTTAGGACTTAAATCAGGAAGTCACAGACTTCTGGGGCTTTTAGAGTTAAGAGAACACATTAAGTTAATATATGCAAATTATATATACAGTGTCTGACATACAGCAGGCAATGAATATACATCTATCCTCACTTTCCTTTATACCCAAAGGAACTAAAATCCCAGGCCCTAAAGTGACTCACCTAAGGTCATACAACCAGTTAATAGTAGAGCTGGAATTGGTACTTAAGCCTTCGCTTTTTTTTTGTTGTTGTTGTTGTTGTCTTTTTATGGCTGCACCCGCAGCATATGGAGGTTCCCAGGCTAGGGGTCAAATTGGAGCTGTAGCAGCTCGCCTGCACCACAGCCACAGCCACACGGGATCCAAGCCAAGTCTGTGACCTACACTACAGCTCATGCCAATGCCGGATCCTTAACCCACTGAGCGAGGGGACAGGGATTGAACCCACGTCCTCATGGATACTAGTCAGGTTCGTTACCCCTGAGCCACAACAGGAACCCCTCATACTTGGGTTTTTAAATGATCTCCCCAACTAACAAATGCAGTATATGCCATCCCCATCCCTGACTGCAAGACAGAACTAGATTCCCTCCGGTCCATGATGGAAATCTGTCTGTATGGACTAGGGCTTGCGAAGGGCAGGGACAGAGCTCCCTTTCCTGGGACAGGAAAGACAGGGGGCTCTCTTTCCTCCCTGGCTGACGATGGATCACAACAGTCTCAGGTGTTCCCTTATAAACTTAAAACTTTGGCAACTTTCCCAAGGGTTTTTACAGCTAGTTGAAATTGGGGGGAATGGGGGCAGGAACAAGTAGATCCAAACATGTCCCTCCTTTGTCTCTTAGGCCAAGTCTGCAGCAGTGATCAGCATGGATCTCTGGGTTCACAGGACTGCAAATGGTCCTACTGAATATCAATGGAAAATTCTGATTCTGTCCTAGGTATTGCACAAAGGAACTGGTTCCAAATGCTGAGGGTCAGGGGAAGGACAGCTGACAGGCTTGAACTGAGCCTGGGGAAGGAGAGAAGACATCAAAAGTGGGTGGAAACCGCCTATATTCATTTATAATTCAGGAAGTCATTCAAGAAATATGTATTGAGCACTGACTCTCAGAGACTTTCTGGACTGGGATACATGGTAGGGGGAGGGGACTGGCAGCAAAGAGCACAGAGAGGCTGTGAAATCTGGGCTGAGGAAGGAAGGAGGGGTAGGAATTAATCAGGTACAGAGGGTTGTTCTAAGCCAGGGGAAGGCACATTTTTTGCTACAAAGGACCAGATACAAAATTTCTTAATCTCTGCAGGCTATACAGTCTGGATTGCAGCTACTCAACTGTGCTGTTACAGGGAGAAATCAGCTATAAACAGTACATAAAGGAATAGGTGTGACTATGTCCCAATAACTTTCACTGGTGAACAGTAAAATTTGAATTTCTTATAATTTTCACATCATAAAATATTCTTCTTTTTGTGATTTTTTTTTGAACACTTTAAAAATGAGGAACCGTTCTTAGCTTAGACTTTAAGGATAACTATATTAAGCTATATAAGGGTTTAGGCAAGCCATTCCTGAACTATGAAGAGAATATGCATTTCTAAACCACAGATTCTCTTAGACCTTTATACCCAGAGCTGGGACTGGGTGAGACAAGAAAGTTGCCTATGGCTCAAAATTTAAGGGGGCATTCACAAATAAGTAGAGAGCTAGCACCTGCCTCCTTAAAATTTGTACCATAGGCACCTGCTTGTCTCACCCCAAGTCTGGTCCTGCTGGACCCAAGCATGGAGGTACGTTACTATGATCTGGCGACTTCCTGCTCAACCATCTCTGCTTTGGATGCCTTCCTTGTGATGCACAAGTTTGCAGGTAACAATCCTGTTCCCAGACACTGCCCTGGGGAGAATGTGGATAATAAGAAAAATGACTTAATGCATGATAATAAAAAAAGGATTAGGCAGAAGAGGAGGGCGAAACTATGCAGACTGGAGTTTGGAGAGAACTGTGGGGAAAAAGAAGAAAGAAAGGTTTACTTGAAAGTTGAGTTGTTGCTGATGGGGTAGCATGAGAAAGACTAAGATGAAATCAATATCCAAGGAAAAGGTTTAACAAGTTTCATTTACATTAAAACTATAAACCTTCAGTGCCACTCTTTAACTTTCATTCATTATATCTATACATACACTTATATCCAAATACATATTGTAATTCATGCATCTCATAATAGACATATCTAGAATATATAAAGAACTCAATACTTTAAAACAAAAATTTAGGAGTTCCTATCATGGCTCAGTGGTTAACGAACCCAACTAGCATCCATGAGGACATGGGTTCGATCCCTGGCCTCGCTTAGTGGGTTAAGGATCTGGTGTTGCCATGAGCTGTGGTGTAGGTTGCAGACGTGGCTCAGATCCTACGTTGTTGTGGCTCTGGTGTAGGCCAGCGGTTATAGCTCTGATTCAACCCCTATGCTGGGAACCTCCATATGCCATGGGTGAGGCCCTAAAAGACAAAAAAATAAATAAATAAAATAAAACAAAAACTTAAAAATGGGCAAAGGATTCGAATAGGCATTTCTCCATAGTTACACAAATGGTCAACATGAAAAGATGTCAGCATCATTAGCCATCAGGAAAATGCAAGTCAAAACTACAATGAGCTATCAGTTCTTACCCACTAGAATAGCTATAAGCAAAAAGATAGACACTAAGAAATGACTGTCAGAATGTAAAGGAATTAGAACCTTTGCACATTGCTGGTGAGAATATAAAAAGCTGCAGCTGCTTTAGAAATAGTGTGGCAGTTCCACAAAAAGTTATACATAATTACATAACCTAGCAGTTCCATTTTTAGATATATACCCAAAAGAAAAACATGTCCACTGAAAAAACTGTACATAAAAATTCATAGCAGCATTATTCATAATATCCAACGAAGTTTTAAAAAAGCCTCAATGTCCAACAACTGATGAATGGATAAAGAAAATGTTTATATTTATACAGTAGAATATTATTCAGCAGTAAAAAGTAACAAAGTACTGATACATGCTACAATTTATATGAACCTTGAAAATATTACACTGAGTGAAAGAAGCCAATCACAAAAGACCACATACTATATGAGTCCATTCATATAAAAGTCCAGAATAGGGAAATCTATAAACATGGAAAGTAGATTAGCAGATGCTTAGGATTGGGGCGGGGGTAGAGATGGAGAGAATGAAGGGTGATAGCTAAAGGGTATTTTTTGAGGTGATAAAAACGTTCTAACATTGTGGTGATGATTGCACATATCTGTGAATATATCCTAAATCACTGGATTATATACTTCAAATAGGTAAACTATAGGGTATGTGAATTCTACCTAAATAAAGTGATTTTAAAAATTTAAAAAATCCAAATATTTCTTCTTCCCTCCAAGGAGATCTGCTTTTGGGTTTCGCAGGAGGGCTCTTCCTGAAGATCACTGTGTCTTTGTGTTGCTGAATGCTGAGGTGGTTTTCCACTGAGCTCTTTCTAAAGGCTTGAGGGGTGATGGCCTAAGTGAGAGTGAAGGAATTATCATTCAAGGGCCAAGTATTGGGGCCAGGGATTTGGATAACTAAGTTCTGCAAAATTCATGTCCAATCTGAGGCTCTGAATGCATCCAGGTCACCTGCTAGAACCAAAAAAGAGAAAAAAAAAAAAAAAAAAAACAACCAAAAACTACTGGACAGGGTCAGAAAATGACCTCAGCATTATTGTCTGAGAACAGCTTTTCAGGAAGGGCCCTGGCTTAGCCAGGAGTCAGTCTGGTCATGGATGGGTTGCGGAATAGTCACTACCTCCACTCCATTGCCAATGATGCTTCAATCCCTGCATGTGGAATCTGAATCACTCCAAGAGGCCTACAAGCCCTGAGGGGGCTGTTGTACTTAGGTCAGCACCCAGGGGGACTGGGTGGGGGGAGGGACACTTCATTGCTCATGACTATGGGAAGGTCATTCTATGGGCAGCTTGAGTCCCTCCTATGTAAAAAGGCATGGTGTGGGTTATATCAGGCCTTCATATGATGCTCTTATTTTTGCCCACAGGTTCTGATTCTTTTCAGGTCACATTCTAACCATGGCCCATTTCCAGGGATGGAGCAGGCCTCTCTAGCTGCTAATTTCCATTATGCAGGACATCTGGGGAAAAGGGAAAAAAAAAATCCTAATGCTGACCATGTCTGTCCCAAAGCTACCATGAGATCTGTATACTGACTTATTGAAGTGATTACTTTCCAACTGTGACTTCCTCCATCCTCTATCTTCTTACTTCTTTCCTATTTAGAGGAGACCTTTCAATATTTCTTTTAGGATAGGTTTAGTATTGCTGTATTCTTTTAGTTTTTGCTTTTCTGAGAAATTCCTTATTTCTTCTATTTTAAATGATAATCTTGTTGTGTAGAGTATTCTAGGTTGCAAGTTTTTCCCTTTTAGAACTTTGAATATATCTTGCCACTCCCTTCTGGCCTGCAGTGTTTCTGTAGAGAAATCAACTGATAGCCTTATGGAATCTAAAATAGGGCACAAATGAACCTATCTACAAAACAGAAACAGACTCACAGACATAAACAACAGACTTGTGGTCACCAAGGAGGAGAGGGATGGACTGGGAGTCTGGGGTTAGTAGATATAAACTATTACATTTAGAATGAATAAACAACAAGGTCCTACTGTACAACACAAGGAACTATATCCAATCTCTTGGGATAGACCATGATGGAAAAGAATATTTAAAAATTGGCGCAACATTATAAATCAACTATACTTTAATAAAAAAAATATTTTTTTTAAAAAGCTACAATCAGAATAACAGTGGTGGAGTTCCCGTCATGGCTCAGTAAAAACGAATCTGACTAGTATTCATGAGGATGCAGGTTCAATCTGTGGCCTCACTTGGTAGGTTTAGGATCCAGTGTTGTCTTGAGCTATGGTGTAGGTTGCAGACACAACTCAGATCTGGCATTGCTGTGGCAATGGTGTAGGCCAGCGGCTACAGTTCCAATTTGACTCCTAGCCTGGGAACCTCCATATGCCATGGGTGCGGCCCTAAAAGGCAAAAAAAAAAAAAAAAGAAGAAGAAGAACAGTGGCCATGAATACATTCACCTTAAACTAGGGTCCAGAGTTAGTAGCTTTAATCCCATTTATTTTTGCCAAATTCCAGCCAATGGGCTGGTGTAACTACAGAAATGTCCAAGTAAATTCATTCTACACTGCCCCAGTGCAGCTAATAAGGGAAAGTTACCCACAAAGCTGGCCTCTCACAGCCCGTCACATTTTCCACTGATGCACTAGACGTGACTAAACTGTGCAGGGACAGCCCAGGAGCTGGATTCCCTTCTAATGTGCTCAGCAGGAAGGGGCCAGCATCGTCCTGTACCCATGTCATGAACCCCACATAACCCTTAGTAATGGAAGAGGAGGCCTGGCATATCCCCAAACACAGGCTTTCAGCTCAGCCTGTGCACCCTGTGAAATTTTAATTATTTCAAGGTCCAAACTGTACCCAAGTTGCAGGGAGACTAAATTTCCAGACTGGAAAATAAGACATGTTGCTATTTCAGCAGCCATCTATTACAACACTGGACATTAGGGCTCAATGGATATTTGACCATCTATAAAGTACAGCTTAGAAGATGAATTTATTATCGGTTGTTCCCTTTACACATAACAGAGAAAATAAAGAATCAAGGACATACATACCAACAAAGATATTTATATTAAACACTCAAATATTTTTCATTGCCTCAAGTTTAATTTTCTCTGCTAGAGAGTAGAACAAAAGGTAAAGAACAAAGACACATTTTAGAAGGATGGAAGTGCAGCAGGTAGAAGCCTGGTTTTGATTTTCCTCTTTAATGTAGATATTCTAGTGTGACTTCTAAAAAGTAAAAATTCATTTTTTTTTCTATTTTGCTATACATATTCTTGCATGGTAAATTGTCTTGTGGATCAAGGCAGGGAAATAAATGAAGCAATAAAACAGGACCTGGTGGGCTGTCTGCCTTGTTACCCTCACTTTCTACATGTTCTATCATTCAGTGCATGCAGAGCTCAGGTTACATGGGTGACTCCTGCAGAAGTAGGAACCTCTTGTACTCCGTATTCAGAATAACTACAGGTACTTAATCTCCCTAAAATTCAGGCAAGGAGAGAATTTTTTAAAAGTAAAAGTACCCTTAATCGACCTTTAACCTGGAGACTTTAGCCACTTGCCAAAATATGCTGTCTTGTTGAGTCAATAAATCGACAGCAGACAAGGGAGTATTGATGTAACTGGATAAGGGGTAGGTTTTAATTTTTTACAGTCAGGAGGAGGAGGATACCAATACGGTTAGTCAGCCAGCCAGCATTAATCCTCATTAACGTCTCCCATTCAAAGCTATTCTGCTCTGCACAGCTGTGCAAACATAGATTAATTGGGTCATTTTGACAAAAGCAGACAAGAAAAAGATGCTTAAAGTGAAGCAAAGGAACTAATTGGACAAATAACATATTCTCTAAATGTGTGGGAAGGATTGAGCAAGCTACCACATCATAGATAGAGGAGCAAATATTCAAATTCATGCAACTGCAAATGTCTCTGTGTGTGAAGCCAAAGAGAAGAAGGTGGGGACATGCTCTTAACAGAGCATGTGGTAAATGGTCCTGGGGGAGGAGTGTAGCTCTCACTCCCTTCCAGGCACTGTGAACTGAGGACTTTATGGTAGCATTGAATTGAATCTACCAAGGACCATTATTCCCAGTTTACCTTTAAGGCAATTAGGGAAAGGAGGTTAAACAACTTGCCCAAGGTCACATGGCCAGTAGATGATGATGGAGTCAAAGTCACAATTTCAATTCAGGCCAAGTGACTCCAGACACCATGTTTCTAAGCATTGCTCTGCTCTGTTTTCTCAATACTCGGTATCGTGCATTCATTACAGACAGTGTAAAAAGAGGTAGGGCTATTTCATGCCCTTGATAAATTTATAATCTTACTGAAGAGCCAGGATGGACATGTGAAATAATCAGAGAACAGGAACAGGATCATTGCATTGGAGGTCTGCATTTTTTGGTGGAGAAAGCAATTTATAAAAGCTTCCTTACAAGGAAAGGAGATATAATTCACCTGCGCAACTCTTGAGAAGGATTTCCACCAACCCCTAAATTAAAGAATGAGATGTAGAGACAATACCGTACTTTAGAAAATGCTGACTCATTTCTGTCGTGTTTCAATGTTCAAAAAGGTCTCTTCCTTTCAGAAATCATCTTTAAGATAGGACAGAAGGATAACTGGCCCATCCTCTGGCTTCATCTTAAGGGTTAATAAAAATGCCCACAGTTTCCTGGAAGGCCAGACAGAGAGACGGAGAGAGAAGTTCCCAGGGTTCACTCTGTGGGAGGTGTAGTAACCTCTCCCAGCCTCCAGAGACTAGAAGCAGGGAGGAGCTGACTTGCATCATCTCTTTGGTTCTTTTCATTGGAAATTACCCATGCCAAGGCTTGTGACCAGCAGAATAGGGGCAGGTTTGAGTTAGGGACCCGTGAACATTCTCAGAAGTGGCAGGTCTCCCAAAACTGGAGAAATAAGTACAGGCATGCCAAAAATCCTTCTAAAATTGACATTAGATTCACGACCCTCATGTCTGTATGAGTGTATGGGGAACTCTGATAATAGTTTCAGGCCGTCTACTTCCATTTACTTGACTATATTTAAATTTCTGCTGGGTTTTTAATGTTCAAGGTCAAGTGTATATGGATTTTTAAAATCAACGCATTTTTAAGTGGGATGGCCTGTTGCTGTCAGCAGCAGTTTCATGGTGAGTGTTGGACAAGTCATCACAGTGCAGGCTGGACACACATGCAGAACAAGCTTATTTCTCCCTTTGTGGACAAAATTCTGTCAGAAGTGCTGGGGAGCATGTGGATAGCTGACACCACCTCCCGACTCAGGTCTCATGGGGAATCAGGTGAAGATTCAAAACCAAATCCTCTGATACTTGCTGGGTTGAACAGCCTGTCAACTATACAGAAAGAAAGAGCTTCAGGCTGTCACTTTTCAGGCAGGTTCCTAGGGCACCCCTGACACTCCTGAGAGGTGGGTCATGGAATTTAGGGCAGAGCAAATACTCTTGAAATGTCCTGACCAAAAAGTAAAGAGCTCAGTTTAAGCTCCTGGTCAGTGGTTCTCAACTCCACAGAATCATATAATTACCAGGGGAAACCCTGAAAAAATATTCATGTTGTGCCCTACCCTAGTGATTCTGACTCAGAGGGTCTGGGATGGGACCTGGACACTGATTCTAACGTGTTAACCAAGGTTAGGACCATCGTAGTGAACACAGCCAAGTCTGAGATACCAGAAGCATCAGTGAGTAGGGCTACTCAATCCACAGACACTGAAAAGAACAGAATTATTTTCGTTCCTTTAGAAGTTTAATCTAAATTTTAGAGCTTTCCAGATTTTGAGAAGCTAAGAGTGTGAGTTGCCTGTTTTACAATCCTAGTTAAACCACTTACTAGCTAAGTGACTCTGGGCAAGGCACAGAACCTCCTTAAGACTCTATTTTCGTAGCAATGCAAGGGGTTAATAATCAGAGCAATATCAGAAAGCAGTCGAGATGACTGCATGAAATCAAGGATGTAAGTTGCTTAGCCCAATGTCTAGCACACATAAAATATTAGCTCACATGGTTTACAATGATGAAGAAAATAAAAATACTCTAGCCATGTATCAATTAAAGGGATGTTCTAGGCTGGGTATTTATTTATAGGTCCAAGTTTTAAAGAATTGTGAAGAATGGAATGTAAGAGTTATAGAAACAGTTTCTCCATGAAATTCAGGTGAAGGAAGCAGGGCTATTTATCCAGGAAAGGAAGAAACCCAGAGGACACATGATGCTGGCTTCAGACACAAGATCAGGCCCAGGGTGGGCAGCCAAATATATTTATTTATGGAACAGAAATCTAAACTTAAAGAGGGGGAACTGTGGATGGAGAACCCAAAAATTTGGATGAAAAAAAAATGCTTTTATTAACCACTGAGAGAAATTTAGCATTTCCTTCAATTATGAATAAAGGCAACAAAACTCAAAAGTACAAGCAGGACCTGTGGTCTTATCATCAATAGAAATCAAAGGTATTTCCATATATCATAATCATGGAAGAAACCCTAAAATAGTACTTTTTTTTTTTTTTTGTCTTTTGTCTTTTTAGGGCCACACCCAAGGCATATGGAGGTTCCCAGGCTAGGGGTCTAATTGGAGCTGTAGCCACTGGCCTATGCCACAGCCACAGCAACGTGGGATCTGAACCATGTCTGGGACCTACAACACAGCTCACAGCAACACTGGATCCTTAATCCACTGAACGAGGCCAGGGATTGAACCCGCAACCTCATGGTTACTAGTCGGGTTCGTTACCAATGAGCCACGACGGGAAGTCCCTAAAATAGTACTTATAATTAGGGTGACCAAATCTAAGGGGCCTCCCAGAACGCGGGACTTAAGTTCTAAAACTGGGAAAACCCCAGGCAAATCACTCCCTACTAAAGTTCATTACTACTTTGAAATTATGGTAGTTATCACATCCCTAGATGTCATTATTTAGTGGGCTGATAAAGAAGCACCCTGTTATAGCCCCCTTTCAAAAATATCTTAGTAAGAGTTCCCGTCATGGTGCAGTGGTTGACGAATCCGACTAGAAACCATGAGGTTGCAGGTTTTATCCCTGGCCTTGCTCAGTGGGTTAAGGATCTGGCGTTGCAGTGAGCTGTGGTGTGGGTTGCAGATGCGGCTCAGATCCCGCGTTGCTATGGCTCTGGCGTAGGCCAGCGGCTACACCTCCGATTCGACCCCTAGCCTGGGAACCTCCATATGCTGCGAGAGCGGCCCAAGAAATGCCAAAAAGACAAAAAAAAAAATAAAACAAAAAACTTAGTAAATGTATGTCCACATAACCTGTGTCTGTTATAATCCTTTGGCTTTTTTGTTTGTTTGTTCGTTTTTTGTTTTTTGTTTTTTTGGTTTTTTTTTTTTGTCTTTTCAGGGCTGCACATGTGGCATGTGGGAGTTCCCAGGCTAGGGGCTGAACCAGAGCTGCAGCTGCCAGCCTACGCCACAGCCACAGCAATGTGGGATCTGAGCCGCATCTTCAACCTACACCACAGCCCACAGCAATGCCGGATCCCCAACTCACTGAGCAAGGCCAGGGATTGAACCCCTGTCCTCATGGATACTAGTCAGGTTTGTTAACCACTGAGCCATGTCGGGAACTCCTATAATCCTCTGTATTTTATTTGATGCATTTAAAACCTGTTCTTCTCAGCCCAAAGGCATCACCAAATTGCCAAAAGGGCCCATGGCATAAAAGGTTAAGAGGGAAGAAACTAAAGAGAATTGGCCAGAAAATGGAGAAAACCAGATCTAAGTTCCTTTAGGCTTTGCTACCTAAAAGCAATGATGAGCTATGTGGTAGAAAAGAATAGAAGTGTGTATCTCCCAAGGACACAACTAGATAACCAGTTAAAGGAGCTATGTTCCCAATCTCGAGTCTCTGTTTTGTAATCCTATGTACAGTAGGAATCTCCTTAATTTCTCCACTCCTGATGACATGTCTATATATGTATTTTGTTATTTACACTGTTGCAAAGTTCATCCTGTCAGCTATCAATTTCAGTGTTAGGTCTACTAGTTTCTAATAACTACAAATGCTTCCTCTAAGAATCATAATTTGACAGAACTATAATATATTGTGAATGGACACGACAGAAATTTTGTTTTTAAAAGATCAGCTTTTAAGAATCGATGAAAAGAAACTTTAACCCTTACCGGATACCAGTGGGCTTCTGACAGACACTGGCGCCCATCTTGCCTGATCACCACTGTTGACAGCCGTCCCATGACTCTCCTGAAAGGCAGTGAGAGACCATTTCTCTTCTGATCAATGTAACTCCAAGCTCCCAGCCCAATGTGACCAGAAGGCAGAGTTCTCACAATGGCCCTGGTCCCGGTATACACCGATTTCTTAACTTCTCTGTCGTTTTTACAAAATCTCCTCACTAACCAAGTGGACCGCTCCCTTTTGCTTTTGAGAAAATCTTCTTCTACATCTTCACAATTATCAGGGAAGTCCTCAAAATGGCTCAGAAAGGTCTTGGCAGGTGGATTGTCAGTAAAATCCTCCCTGCAAAAGCTGTCCCTTGAACATAGCACATTGGCCTTTGGGAAAGAGGCTTCAAAGCACAAGGATTTGTCATTCAAAGGGTCACAAGGATCATACTGCAGCTGCCTATTCTTATTATCACAGTTATTTGCCAATTCCATCAGTTTGCAAGTATACGCCAAGTAATTTTTCTTTGGCTCCCCACCAACACCAGGCAGTACACAGTTTCCACAATCATCCAAGACCAAGTTATCTGACAGGGGACAGAAAGTGTCTGGCATTCTTCTGTCCACTTCATAACGAAAGTGAATCACTGTCGGGTTGCTGTCAGGGTGTGCCCGGCCCATCTCTATGATGGCTGATTGAGTTCCTAATGGACCCATGCCCATGGGAGGTCTGTCCATTTCCAGTTGAATTCCAGGGAACACCTTTCTTTCCAGTGGAGAAGGGATTCCAGTTTCTAAACACAGGTCTTCCTCTGTGATAGACTCGCATGTTTCATAAAACTGGCTCTGAGGAAGGCCACGCTGATGATTTTTCAATATGTTGTTGCAGTTAATATTAAGGTTTTTCACAGAATCTGGCATGCTTCTCTCCCAGCACTTTTCATTACTGTTCTCATCACTCATTATTGTCTCCTTTGCTGCTGAGAGATTCGTGTGCAAGTTGCTTCCAGAAGATTCTTCTGTAAGTGTGTTCAGTTGTGAGATGGTATGAGAAGTCTCTCCACACTGCCTGATGGGAAGGGACTTTGGAAAATTGATGTCTGTGCCCTTTTCACTACTTTCATCTACAGCCAACTGAGCAGATACCACTTTTCTCTGAGTCACAGGTAAGAGAACAGAAGCTGCCATTTCTTCAGAAGTCATCTTGATCAATGAGCAAGTTTTAACTATTGCTTTGTTTCTCCTCCCTTGTGATCATGTCAAGATGTTAATAAAATCACTGATTATTAAAATAATCTCAGATATACAAGTACTCTGAGAAACAAAGTGACAATTCCTCTCATTTAGGCACATTAAGAGCCAAATAAATTTCCCAAGTCATTACTTCCTACCATGTCCAATGTTTTTCTAGATCAAGGTTTTAAGGTGGTAGATCAATTTTCTTTCTTTGGTTATTTGAAGCAATTCTTTTGAAGACTTTTATTAGGCAGTGCATTCTGTAACTTCTGATCCATCACTGGCTTACAATGATTTAAAAATCTAGTCTGAATGTTTCCTGTAAGAAAAAGAGATAATGTCAAAGTTCGTGGCACTAAGTGAATTCTTTAAAATGAACTCATAATTCTAAGCTAATGCAAAAAAATGAACCCATTTTAAGCAAGGAGTTTTGCAATTAGAAGTTTGTTTTAGGCATTTACTTTTCTTGTTCAATATTTCAGAACTTCTGTCTCCAACTAAAATGGAGTAACAGAGACCAGATTTATCCCCCTGCCTTCAACAACTGAAAAATAAGATCAGAAAAAAAATTAATTAATGGTTTTCAGATACCGAACAAGAGGCAACAAGAATAGTGATCCCTGAAAGAAGAAAAAAATAAAGCAAATAAGGTGAGCTCTATAAATTCCCTGGCTTACAGTTTGAGAGTTTTTAGGCTACCAGGGAGGGAGGAGAAACTCAAGTGAAACTCAACAGCAGGTCTAATTTAAGAGAAGGAGTTGAGAGTTTAATGGGGCCAAGGAAGTGAGAGAAAGAAGACACATGAAACAAGATGAGCAAATATAAGCATGACAGTAGGTGTCTCATAAGAAATAATGCAAGCTCAAAGAGAATGGAATGAATCTTTAAGGTACTGAAAAAACATATACAACCAACATAGAATTTTATACCTAGCAAAAATATCTTTGGAAAAAGAAAATGAAATAAAGACTCTTTAGACATGCAAAAGATGAAAAGAATTAATTACTAGAAAACTTAACATATAAGAAATGGTTAAAAAAAAAAAAAGCCCATCAGACAGAAGGAAAATGATACCAGATGGAAATCTGGATCTATACACAGAAATAAAGAGTATGAGAAATGTTAAACATGTGGGTTAAAAACAATTTTTTTCTTACTTTTTAAAGAACATTAGATAATTGACCATTTAAGGCAAAAATAATAACAATATATTGTGCAGTTACTAACAAATGAAGAAATAAAATACATGACAATAATAGCACAAGTGGAGTTCCCATCGTGGCGCAGTGGTTAACGAATCCGACTAGGAACCATGAGGTTGAGGGTTCAGTCCCTGCCCTTGCTCAGTGGGTTAATGATCCAGCATTGCCGTGAGCTGTAGCGTAGGTTGCAGATGCGGCTCGGATCCAGCGTTGCTGTGGCTCTGGCGTAGGCCGGTGGCTACAGCTCCAATTGGACCCCTAGCCTGGGAAGCTCCATATGCCATGGGAGCGGCCCAGGAAATAGCAAAAAATGACAAACTAATAATAATAATAATAATAATAATAGCACAAGTGTTGAGAGGGGGGAAATTAAAAGTATATTGTTATAAGGTTATTTTCTACATGAACTGGAATAAAATTACTTAAAGATAGGCTGTTATAAGCTAAAAATGTATAGTAAAGCCCCAATGCAAATACTTTAAGAAAAAATACAGGAAGTCCAAATATTACAATCTTTAAACATTTTTCAAATAATAAAAAAGGCAGAATAAAGGAAAGGATGAACAAAGAACAGATGTGACAGATGGGAGACAAATGGTAGATTTAAAATTTTCAAAAAGTATCTTTGGGCAGTGTTTCCAACTTTTCCCCCGTAAAATATATACATTTTAATTCCCTATTTTATTTGAATAAATTATTCAGTTGAATGTATGCAGACATAAATATTTTTGATTTGTGAAAGGCATTATGTTAAAAAATAATCTAGCCTATTTTATTCTCCAAATTACTGAACCCTGCTCTATGGTGGGAACTGTGTAACAAGCTAGATGGCCAGGATCAGCTTGTGAGTCTACTGAGAGAGACAGAGAACTGAACAGATTTCAATCCAGTGTTTCAAGTTGTAAAGGACATACAAGGCACTCTGGCACTTAGCCTCATCACCAGTTCCTTTAGGTAAAGCTGTTCTTCCAAAGGCAAATGATGAGCATTCAGTCTCTTCTGTCAACACCAGATTCACCTTATCTTTGTTCTTTGCCATACAGATGTCCCCTCTTCTCTTTGCTTCCCCCTTTTCCACTTTTCCCTTCTCTTACATATATGCCCCCTCAAGCAAGCACAGTCACAAACTTTCACAACTATCCTGCTCCCAGCACATGCAGATCCTCACAACTACCCTGAAGGGTCCAAGGACACTCTCTCCATCAGATACTTCACAGGGAACAATCCAGCCCACCCAGAGCATCAATGTCCTGGTTCAACCTCTTAACCCCTTCTACCTTTAGTGTCTTCCTTCCAATTTGGTTTATTTTTTCTTTTCCTTGGAAAATGCCTCTCTTATTTTCATAGACATATGCTCAGTGTAAAACAATTCAAACAATGCAGAAAAACACACAATTTTTTTTTACCTTAACACAAATTCCACCACCCAGAGATAACCACATGAATACTATGAGGACTCTCCTTCCAGAATGTTCTCTATGTAGTAACATACAGAGATATAAGTATATAATTACACAAATGGCAGATAATACTGTACATGCTGTTTTCATACCCACTTTTGAAAATTCAAAATTGAACAACTTTTCATGTCAGGAACTATACTTGGTAACTGTGATGGTTTACGGCACTAACGTGTTTCAGTATCTTTGCACTATTTTTTTTTTGAGTAATTTTTCAGGCCAAAGCCTTCAGATGGACAGTTCATTTGTCTTTTCTCATCCATGAGGAAGGTAATTCAAGGGAGGTGCTGCTTAAGTCCTACTCTAAGCACTTTGCAATTATTACCTCATGTAATTCTCACTCAACCCTAAAGATAGTGTGATGGTTTTAAAATTTATCCACAAATTCTTTGGTATTCCTCCCTTCAAAAGGTAGAGACTTGGAGTTCCCTGGTGGCGTACCAGTTAAGGATTTGGCATTGTCATTGCCGTAGCTTGGGCATAGCCAAAAAAAAAGTTAGAGCCTAACTACCCTCTCCTTGAATGTGGGCTGTACTTAGAGAATGTGGTGGAAGTAACATATTCTGAGAATAGGTCATAAAAACCATTCAGATTTCTTGTCTGCTATTCCTCTCTTGCTTTCTCTGGGAGAAAATCAGCTACCATGTCATGAAGAGAGTTCCCTGTGGCAGGAACTGAAGCCTCCTGACAACAGCTACTTGAGGGAACCATCTTGGAAAGTGCTCCCCCAAGCTCAGTCAAGGCTCCACACGACAGTGGCCTCAGTCAACATCTTGACTGTAACCTCAGAAGCCACCCTGAGACAGAAGCACCCAGCTGAGCCCTTGCCAAATTCCTGACCCATAGAAACTGTGAGATAATACATGCTCACTAATATTGAGGCACTAGGTTTTGCAAATCATTTGTTGCACAGCAACAGATGACTAATACAGGTAAGTTCTATCATTACCCACGTTTGACAGATTAAAAACCAAGCATAGAAAAGCTAAGTTACTTGCCAAAGATCACACAGCTGTAAAATGGTGAAGTCAGGATTCCAATCCAATCCAATCTCTGCTCTTCACCATAGTTCTGCTGCTTTCTTTGCTATCTAGTGTGAAACCTCACAAGTTTGGATTTCTGATGTACCCTAGTGACAGAGATTTATGGCCTCTGGGAGAATCCTCTCTTATTTGTATCTGTCTCTGGAAGGCTGAGGTTTCTGCTTTGCCTCTAGGTTAACCAGGTCTGAGCAACATCACAGGGAGCTGACTGCCTGGAGCACTGATCTAGCTCCATCTCAGGTCATTCCTTAATCTGACTAATCTTTTTTTGAGTACAAAATTAAATGAGACAGGGATCTGCCCTTGATTTCCTTAAAAGCTAACACATCATCAGTTAAGGTATAGTGGAAACAAGGAGATGATCCAGGTTAACACAGAGGAAAAGCATCTAAATCTGATGATGGAGACTGGTGGGGGTGATTGCAGGGAGGGTCTCCTGGAGAAGATGATGACCATAGCTGAGGTCTGAAAGACAAGGAGAGTTAGCTAGAAAAGAAGAGGGGTGAACTTTTCAGAGAAGAGCAAATGTGGACTCGTCTAGAGAGAAATAGTAAGACATTGGTGCCTGGCACTTGAAGCAAATATTTTAATCATTTTGGGGTTTTCAGCCTCAGGGTAGGGGAATATCAGTCACAAACAATCTGTTGATAAGTTTCCACAGGCTAAATCAGGGGGCTGGCAAACTACACATGAGGCCAAAATCTGGTCTGCTATCTTTTTTGTAAAAAAATGTTTACAGGAACACAGTCATGACCATTTGTTTCTGTACTGCCCATGGCTGCTTTCATGTTATAATGGTAGAGTTGAGAAATTGTGATGGAGACTATGTGATCTCAAAGTCAGAAATACTTACTGTCTAGCCCTTTAGAGAAAAAGTTTGCCAAACCACTCGCTAAATAAATGAGTTAAAATAATGCCTGTTTAGAGCCAGAAAACTAAGTGGGAGGCTTATTAGCCATCTTCATATATTTGAAGAAACTGAGATGAGGCAACAGGCTTGTTTTATAGTTTCAAAAGGTGAGATCAGGGCCAAGACAAATAAATTACTGGGTAAACATGCTTTGGCTTAGTCTGATAAATAATTCCTTAACATACATACATACATTTATTTATTTTCTTTCTTGGCTGCCCCTGCAGCATATGGAAGTTTCCAGGCCAGGGCTCGATTCCAAGCTGGAGCTGTGACCTACACCACAGCAGCAGCAATGCTGAATCCTTAACTGGCACCAGGCTGGGGATCAAACCAGTGCCTCCACAAGACAAGCTGGATCATTAACCCACCATGCCATTGCAGGAACTCCAATAATTCCCTAACTTTTAGAGTTTTTCTACAAAGGACAAGCTATCTTGGATGCCAGTTTTCTCCTGATGGTTGTAGAGGGATTTAAATAGAGAGGCCTAGTGTTCAGCAAAGTAGGTAATAATAGAGGGAATGAATGATTGCCTAGAATGTTTAATTATAAAAACAATGGCTAATACTCGTTGAGAACGTACTGTGTTTCAGATATGTTCTAAGCACAGTGTACATGTTTTCTCACTTCATCTTCATGATAAAATTAACAGGATGGCAGAAACTGCTAATTGTCCCCCTCAATCTCATTTTCCTCAATAATAGAACATCTGGATTTTAGCCAAGCAAATGGCCATCCCCTTATCAGCCTCCTTAACAGCTAGATATAGCAATGAGACTACGAATGTGTAGTAATTAGATATAAGCAGAATGGTTTGCTACATATGGAAAGTGTCCTTGAAGGGAGAGGGTATGCTTTCTCTTCTCCCTCCTTCTCCTTTTTGCTGGCTGCAGGGAAGGCATGATGGCTGGAGCTGAAGCAGCCATACTGGACTGAGAGGAGAACATGAGAAAAGATGCCTCACACAGCAGAGAACCAAGATAGAAGCCTCTGTGCCTGTTTCCTGGGGAAAGAAAAACAAAATTCTATCTTAAGTTACCACTATTTTAGGTTCTTTGTCACTGGCATCCAAATCTTTTCCTAAAAAGTTTAGGGCTATTGTCATCCTCATTTTATGGATGAGGCTCAGAGTATCTAAGAGTACCGAGATGTGATATAACAAGGAAGCTATATAGAAAATTCCTGCATTGGAGGGAAAGTTACAGTCTCTAATTCCTACTATGTTTCCAACATTATGTTCTTTAAGCAGGTGGAATCTTTTGCATCATAAAGAATAATAAAATTAAAAAAATACTAAATACAAGCATATTGACTTTTCCAACTGTAGGTATTGGAAGGAGGTGGGGCTTAACAACAACAAAAACTAATCAGACAATTGCCAATGATTTATTAAGCCCTTGTTATGTTCCACAGAGTTCAGAAGGCAAGATGGCCATGGATCAGAATATCAGTAAAGCTCTGACTGAGGGAGATTTAAACTGGAACTTTACAAAGAGGTAGCAATTATTTTTATCCATATTTGGATAGAAGGAACAGTATAAAGAAATATGAAGAAGAAAACACAATGCACAAACATGAATTCAACTGAAGCTCATAGGAAAACACGTCATCTAATCAAAGAAAGTGAAAATTTCTCAGTGATACACCCTCATGGAAAAGAAATACGAGGGTAACTGTCAAAGCTGGTAACAGAATTTAATAGTTCTATTTGCCTATTAACTTAAAGGATTTCATAGCATCCCTTCGAGTATCATGGATATGACAAATAACATGCCAGTTATTTTCTTATGCATGCTCTTCTCTCTAAAGTCCACTCTGCAAAGAGATTAAAGAAAATATTTAGTCTGCACAACCCTTTCCTCCCTTTCTGCCTACCACAGGCACATGGAGTACACGATTGTATGCACATACCCACACCAAACACTCTACACGATACGAGTCAGTCTTCACTTTTTCTCCTCCACTGAATGTTCCACTCCCTCCCGACCTTTTTTCTCTGAACTATTATGATGGAAATTGCATAACTCACAAAGAAAAAAATTTTTTAAATTCCCAAAAGACACTGGTGTACCAATCTAGTTCCTTTTCCCAGACCCCAAAGACTTAATTAACCCTTTGTGACTTCTACTCTCTTTATCAGAAAAGTTTTAGAGTCGATGGCTAGACTTGTGACCCAGAAAATCTAGTGATACCTTAATCTTTATACTCTGTGTATATGAGATATCAGGAATTGCCTGATGAGTAAATATTTTTGAACTATACCTTGATAAGGCTGCCAGTACAGTACTTTGGAGGATCTCAAAAAATTTATCAAACAGGTTAATTCTCGATTGTAAAACTCACAAGGAAAGGAAATCCTCACTGCAAACATAGTCTCTAATCAGCCTGCCAATCACCCCTTCTCTCCCTATTGCTCTTCCAGAAATATGAGGATATAGACATTAGCAAAATGTAATTTTAAGCCAAGAGTGGAGGTGAGCAGGATTAAGGTGCTGACATGCACAGGATGCATTCACACAATGATTCATATTTTTGATTCAATGAGAAGGAAGGAGAGCAGGCAGTAGAAGATGACATCAGATCCTCCATAGTTTAGTTCCAGTTGATTTTTTCCAACTTCACCTCTAATCAATACCCCCAAGGAAAAGACATCCTGTCGCACTGGTCTTTTTGCCATTTATGGAACCGGCCTAGAACTTACTACCTCTTGCATTCCCCTTCCCATTGTCTTCTAACTCTACTAAGACTCCATCACCCAGGTTAAACAGCATCTCCCCTCTGCAGTCCTCCCTGATGCACACCTTTCAGCATTAATTGCTCACATCTGTGTTTCCTATAGTTCTGCCTACATTTTACCACCATAGCATGTCACCACTCACTGCACTGCTGCTATTGATAGTGTAAGACCCCTGAGTGGATTAAGAGCTTCTGAAGAACAAAGACCTTGTATCTTCAAACGCAAGGAGTTTTATAGAGACCCTGCACCCCACATTCCTGGCATATACCTAGGCATATATCTTGGACTCAAAAGGCATTTGACTTTTTCCTTCCTTTTCATGGATATTTCAGTTCAAACCTTGCCCATTAGGACCAGGATTACCTAAGAGCTTCCAGCCTTCCAAGCTCTAACCTTCTCCTCTTTCAATCCATCCCATACAGTTTTCTGAAAAATCTTCCCCAAACACTATTCTTACGACATGACACCTTTCACCCATATTACTTGGGAAGGAACAGAGTGCCACATTGTTTAGTGTAGTAAATCCAAATCTGACCCTAATCCTCAAGAATACCATCAATTTCTTTTTTTAAAAAAAAAATCATACTATATAGCACAAGGAACTATATCCAATCTCTAGAGAATAGAAGATGGAAGTTAGTATGAGAAAAAGAATGTGTGTATATGACAGGGTCACTATGCTGTACAGTAGGAACAGGCACAACACTGTAAATCAACTATGTTTTAATTTTTTAAAAAAAATCTGTAAAAAATCCTGCAGGGACTTTATTTGGGATTCATCTTAATCACTATGTCATTTTGGAGAGGAATAACATGCTAACCATATCGAGGTTTATTAATCCAAACACATGATGTACCTAGCCACTATAGTGCCCCCCCAATATGTATGAATATATGTATGCATGTGTATACACACATCTCTATATAAGTATTAAAGTTATATAAGTCATGTTTCCTTTTATTCATAGTTTGTGGCAATATTTTAATCACAAATGAGTTTTGTCTGATGATTTTTCTGCATTTATTGAGGTAACTGCATCATTTTCTCCCCTAATAAGTTAACTCATAAACTATATTGATTGATTTTCAAGTATTGAAAAGAATTTTACAAATTCATGAAAAATGTAAAAAACCTAGAGTAACCAAAGCAACAAAGGGAGAACAAATTGGAGGACTTAAATAATCTATCTATCTCAAAGCTATGGTACTCTTGATGGTGTGTTATCAACATAAGGATAGAAATGTCAAAACTACCATGAGATACCACCTCACACCAGTCAGAATGGCCCTCTTTAATAAGTCCACAAATAACAAGTGCTGGAGGGGCTGTGGAGAAAAGGGAACCCTCCTGCACTGTTGGTGGGAATGTAAACTGGTACAGCCACTATGGAGAACAGTTTGGAGATACCTTAGAAATCTATACATAGAACTTCCATATGACCCTGCAATCCCACTCTTGGGCATCTATCCGGACAAAGCTCTACTCAAAAGAGACACATGCACCCGCATGTTCATAGCAGCACTATTCACAATAGCCAGGACATGGAAACAACCTAAATGTCCATCGACAGATGATTGGATTCGGGAGAGGTGGTATATATACACAATGGAATACTACTCAGCCATAAAAAAGGATGACATAATGCCATTTGCAGCAACATGGATGGAACTAGAGAATCTCATCCTGAGTGAAATGAGCCAGAAAGACAAAGACAAATACCATATGATATCACTTATAACTGGAATCTAATATCCAGCACAAATGAACATCTCCTCAGAAAAGAAAATCATGGACTTGGAGAAGAGACTTGTGGTTGCCTGATGGGAGGGGGAGGGAGTGGGAGGGATCGGGAGCTTGGGCTTATCAGACACAACCTAGAATAGATTTACAAGGAGATCCTGCTGAATAGCATTGAGAACTATGTCTAGATACTCATGTCGCAACAGAAGAAAGGGTGTGGGAAAAAACTGTAACTGCAATGTATACATCTAAGGATAACCTGACCCCCTTGCTGTACAGTGGGAAAATAAAAAAAAAATTAAAAAAAATTAAAAAAAAGAAATGTAGATCAATGGAGTAGAGTCTAAAAATAGAACAACACATTTAGTCCATTGGCTTTCCAACAAGTTTTATGTAAAGGTAGTTCAATGGGGAAAGGATAATCAATAAATGGTGCTGGATTCAACTAGAAAAGTAATGAACATCAACCCCTAAATCATACCGCACACAATAAGTAATTCAAAATGTATTACACAAGTAAATATAAAAGCTATAACTATAAAACACTTAGAAGAAATCTTTAAAAGTTCTATAGAAGTTGTAGTAGAAAGCTTTATGATCTTTGGATAAAAAATTTTTTCTTAGAATGCAAAAAGCACTAACCATACAAGAAAAATAAGGTAAAACAAACTTAATCAAAATTGAAAACTTCCACTTTTCAAAAAAAAAATGCCATTAAGAAACAAATAAGCAAGCTATAGATTGGGAGAAAATAGCCACAATACTTTACCTGAAAATAAATTCTAATATCCAGAATATATAATTTAAACCTCTTATAACTCAATAATAAGCATAAGACACAATTTTTTAAATGGGAAAAAGACTTGAACAGACACACAACCAGATAATAATCAAGTGAACAGTCTATTAACAAATTGTGACAGATCAACATCATTTCTGTATGGAAAAAAATCAACTTTGATCCCTTCTTCATATCACATACAAAAGTTATTAACTCAGTGGATCACAGTCCTAAATGTAAATGTTAAAATTATAAAGCTTCTAAAAGAAAACATAGGAGAAAATCTTTACAACTACTGGAGTAAGCAGAAATTTCTTAAACTGAACATAAAAACACAACCACGAAAGAAAAGCAATTGATAAAGTGAACTGTACCACAATTAACAACATCTGTTCTTCAAAAGGCGAGTCATAGCATAGTAGAAAACACTTTTTAATATAAATATCTAGCAGGGGATCTGTATCCAGAATACATAAAGAACTCCTACAACTCAATAAGAAGACAAGCCAAGTTTTAAAAGTGGACAAAATTTTGAATAAGCTCTTTTCAAAAGAAGAAGTACAAACACGTGAAAAGATGTTCAACATCATTAGTCATCAGGGAAATACCAACTAAAATCCCAATGAGATAACACGTTATGCCCATTAGAATGGCTGAAATTAAACTAACTGGCCATGCCAAAGTTGGTAAGAATACGAAGCAACTGGAATGTAAAATGGGAATGTAAAATGGTACAATCATTTTGGAAAATGGTTTGGTGTTTTTATAAAGTTAAATATACATTTACCATATGACACCCATATTCCACTCATAGAAGAAAAATAAAAGCATACATTCACAGACTTATATGCAAATGTTTACAGAAGCTTTATTTATAATAGCCACAAACTATTTGTCTATTAATAGATAAACAATCTGAGGTCTCTTCATACTATAGAACGGTGCTCAGTAATTTCTTTGAAGAAATGATCTTGTGAGGATTTAACAAACATAATCTCAATAATTTGGGATTCAAAACATGAATCCCCAAAGCATTAGGTTGTATGAAAGAAGCCAGACAGTGACTGATTTCATCTATTTGGACTTCTAGACCACTGCTGTTCAATATAGTAGCCACTAGCCGTATGTAACTATTTAAGTATAAGTAAAAACAATTTAAATCAAGTAGAATTAAAATTTCAGTTCCTCAGCTCTATTATCTACATGTCAAGCGTCACACATGGCTGGTGGGAACTGTATTAGATAGCACAGATAGAATATTTCCATCAAGGCACAAAGTTGTATAGAACAGTGCTATTATAAAACATGCAAAATTATGATATGCAGGAGAAGCAGATCATTTGTTGCTGGGCTGGGGGCGGGGCAGGAAGAAGTGGAAAGACTATAAAATGGCATAAAGGCATTTTCTGAGAATGATGGAAATGCTATCTTGACTGGGATGATGGCTACACAGGTATATCTCATTCAACTATATATTTTACCCCATATCAGCTTTTCAAGTGGACTATAGGATGCATTATTTCATTCCCACTTCCACTCTCAGTCAGGCACCTCTGAGCACTGAACAACCTACTCCACTGCACAATATGATGCTGAGAGAGCACAAGGATAGTGGAAACATTCAATCTGAGTCTGGATTCTAGCTCTATTTAACCTTGGTAGGGCTTAGCTTCTATAGTTGTAAAATGGGGTGAAATAATAGTTTCCCATGTAACCCTTATAATAATTCTATGAAGTAGAAATCCCTCAAAAATAGTACCTTTTATACTTAGCACTATAAAAATCTCTCCAGAATCTTCACATATAACTTCTTAATATAGGACCATGTGTATTTCTTTTAAATCACTTCCCAGGACTATAATAATAGAGGCTCATGGAGTTCCTGTCATGGCCCAGTGGTTAACGAACCCACATGAGGACATAGGTTCGATCCCTGGCCTCGCTCAGTGGGTTAAGGATCATAGCATTGCCATGAGCTGTGGTGTAGGTCACAGATGCAGTTCGGATCTGGTGTTGCTGTGGCTTTGGTGTAGCCTGGCAGCTGCAGTTCTGATTTTACCCCTAGCCTGGGAACTTCCATATGCGGCAAGTGCAGCCCTAAATAGCAAGAAAAAAATAATAATAATGGAGACTCAATAAATATGTGCTCACTTACTGCTTTGTGTAGAATATTATTTGTATGTCAGTACGTGATGATTTTCCTTATCTCATCAAGTGCATGCAACTAAATGATTTTTAAGTTGTACAAATTTACTGGGTGCTCAGCACATGTGTAAGCACATGACTTCACAGGAAGTGAAAGGCACAATCTCCCCCTACAAGGAAATCATTTGTTACTACGGAGCTATAAAGGAGAAACTTAGGATATGAGTTATTATCATAAAATACTGAAGCGTATAATACAGCCAGCTAAAAAGTGGGCAAATCAGTCAATAGTGTGGACTAACTGTGCAACAGATCAAAAATGAAAATAGAGATGGCAGAAATCAGCAAGAACTGAAGCCATGTGTGAAGAGTTTCTACAGAATATCATAGTCTTTAAAAGAGGACTCTGCCCTGGGAAGGAGAGAGGGAGAGGGAGTCTTGTCTTGGAGATAGGATGGAAGGCCGTGGGTTGGCTGGCACATGGGGCTACTCTGGCCTCACTAAGGCTAATTGCAGCAGAAACCATCCTAGACAGGGGTTGGAAAGTTCTCATACCAGGTCAACACAACACATTTTAGGGAGTCATGCAATGAAGAGGAGGCAAAAAGTGGATGCTTCCCAGAGCTGATTCTTTGAAGGCCCTGTATTACCCATCCAATGCATCAAAAATACAACAGACCTCTCCAAGCAGCCAAATGCCACCATTTAGTTGGGATACCTAGAGCTCATGTTACAAACAATTTTTATCTAATTGGCAATTAGGCAACATCAACATACCCCTTCACTAAACGGTTTTGTTTTTTTTTTCCCAAACTGGTATTCTACAAGTCATTCAATTAATGTAATTGCCTTTCCAACGAATTAAAAATACATGTGATGAAAACTAACTCACTCCGAAGGAGATAAACATAACAGAACCCCTCTACTACCCTAACACATTCTCATATTACAGCCCCTCAGTAAGACAATCCTGATTCAATCAAAATAAGATACAATTCCGCTCCTGCTGACTCTTCTCTTCATGGCTGTGCTTCCTGCTCTGCCTCCTTGCTGGGTGCCCTGCATTTGATACCTAGCCTACATTTCATCACCACACCAAGTGAAACATTTTCCAGACTAAATAAGTCTCCAGCTTCATAGAGGTTTTCTCACAAAACCCCAGCAGATGGAAAGCATTTTAAATCATACACTTAATGACTAAGATGGCTATTTTCATTTTTATATTTACATTATATTACCACCAGCATCGATAACGGTTTTCAGAGGTCCTCTAGTCAACAAGCTTCAAAATTATTCCTGTTCCTCATGGATTCCCACCAATGATAGCAAGTTCTGGGTGGAGGCCCAAGCCAACAACTGACTCAAATAGTTGATATCATTCTAACAGTGCTTGTTTTCAGCAGAGTTAAAAATGCAAATAGAACACCTCATTAAAACTCAAAGTTCACTTTAGCTCTGCCTCTGACCTACCACTGAAAAGTCATCATCCAAAAGGGAGAAGCAACATTACTCATACTTTTACCTGATTGAGGGAAAAAAAAAAAAAAAAAAAAAAGATGAAACAAACAAGTTTTCAGAGTTATGCTACTGTTGTGGTTTTTTTTTTTTTTTTTTTTTTTTTTTGGTCTTTTTGTCCTTTTTTGGGCCGCACCCCTGGCCTATGGAGGTTCCCAGGTTAGGGGTCTAATCGGAGCTGTAGCCACCAGCCTATGCTACAGCCACAGCCACGCCATATCCGAGCCACATCTGCGACCTATACTACAGCTCAAGGCCAGATCCTTAACCCACTGAGCGAGACCAGGGATAGAACCTGCAACCTCATGGTTCCTAGTTGGATTTGTTTCTGCTGTGCCACCATGGGAACTCCTGCTGTTGTTTTTTAAATTTGTTTAATCTATAGGCCGATACCTTGGCACTTCTATTATTTTTCAGGGCAGTGTAACCCAAATTACAGACATGTTTGCTGAGTCCACAATCTGAAGCAAGCAGGGCTGCTCTGACCTGTACTACCAGCCCTCCGGCCATTCCTGAGCCTTTGACAAGGGTGGGGATAGGGGATACCCAAGGAGGCCAAGGGACGTGCAGGTGGGGGCAAGGAGCCGTGATACGGCCAATCTCACATCTGGATGGTATGGGGTCCTCAGCAGATCAACTGTGTCACAGGTAATACTATACTTGGTAAGGTGGAGTTCATTTTTGTTATCATATGTCACTATTTAAAACATCAGTTGTGATTTTTATGATGAATGCCACAGATTTTTTTAAAATGGCAAGTTTTGACAAGAACGTTGTGCAACATTCCATACTGTTTAACAAATAACACATTATATCCTTCTGATTATAAAGGTAATACACATTTATTGCAGAAAATTTGGAAAGTCTAATAAGTATGAGGTAGAAAAGATAAGATCATTAGGTAAGTCCTAATTCTGTAATAACTTCTTTTCAGTTTTTTCCCCCATGAACATAGATCTTTAATGGAACTGAAATTATACTGTTTGTACTATTTTGATTCTGTTTCTCATTTAATATTATATTGTCTAAAAGAATAACTTTGGGACATAATGAAATCTATATAAACAGCCATCTCTTTTCCAACGTTCCAAATCTAATTGCAAAAAGGAGAAAATCACGGAAAATCATAGGCTGTGCTTCACTGAAATCATGCATCACCTCACCTGTTTGATATATTTGTAAACACTGCCCTATTCTTGGAATACAACAACTTCCAGATTGCTCGATCTTTCTACCAAGGGCTGGTCAACCAAAAAGTGTGATTCATTCATTCACTTAGTCAACAAATATTTTCTGAACACCTACTATGTGCCAGATCCTATGCGAGGTACTGAGTACAGATGGTCCATAAAACCACTGGATTGAACTGAAACTTATCAAAGGGATATTTACCATGTTTAAGAGATATTTTATGCTTTTAAACTAAGCCAAACAGAGCCAGGTCTGAGATGATCTGACAAAGTTGGCCTCTCCAATCTACCAATTTGACATCCACTGCAAATTTGACCAATTTGATCTGGTCTCCTGTTCCTGAACCTACTTATTCACCCTCTTCTGGGTTCTTATCACTTCCAAGACTCCCTATGTAGCTTCCTTTCCACAGAGTTACATTCTCTTCAGGAACTTTTCTGAACAGTGACCACGAGCCTCATTCTCAAACTATTGCTGCACCAACCTTCTAGAATCATCCATCCATTCCTAACATCCCTTGTTCCCTAGCGGGGGGGGGGGGGGGGAATGAGCATCTGGTACAGGCATCAGAGTCTCATTTTCCATATTATTTCCCACAGCTACACACTACACGCATCCCTACTAACCACCTAACCATTCCTCTCAGGAAGTTCTCCACATCAATCCATCACTGAAAAGATCCTTTTTTTTGTCTTCTTTTTCGGCCACCCCTTGGCACATGGAGTTCCCAGGCCAGGAATCAGACCCCAGCCACAGTTGCGACCTATGTCACAGCGGCAGCAATGCCAGATCCTTTAGCCCACTGTGCCAGGCTGGGGATTGAACGTGCAGTCCTGACACCGCAGAGATGTTGCCCATCCCCTTGCACCACAGTGGGAACTCCTGAAAATACCTGCCAGGAAAAACATTCTACCCTCTCAATTGCTGCAGGCCATACACATTTTTTTTTCTTCGTATCCTGAATGATATTCTCAGTTGCCTTCCTGCAGTAGGAGCACAGCTAAAGAGAAAGCACTTTTGAAATAGTAAAGTTTGATTCGCTTTAGCCATAACTCCTTAAGAAAACATAACTACCTGGGTCACTTCACCACTCCATGCCACATCAAGACCTCAGATCTTCCACACAGAGCACCAATCTGAGAGCGCCACGTGTATAATCTTAGTCTTCACAGCAACTTCGGGGAGGTACATGTTATAAACACAATGTCCAATTCAGAGATAAGAAAACTGAGGTACTGAGGTTAGAGATTAAGCAAATTGCCCAGAGTCATTAAGCTAGTGGCTGCTGAAGCAGATATTCAAATCCATGCAGCTTCTTCCCCCAGAGGAATGTTTTTCTGCCCTGGCTAATATTCCTCCTCACCTGTTCTTCCCGTGAGGCTGAAAACAGTGATTCTCATCAGCATCAGAATCACGCGAGAGACTTAGTAAAAACACACTTGCTTGGGTGCTAGTCAAGAGAAAGAGATTCTGGTTCAGGAAGAAGGAGGAGATCTGCATTTTAACAGGCATGTCCTCCTCCTCCCCATACCAGGCAATTCTGGGGGCCAGCGGTCTTCCGACCACACTGAGAGAAACACTGTGGGGACTAACCCATCAGGCAGAGAGGCTTTTGGAAAATGGCATTCATGTCCTCATTACTCACGATCTATCAAGGCTTTTTAAAAAGTTGCAGGAGTTATCGGTATATAGGAACAGAGTGTCAGCTTGGCATGATGAAAAAGTTCCTGAGACAGGTGGTGCTGGTGGCTGCACAACAGCATGGACATATTTAATGCCATGAAACTGTACACCTAAAAATGGCTGGAAAGGTAAAGGTCATGGTACGTGTATTCTACCACACACACACAAATGACAGGATGCCCAACTCTCCGCTATCTTATAGAAGGTGTTTCTGACATCCTCTCCATGTGGGAAGAGGTGAGGTTCACTCCTAAAGGATCTCTTGGGAAAGGGATGACTGAGAGACAAAAGATAGGAAAAAATGGCCCTCGGGGAGGTGGGGGGGCTGTCCCCAGGTTTGGGCTGGCTGTGCCCACTCAAAGTCGGGGCAACAGGGGGTCTGGTGAGAGTTCCCAGCACACCTGAGCACACCCCATGCCTTGCCTGCCCATGGTTTATCCCTGTCATGAATGTACATGGACAGAGTAGAAAGGGAAGAGAGGTGTTCACGTTGGGGAAAGAGTCTGCTTCGGGGCGCCAGCACCAGCTTCACTCTGGGACTCTCAGCAAGTTACCCCACCCCCCTCAGGTGGCACCTGGCCCATTCCTTCTCACTTTTCAGATTTCAGCTCAGATGTCATCTCCTCAGAAAAGCTTCCCCTACTCTAAAGCAGCCCCTTCTCCTTCCCACTCACCACTTTCTGTAATATTACCCTGCCTGTCTTCTGAGCACTCACCGTCACTGGAAATTCTATTTACTACTTATTGGATACAAGTTACTTGTTGACATCGCCTAACTAGACCCAGAACTTCCTGACTGGGAATGTGCTGGTTTTGTTCACCACCATGGTCCCTTGCTGGAGACATAACTGGAACTTAATATATATTTGTAGAATAAATAAGTGAGTCAGCCTTATTTGTTTCATTGCGTATAATCAGTTCCTTCTACCTCCCAAGGTGATTTGTAGGAAAGGGCAAATGAGATCAAGTCAGCCAAGGTGCTTTAAAATGAAAGACTCCACACACAAGGTAGGGTTATCGTGTATAGGACGGGGGCAGGAAGCAGTTCCTCCACCACCCTGGCACACTGAGTCTCCCTCCTCTCTTCTCTACTCCTCCTAGACAGAGATTTGTCTGGAATCTAAAAATTATGATGCTCTACCCTGCAGACCAGCTATACATGATGCAACCATACACAACGCAAACAAGGCGAGGCCTCTCAATGAGTTTCCTCACCAGTGAGGCTCAAAGAACAAGATGCTACTTAGGACGTCAGTGATCTTCCAGAAAGGCAAACCTAGAAGAACCACAGAGATCCTGCCTGCCCTAAGCCAGTTGGGTTTAACAAGCATGAACTGAGTATCTGCCATATTCCAGGTCCTGGACTCAGCCCCATGGACAGAGAGGTGACAGAGACTATACCGGTGGAGTGGGAGATAGATACTGAGTTGAAAACTCAAATTCAGTAAGAGGAATCTGGAATGGGGGGAGTAGAGAAGGCTTTGTAGAGTGACTGACACCTAAAGTGAATTTAAAGAACAGAGGGAAGAGGAATGGGGAAGAGTGGACAGTCTGATGTGAGGCAGAGAATGGAAAGACTCTGTGTTGTGTTTAGGGAGCTCCAAGTAGTGAAAGCACTGGGTATTGAATGCTGGAGTGTCTGGTGTGTCAGGTGACAAGTTGGGGCAGAGGGGTGGGAGATGTATCCACAGAAGTGGGTGGCGGCTGCTCCCCCACATGGAGTAGATCAGAGCCATTCCAGACAATTGCCCCTGGAAGCCTTGTGATGAGCCCCGTCACTGGTCCAGCAGCCCAGAGGGCCAGTCTGGCTTGACTGGGAGTAGAAAAAGGTGAAACACAAATGGTCAACCAGACTTCACTGTGCTGGAAGCAAGGAGGACTTGAGTTGGGCAGGGCTAGACTTGGGGAACTGGAGAGAGATTCCAAGGGAAATTTCTTCCCAGCCAGAGGTGTCACATGTGCTGGAGGACATCGGCTGCCAATGTCATTGATTTGGAGTTGCCTGCGAAGCCCTGCTCCAGGCAGTCTCACCCTAGGATGATGCAGTTTCCTAAGAGCCTAGGAGAGTGTCATACCTGCTGAGTCAGTGCTGAACAGAGGGAAGTGGAGAAAGAACTAGTGTTGAAACTCTGTATTTGAGCCCAAGTGGAATCTCCTCTGAGCCTGAGTGAGGGCAAGAGAAATGAAGAAAAGGAAAATTAGGGCCCCGGTATTTTGCATAAAATACATATGCCCCAAATCTGCTCACAAGACATGCTATGATTTAGAGCGTTAAAGGCAGGAAAACCAGAGAGGGAGAGGGAGAAGGAAAGGGAGAGAGGAAGTTGGGGGCAGGTGGGGGGGGGGGGGAAGAATGGTTGACTTGGAATAAAGCAGGTATAGAAAAGGGTTCCCCTTCCTTTCCTTTCATAGCTGTCCTTATACTTAAGAAATCCCATGTACTCAAGAAAAAAGGGGAACAATGTACAGTGCCTCAGTGGGCATATATTTTCAGAGGCTCCCAGTGAGGATTTAGAACTCTGTATATTCATATCAATATTTGTAAAAAGAAAAATGTTCTCCACCCCACCCCCACCGCAATCAATCAGTCAACACTGGCTTGGACCTGGGGATAGAGGTGAAAGGCCCCACCTTATTAGCACAGACTCACCTTTCCCCTTTTTCCCCACTACTTCTAGCTCCTCCAGCTTAAGGCAGAGAGGATTCTGGCAAAGTTGAATAAACAGTGGCTGAGCCTGACACAGAAATTCCCTGCCCTAAGGTCAATAGCATATTTGAAGTTGATACCTTGGTGGTGGGGGTGGAGGGGGGACTAGGGCACCAAGGGGCAGTAAACAATACCTTAATCATCCATCTGTGTTTCCACCCTGCAAAACCCAAAGAAGTAAGTCTCTCTTACCTACTTCTGCATCCCCACAACAAATGTCTCCTTCCTCTAAGCCACCATAGAGGATGGCAACTTTAAAAAGTAGCATTTTCTGCCTGCCTTCTTCCTTATGTGCTTCTCACTGCCCCTGATAGCCTGTCAACTTGCCTAGCCTACCATTACCAACAGACTCCAGTTTCCGGGGAGCAGTCTTCTACACACTGCAAGCAATGAATACCTGCCGGAGGGACCGATACAAAAACTGGAAACAAAGAATATTCCAACAACAAAATATTCAATAAAACATATTAATTCATATCCAGGAAAAACAGGGGGTTTTTTTGGTTTGTTTTTATGACTTAGATTGAGACACATTTACCTAGAAAGAGCTCCAGGCTATGCTGCTTCATTTTTTTAAGGTAAAAATAAAGAGCAAACATGTTGGGAACTCACTTACATAAAACAAAACAAAACCACACACACAAAAACAAAAGTATATCTTTATGTGTGTGTGTGTGTATGTACAAGTATTTAAATGCATAGAAAAACATTTGTAAGCACACCCGCCCAACTAGGAACAGTGATCACTTCTGAAAAAGAAAATGTAGAAGTGGATAGGGATTAATGGGGGCTTTTACTTTATCTTCAATGTTTACATTTTTTACAACCAAGAATGTATTCACATATGACTTGCATCATTAAAAATAAATCAAAAATACAATTTTTTAAAATCTGAAATTACTATATGAGATTTCATTCGGTAAAAGTTTGCTTTAATGCATTGAAGTGCCCGTGGAAGGCAGTAGAACTAGTTCCCACTTGGGCAAGGGTTTGTTTATCCTGCTTATCTCTAGTTAGAGCCAACAATGCTAATGATTCTGAATAGCACTGGCCACTCCTTGGCCATCCCATCCCCTCCCACCCACGGCCTCAACTATCACCTCTATGTGGATGACTCCCAAATGCCTCTTTCCAGACACAGCCACTCCCACGAGCTACAGTCCTGACTTCCCAGCTTCCTGTTGGATGAAGCCAACACCCCATGTAGAAAACCAGACTCCTGTCCTCCCTTTTCTCCCTCTTTCCATTCTTCTGCCTAACTTCCTCCTTCCTATTAACTGGCATCTCCTTTTTCCCAGGACATTGGAAAGGAAATTTCCCAGTCATCTCTAGCCCCTTTAATCCACACATCTACCCAGTTATTTATCATATTCTGATTTTTCTAAAAAGTTCTTCCCAGCTATTAGCCACTGACACCACCCTGGTTTAGACTCTTTCCAGGCCTTTTCACCTGGACTAGTAGAATCACCTTCTAAATGAGGTTTGTGCCCCTGACTGCCTGCTTTGATCCATCTGCTAGATGCTTGACTTCCTATCTGGTGAAGACCCAACATTCCAGCCTGCTGAGGTCATTTTGAGCCTCCATTCCATCACCTATTGTATTAGCTATTTTCCTAACTTTGAGTCATCTGAAAATTTGGGAAATAAGTCTTTTTGCCTTCAGCCAAGTATCTGACAAAAATATTAAACTGGGCTGAGCCAAAGACAAGCCTCTGGACTAGAGATCTCTTTCCAAGGGAACCCAGTGCTTATCACTGGAGGAAAGAAACTTCAAAAAAAAAAAAAAAAACAATTAGTGTCAGACACTTTTCATAAACCATCTCATTTACACTTACAATTCTGGGTACCAAGTATTGGTATCTTAATTTTAGAGGTTTAAAGCTGAGGTTGAGAATGGCTGGGTAACTTGTGAAAAGCCTACAGCCATCGAAGTGGTGGAGTTTTGATTTGTACCACAAGTTTGTGTTTGTTCCATAGCTCATGGTTTCTCTGCCACACAGCTGGATCCTGACGTTCTAATAGATACTGCACACACCTCTTAATCTGCATCCAGGGATTTTCACAGTCCAGCTTCAAACCTACCTTTGGTACAGTAAGGACTATATCATGTATCAAACACAGTAATATTTTACATACTTTGTTTCATTTAATCTGAACCAAACCTATGTTCATTTTAAAGATTCAGAAACTGATGCACAGTGAGATTAAAATAGCTTAATCTGGGAGTTCCCTGGTGGCCCAGGAGGTTAAAGATCTGGCATTGTCACTGCTGTGGCTTGGCCTCAATCCCTTGCCTGGGAACTTCCACATGCCAAGGGTGCAGCCAAAAAAAAAAAAAAAAAAAAAAGCTTAATCTGTAAATTAAGCAACTAACTCAAATAAAGTTTCAAAAATTAGCCCCAGAAGTTCCCTTCATGGCTTCAAGCTGTGGTATAGGTGGCAGACATGGCTCGGATCCTGAGTCCTGAGTTGCTGTGGCATAGGCTGGTGGCTACAGCTCCCATTCAATCCATAGCCTGGGAACTTACATAAGCCATAGATGTGGCCCTAAAAAGGAAAAAAAAAAAAAAAAGGTTATCCAGGTAGTAAACAGCAAAAGTGGATTTCAAACTGGGGTTTCCCTGACTAGGGATATATTTAGAAGGAAGAACAGATGGGAAGTTCGATTTACAGAGTCAATCAACATAAATTTATGGAGCACCTTTGTCACGGGATCAATATTGTGCTGGGGTTGGAGATATTAGGAGTGAACCCTGCTGCGGGCTTCATGGAGCATCTGCTTTATTAGGAAAGACAGACACAGAAGTGGAAGGTAGCAGAGTGTAGTAAGTGCCAGGAGGGAGAAGCGCAGAAGTTTAGCCTCAGAGAGTCGAGCTTTCTGCCCTCAGTAACTGGGTCTACAAAGATTCTCTTCAGTGCAATGGGGAATGCAGGAGAAACAGGTTTGGGAAAAGACTGTGTTCGATTTGAGACGCGTTTTGGGGGAGATGTCTCACAGGCAGCTGGATACCTAGGTCTGGAGCTCAGGAGTGAGGCATGGGCCTTGCAAGATCTGGAATCATTGAGGTAAAGGTGACACAACTCACGGAGATGGATTTACTCTAAGGATCCACAACATATCTGGGGAAAACCAAAAAAGAGAAGGCCTCAGAGAAGACCCTCTCCACCTGGCTGACTAATCCACTCCTGAGAACAACCCCTCTAAGGACTGTTTTCACCTCTTCCCAAGCAGAAATAACGTTCCATCCTTTCCATCAAGCTGTACCCTAACTCCTTCAAGCCCTTGCTCTGCTCCAGAAAACTCCAGCCCAGAGCTCCCTCTCCTGGACTCAAGCCATTTAACAGCTGACCAGGGATATTGAAAATTTCAGGTATTTGTGCCCTGTCTCCCTAAGTGGACTAAAAGATCTTTGATGGGAAATCTGGGTATAACATTAGGAATGCAGTGAATTTCCTCTTTAAAGAACCAACCAATAGTATTCAATTTCAAAAGTGTGAAAAAGAAATAGCACAGCATTCATGTGAACTAGTTACTCCAGATGAACCCGAATGCCTTTTTCAATACAACAGCAACAATGTCCTGGGCACTGTCCCAAGATTCCCCCTGAGCCTCTGCACTGAATAGAGCCAGTGAAGGTAAGCATTTCTTGCCTCTTCTTGGGTCTTCTGGTCTATTCCTTCTTTAGTTCCAGCAGCCCTTACTTCCAGAACTCTTCAAGTTGAAATTTCTTCAGAAGAGAAGACATGAGGCTGAAAATGTTTTACTTGAGAAAACACCAAGTAGCAGCCATAGAATCCGCTTTCCTATCAGTTAAGTCAGAGTTTTAACCAAACCCCTTTAGCAAAATATTGTCTAATTTTACAATTTATAAACAAGTGCACATCCGTGGTGTTTAAATTACCCTTCCATAAATAGGCAATGTTGGAAATACTGAGAAAGGGAAAGAGTAACATCTTGTTTCACAAATTACAGAAATTCTCGGGTTTTTCAACTGTATCATCACCTGGCTCAGGTGAACTCAGCTGGGCAGTGGCCATGGGGATCTTGCTCACCAGCATCCCCCATCAGCCAGAAGAGTGCCTGACACGTGGGAGTGAGTCAAAAGGACAGCTAAATGTACGAATGCTGAATGGATGAGAAAAGAAGTCTGGGAAAAAAACAAAATTGTGGGGGAAAACAAGGAGACAGGGAATGAAGGACAATATGTAAGTAGCAAGAATGTGAAGAAGGCTGAGGCAGAGACAACCAACCACCTCCTCATATCGTAGGCTCAGATTCTCCTCAATTTCTTCACAAAGACACTGACACAGGAGCTAAATCTTTGGGTCAGTTTTCTCAGTCCTGTAGCTGTCATGTGCACACTTACAGAACTGACCATTCAATATTTTTAAGTTTTGTAACTGTTTCTCTCTTCCTTTCTATATGCCTTAGGAAGACTTTTGGTTTTTCAACCTTTCACTAGACTAAGATTTGACACTGAATATGACCATTACTAGACTCTAAGCTTGTCTTTCAGGTTTGCTGCTTTGATATGAAACATCCCATCAGTCCAGAAAAGGGGGCTGAGGTCCACATTCAGTTTCTGGAATCCTCACAGATGGTGCCTAACTCTTTAATAGTAGAGTTCCAATCTGCCTATCTTATGAGCAGTGCAAAGAAAGGAGAGCATCCTAGTTTAAAAAATTTTAAAAAGGTGTTACACGATCCGGCGTTGCCGTGAGCTGTGGTGTAGGTTGCAGACACGGCTCGGATCCCGCGTTGCTGTGGCTCTGGTGTAGGCCGGTGGCTACAGCTCCGATTCAACCCCTAGACTGGGAACCTCCATATGCCGCGGGAGCGGCCCAATAAATAGCAACAACAACAACAACAAAAGACAAAAAGACAAAAAAAAAAAAAAAAAAAAAAAAGGTATTACATGTTCATCTCAGATGAAGAGCCCCAATTAACCAATCTACACTTTATCCTCCTTACTCTCTCCCACAGGAATAGTGTCCCCAGCCCCTCACCACCTCTGAAGCTGCCCCTGTCACTCTCAGGAAAGCACAGGGGTCTCCTAGAATTCAATCCATGCACACTCAGGAGCAGCAAGCTAATTTTAATACAAGTCTTTGATGACCATGGCTAACATAAAGCTACTCTAAAAATAAAAATGAAGTGAAATCTAAATGGGCTCTAGATTAATCTCTATTTTATAGACAGAGTTCGTTAACACAATAAAAACAAACTGACACAAGATTGGAAACACAGCTTAATGATGGGAAACTTGTTAATATAGCACACCAGTAGTTCAAATGTGAAAAAAAGCATATGATCATCTCAAAGACTACCTTTTTGGCTTTTAACAAAATTCAATCTCTTTCATAAAGAAAATAATCTAAGAGTATAAAACTACTTCCTCAAAGTGATTTAAACTATTTTGAACTAAAAGCCACCATCAACTTATTAGTAAATATGAAAAGCATCTCCATTAAAATCCAGAATAAAATTTAAATGTATACTATCTTTCCTCTTAGTCATTAAAGTTCAAATTTCTGAGTTAAAAAAGAAATAATCATTATTTGCATATAATACAACTCTCAACCTAGAAAGCTCAGGAGAATAAGCTAAAAAATTAAATTGATTAAATAAAAAACATAAAATATATTTAAAAATAAGAAATACAGGCTCCCTGATGGCCTAGTGGTTAAGGACTCAGCATTGTCACTGCTGTGGCTCAGATGACAGCTGTGGCTCAGGTTTGAGCCCTGGCCTGGGAACTCCTACACGCTGCAGGTGCAGCCAATTAAAATATATATACACACACACAATTAATATAAGGATTACTATAAAACTTCACTAAGAGATTAAAAATAATTAAGTAAACTAAGAAATATACCCATATGGAAAGACTACATATGTAAACATATTAATTCTTCCTAAATTAATATATACATTTATTACAATCCCAATTAAAATATCAACAGGTTTTTTTAGATGCTGACAAAATGTCTCAAAATTTAATTTATAAGAAGATTTTGAGAAAAAGAAGGAAACAATAATTACATTGAGAGAGAACTTGCTTTATGTGATATTAATATATATTATAAGGTTAAAATAATTAAAACAGGGTGGTACCCATGCAGTAATTTACAGATAGAAAGATTAGGCCTAAAATTGACTTTAGAATATACAAAATAAGCTTAGGAATTATCTAAGATTATCCAATAAATATATTATTTAAGGAAATTATATAATATATATGAGGAAATAAATACATTATGAAGGAAAATTAATTATTTAGAAAGCAGGTTATAATATGTAGCAAAAAAAAGTGATTTCAAATGAATAGCTGACTATAACTAAAAGTTTAAAAAGCTAAAATATAGTTAATCACAGAAAGTAAAGAATATAATTTTAAAAGCCATGGAAGTAATCAGCAGGGAGGACATACATGTATCTGGCCAAATGAAAATTAAAATTTTATATTCATTAGAAACATGATAAACATTTCAAAATATATCTCATTAATATTTATATATAGTATCTCATAGTAGGATAAACATAATTCACTTAATTATGATTAACAAAGTTGGGTGAAAAGTTATAAAACATGAAAGTACGATCCAATTTGGAAAAAAACAGAAAAAAAGAACCCTAGAAAGCTATGACTCAAGCATTAGTTATAACTCTAGGTGGTAGAAATACAGAGATTTTATATATTTTTTTATTCTGGTTTTCTCTATTTTCCAAATCATCCCAACTTAACTTGTATTATTTTGTTATCAGGAAAAAGCTCTAGTTGAGAAAAACAGCATCAAATGACAATGATAGGAAATACTTGAAAATACGATAAATTCTTTTCTTAATTCATTAAGAAGTCTCAAATAAAGAAAGACAAATGGACAAAGAACACAATTAAGTAATTAACCAATAGAAAGCATAATATCATTTATTTTTCGTAATCACAAAAATGCACAAACTATGAAGTCAAGTTTGGTTTCTCTCACTGACACACCACTGAAAAGATCACTCTAGGAGATCATTAGTAGAAATGCAAATTGGCACAACCCTTTTAGAGAGCACCTTGGCAGTACATATCTTGAGCCTTTAAAAAAGTTCTCCACTTGATCTAGTTATTTCACTTCTAGGACTCTGCACTAGAGGAAGAATCAGAGATTGAGGCAACGGAAAGTTACTTAAATAGAAGAAAAACAGGGATCAACAACTGCATGTCCAGTAAGAGGGAAATAGGTATGCCCTCCTTGGGACCACAACATGAGAAAACGAGACCCAGCCACTGAAATCAAGGTTTGGAAACAGCTAATGGTGTGGGAATATCTTAATGATGGAGTGTTAGGCAAAGAATCCAAGATTGAAAAATGTATTATTTATCTACAATATGCTCTTAATTTTCTTTGAAACAAACAAAAGTCCCAGTTCTGCTGCTCCCCAGCCAGGAGGCTTTGGTCAAATCTTAGTCTCTCAGAAGACTAGTTTCCTTAACTCTGAAAGTAACAGGGGAACAATTGGATTCCTCATTTTTCCACTGTTGCATGACTTAGCTTATAATAAAAGTAACAAATGGGAATTCCCATCATGGCGCAGCGGAAACAAATCCAACTAGGAACCATGAGGTTGCAGGTTTGATCCCTGGCCTCGCTCAGTGGGTTGGGGATTTGGCGTTGCCATGAACTGTGGTGTAGGTCGGAGACTCGGCTCGGATCTGGCGTTGCTGTGGCTCTGGTGTAGGCCGGCAGCTGTAGCTCCGATTAGACCCCTAGCCTGGGAACCTCCATGTGCCACGGGTTCGGCCCTGAAAAGACAAAAGACAAAAAAAAAAAGGTAATAAATAATCATAAACAGATGCATAATGTCTGCATTAATAATTAAAAGAATATTGTTAAAATTATTTTGGATTAAGCTTTTTTAATTACTTCATTTTTATTGACGAATAGTTGACATACAATATACTAATTTCAGATGTACAACATAGTGATTCAATATTTTCATAGATTATACACCATAAAAAGCTATTATAAAATATTGACTATATTCCCTGTGCTGTATATAACACCCCTGTGACTTATTTATTTTAAAACTGCTAGTTTGTACCTCTTAATCCCCTTAATCCCTTCACCTATTTCACCCCAACCCCTACCCCTCTCCCCTGTGGTAGCCACTAGTTTATTCTCTGTATCTGTGAATCTCTTTCTGCTTCATTATATATGTTCATTTGTTTCGTGTTCTATATTCCATATATAAATGAAAACATATAATATTTGTCTAAAATGTCTTTATTTTTAAACTAATAATCTAAAAAAGTGACATCTTTTAGACCCGACTGCTTAGCTAGTGATAGTTCATTAGAAATACGTGACAGGGCTAGAAATAAGCACGCTCTCTTATCCTCTGTAACTAATTTGATCTGGGCTTGCCTGCCTGAGTCAGGAACACACTTCACCTGTTGTCAGCCATCCCATGACTTGGCACTGGTGAGGCCCGGCCCATCCTCAGTCAGCAAAGGGTTGTTAGTCAAAATTCCAAATCCAGGAGATGCCCTAGGAGAATCTGCAAGGCTGTCTGACTGCTGTTGCACCGATAGTAGAAGAAAGTCATTTTTTGGAGTTCTTTTTATATTTATAAACTTACGTAATTTCTGTGAACAGCTCAGAAGTTCCTGTGGTCCTCTCTTAGACTCATAAAATAATTGAGCATACTTCTTTCACAAATGCTTGGAACTTTACCAATCCCTCTGACTATGAATTTGAAGACCCTGCCAGAGGCATGATGAAAGAACAACCTCAGGCACAGAAGACCAGGCTGAGTTAGGGACTAATTAGCCTGCTGAGTAGAAAAGAAGGGAATCTGAATTTGCTCAGACCCCAGCAGTTAACAAAACTGCAGACCAAGTGAGGCTCACGCTCTACCCTGTCATCCAAATTCATTCCGCCTTTGGAGGGGAAAAGGAATATAATTTCATGCCAAAAGCATTTAACTTCTGTGAATTTTATCTACCTCTGAGACTGACAAACCAGACTTAGAGAATGCTTCCTTCCTCCAGGCAAATGTATCACAGGTGAAAATACGTTCATCAATGAAATCTGAGTTCGTGTTGTTAATAATAACAAATGAATTGAAACTTTCTTTAGAAATGACAGTAACTTGAACTAACTCCAGTGATATCCAAATTAAACTGTGTTATATGATATTTTAATCCCAGATGTGTCTAGTATGCACTTGGTCACATGTGTTTTTCCCAATGATTTTTTTTTTCCATTCTCTGGATTTTCCATAGCCAGTGATATTATATAGTTTAAACCTAAAAATGAAGTCATCAAAACAGAGTCTCTCCTTGCTTCTGCCTCTTCCTTAATTCTGAATATAGTAGTCTTACTGTTTTATTATTAATACGTAGCTGTTCCTACAAGGCAATAAAATACATAAATGCTAACCATATTTTGTTACAGCTCTGAAGTTGTTTACATGTGTAATCAGCCCCTCTGAAGGAGACCTTGCAGTATTTTTATAACTGTAGCACATTTCACTGAGGCCACCACAGAGCAGATTACTCCACAGTCAGCAACAATGCCACCACTACGTAGATAATGGCACTGGCCAGCACTGTTTGACCAATAACCCCATCAAGCCTAGCTACGCTGTTTATGTTTATTTTCTTAAATCTTAAGGGTGGAGGGGAAAGGATGCAAGAGTATTAAATCTGCATTATGGACCCAACTTCCTAGAGAATAAGCAGGGAAGAGACTGCAGTTCCACTCCACCCCTGTGGTCCCAGCCCCCACAGCTGGTGGCCAGGAAGGAAAGAATAAATATCCTGCAACTCCTGAGAGCAAAGGGGACCTTCTTCTGGACAGAGGCAAAGAGACCTCGGGGAGGTGAGATGTGCCTTTGCACCCATGAGAAGCAGCCTTGTGTCACTGCACCTGAAGTCACCTGTGGTCAGGGACAATGGACATCTCAGGGGCAACCAGGCAGAGAGAAAAGAGTAACAGAAATAAGATCCCTGGCTGTAGCACCACCTGAGAACAAATCCCCATGAAGAGATGAAGCTAGATTCTTTTTCTGTCATTCCTTTGGGAAACTCAGAATAAAAAACATCAATAGAATTTTGTTAATTCTTACTGCATTTCTGGCACTGTTCTAAGCCTTCCATATGAACAATCTCATTTATCAGGTGCTACTATTACCCCTCCCATCATGTGAATGAGGAACTTTATGCCCTGGTAGAACAAGTACTTTGCACAAGGTCATACAGATTGCATACAAATAGTTGAGCCAGGTAAACAAATCCAAGCAAGTTGGTTCCAGATCCCCAACTTGCAAAATGCAATTAGAGAAAATACAGTGCATTCTATTTTTTTGTACATTAAAATCCCTGGGCTAAAGGTCATACATAATGTGCCTTAACTTTGGGTTTAGGTCTTCTCAAACTTCTGTCTCTCTAGCTATAGCACTGCCCTTTCATGCCAAATCTAAGGCAGGACCTCACTATATAAATAAAATGAGTAAGAGACAGGCAGCTCAGCAGAAGCAGGATGAAGGCTGAGATCTTCATCTCCTGCCATCTCCCTTACCTGGCAGAGGCCCCAACACACAGTTGGAAAACCACGAATCCAAACCAATACCACTCTGAATTATGTGCTTGAAAGACAAAAGAAGCACAACTCAAAAACCAGCAACAGCCAGCTAAACCAAAGGAAAGGCAAAAATAACCACCACCCACCTTCCAGCAGTTACAGAGGTAGCTCGCCATCCAGGCCCTGACACCAATCATCTCAAGTTTGAGTATTTGAGGGGCCAGAAGGAGGTGGAATTCAGGGCTGGAGCAGAGAGTCAGGAATGAGGCAAATCCAATAAACAGGCAGAGGTGGGAAGGAGAGCCAAGAGGGCGCTGGGGCCAGCGGTCTGTGGTGAGTGAGCGGGGCTGCTGTAGGAACAGAGGTGGGAATCTGAGAGGGAGGCCAGCACAGGAACTGCTCCCAGAGCCAGCGTCCTCGGCTTCAAGTAGTCCACACATATTATGTGATATAGGAATGGCAAAAACTTACCAAGCATCTCAACACTCACTTAGCTACCTTTCTTTCTTCCTTCCTTTTTTCCTCTTTTTCTTTGTTTCCTTCCTTCCTTCCTTCGGGTGGGGATACTATACCACCTTCCTTCTCGCTGATTCAAAGAGCACCTTTCCCTTCCTTACAGTTACAACCACTCACGATCGATCCTGTCAGCATGAGCAGACAGAAATGCCTGCTTTGGGGAGTTCTGTGGGTAACAGCTAAGCGAGCCAGACTGTGTGGATTCACATCTCAGCTCTACCCTGTTCTAGCTGTCTAACTTTGGGCAAGTTACCTAACCTCTCGGTGCCTGAGTTTCCTCTTCTATGATAGGGAGATAAGAAAAGTACCTACCTCAGAAGGTTGTGAGGAGGACAGATAAATACACATAAAGTACTTAGAACAGTACCTAGCAGTGTTTCAACCAAATGCTGGCTATTATCATTCTTTTATTTTGACAGCTTTCATTTCCCTCCTGACCACTTTCTTTTTCCTCTTCCACATGCTATTAGTTTCCTATTGCTGCTGTGACAAATTGCCACAAATGTGGTGGCTTAAACAATACAAATTTGTTATCTTACAGTTCTGGAGGCCAGAAGTCTAAAATGGGTTGGCAGCGCTGACTTCCTTCTGGAGGCTCTAGGGAAGAATCCTTTTTCTTGCCTTTTCCAGCCTCCAGAGGCAGCCTGCATTCCTTGGCTTCTCAGCCCTTCCTCACATTACCCCTACCTCCTACGGGGGACTCGGCTTCTCTGGCCTCTCTCTTATAAGAACCTCTTGATTAGACGGAACCTACCTAGATAATCCAGGATAGCCCTCTCATCTCAAAATCCTTAATTTAATCACATCTGCAAAGTTTCTTTTGTCATTTTTAAAAATTTATTTATTTATTTTTCTTTTTAGGGCTGAACCCATGGCATATGGAAGTTCCCAGGCTATGGGTCCAATCAGAGGTGTAGCCTCCTGCCTACGCCAGAGCCACAGCAACGCCAGATCTGAGCTGTGTCTGCAACCTACACCACAGCTCACAGGAATGCCAGATCCTTAACCCACTGAGCAAGGCCAGGGATTGAACCCTCAACCTCATGGTTACTAGTCAGATTCATTTCTGCTGAGCCACTACAGGAACTCCTCTTTCGTCATGTTAAGTAACATGTTTACATGTTCCCAGGATTAAGAGTTCGACAACTTTGGGAGGGCCCCTGACATCATTCAAACCACCACACTTGCCTTTCCAAAGCCTAAAGTTGTAGACTGGCAACACTTAGGTAGGCCCAGAGAGAAAAGACAACAATATTAGTGGCTATCTTTTTGAGTGCTGACTAGGTACCTTTCTATTATGCAAACTGCTGTAGGTGCATTACCTTACTTAAGTCTCATAGCAATCCCATAAAAGTACTCTCTTACAGAAACGATAATTTCTTGTCTAAGGCTGAACAGCTAGCAGGTGGCAAACCTATGTAAACTCAGGTAAATTTGATCCTAGAGACCTTGTGTTTGAAAAAGTGCTATGTTCCTATGCCTTAAGCTATTATAGGTAGAGGCAATGACCACTAGGGGCCTTGGAGATTGTGCCACCAGAGGTATACATGCTTCTGGGACACAGAGTCAGGGGTCCTGCACAGCCTGTGCTATAAGGCCCAGATGGCAGAGCCTTCAGAACATTTTCTTACACTCAAAGCAGAAAGCTTATGATTACTCAATAATTTCTTCAAAAGCAGGTTTAGAACAAAAAGCCAAGAGACCAGCTGGAGAGGTAAAATTCAAAGCATGTTCTTAACCCACCCCACTCACTACCATCCCTGCAGTTCTAATCAACCTCCTGAAAAAATGTAGAAACTCAGTCTCCCCTGGAAAGACTTCCAAATGAGACAGATTGATCCAGATCCTTTGATGTTTCAGAGCCCTGGGATGTTTCACCAGGATGTTTCAGAACCCCAGCTGGCCACTAGAATGGCTCCACCCATAGCACAAGTGTCAGTATCCACCAGGACCAAACCATCCCTTGCCTTCTGCCCCACAACAGTTAGGAGTATACAAGCTCCCAGGTGCCCCAGGTTTCAATTAAGTGTCCAGTGGTTTTTACCAACAGCCACAATGAACAACCCCTTTTCATACCAATTCTTACACAGTAAAAAGCTCAAAACCAACTGTGATGAGCACAAGGTGGAAAAGGGCAAGCTAAACAGTTGCTAAGCATGCTAATTACAGTGGTTTAACTATCCGCAGCATTTCAAAACCTCACCTGCTAAGCAACTGAGCCATAGCCCTATCTTACACTTTCTGAAGAGGTAAGTTAGAGCTATTTGGTTTCACCCAGTCAAAAGAGCCAGTCATTCATTTTGGGTGATGAACCCAGAGTCCAGTGCAGGAAAGCAAAATGATCAAGGGAATGGAGTCTGGAGCCGGCCTGCTCTGATTGGATCCTGGACCTGACACTTTACTGCTGTGACTTCACGCAAGTTACGTAACCTTTTGGTTCCTCATTTTCAAAAGGGGCATAACAATAGCGGTCCATATGCCCTTATTCAAAATTAGAAGTTCTTTGGGCTTTTGTAATGGTAAAACTGTACACATGCCATACAATAAATACTGCTGTAGGTGGAATCTGAAGCAAATATGTCCATTATCTCTGAGATGAAAAGGTGTAACTAGTTCTTACCAGGTGAGAAAAATAAAGACTATACTCATATCAACTCAGACCGAATTCTGTAGCCAAAATTATGAAAACCAGAGTTTTGAGAGTTTTTAGATTTTAGAATTGCAGGTATGGGATAACAGATCTCTGGCATTTACCTCCTCACATTGTTATTAGGGATTAAATGAATTAACAGATATAAGGTGCTTTAGAATACTGTCTGGCCTGCAAACAGTATTATTTAAATAATGTTACCAGCAACAACTACTACTATTATCTTCATTAAAATAGATTTAGTAGGGGACTATAAGCAAGAAATTTTACAATTATGACTAAATTTGGTTTGGAAATCAGTACCTTGGGGATGAACAGTCATTAATCCTTTAGAACAATATTCCAGAGCAGAATTTCTGAAACGAGGAACAAGTTCTACCTCTAGTATGGTAGCAACTCACAATATCTATTAAACACTTGAAATGTGGCTAATTTCATTTAAATCTAATTAATTTAAGTGCTGGAGTTCCCTTCATGGATCACTGGTTAATGAACCCGACTAGCAACCATGAGGTTCGATCCCTGGCTTCACTCAGTGGGTTGGGGATCCAGTGTTGCTGTGAGCTATGGTGTAGGTCACAGACATGGCTTGGATCCCGTGTTGCTGTGGCTGTGGCATAGGCCGGCAGCTACAGTTCTGATTAGACCCCTAGCCTGGGAACCTCCACATGCTGCGGGTGCGGCCCTAAAAAAAGACAAAAGACAGAAAAAAAAAATTTTTTTAAGTGTAAATAGCCACATGTGGCTTGTGGCTACCATACTGGACAGTACAGCTGTAGAGGGCTGGGTTCCAATCTGGCTCCTGAAAACTTATTTAAACCATAATACAGATGAGTTACAGCATCAATAAAAACAAGCCTGACTTCTGCACCCTGGGGGGCAGAGAGAACCACATGAGGCTGAACACAGTTTCACTTCCTTTCTAGTCCCTATAGTTGGTCAACAACAAAGGGCATCTTTGATAGATTCTTTCTCTACTCCCCACTTCCCCATCTCCAACTCTCCTCCTGGAGGCCCCACTTACCTGCACCACATGCTTCTCTAAGCCCCCATTAATACATCCTAGTCCTTCTATAGGAGTATCATGCTTCCCATCATCTGCCTTTCCTCTCCCCAACCAATTCCCCACTTGCTCAATGCCAAGATCTCAACCAAATGTCCAGAGAAAAGCAAACTGATCAAACAAATTCACACTCCAAGCTGTTACTGCTTTTTCTGGCTTCTTACCTGCTTCTCCCTCTACAATCAAAACTCTAAATTATTGTATTCCCCCAGATCCTCTCTTCCCCGAAGTAGAGGGAGCCCCGGAAGAGAAAGAGGACCCCCGACTGAAGCAGTTCTTGTCCTAGCAGTCTGATTGTCAGCCAGGTGTGTGGAAGGCAGGGCCTGCCAACACACACACACACCCACACACACACACGTGCAGAGCAGCCTCGGTGCAAATAACTTCTCATGCTCAGGCATAGGAAATAGTCCCTGCTCTCTGTTTTAGAAGACATTAAGCACAGCTCTTTTCAATTTTCCTTTAGTCATTTAGAAACTTGTAGGTAACAAACTGCACATCAAATAAATTGTTTAAAGTATATAACAGAAGCCCAGAGAAGACTGTGACTAAGATTAGTTGCAAGTAGAAAAAGAAAACCAACCACCTTCACTGGAATCTAGCTTCCCCACAGCCCACTTGAGCATGGAATTTTTAATGACACAGGTCAACCTTGGAGCACATCCAAGGAGCTTATGTTACTAGAAGGACTGGAAGACTGTCCCTCCAGCACTTATTTGGTCCCAAGGCTTGACCCAAAGACGATTATTATACATGGCTCCTGAGTAAAAGGAAAATTTCCGTTGTGAGGCTGTAAATGGAGGACAATTTACACGGTAAACATTATGCTCTTCTCTGAATCCTTTCAATTATTATATCATCCCCTTCTCCAAAGTAGAGATGTGTACTGAAGAAGCAAAGTCACAACATTATTTCTAGAGGGGCTTCTAGGTGCAAAGATTGTGCCAAGAAAGCCACTCTTAATGCCTTCAATCAGAAAAAAAGAAACATCTACATAAATAACTCAAAGAACAAAAGGAGAAAGCCCTCAAAGGTGAAACGCTGCAGGCAGCAGAGCTGGGAAAGGCTGATTGTTTGGGGCTGGAGTATCAAGGAAGGTTTCAAAGCAACAAAACTCAGACTGAAGGATGGTTAAGTTCTGGAGTGGTGAAATGGAGCAGGAAAGGCACTTAGGAAGAGCAAAGGATGTTCTAGGTGACAATATTGTCAGGCATACTTCGGAAAGTATTTACGAAGTCATGGCTGCATCCAGCATCCAGAGACACTCCACCCCCACCCCTTCTCCACCAATACCAACGGGGCCCTCTCCCTGCATCTATGGGATCACCTGTATCCACTTCCCCTAATAGGTTCTCAAAAATTCTCCCTGGTAGAGTGCAGCACTACTTGGCCTCAGCTATGCCCATTCTGTGGCAGCAGCTCCACCCTATCCCTACCAGGGGTTTCTACAAGAAACACAAGGAAACACACTAATCCTGCAGGGATCTAAATAACCTACTGGCAAATTGTGCATGATGCAACTAAAATTAAGAACCATGTGGAAATAAAACTTTTCCAAGTGAATCCTACTTAACATCTAGTCAGGGATCTCGCTTTTTAAAATGACGCTTTTTGAATCTTTGAATGACGGATCACTCTTACACTGAATAATTAGTTGAGTCAGTTGAACCAAGTGTCTCATGGCTTAAACACAAAACAAGGGCGGGGGTGGGGGGAAGGACCATAAATCTACACTGTGCATTGAACATGAGCCACAACGGAGGACTTTTCCTTCTAGGTTATTCATTATCACAGCATTGGAGGACTTTAAGAGACGACGCAGCCATTCTTTTAGTTACCAGTTAAAGTGAGACCAGATCCAATATTGTATTTTCTAGGACTTGATGCAGCTCATCTCTCCAGGAACAATCTCTTGATCACTTTCCTTGAAATACTGTTGCTAGGTACCGCCTCAGAAAGAGCTTATATTTTTCTTCTTGGTACTGCACACACAAAATGCAGTGGAGACCTGAGGGAAACATCGGAAGCGGCGAAGGGAACACTTACAGTGTGTCCCCCAGCCCCTGTGAAGGCTGGCCTGCATCCCCTCGGGAGTCGCCTGCCTCCGGTCTCCCCCGGGGGCGGGGGGAGGGGAGGAGACACTCTCCCGCCAGGTACGAGGAGTCAGGCTGCTGCCCTCGGCGGGTCTACTGGATTTGGTGACTAAAAGCCCACCTCGCCCTTCTCCAAGCCTCAGGAACCAGAGCTACAGAGTAAGCCTCCTCACCTTTCCTCTTCTGGCGGTCACGCCGGAGTCCCCAAGCGCAATGTCCCTCTGGAACGCCCCTGTCCCTAGCGGCGTCGGGTGTCCCCGCTACTGTGTGTCAGCGGCGGAGCGGGTGCCAGCAGCGCGCAGAGCCAGGCAAGCGCCCGGGAGGCAGAGCGCGGTGAGCGCCGCCCGCCCGCCGCCGCTCCCGCCCGGGGGTCCGCCGCCCCCGCCGTCCGCCGCCCTCCCGGTCCGCGTCGCCGTGTGCGCCCCCGCCCGGCGCCGCTCCCTCGCTCCGCGCCCGCCGAGCTCTGCGCGCTGCCCGGACGGCGGCGTGGGCAGCAGCGGGGCCCCCGCCCTGGGCTGGGCTTTCCCAGAACTTGCCCGCCCCGGGTGAGAGGCCGCGAGCGCCGCCGCGGGCTGCCTGGCGGCCGGGGGAGCGGCCAGAGACGGACCCGCCCCCGGTCACGGGCAGCGCGGAGAAGGCGGGCGCGAGGGGCGGACCCCGCCGCCATCCCAGTCCTGGCCGCGGGCCGCGCGACCCCAGCCCGGCCTCGGCCTCTGGGGTCGGCCCGGGGCCCGGGCCCCGGGCGGGAGATGACAAGAGCGCGGCGGGGTCGCCCGGTTCTGGGGAGGGCGGGAACTCGGTACCTTCGGTCACGGGAATTCAGTCTCGCACCTTCGGTCAGGGGCCGTCCCTCCTTGATACTCAGGGAAACTTAGGCTCTTGGAGGCTGAATTACTTGACCAAGGTTTCTCTGGGAAGGGCAGCACCAGAGCCCCAATGTGTCCGGTCGTTCATCTCACAAATGTTTATTGAGTACCACAGGGAGCCCAGCGCCAGGCTCAGGAGATACTCTTTGACTCCTGATAGTGACCAGCCAAATGATGACATCCAGGTCTGTGAACTCCAAATCTAGTGTCTTCCATTGCTGAAGCAAATATGGGAATGTTCACCGCTGCCAGAAATGCAGGCTCTTCATGGAATCTTCCCTAATCACTGAGGTGATTTTTACACCCACTGACAGTCAGGAGAGCCAGGGACCTGGAGAAAAATCGAGCTTTCATCCCTCTCCCTTTCCCCTAAATCGTCCCCCTAATTGACAAACCTTCTAATGGACAAACCATTCCATAGGCCTGACCCATTCTCCTACATTCAGTCAGGACCAATTCCTGTGGCCCCTACTCCTCCCATTTGTCCTCTCCTTGATAGAATCATCCCTCACACCACAGCCGTTATTACTCTTCCTCTTCTACAACTTTTATCTGCACAGAAACCTTCATTGGCTCCTTCCAAAATAACTCCCCATGACTGTAGGAACCCAATAAGTTCTGGTTAATGTGGACCACCCAACGTGATGTTTCTCCCACCCCAACTCTGTACTCCTCCTTAGGCTGAGCATCTACCTGGAGCATTACTGCCTCCTCCTACACACTTTACTCCTGCTCAGTTTTGACCCTTTCAGGTCACTCTTAAGAGTGGCTTCCTCTCCTTTGAGCCTCCAGAGCACAGGAGGGGTTGGAAGGAGAATGCACAGGAGGGCACCAAAAATTCTGCCTATAGAAAAAATATGCTAGCCTAGTCCTTAAATTGTTTTGCTGTTTTCCCACCACTAGGATTCAAATGAAATTCAACATTACCTCCTCCCTTGAGATCTGGCTTCAGAAAGATCTCTGCAGAAGCCTCTGAGGAAACTGTTTATGAAAAGCCCAAGATCTTAGCCCTAAAAGAAAATAGTGAGTAGTCCATTTACTCCAACCTCTGAGACTGCATGGTGCTGGACAGGTGAATGAAGAAGCCAGGAAAAAGGAAGCATCACTAACTGTACACAAGGTAGGCTCTTTGTTTAATATACAACTTTATATTATGACTTTATAATGCATTGAATGAAGCTAGTAATATCCAACATCATCAATCACCTGGAGCCCCCAAAGATTTCTATTAAAAAAAAAAAAATAGGCGCAAGGGAATTAGATTGTTGCAAACTGGTGACTGCGCAAGCAGTTAACATCGAATCCTCCATATGAGTCATTGCACCATTAGTAACCAAGGAAAGTCTAGGCCCATTAAGCAGGGAAGTTATCTGAGTGTGATAATCAATATCACCCCATCCTTAGAAAAGGGCGCCTCCCCCAAATCTTTACAAAGAGAGCAGGTCCAGATCAATGTCCTTTTTTCAGCCCCCTTGCTCCTTCTCTGAATGAGACTGAAGGGAGCCATGTCCCTGAGGCTGCCTCACCGCATTGGAATGTCTGAGCTAACAGTGCTTCCAGAGGGTTCATTGCTCCTCTGCACAGCACTGCCCAGACTTTCTGGAGATTTTAATTCACTCCTCAGCCTCGCCAACAGTTGCACACAAGGTGCCTTTTTTACACCCTGCTCTCTGTTCAGAGAAACACACAGACCATCTCAGGGGAACAATGGCTCCATTCAAAACTTTTTCAAAAGTACAGCATATAACCTCCACACTGTGGGTTGCCGCCAGCCATTATCTGGAAGAAGAAAGACGGTCAGATAAAATGCTTGTGAACTGGGGGAGCACTGGACAATTTCCATGGAAAATTCAGCTTCAGTAAACTAAGTTATGCATCTTTGTATACAAGACCATTTTGCATGGTCAAAAACAACAACAAAGACAAAAGGACCAAGAAATAATGCCATGGAAAACTATCTAAATGTAGTGCCTCAATGTTTGAAATTTCCAAAGAATGCACACATCTCTTTTGAACTTGTTACATAATGGTCTCCATTTGATGAAAATCAATTTAAGTAAGTTATAAACGTTGGGACTAGGGAATTTCATTTGTAAAATCATTATAAGAAATGGAATCATCTCCTTACTTTCTTACTCTCTCATCCCGTAATTTTTATGATTGGGGGGGATGTCTCTGACTTCATGGTTATCGCTGCCAGTGGGAGGCCCCACACCCCCTACTGCACATATTACAGAAAAAAAAAAAAATGATTGGCTCTTTGCCACACTCAACAAGCCAGCCATCAGTTAACCCATTTATAAACAAAACTTAAGGTTGGGAACTGAGCAGTCAGCACAGGCCCCATTTACAGATGTACTGATCTTTGTTCAATAGAAGTGAATTGCTAAGCAGAGGAATTTGCTAACAGACTTCTGGGTAGCCTTGAAAGCCAAGGAAGAACTGGAGGAACAAGGCAAAAGTTTAGGAGTTGCCATTTCCTCCTCTTCAAAGTCACTGCTTCAGAGTGTACGGGAGTTACCAGCTGTCTGCAAATAAGCTAATGAATTCAGACAGTGGGGACAAAATAAGTTTTCCAGAGTTGTCTCGTGTGAGGGTAGAAGTACTAAGGCGGGGTCCCTTCGTGGCTCAGTGGTTAACGAACCCAACTAGGACCCATGAGGTTGCAGGTTCAATCCCTGGCCTCACTCAGTGGGTTGAGGTTCCGGCGTTGCTATGAGCTGTGATGTAGGTGGCAGACGCGGCTCATATCCCACATTGCTATGGTGTAGGCCAGCAGCTGTAGCTCCAATTCGACCCCTAGCCTGGGAACTTCTATATGCTGCAGCTGCAGCCCTAAAAAGAAAAAAAAAAAAAAGAAAAAAAAGAAGAACTAAGGCACTTTGAGGTTGGTGAAAAACACCAACATGTTAAAGCAATAGGTAGCTCTACTTGTGTGAGGTGTTAGGAGTGAGGAAGGAGACCTGTCTCTCAGTGTAGCTGGTATTAGGGGCTACTTGAGTTGATGTGGGTCCGCTTGAGTTGATATCCTCAATCAGGCAATTTATTTACCTCTCCGTGCCTCATTTTCCACTTCTGTAAACTGTACCTATCCTTAGGGTGGTTGTGAGGACTAAGTGAGTTAACCTATGTGAAACACTTAAAGAAATAAAACTCAGAACTTTATTTTAATTTATGTTTTTGGTATTTAAAAATCGTGCTCTCCTTTCAATATTGCAAATACCTTGTTAGTGTTTTGACGAAAAGTCTATCCTTTTTTTCCCCTTGAAACATTCTGGAATCTCACTGTAATTTCTAGTTCAGTTGCTCTCAGCAAAAGGCAGGTCCAGATCAAATCATTTCAAGGAGCTGTAACTAAAAATTATAAAAGCACGATTTTTAAAAAGGTTTTAAATAGGCAAGAATCTTCAAGAATAGGCAACGGAGCTAGATAGAGACTTCTCTATACGTAGATTTTAATGTTTCATGTTGTTCGAAGTGGCCAAATGTTCTGAAGAGGAAGGGAACTCTGATACGATGATGAAACTCAAAGGAAAATAATATTTGCTTGAAAATCATCATTGTCTGTCCAAACTTGGCTGGAGTAAGTCTGCTAGGAAAATGGCCATGGCTCCTGGGTGACCCCAGTTGCTACGAATTGTCGATAGATTGGACTGGCCACCAAGGACATGGAGGCAGTTTTGAACAGGCTAGTGTGTTCACTGATTCTCCAACTGGAAACTTGGTGCTGACTAGTTCTACAAGCCCCCAGACGTGAGCGTGAGCATGCTTTCAGGGAATTGTAGGCCTCAGCCTTCAAGCCATCCCAGTGGTAGAAACTTGTGAAAGTGTTCTTTTTCTTGCTTCTGTGTTCTCAATGAAGTGATAAACAACATTATCAGGTGAGAGTAAAGATAGGGTAGGAGATACAAAAAGTTTGAGTGAGAATGTATGAAATACTTATTAAGGGAAAGTGGGAGAGTGAATGAAATGGGGAAATATATTGCCAGGTAGTAAGTGTCCAACTGTGGTCACACATGTCCTGTGAGCCCAGTAGTTATTATTGTACATTTTTCTTCAGACAGATTTATGGGTATGTTAGAAGAAAAAATGGAGAATTAGATTTAACTAGGGTTATTACCCCAACAAGAAAGGAGCAAGTATTTAGGATACATGCAAGGGAATGTTTGTAATGATCACCTATCAAATTCAGCCAGGAAAGGAGGAAAGTGAAGACATGAGGCAAGTGAAAATCAGTGAGGTTGAAGGCTTACCATGTGCTGTGCTCAGTACTTTATATACGTTGTATCTTGTATTGGTCTTCACAAAAAACCTGGAGGAGAAACTATTATTGTTTCCATTTTAGAGACAAGGAAAACTGAAGCTCAGAAAGGTTAAGCAATTTGCTCAAGGTCACAGATTTGAACTCATGCAGTCTGCTTCCTAAGCCACACTCTTACCCCAGCCTTCCCAAGACATCTGAATTTGTTCCTTCCACACTGAGCTCACCTTGCTTACCCCAACATCCCATCATCCCTGAACTCTTCTGCAATGAAAGCTACATTTTCTTCCCCAGTTATTGGGGCAGAAAGAGGAAGGGCTAGCTAATTTCTACCACCTCCTTTTCATCACTTGTCCCACTCCCACTTTCCCCACTACCTTCCCTTGACAGTCTTTCCAACTTAAAAAAAAAAATTTTTATGGCTGCACCCACCACACATGCAAGTTCCTGGGCCAGGGATTGAATCCAAGCCACAGCTGTGACCTATGCTCCATCTGTGGCAACACTGGACCCTTAACCCACTGCACCGGGCTAGGGGTGGAATCTGTGCCTCAGCAGCAACCTTAGCCACAGCACATGGTCTCTTAACCTGCTGTGCCACAGCAGGAACTCCCCAGTTTTATGCAACTGGCCTGTTCTGGTTTCTTCCTATCTTCAACAAAGCCTTCTGTCTGTCTTCCTCTCCAGCCTATTTCTAACATTATCCTAAAGGAGTCCATATCCACACTCCCTTCCAATATTGAGAATATGTGGTGCCCTCCATGAAAGCTGGGCCATGTGCACACTGCATCCCAGCATGGAAAACCATAGCTGAAAAAATGGTAGGTTCCCAGCAAATCCAGGAACCTTGCCACCTCAGTGCTTTCCAGCACTGCTCAAACTCAGCTGTTCTCAAGCAAGGCCACACCTCCAAAGTTTCATCTATGAAATTCCCTTCTCTGATCACAGATTTATTTTCTTCCTCTTCTGTTATTAGGTTGACACTTCCTTTTCTTCATTCTCATTTTCCAGAAGCAGCTTCTCACCCTTTGGTATGTATCTCACCCTGACAAGACCTTGCAAGCAGTGTATAAAAGAAAGTCTCCATTAACCACAGCTCTACCTATCTAAAATGTGTTCCAAACCTGCCCTCCTGAGCAGCCGTACTTTGAGGTCTGTAATGCTCTTCTTTCTCTCCCCTTTGCTAACCTTTCCTACTACTTTCCCAGGCCTTCTGTGTTCCTTTTGATCTCTTCTCTTTTCTCGGAATCACTGTTTATCTCTCTCATTAACATGGCTTATTCATGTGACTTGGTTTTAACAATTCTCTAAGCCTGATTTTATTCTTTACTTTAGTAGAGATTTTACTAAAATAATGAAAACTAAAAAACAAAGTCTAATTTACTTTTTATAACAGTTATTATCTGCACATAGAGAACGTATCTTCTGAGTTCCATGGATATTTACAAGAAGGGGTCAGGAACATCTCGAGAAATTGTAGAACATATACAGGCTATAGTCTCTGACTAAAAAGCAAGAAAGCTAGAAATGAATATTAAATATTTTAAACCAAAAAGCATCAACCTCTCAACAATTAAAACATGTTCTTCTAGATAATGACTTGGTCACAAAAGAAATCCAAATGGTAATTATAGATTTCCTGGAACATAACATAAATGAGAATATTACTACATAATCTAATTTATGAGATATGGCTAAAGCAGTAATTAAAGGCAAATGTGCATCTTTAAATGTTTTTATTATTAAACAAGAAAGAGTAAAAATACATGAACTGAGAATTCAAATTTTTAAAAAATACCAAATTCCAAGAAAAATGAAACTAGAAAAATAGTAAAGATGAAAGCCTAATCAACTAGAAGGTAAATCTTAAAGCTGGTTCTTTGAAAAACATAAAGTGCCCTCAGGAAAGGAGCATTAAAAAGGAATAACACTTCTGGAAAACATAATCAAGAATAAGAATACTAACAAAATTATAAAAGGGAAAGAGAACACTCTAATAGATAAGTGACACTTTTAATTATAAAAGAATACTATGATAAAATTTAAGCTAATCAATTGTTAAAATATGAATGAAATTGATAATATTCTGAGATTGTATTACCACAGGTGATCCAAGAAGTAGAAAAGTCTGTATTTCCTTTGGATCACTATTACTGAGTTCAGGGAATTTTTTTTTCTTTATTACAACTCTTTTTTTCTTTTTCTATTCCTTTTTAGGACCAAACCTGAGGCATATGGAAATTCCTAGAGTCATGAGTTGAATTGGAGCTGCAGCTGCCAGCCTACACAACAGCCATAGCACAGCAGGGACCCGAGCCACATCTGTGACCTACACCACAGCTTGCAGCAATGCCAGATCCTTAACCCACTGAGCAAGGCCAGAGATTGAACCTGCATTCTCATGGATACTAGTCGGGTTCTTAACCCACTGAGCCACAACAGGAACTCCTTCCTTACAACTCTTGTTTTCCTGAGATATTAGCCATAAACAACCTTTGCTCAGTCTCCTTTGCTGCTGGGGCAGTGACAGGTTACCCAGCATCATCAGCCAGGCATGTATGTGTGAGACATAGATTTGAAAGTGAACAATTTGAAGAAGAAAGCTCTGTACAGAGTATATTTTGCTGGTGCGAATGAAAGCAGAGAAACTCAGCTTTTGGGGGCATCTGCAAAGCTGGATTCTTGATGCCAAGGTGGCTTTAGTGTTGGTAGGAGATGGAATTCCAGAAAAGTTGAGTTTCTGGCAATAGTGCTAACTTATGGCCTCCAAGGCTTGGAGAATTATTTGAGGCATTATTCTTGGAAGCCTAGCTTTGAGGCTGACTCTCCAGCTCTCAATAATTCTGTGAGCTACTCGAATTCCTTTGGGTAAATTGCTTTCCTGCCTAAGTTAGTTTCTGTTACTTATAACTGAGAATTCTGACCCAATAACCAATGAAAAAAATGAAAGTATTTAATTCATTGCATAAATATTTACTGGGGAGTTCCCGTTGTGGCACAGCAGAAACAAATCTGACTAAGAACCATGAGGTTGCAGGTTCAATCCCTGGCATTGCTCAGTGGGTTAAGGATCTGGTGTTGCTATGAGCTGTGGTGCAGGCTGCAGACTCAGCTCAGATCCTGCATTGCTGTGGTTCTGGCATAGGCTGGCAGCTGTAGCTCCAATTCAACCCCTAGCCTGGGAACCTCCATATGCCATGAGTGTGGCCCTAAAAAGTAAAACAAAACAAAACAAAAAAAAAATTAGTCACTTTTTAGGGTAGGAATTGTGTAAGGTACTAGGAAAACAACAGTGCCTGGGAGGGACTGATATAATCCCTGCCTTCAAATAGTTTATAATTTAATGGAGTACTTATCAATGCATCTTCACCAAAAAATGTTTTAGCATGGTACTTTCAAAGTATTTTCACCCAACACTAGTTCATCAGTATATAGGGGCTCTGTGGCCAAATACACTTTAAAATGCTGGAGGCTTACAATGCACACTGATATACCAAAGATTATGAGAAGTTCCAGATAAATAATGATTGAACTCTATTTAACCTGGAGATTCCCTAATTTACAAAACATTGCACAGAACTCTTGCTGTGAAATGCTGCTCATGGGCCAGATAATTTTTACTATTGGTTCTTCCAAACTTTCAGTAGACTTAATCAAGTGCTCCTAAATATTTTCCAAAGCAAAGAAAATATCATGAACTATCTCTAAGAAGTCTAGACGTGACAAATCCTAAATGTAACATAATTGGATCAAATTCGATAGCATAGTTTAAAATCGTTCACTCTGTGCCAGTCAAGATTTATCTTGAGTTTAAATATACTTGAATATTTGATAATTGATTAATAAAAATGCATATAAATAAGTCAAAGGAAACAAATTATCGTATCAATAAATAACCAGAAGACATTTCATAAAATTAAACACCACTTTCTGCCTGATGTAAAAATCTTTTTAAACAAATAATATAAATGCATGTTCTGGAGTTCCTGTCATGGATCAGCAGAAATGAATCTGACTAGTATCCATGAGGACGCAGGTTCGATTCCTGGCCTCGCTCAGTGGGTTAAGGATCCAGTGTTGCTGTGAGCTGTGGTGTAGATCACAGACATGGTTCGGATCTGTTGTTGCTGTGGCTGTGGCGTAGGCCAGCGGTTACAGCTCCAATTTGACCCCTAGCCTGGAAACCTCCATATGCCATGGGTGTAGCCCTAAAAAAGACAAAAAAATAAAAATAAAAAAATAAATGCATGTTCTTAATACCAAAAGGAGTTCCCACTGTGGTTCAGTGGATTAAGAATCCATGAGGATGCAATTTCCATACCTGGCCTCACTCAGTGGGTTAAGGATCAGGCATTGCTGCAAGCTGTGGTGTAGGTTGCAGATATGCCTAGAATCTGGCATTTGTGAGGCTGTGGCATAGACCAGCAGCTGCAGCTCTGATTTGATCTCTAGCCCAGGGAACTTCCATATGCCACAGGTGTGGCCCTAAAACAAGGGGAAAAAAATTAATACCAAAAAATGCCTACTTATGGTTATTATTATTAAATATAGTCTGGATGTTTTATTTAATATGGTAAGATAAAAAACATAAAATAGAAATATACTTCCTGAAAAGGGGGAGATAAAATTATGATTGCCCTCAGTAAATACGATTATGTACTAGATAACCCAAGACAGTCAACTACAAAATACTTAGAATTAATGAGGGCTTACTAGTGTGGCTGAATAAAGACAAATATTAAAAAAATAGCTTTTCTATAAAACACTAATATCTACTTAGAGATATATTGGGGTGACCTCATTTACAATAGCAACAAAAGCATTGCAAAATAGAAATTAGGTACTGGTTACCAGAGGGAAGGGACAGAATGGGTGAAGGAGGTTAACTGTATGGTGATGGGTGGTAACTAGACTTGTGGTGGTGACTTTATATTGTAGATGTTGAATTACAAAGCTGTGAAATATATAGATTTTTTTCTATTATAGCGTATTACAGGATATTGAATATAGTTCCCTGTGCTATAGAGTAGAACCTTGTTATTTATCCACCCTGTATATAATAGTTTGCATCTGCTAGTCCCAAACTCCTAATCATTTCCTCCTCCACCCCCCTCCTCCTTGGCAACCACACGTCTGCTCTCTGTGTCTGTGAGTCTGTTTATGTTTCATAGTTAAGTTCATTTGTGTCAGATTTTAGATTCCACATATAAGTGATATCATAAGGTATTATTTGTCTTTCTCTTTCTGACTGATTTCACTCAATGTGATCATCTCTAGGTCCATTCATGTTGCTGCAAGTGGCATTATTTCCTTCTTATTTGTGGGTAATAGTCCATTGTGTATATAGACCACATCTTCTTTATCCATTCATCTTTTGATGGACATTTAGGTTTTTTCCATTTCTTGGCTGTTGTAAATAGTGCTGCTGTGACCATAGGGGTGCATGTGTCTTTTAGAATTGTAGTTTTGTCCAGGTATATGCCCAGGAGTGAGGTTGCTGGATCATATGGAAACTCTATTTTTAGTTTTTTGAGGAACCTCCATACTGTTTTCCATAGTGGCTGCACCAATTTACATTCCCACCAACAGTGTGGGAAGGTTCCCTTTTCTCCAAACCCTCTCCAGCATTTGTTACTTAGAGACTTTTAAACGATGGCCATTCTGACCAGTGTGAGGTGGTACCTCACTGTAGTTTTGATTTGCGTTTCTCTAATAATGAGCGATGATGAGCATCTTTTCATGTGCCTATTGTCCATGTGTTTGTATTCTTTTTTTTTTTTTTGCTATTTCTTTGGGCCACTCCCGCGGCATATGGAGGTTCCCGGCTAGGGGTCTAATCGGAGCTGTAGCCATTGGCCTACGCCAGAGCCACAGCAACGCGGGATCCGAGCCACGTCTGCAACCTACACCACAGCTCATGGCAATGCCGGATCCTCAACCCACTGAGCAAGGGCAGGGACCGAACCCGCAACCTCATGGTTCCTAGTCGGATTCGTTAACCACTGCGCCACGACGGGAACTCCTGTTTGTATTCTTTGTAGAAATGTCTATTTAGATTTTCTGCCCATTTTTCAATTGGGCTGCTATTTGTGTTTTTTCTTGTTGTTGTTATAGATTTGTATGAGCTATTTGTATACTTTGGAAATAGGCCCTTATTGTTTGCGTCATTAGCAAATATCTTCTCCCAGTCTGTAGGTTAACTTTTCATTTTGTTTATGATTTTTTTTTTCCTGTGCAAAAGCTTCTAAGTTTGATTTGGTCCCATTTGTTTGTTTTTGCTTTTATTTCTATTGCCTTGGGATAATGATCCAAGAAAACATCTGTACAGTTGATGTCAGAGAATGTTTTGCCTAAGTTCTCTTCTAGGAGTTTTATAGTGTCATTTTTATATTTAAGTTGTTAAGCCTTTTGAGTTTATTTTTGTGCATGGTGTGAGAGGGTCTTCTAACTTAATTGATTTGCATGTGGCTGTCCAACTTTCCTAACACCACTTACTGAAGAGATTTTTTTCCCCACTGTATATTCTTGCCTCCTTTGTCAAAGATTAATTGACCATAGATGGTGTGGTTTATTTCTGGGCTCTCTGTTCTGTTCCACTGATCCATGTCTATTTTTATGCCAATACCATGCTGTTTTAATTACTGTGGCTTTGTAGTACTATCTGAAGTCTGGGAGTGTTATGCCTCCTGCTTTGTTCTTTCTCCTCAAGAATTACTTTGGCAGTTCTGGGTCTTTTAAATTTTATATAAATTTTAGGATTATTTGTTCTAGTTCTGTGAAAAATGTCACAGGTAATTTGATAGGGATTGCATTAAATCTATAGATTGCTCTGGGTGTTATGGCCATTTTTACTATTAATTCTTCCAATCCAAGAGTATGAGATATCATTCCATTTATTTAAATAATCTTTAATTTCCTTGATTAATGTTTTTATAATTCTCAGTATATAGGTCTTCCTTGGTCAGGTTTATTGCTAAGTATTTTTGGTGGGGAGATGCAATTTTAAAGGGTATTTTATTTTTATATTCCCTTTCTGATATTTCATTGTCAGTACAAAGAAACAAAATCTATTTCTATATGTTACACTTGTATTCTGCTACCTTGCTGAATTTGTTTTGATCAGTTCTAGCAGTTTTTGTGTGGAGTCCTTAGGGTTTTCTATATATAGTATCATGTCATCTGCTTATAATGACAATTTTACCTCTTCCCTTCCAATTGGATACTTTTCTTTTTCTTGTCTGATCGCTATGACTAGGATTTTCAATATTATGTTGAATAGAATTGGTGGGTGTGGGCATCCTGATCTTGTTCCAGATTTTAGGGGGATGGCTTTCAGCATCTCACCATTGAGCATTATACTGGCTGTAAGTTTGTCATAAATAGCTTTTATTATGTTGAGATATGTTCCCTCTATTCCCACTTTTGTAAGTGTTTTTGTATCATGAGTGGATGTTGAATTTTATCAGATGCTTCCAACAACACATCAAAAAGAATGTACCATGACCAAGTTGGATTCATCCTGGGGTCACAGGATTGGTTCAACATGATGCAAATCAATCAATGTGCTACACCACATCAACAAAAGAAAAGATGATCATCTCAATAGATGCAGAAAAAGTGGGTGTGATTTTTATCATCTGAAAATATAAGCAAAACTGCAGCCCAGCAACAAAACCTAAAGTGTCTCCCAGTCAGCCTTACCCCATCTATTTACCCAATTCATGTCACTGCACAATTTTCCTAGTCACCAGGCTTAAAATTCCCAGGAATCTTTAACTTCTCAAAATCTTTGTCTTCACCTCCATCAATAAATTGGCAAAAATATTTTCAACTGCTGCTTATTATTGAGTATATGCTATGTATCAAGCACTGTGTTAGTTGCTCTACTTACTAAGTCTTATTTCATCCCCAACTCTATAATATTGACATTATCTCCTATTCATAAATAGGAATCTAAAGTTGAGAGATATGGAGTAATTTTTCTCTAGTTCAGCTGTGGGATGTAGCTCATTAATGGGTCAGGAGATCAATTTGGTTGCCATGGCCAGCAGCTGCAAGAAACAAAATATAAAACATCGGAATACATCATGCATATTAAGAGTAAGAACTGTTTCATTAACCTTTGATCTAGGGATGTGTGTGTGTGTGTGTGTGTGTGTGTGTGTGTGTCCTAGAATACAACATAAAACATTTTGCTTACTGCATGTCATATTTAGAAAAATTTAAATGCACTGTCTTACTTAGTACGAGATGAAGGATTCAAATCCAGGATGTGGGTCTCTAAAGCGTTACTACTTCACCGTTTACTAATCAGCCTGGCATTCCATCCTCTCCATCACCATCCCCTTCCTGTCTTTTCAGCCTTATTCTCCACTTCTTTCACCCCAGCCATGGACTATCATCTTTCCACAATATTTTCTCAAGGTCTTCTGAGGTTAAGCCTCAGATCAGACTGTTTCTGCCCCTGGTCTCCCATCATATCTACTAGGACAAAAACCTCCAGAAAATCATCATGTCATCTTTTATATGAAGCATACAATCAAAGATTTCCCCATTTTGATTTTAGAGAAGGAGGATCCACTCTTATAATTAAGATTGATATGGGGAGTTCCCGTCGTGGCTCAGTGGTTAATGAATCCGACTAGGAACCATGAGGTTGTAGGTTCCATCCCTGGCCTTGCTCAGTGGGTTAAGGATCTGGTGTTGCAGTGAGCTGTGGTGTAGGTCACAGACGGATCTGGTGTTGCTGTGGCTGTGGCGTAGGCTGGCAGCTATAGCTCCGACTAGACCCCTATCCTGGGAACCTCCATATGCCATGGTGCGGCCCTAGAAAAGACAAAAAAATTGATAAAGTACATGCTTTTATGTTGCATTATACTCTAGTAGAAAGATAAGTACTCTTCGATGCTTTAAGGTCGTTATGATGCCATTGAGTAAATCTGTGATAAAGGACCAAGAGTGGTACCAGTGGTAGCTAACATTTATTTACTTTGTGACAGGCCCTGGATTAATTCTTTACAGAATCATTGATTCATTGAACTAATTGAATCATTAGCCCTATTTCATAGATAAGAAAGTTGAGACTTAGAAGCGATGTAATTAGCCCAAGTTTGCATAGCTAGTAAGTGGAAGATCTATTTTTCAAAGCCCGGCTGTGTTTTTCCAGAACCTACTTGGTTTACTCCCATTACTGTGCTGTCTTTAGACTAATTTCCCTAAAAAGCACTCTGAATACTTAGTTTCGAGTTCATGATATGTGGTAGGGAAAGCCTGAGAGCTGGGGGCTGTTCACAGAGGTAGTGCCTGGGGAAAAAGCTGCTTTGGAGGGTTGCAGTGAACTTGGAGGAGTTGTTATGAGATCTAATGTGAGGCAGCAGCACAGCTGGGATGGAGAACAAGAATTTTTGTTGAAAGATCCAGGGTCATTTATGGTAAAGTGATCCTGAAGGTTAAATCTAAAGTAAGGACAAGAATCAAAGTGGAAACATGAGTAGCCAGGAGACAACGGTTCAGAACTAAGGCAGCAAACAGCAAGCTCATGTATGGGAAGCTCCTTGGCTTGTACTTAGGGACAAGGGACTTGAAGGTCATCGGCAGTCATGGGGCAGTGTCTCCCATGTGCCTTGCTAGGGAAACATGGGACGCCTTTTCTGCCAAGCAGCTCACATGTGCCAAGCACTCACCCTGGGGCCGGGCAGATGATGGTGTACACCTGTATTCCTTTGAAGAGGGAGCTGCCATTTATCATTGCAGTAGATCTTGATATAGGACTCAGTGACCTTTCTATCACCTGTCCTCTAAACCATAAATATTTCAAGCAGACCATTGTCTTAGTGAGACCAGTTGCTGTGTATTTGTAACTTCACTGGTCTGGTGAACTTGGAACCACATCGAACTAGACATTGTCTGCTGTGTGAAAGTCTTTACCGTATTCTCCTCATTTGCCTGAGGAGGAACAAACAACGTAACCTTCAGAGTTATAGAGGGAAAAAGCACTCAGCCTCTGTCTTGGTTCTCTCTTTGAGCTGTGCCAATGCTTCAGATTGAAAATGCTTCCCCTTCAAATGAAAAGGAGTTTCTCAAGACTCCCTCCCGTGCATGGAAAGTGATCATTCTACAGGGCCATCTGTAGTGAGTTTTTAAAGCTTATTCCAGTAATACCACATCCCACATCGTTCCATTTTGTTTCTTTATAGGTGTTTTTTTTTCCAGTCTTTAATACAATTTTATTTTCTCAACCATTAAAAATGATACCCAAATTTTGTTTTAACTGGATGATCTGTAAACAAAGGCTTATCCAGCACATGTATAGGCAGGTGAATGTTGCTTCTTGAAATGGTTTCACCCTCTGATCATCCAACCCAAGTTGCCCTTTACACAGCCTTGTCACCTGCTTTTGAATGCTGGGCCTTCTTGTCAGAACTGTCATTCCCAGAGCCTACTCTTCCTTTCCTTTCAGTGGCATTCTCCAAAATCTGCCATCCAACTCTCCTACAGCGTTTTTTTTTTTAACATCCTGATGTATTTTCCTATTTATTTGTTTATTGTCTGGCTCCATTCCTTACCATGCTGTTTCCCCAGCTTAGATGTGATACAGACTAAACATCATCTCAACAAATGCTGAAAGGATGAGTGCATAAATGAGCAAAGACCATAAGTGAAATCTATAATTTAAACGTAGGGCTCAGACTACTTGTCGCAGTGCAGCAGAAACAAATCCAACTAGGAACCATGAAGTTTCAGGTTCGATCCCTGGCCTGGCTCAGTGGGTTAAGGATCTGGCGTTGCCATGAGCTGTGGTGTAGGTTGCAGATGCAGCTCAGATCCTGCGTTGCTGTGGCTGTGGTGTAGGCCAGCAGCTGTAGCTCTGATTGGACCCCTAGCCTGGGAACCTTCATATGCTGCAGGCGTAGCCCTAAAAAGAAAAACAAAAACAAAAACATAAGGTTCAATCCAAATATGCTTCCAATTAAACAAAATCATTTCAAAAAGTGTCATTGTAGGATATTTTTTAATAGTTAGTAGCACCACATTTAGCAATGGAAAGAAATGGATGCTAATCTTTGGTACCTGAGAACATTTAATGTGAGGTGTAGTGATGTACAATATATTTATAAATACCTTTGTATTTGAAATAAGAGTAATATTGCTTAATAAGCAGAAGACATGACTAACTCAATTAGAGGTAGAGGTATTCATTTAAACAAAATAAAACCTATCTGACAACTGATCTTCATACACTAAATAAAGGGTTTATGCTAAATTGAAAAAAGTTGTCCCAGCAATACCTAAAAATATATAAGTACAAAAAAATAGACATTTTACAAAATATTGGTGTATACTTTCTTTTCCATGGAATATAGCCATAAACTACAACACACTTGAATATATTATGAATACATAATTTTCTTTGTTTAATCCATGACATTTATGGACCACAGCTCCAGAGTATAGATCCCACACTATATGATTCAATCAATGAGTAAAGTAAAACAAGTACAACCCTCTGTGACTAAAGTAGCCAGAAACATGCACCAAGCATGGTGCTTGTAAAAAACTACCAGAACTAGGCATCTGACCGTGTTGTTTGCACACGGCTTATTGGAGAGATTTCAGAGACTCACTCTGTGTTCTCAGGAGGTATCACCCCAGAGATAAGTAAAATGCAAGTACTGATATCTCACTGAGTTGTGAAAACTATTAGTTTCCTATTCCTGGTATAACAAATTACCACCGGGTTAGTGGCTTAAAATGCAGAAATTTGTTATCTTACAGTTCTAGAGGTTAGATATCCAAATTCAGTCTCGCTGGACCAAAGCCAAGATATCAGCAGGGCCGGTTGCTTCAGGAGGCTCTGGGGGAGAATGCTTCTTGCCTTTTCCAGTTTGTGAAGGCTGCCTGTATTCCTTTGTTTGTGGCCGCCATCACTCCAATTGATCTTCGCTTCTGTTGTCACATATGTTCCTCCAATCCTCTTGTCTCCCTCCTATCAGGACCCTTGTGATGATGTTGGGCTGGATAATCCAGGATGATATTTCATCTCAAGATCCTTCACTTATGACATCTGCAAATCCTGTTGCCATATTTAGGTAACATATTTATAGGTTCTAGGGATTAGGAGGTGGGGGTCCAGTGTTCAGGCAGATCATAACCAGGGAGAATGAGTCTTAGGGCTTCACCTTGTAAAATACAGCTTCTCTTCCAAACTGATCCCTTGGTAGCTATTCTGATTTATTTTATCTTTGTTCTTCCCTTAACTATGATATTATCATGTCATAACACAATATGCCAGGTACTATTTTTGTACCTCAGACATACTAACTCATCTAGTGTAGGTACAGGAAGATCGAGCAGTTTAAGTGGCAGAATCAAGATTTGAACCTAGGCAGTTGTCCCCTAGATTTAATAAGTACATTGTCCTGATTCGTGATGACCCAGCCTCCTCCTAAGCATCCTGGTGCTGAGTGTGACATCTTAGTTAAGCCACTTGACATCTTACAACAGCTTCCTCAGTCTCTTGCTCCCACAGGACACACCAACATGGCCTCTGCTTTGGGCGACAGGCACCTTCAATCAAGACAGAAGCCGCCTTCAGCCTCTGAGAAGCTTTGAGTCAGTAATCAAATTAAATCTCTGATCCCTCAAAGCCGGGGACCAGCTCTTGACCATGGTAACTCTACAGAGGATTAGTCCTTGAAGTCCAGCCAGATGCTTTTCTGTAGCCTTTACTACAATATTCAAAAGTATTACTTTTAGGAGTTCCCATTGTGGTGCAGCAGAAACATCCAACTAGTATCCATGAGGATGTAGGTTCGATCCCTGGTCTCACTCAGTGGGTCGGGGATTCAGCCTTGCAGTGAGCTGTGGTGTGGGTCACAGACATGGCTCAGATCCTGCATTGCCGTGGCTGTGGTGTAGGCCAGCAGCTGTGGCTTCGTTTCAACCCCTGGCCTGGGAACATCCATATGCCGCACATGTGGCCCTAAAAAAAAAACACAATTATTACTTTTAGAACGGGGAATGTGACTCATGCTTCTATTTTTTATTGAGTACATAGAAGCAACAGTTAATGCAATTTGGTCTGAATTCTGAGCATAATTTCACTGTCGGAAGAGCAGCCACACTCAGATTTATTAGAGGCTGGAGGCTCTGCCACAGTTCATTAAAGTTTTTCATTATTCATGTCGATTAAGCTAAACACATTCTGGTATGTCAGACACAGAGCTGCTGTTCATATTAGACACTTTTCTTAGCCCAGGAAACCTTAGACACCTAGGAAATGCATAGATACCACTACCTGTGGGTCTCACCACCTGTGGTGGCCAGAGCCACCACTGCCTTTTACCTGCCCACCTGCCAACAGCCCGCTGTCTGGTGTGTCTGCTTCTGCTCTTGCCTCCTGCATGTACTTTCCATACCACAGCCAGAATAATTATTTCAAAGTATGAGTCAGTCACATTCTGTGATTGAATCACATGGCTCTTCTACTCAAAACCCTCCAGGGGCTCCCATCTCATTCTGATATCCTTCCTTGACCTTGAGGCCCTGCACGATCTGGTATCCCTGACATCTCTCACCTTTCCCTTCCACTCTCCCTTTTCATCATATTTACCTTCTTGCTGTTTTTGAACATGATGATTATTTTTCTACTTCAGGGACTCTGTACTTATTTCCCCCAAATGTTTCCATGCATTCATCCTTGCTCTCTTCAGGCCCTGGTGCAAATGTGGCCTAATCAGTGTACTCTTCCCTGACAAATCTAAATAAGAAAATAGCAGTTCCCACTCCCTGGCATTCTTTATCCTCTTTACCCCTTTTTATTTTTCTCCATGGCATTTATCTCCAGCAGCAATGTCGTAAATTGATTTGTTGATTTGGTTAATTTCTGTCTCTCCATTGAATGCTCCATAAAGTCGGCGGCTTTGCTTGTTAACTAGTATCCATAGTACTTAAATAGTGTCAGGTACATAGTAGGTTCTTAGTAAGTAGATATAGAATCATGGTTAACGTGTAGCCTGGACCTAGACTACCTTGGTTTGAATCCTGATTCTGCTCTTAATTGCTGTGAGAACTTAGTCAAGTTCATTTACCAGTAGCTCAGTTTCATTATCTATAAAATGCAGGTAATAATAGTATTCACATCCTAATGTGACAGTGAGAATTAAATGAATTGATAGTTAAATGCCAGGAAAAGAACATGAGATATAGTAGGTACTTGGTAAACTTTAACATTATTGTTGTTGTTATTATTATTATTATTATTATCTTGCTTCTTCTTTTTTTTTTTTTAGGGCCATACCTGTGGCACATGGAAGTTGCCAGGCTAGGGGTCACATTGGAGCTACAGATACCAGCCTACACTGCAGCCACAGCAATGCTAGATCTGAGCCACATCTGAGACCTACACCATGGCAACGCTGGATCCTTAACCCACTGAGCAAGGCCAGGGATTGAACCCACATCCTCATGGATCCTAGTCGGTTCCTTAAGCACTGAGCCATGAAGGAAACTCCTTAATTAATGTTATTTGTTAAATGAGTCGATGTGTCTGTGTCGGGGGTTTAGTTCTGAAAAGTTCCCCCTAACGCCTGTGTCAGAATATTAGAATTCTGGCAGTTAATTCAACACTGTTGGCATCAAAGCCTTGTGTCTGTGGACTATAAATATTGTGAGGGAATCAGATGGTCAGGACTTGTCAGTGAGATCCAGCTTGAGTGGTTGGCATCAAATACTTTTGATTGATTAGTTGTAGCTGGGACATTTCCTCAAGCCCAGCCCCCATTATAGTTTCTACAGCTGCTTTCTCAGAGACAAATAAGGGCCATGTCCCCTATTTTCTTTGCTGATTTTGTGTATTAGAAAAATATGGAGTTCTTTCGTGGCACAGTGGGTTGGGGATCCAGCATTGCCAAGTGCTGTAGTGTAGGTTGCAGGCTCAGCTCAGATCCTGAGTTGCTGTAGCTGCGGTGTAGGCCAGCACCTGTAGCACCCATTAGACCCCTAGCAAGGGACCCTCCATATGCTATGGGTACAGCTCTAAAAGGCAAAACAAAAAAACAAACAAACAAAAAAACCAAGACCTCCAAGGGATGAGAAAGGAAGGGAAAGCTCAGAGCATAGCTATTGTTTACTCAAAGTGGATCATAGGTCTAAATTCAAAACCTGAAACTATAAAACTTCCAGGAGAAAAGGTTTGTAACTTTGGATTAGTCAAAGATTTTTTTAGATACAGCACTCAACACATGACTCATATAAGAAAAAACTGATACCTGGACTTCAACAAAATTAAGAATGTCCATGACCTCCAGAAAATTAGGAAATTCTGCCTTTTGTTTTGGCTCTGCCTGCAGCATGTGGAAATTCCCAGGCCAGGGATCAAACCCATGCCACAGCTGTTACCAGAGCCACGGGAGTGACAATGCCATATCCTTCACCCACTAAGCCATGAGGAAACTCCAAGAAATTCTGCTTTTTGAAAGACATTGTTAAGAAATGAAAAGATAAGCCAGAGACTAGGAGAAAGTATTTGCAAATTATATACCTAGTAAAGGACTTGAATCTAGAATATATGAAGAACTCTCAAAACGCTATAATAAGAAAACAATGCAATATTAAAAATGAGCAAGAGATTTGTGTGGACACTGCTCAGAAAAGATATACAAGTGGCAAATTATTGCATGAACATCATCAATCATATTTGTTAACTAAAATCACAATGAAATATCGATACTCGTCTAGTAGAATGGCTAAAATTAGAAAGATTGATAATACAAGTGTTGGTGGAATATAAAGTTGGAACTCTCACAGTAAAAATGAAAAATGATGTGCAAACTTTGGGGGGAAAATAGCGGTTTCTTAAAAAGTTATCTATATGCCTACCTTATGACTTAGAAATTCACTCCTAGGTATGTCCCAAGAGAAATGAAAGCATATGTCCATAAAAAGACTTGTACATTAATTGCCATAACAGCTTTATTTGTAGTAGTCTTGTTATGGACTGAACATTTGTTTCTCCTCCTCCCACACCTCAATTCATGTGTTAGAGCACTAACCCTCAATGTGATGATATTAAGAGGTGGAGGCTTTGGGAGGTAATTAGGTTTATATGGGGGCATGAGGGTAGGACCCTCATTATGAGATTAGTGTCCTTATAAGAAGAGGAAGAGAGACCAGAGCGCGCTCTCTATCTACCATGTGAAAATACAGTAAGAAGGTGGTTGTCTGTAAGCCATGAGAAGGGCCCTCCTCAGGAACTGAATCAAACCTTGGTCTTGAACTTCCCACTCCCCAGAACTACGAGAAACAATTGTCTGCCTTTTGAGCCACCCACTCTACGGTGTTTGTTACAGCAGCCTGAGCAGAATAAGACAAGCCCCAAACTATAAACAATCTAAATACCCACCAATAGATGAATAAATTAAAAAATTGTGATACACCCTTACGATTAAATACTATTCAGCAATTTTAAAAAAACTGTTGAAGTTCTCTGGTGGCTTAGCAGGTTAAGGATCAGTGTTGTTGCCCATATGGCATGAATTCAATTCCTCGCCCAGGAAATATCAGCAGCCACAAGCGCAGCTGAAAAAATAAAATAAAATTTTAAAATTAAAATAAAAAACTATTGATACATGTAATAATGTGGATGAAAATCAAAATAATTAAACCTAGTGAAAGAAGTTAAATTTAAAAGAGAATATCATAAGGAGGCTATTTTTTATTATTCCATTTATATATAATTCTATAAAATAGCAGCTAATATGTAATGATAGAAAGCAAATCAATGGTTGCTGAGGACAGGATGGGAGAGAAAGGCAGGAGGGAAGGATTATAAAGACAAGAGGAAACTTTGGGGGTGATGGACCTGTTCATTGATTGTATTAATGATTCATAGGTATATACACAGGTCAAAATTTATGAAATTGTACACTTTGGAAATGTGAAGTTTACTATATAGTGTTAATACCTAATAAAGCTGTTTAGGAAGAAAGTAGTGTACAAAAGAACATTTAAATATTGCTACTCATTGTATTGGAAAAAAGAAGGAATAAAACTTGTGGGCTTTTCACTTTTTTTGAAAACACACACACACAACTAAAATGGTTTCCTGTTGGGGAAGGAGAGAAAAGAATGAAAAAAAGATGTGTGGCAGATTAAAGATGCCACATATTTTTTAACTTCTTTCCATCAAGAAGTAGAGTCTGTGTTCCTGATCCTTGAAGGTAGGCAAGTTTGAGGACTGCTTTGACCAATAGAATTCAGTGGAACTAACACTGTGCCAGGATACGAGCTTGGGTCTTAAGACAGAGCTTCTTCTTCCTGGCTATTGGAACCCTGAATGCCATGTAAGAAACAACTACAGTAAGGTTGCCGTATTGCTAGAAGGAGTGAGCTAGTCATGTGGATAAATCATATCTATGTGGGAGAGGTGCCCAGACAGCTCCCAGCTCTTCTAATCTGCAGCATTCAGTCCATCCTTGCTGAGGTCTCAGACATTGTAGAGTAGTGTCAAGGCTTCCCTGCTGTGCTTTTCTGAATTTTTCACCCACTAAATCATGAGATATAATAATAAAGTATTGTTTTAAGCCTTTAAGTTTTGGGGTAGTTTTTTATGAAATAATATGACTTTGATTTCTCTAAGTATATGTCTTATTGTAGTTATCTAATGCAATGTAATGCCCCAAACTTAGTGGTTGAAAAAAGTGACAGTTTTATAATTTCTTACAGTTCTGGGGTGGTTCATTTGCTCCATGTGGTGTCAGTTGGAACCACTCCTATGACTGCCTTGAGCTGAACACTCTGTGTTCCTCCACTTGGCCTCATACTTCACATAGTGTCTCATTCTTCCAGATCTTTCTCTGTGGCCTCTATTTCCAGCAGGATAACCTGGAATTTGTTATAGCTTGATGGCTGGATTCTAAGGAGTGTTCCTAGAAGACAAGTCCCAATTCAAGAGCTAATCAAGCTTGCTAGGGTCCCAGTAACCAAAGTAAACCATTTGGCCAAGTACAGTGTCAGTGCGATAGAAGACTACTTAGGCATGAAAACCAGAAGGCATAGTTCATTGAGGGGTACCAATATAACAACAGTCTATCATAGTGTATGTATAGTTTTCACCTTTGAAACACATAAATGTTCTACTTTTTCAAAAAGTGAAATGAAATTAAAATGGTGAAAAAAAACCAAACTCTAAAACTGAATACTAACACTTATCAAATTGACAATATACCCATGCAAAAAAGGAATCCAAGAAACTTTCTAGCAGAATACTCTAATCATGTACCCTTAGTGGGATATAGTCTAAGGACAAAGACAAATCCTTCAAGAAAATGAGCTTTAAGCAGAAGTCATAAATAGACATTTCTCCCAAGAAGTCATACAGATGGCCAACAGGCATATGAAAAAAATGTTCAACATCACTAATATTAAAGATATGCAAATCAAAACTACAATGAGGTACCACCTCACACCACTCAGAATGGCTATCATTAGTTAAGTCTATAAATAACAAATCCTAGAGAGGGTGTGGAGAAAAGGGAACCTTCCTAGACTGTTGGTGGGAATGTAAATTGGTACAACCGCTATGGAAAACAGTATGGAGGTACCTCAGAAAGCTAAATATAGAGCTACCATATGATCCAGCAGTCCCACTCCTGGGTGTATATCCAGACAGAAATTTCATTCAAAAAGGCACATGCACCTGCATGATCATTGCAGCACTATTCACAATAGCCAAGACATGGAAACAACCTAAATGTCCACTGACAGATGACTGGATTAAGAAGATGTGGTATGTATACACCACAGAATACTACTCAGCCATAAAAAAGAACAAAATAATGCCTTCTGCAGCAACATGGATGAAACTAGAGATTCTCATACTAAGTGAAGTAAGTCAGAAAGAGAAAAACAAATACCATATGATATCACTTGCGTGTGGAATCTAAAATATGTCAAAAACGAACCTATCTACAGAACAGAAAGAAACTCATGGACATAGAGAATAGACTTATGGTTGCAAGGGGGGAGGGAGATGGAGTGGGCTGGACTGGGAGTTTGGGCTTAGTAGATGCAAACTGTTACATTTAGGACAGACGAGAAATGAGGTCCTGCTGTATAGCCCAGGGGACTTTATCCAATCACTTGTGATAGAACATGATAGAAGATAGGAGAAAAAGAATGTATATATATGTATAACAGGGTCACTTTGCTGTATAGCAGAAATTGACAGAACATTGTAAATCAACTATAATTAAAAAAAGAAAATGAGTTTTATTTAGTAGGTTTTACTTTGGTAGAGATATTGGCATTGTAACTCTGAAAGCATTCTTGCGTATATTGTATGGTAAAGTAAATACATTTATATTTCGAGGTTCATTATAGTTAAAGGGAAATACAAACGTGGAGCAGGAGAAGAGGAGGAAGAACCTTGTGATGTTATGTTTGAATTGGAAGTGTCAGTGTGAACTCTTGATTTCCTGTATAGATACATGCACACATCTTAGTCTTTCCATGGATTGGGCCTGGAAGCAATGATGCCTAGTAGTAATGAGCATAGCTATTATCCACAGCTTAGTTACTACACACCATTCCCCACTAAAAGGAACCAGGTTTCCTTAGAGAAACTGCTCATTCCAAGTCTGGGACAGTCAAAGCACAAGGTGAGCCTGTAATGTCTTTTTGTGCCAAAAAGCAAAGATGTGCTGAGAGACTAGTGGGGACATGTCCAAAGGTCACAGGCATTAGCTTTAAGAAGCTCTTACCAATCAAATTTGGGACAGTTTGTGTTTCAAAAAAGACCAGCATTACTAATGGATTATAACACTGTATTGTGAAAAGAATCCTTGAGGAGTTCCCGTCGTGGCTCAGCCTTAACGAAACTGACTAGTATCCATGAGGATCCCTAGCTTCGCTCAGGGGGTTAAGGATCTGGTGTTGCCATGAGCTGTGATGTAGGTCAAAGATGTGGCTCAGATTTGGCGTGGCTGCAGCTATGGTGTAGGCTGGTGGCTACAGCTCTGATTTGACCCCTAGCCTAGGAACTTCCATATGCCACAGGTGCGGCCCTTAAAAAAAAAAGCAAAAAGGCAACAACAACAACAAAAAATCCTTGAGTTCATAGGGATATTTTAAAGGGGGGATATAATTCATTTATATTCAGAAGAATATCAGCTGATATATAAAAAGGAATAATAATTGGATTAGCAATACTGTTTGTAGCCGCCAATGTAGTAACTAATTAGGAAGCATGGTCAAGGGATCCCAGTCCTCCTTGGTGAGTGTTGTTGGGGAACGTGATATTCATACTGTCTCTGAGTATCATCTCCACAGATGATTCTCTCTCTGTCTCTTTTTTTTTTAAACTGTAAGATGCTATAGTGTGATTGGGTCACTTTGCTGTACAAAAGAAATTGAAGAAACATTGTAAATTAACTATAATTTAAAAAATGATACTATGTATGTTTTTTTATTTTGTAATTTATTTTTTAAAATTTTATTGGAGTATAGTTGACTTACCAATGTTGTATTAGTTTCAGGTGTGTACAGCAAAGTGAATCAGTTACACATATAAATATATCCATTCTCTTTTTCCCGTATAGTCTATAAGAAACTATTGAGTGGATTTCCCTGTGCTATACAGTAGGTTCTTATTAGTCATCTATTTTATACAAAAGTGTGTTATTCCACCCTCCCAATTCTTCCCTCCCCCACAACAGTTTTAGCTACGGTAACCATAAGATTACTTTTGAACTCTGTAAGTTTGTTTCTGTTTTATAAATAAGTTCTTTCGTATCATTGTTATTCGATTCCACAAATAAGTGTTATCTTATGATATTTGTCTTTCTCTGCTGACTTACTTCACTCAGTATGATAATCTTTAGGTCCATCCATGTTGCTCCAAATGACATTAGTCCATTCTTTTTTATGGCTAACATTCCATTGTACCACATCTTCTTTATTCATTCCTCTGTCAGTGGACATTTAGGTTGCTTCCATATCTTGGCTATGTAAATAGTGCAGCAACGAACATTGCGGTGCATGTATCTTTTCAAATTATTGTTTAATTACAAAGGTAAAAGGTGCATTTACAGCAGACAGTACTTTAACCCAATGATGAAACAGCATAATGAGTAGCTGGACACCGTAGTTGGACACCATGACATCATGTGCTTCCTGATAGGATGCAATGGGGAGCACACATACATCATCACAAATATGGTGCTTTTGACCAAAATGTTTGACCTGAATTTAAGCATGAGAATACCATGGGGCAAATGCACAATGTGAGATATACTACGAAATGATTGGCCAGGACTCTTCAAATAAAAGTCAGTCACTGAAAAAGTTAAAAAATATGGTGGGAAGCTTTTCTAGATCAAAAGAAACCTTAGAGAAGTGACAAAGGCAAAATGTGAACCTTGGTTGAATTCTAAATTTTAAAAAGCAGCTTTAGAAGACATATTGGGATTATTGGGGGAATATACTTAGGTACTGGATAGTAGAAACTGTTTTGTGTCAGTATTAAATTTCTTGTGTATGGCAATGGTGTTTTGGTTATGTAGGAAACACATGATTGATTAGGCCTAAGGCATTTATGATATCTGGAACTTTGAGATGGTTCAACAGAAGGAAATGTGTGTGTGTGTGTGTGTGTGTAGAGAGAAAGAGAAAAAGCAAATGTGGCAAAATATTGGCAATTACTGAATCTAGATTTGGGGCATATATTATTCTTTCAACTTCTGTGTAAGTTTAAAATTTTTTAAATAAAAATTTGGGAAAAAATAGAAAAACAGTTAAGGAAAAACAAATACCATTTTATGCCTATTAAATGAGTTCCTCCCACCTCGCTATTCTTTGTTTTTTAAAATAACATCCAGCACTGCCAAGGTTGTGGGAAGCTTATACAGTGGAATTGTATGTATGTATTGTACTATGACCATAGGCTCAACCTACATGGACTAGAAGGCAGCAACTCTTACTAAGTGCAGGAATTCATCCAACCTGGTCGAGATGGCCATTGCCCTGAAGATTTTTCCCTAGGAATTAAGTTGACAAAAGTAAAATGCTATGCCTGCAAATTGGAAATGGAAACAACCCAGATGTCTAACAGTAAAGGTTAGCTTTAGGAAATTATATTCCACCACTAGAGGAAATATTATGCAAGTAATAAACATCAGTTTTAAGACCTTCTAAAATGAAAAACAAGAGATTATGGTTAGCATTTTGTTCTTTAAAAAAGGGAATGCAGAATTGGGGAATTCCAACTTTGAAAAAAAAGTGTAGATGCATATGAACCAAAACTACCAGGTAATATGCAAACATTAAATTCACTGTATTATTGTGTCAGAATTATGGATCTTTTTTTTTCTTTAAAGTCATTTAAAACAATTGCAGTTTATGTAGTAAAGAAAACACGATCTCAATAAAGTTAAATTTATTTCTATATAAACTTTCATGGAGTGGTAGATAAAGGCACCATATTTCAGTGTATCTTGGTTCGGTAGATATTCTAAAGATCAAATGACAGAGTAGTTAACCTTCGAAAATATGTATGCCAGGGGTATGGACTAGGAAGAAAAAAAGAAAACTCAAAGCTATGTGCCAGTGTGGTGGGATCCTGAACATTTTCATTTCTCTTGATAATATTTTATAAGTACATTAAAAAGTAATTTAAACAAGAAAAAAAGAATGAAACACTTATTTTACATATTTTATCTCTTTTAAGCTATAGACCACCTCTTTAAAAATAAAATAGGGGCTTTAAAGTAGGTTGACTGTGGAGGTTGCTTTTCTTCTGTCTCTCAACTGGCTGGCTTCTGTACCTTCATTAGGAGACTCCTGTTATTTTGGTTCTAGCATCCTTTCTCCCTCCACTGGTATTAGCCCCTGCAGTCTAGCTCTAGGGGTACTACCCCTCCCCAGTTCTTAGCCATGTGCTTTTTGTTTGTGTATGGAGGTAACTTTATACACTTCTCCTTAAGAAATAAAACTAGCTCATAAGAAGCCTTAGGGCCTTTGCCTGGTTCTCTTGGAACACTCACTCTTGGAGCTCAGAGCTACCATGTAGGAAGTCCAGCAGTTCTGCTGGAAAGGTCATGTGGAGATTCCCTGAAACCACATGGAGAGAGAGAAAGACTTAGCGCCCCCCACCCCCACCCCGCCAACTGTCCCTGCTAAGGTGCCAGACAAATAAGTAAAATCATCTCAGAAACTGAGTCCCTGCCAGACCAATTCAGCTACAGGTAGAATGCCCCTGGTGGTCCCCATAGATGCCATAAGGACCTGAAGAATCGCCCAGCAGAGACCTGCTCATTCTTTAGATTCCCAGTGATTGTAGTGTTCTTCAACTATTTGTTTGTTTAACAGAATTTAGCTTTGGTTAGCTTATGCCATATATTAGTTTCCTATTGATGCTGTAACAAATTACCACTAACTTAGTGGCTTAAAACACAATTTTATTACCTTGCAGTTCTGAAGGTCAGAGTACAAAACAGGTCTCCCTAGGCTAATAACATGGCATTGGAAGTGTGTGTGGAGGGGAATCCATTCCCTTATCCCAAGTTTGGGAAGCTGCCTACATTCCTTTGCTTATTGCCCCCTTCCTCCACCTTCAAATCCAACAGTATTACGTCTTCAAATCTCTCTCTCTGAGTCTGCTCCCATTATCATCTCTCTTATCTGACCTTCCTGTCTCCTTTCCTCTCTAAGGATCTATGTGATTTCATTGGTTCCACCCAGATATCTCCTTATGTTAAAATCTTTAACTTAATCACATTGATAAAGTCTCTACCGTGTAAGGTAACAGATTTATAGGTTCCAGGAATTAAAACATGGATACATTTGGGAGGCCATTATTCTCCCTACCACATGTCACAGAGGAATATTTTGGAAGGACATTATATCATGAAAGCTAAGGAGAAGTTGGACCACATAGATTTAGGGAGGGCGGAAGCCTCGTCATCTCTAGGAACTTGAGCAGTAGGAATTAATAACAGCATTTTAAAAATCACAATTAGAAAGCTCTTACCGTGCACCAGTCACTTCCATAAGAACTCCACTTGTATTATCTCATTCAATATTTACATGAGATGTATGAGGTAGATACCCTACTTGGGAAATTGAGACGCAAACATCTTCTCACTAGAGCTATGCCATTGATTTAAAAAAAAAAGAAAAAAGAAAAAAGAAACTTCAAAGCCTTTAAAGCCTCTGTCTTTTAGCTTACAATTCAAATTTCTGGGACAAATCAGCTATCATAGGTCAGGAGACTTACCCTGGACTATGGCTACTGAGAGGATCTGGTGGCACAGACATGGCCAGTGTGTACCACTCTTAGAGAAAAGGATTTGTTTGAGCCATACAGCCATCCCAAGAAGTGTCCACTGCAAGAATAAATATTGCTTTAGAGACTTTCTTTGGTAATGAAAAAATGTGTATGACTAACCCAAATTTGACATGTACGGTGATCCATGAAAATCCATAGGAAAAAGAATGTTTTTACTATCTTCAATACGATATAATTTGACTTAACAACTGTTTAGGCAATTATGAAGTAAGAAATTGGAGCTTAACTGTTGCTTTAAAACTGATAGAATGATTTATTACTCTACTGTGAGTTAAACTATAGTTTCCAGATACTGAAGAATAAAGATTTCTGAAATCAAAAGTTGGGGAATGTAACTTGTCTCCGAAATTTACATATTATATTAGCATATTAAAGATTAGCTGGGAATAAACTCTTTTACTTCTTACTGGTTAAACCAACAAATCTGCTTTCTTAGCACAACTATTAACATATCTTTTTCTGTAATATTTTAATACCAATTTGGGCAGCTCTAAGGCAGAGCACAGATAAACTGAAATATTTATGGAATTCCACCTTTCCTCATCACGGTAGCTGAAATTTAAATTCTGTTCAAGTACAATTTTGTTTCTTTGCTGATAACATATCGATTTTTTAATTTTTTTTTTTTTTTTTAGGGCCGCACTCGTGGTATATGGGGGTTTCCAGGCTGGGGGTCTAATTGGAGCTATAGCTGCTGACCTATGTCACAGCCAAAGCAACATCAGATCCAAGCCACGTCTGTAACCTACACCACAGCTCACAGCAGTGCAGGGTCTTTAACCTACTGAGCGAGGCCAGGGATTGAACCCGCAACCTCAGGGTTCCTGGTCGCATTTGTTTCTGCTGAGCCATGACGGGAACTCCTAAAATTTTTAAATTTTGTATCTTTTTTTTTTTTTGGCAGTGCCTCCAGCATGTGGATATGCCCAGGTCAGAGATGAAACCCAAGCCACTGCAGTGACAATGCCAGATCCTTAACCCACTGCTCCACAAGAGAATTCTCAACATAATTGATTTTTAAATACAAAGACCAGTAGTTCTCAAAGTATGGTCCTGGGACCACCATCAATAGCAGCAGCACTTGGAAACTTGTTACAATGCAAATTCTCAGGCCCTACTTCTGACCTATTGAATCAGAAACTCTGGTGTTCAATCTGTTTTTTAACCAGCTCTGTAAGTGATTCTGATGTAGGTTAAAGTATAAGAGCTGAGGCAGGAGACGCTCCAATAGCTGTGCTTCATAATACTCAATTCACATGGACCTCTTACAGACCATTATTCCTAAAGCAAAAAACTTAGCTTACAGTGACCAACTGTCCTGGTATTCTAGGATTCAGGCCTTTCAGCCAAAACTAGGGCGGTCCCTGGCAAGCAGCGATGGGTTGATCACCTTCTTCCAGTTTTTCTCTCCCTTTTTTACAGATGAACAGAGATTAAGGGACTCATGAAAGTCCAAGAGCTAGGACATTGTATAGGTAAGATTCACATGCAGAATGTTTAGTTCAGAGTGGACTTTTATCCATCATGCTGCATCACCTAACAAATGGATGAGAACCCCTGGCTGCTCACTGCTCCATGGCAGTTTGGTGGTCAGCTGTAGCTGGCTTCTCAGAGTTCAGGCTGCAGCGAGTCTTTCTCCATCTGAAGGATACTCCACTTGGGGTTGAAAAGAAGTTCTGTTCATGGAGATCAGAAAAAGACAACCTCTTATCCATCTCCCACCAATAGTATAGTATAACATAGTGACAAAGTCCTGACTTTGAGTCCTAAGGTGGACTTACTATCCTTGTAACCTTGGGCAAACAGCATCCTCTACACTCTAGTTTCCTTATTTATAAGTTGGAGATAAAGATGGTACGAGGACAAAAGGATTAAGTGTGTGAATGCACATAAAGCCCTAAGCACAGTGCTTGGTGAGCAAATACAAGTAAACAAGAATAAGGAGGGAGACTACTCTTATCTTTTGCATTCAGGCCTTGGTACCAAACGCACTTGGCAAGATTTCTTTCCCACTGCACTGAAGAAGATGGCAAAGAACCAAATGATGGGAAACTATTCATTCAGTAAGCACTATATGCTGATTAGCTGTAGCACCTGGCACACAGTAGAATCCCAACACATATTTTTAAATGAATGAAATCTGTGGTACAAGCCATGTATGATATCTAGTTTTGAGGCTATAGATATAAACATGATAGGCCAGACCCTATATAAACAATCTAATAGAAGAGGTGGATTTTAAAGAAAAGATAGTAGTAGAGTACAATAGTCATAACAGGAGCATGCATAATGGTTTGGGTGAGCACTGGCAGAGCACCAAGGAAGAACTTAACTGAGATTGCAGATGAGTGGTTAGGTAAGTCTTCACAGGACAGCACAGTTGAGTCTAGAAAGACAAGACTCAGTCTTGAGAAAAGGGAGGTGTGGACGTTCCAGTAGAGTGATGGTATGGACCAAGGACAGAGGCGTGGAGACCATCATTGTTCTGTGAAATAAACAGAAGCTGAATATATTTTAACCGTTGATCATTGGAGAGACTGTTAGATCCAGCATGTCCAGGTGGGCTGGGGAGGAGTCTGTGTTGTCCCTCCTCTGAGCACGTATATGTGCTGGTTCTTCAGATACAGATATGATGGAGTGGCAGGAAAATTAGACTGGCGAGTGAAGGCCCCTGTTTTCAGCTTTGGGAAAAAAATTTATTCTTCATTCATTTTTGTTCTCTAGCGCCAAGTTCAAGCTTCTGCAAAGACTGGGTGTTCCCCAGATGCTTCAGACAGCTTGGCAGAGAAGCAATTCAGTCAGCCAAAACTGTAAACAGGCTCCCCAATTGTTCTGGGGACTTGCTGTTCCCCAGCCCTTTACCCTGAGGGGTCTTGGAGGCTGGGATGTGCAGGCCTGGTATTATCCAACTTAACAGAAATAGACTCCCAGGCATGGAAGACAAGGCACACAAAGGGAGATACATACCCAGCTGTGTGGGTGTGTACCCCTAGATGCATGTTTACCCCTAAAGTAGAGATTGGATATTTCTGACTCTTCTACAAAACCGAACTGGGATTAAAATACATGTAAACACATTCGTTTCTTCAAATCACTGTCTTTCATCATTTCACAATTAGATTGCAATTTATTGGTTTCTAGAATTAGATTAAAGCAGTCTGCAGGCAATGACTCTCATTAAAATAATATCTGCCAAAAAGAAAGGCTCCAAGTTGGTATGAACTCCAAATAATTCAAATATAACATCCACATCGTCTCTCTGACCTCCCTTTTCTAATCCTGTTGAACTCAGTCTGAATTTTGTATAAGGTTTATTTATCCTGATCAGAAGCTTAATAGACTAAAATGTAATTACTGTACTTAAGATATATGGCTCTGAAGAGGACTAAAACTTGTTTTCTTCCTTAGATTTACAAGAAAGTCAATTTTAGCGCAATTGACTTAACTTTGATAGCCATTTTTTTCTTTCCTGAGGAGATCAAGTGACTTTCAGTTGCAGAGAAGTAAACAAAAGTAATCTCTTTCATAGGAATGCTTAACATTAACAAAAGTAAAGGAAGTCGCAAAATTGACCTGTCAGAAAAAACCAACAGTATTTATAAGTGACTGCAGCAATTTACAAGTGATTTTTTTAACCTTCTATTTTACAGGAGCAAACAAATATAATGACCTGAGCATAATATATTCACAAAAGGGAGGGAGGATAACTTAACAGGTTCTAATCCTGGCTCTAGCCTCTTAAGAAAACTGCTAGAATATTCAGGTCTCCTTTTCTTTGCCTTTAGATGGGGCACAAAAGTACCTTTGCTGAAAGATTAGTAGGGGGAGAAGGATGAGGGGTGATTTCTTGCAGGGATGGGGTTGCCCTTTTGGGATGATGAAATGTTCTGGAATTAGTTGGTTGTGATGGTTACACACCTTGTGAGTATACTAAGAACCACTGAGTTGTTCACCTTAAAGTGGTGAATTATATAGTGTCTGAATTTTGTCTTCGTTTTTAAAGAACATACATGTGCTACTTAACGGGACTATCATTAGGAGGTAGAGAGGAAGTATACATAAAACCTTTGTAAAACAAAAAGCGTCATTTTTAGTGAGGATCAGTTTTATTAATAGGGAGGTGGTGGTTGTTCTTTGTGTTTTGGTTGCAAGTCCTAGAAACCTAACTTGAGACTTTACTGATTTACATCAGCAAACCACAGGATGCCATGAGCCCTGAAGTTAGAATTCCAAGTGGGCCACATTCTCTCCACCTCTCATCCTGGCTTTTCTGAACATCACCTTCATTCCCTCTCTTGTAGCAGGGGAACAGGTATCTTGGCAGCCAGACAGACAACTTCTGTTTTGTCACCAGAAAGGTCAGTCTTTGGCTCTCTGGCCTAAAGTGCAAAATTACAGTGGAGTGACTCTTGTTGGCCCAGTTTGGGTAAATTATGCAACCCCAGACCAGTTAGAGATGCATGGGAGATGCCTTCTGTAAGAAAGTTGGCAGGTCCCATTAGAATCACACAGGTAGCAGGGAACTTCCCCAGAAGAGGTGGACAGAATGCTGCCTTCAGCAGACAAAAAGACAGCTGTCCCACAGTAGACCAACAATCCAGGCCTCCCCGTGGTGAAGTCAGAAGGGACTTTATTATTTTGTTTATTTATTATTTATTTATTACTGAACTATAGTTGATTTACAATATTAGTTTCAAGAATACAACATAGTGATTCTTCTAGATTATACTCTAAAGTTTTCATAAAATACTGACTGTATTCCATATGCTGTACAATATATCCTTGTAGCTTATTTGTTTTATACATAGTAGGTTGTACCTCTTACCCCACCTCTACCTTGTCCTTCCCTCCTCCCTCTCCCCACTGCTAACCACCAGTTCATATTCTGTACCTGTGAGTCTATTTCTTTTTTGTTATATTCACCAGTTGTAACATTTTTTAGATTCTACATATAAGTGATAACCTACAGTATTAGTTTTTTTCTCTGCATGACTTACTTCACTTAGTATAATACCCTCCAGGTCCATCCATTTTGCTGCAAATGGTGAAATTCCATCCATTTTAATGGCTGAGTAGTGTTTCATTGTGTGTGTGTGTGTGTACATATATCTATATCTATATCTATCTATCTATCTATCTATCTATCTATCTATCTATCTATCCATCTAGACACATATGTATATATACATCAGGGAAGTGAGATTTTTCAAGATCTTACCAGGTAATTCTGAGGTCCCTTCAAGCTTGAGAACCAGTGACTGAGATCTTACTGCTTTCCTCACACAGAGGTTGTGAATGAGACATGGTATGGAAAGTTCTTGTCAACTAATGTGTTACAAAGTGGATGATGACAATGAGAAAGATATTTTTTGAGTGCTCACCAGGTACCAGGCACTATGTTCAGCATATTATAAGCATAATCTCATGTAATCTTCAACAGCATTAACCTACTAGTGTTATTTTCCGTTTTCCTTGATTGTAACATGTCCTCAGGTGAAGACTATCAGTTTAATAACAGTTATCAGAGAGTGTCTGTTGTTAGTTAGCAAGAAAGTATGGAAACTTCATCAATATACCAATGACAAAGATTTGCTTTACTTATCTTTGTAAATGTATAGTTACTTGAGATGAAATACAGATAAATGTGTATGGTCCTATCAAGTGCAGTTAACTCATCTGAAGTGATAGGAAATGTACAGATACCTTCAGTGAAAACTACGAACTTCTCTTGCATTCACGAATGATAGTCATGTCCCATATTGGGGCATCCACACTTGGCTGGAAGCTGGCAAATTTATTCAGAAACAACCCATTTCAGAAATAATAAAATGTGGGGGAAAACATTTATCTTAGGGTTATAGAAACATGGTTGTTATAATCCCTATTTTCAGATGATATTTTAAGAGATTAAGTGACTAGCCCAAAGTAACATGGTTGATTATGTGGCCAAGCCAGAAATACAACCCAGCATCTCTGACACTAGAGTTCTTGCGAATCTCCTCAACTAACAAACTTTCACTTACAAACTTTCCTTGATAAGACCAAAGCATCTTGTCGGAACAAAATCTTGTCAGCTCTGCCTGCAGCCAGCAGTTGGATTTAGGGGTTCCCTGGAACTTGCAAATGGATGAACACAGGGGTGGGCTTGCAAGACCTAACCAATCCCTAGAGTAGAATTAATGTGTTTTTCAGTGTAATATAGGAACTAGTTTTAAATTTGTACTAATTTAAAATCAGGTATAACAACTGAAAATTCAGAGTCCAACAAGCTATGAATGTATTTATCTTTGAAAATAGTAATTTAAAAAGTCAAGACAGTTAAAAAAGGAAAACAGATTGAGACCATAGAATGGGGATGAAATGATCAATTGGATCAGTTTGATGCTTTAAACAGGCCATTGTCAAATTGTCAGCATGACAAAACTTACCTAACACTGTTTGGTTCTTTTCTTTCTTTTAAAATTACTTTTTTAGTTATAAGGGGATTTAATGATGATTTTTTAAAAGAAAGCAACAGAGAACAATTCAGAAATAAAAAGAATAGGAATTCCCACTGTGGTGCAGTGGGGTAAGGATCCAGTATTGCTGCAGCTGTGGTGTAGGTTGCAGCTGCAACTCATATTTAATCCCTGGCCTGGGAATTTCCATATGCTGTGGGTGCAGCCAAAAAGAGAAATAAAAAGAGTAAACATTTAATCTCCCTCCCTACTCACATAAAAGACAATCAGTTTAGGGCATGTTTTTTTTCTAGAATATCCATATCTAAAACAATTTTTCTTTATTGGCGTGGATCATGTATGTATAGTTTATAACTTGCTTTTTTTCTGTTTAACATAACCCAGTGACTATCTTACATTATTTTAACTAGAAGGTAAATTAAACAACCTTCTGTAAGCACTTTGAATTGCTTTTAAAACTGCAAATATTTGTTTGGCATTATAGACATTTCCTTAAATGCAGCCCTACTCTCCCAGCTTTAGTAAAACTTAAGTCAAATCCAAAGTCGCTGAACAAGATGGTACATCCTTTATTCTTTTCTGCTGGTACAGAAAAGACTTAATTTGTGGCTTACAACATTTGTGACATGCTAAACAGCAACCTCCTTCCTTGATTCCTTTGGTCAGCACTCTGCTGGTAAACTGGTTTTGGGAGGGGGTGAAGAGGGAGCCCTGATTTATATTTTGCCAGTTTCCATGGTGTAAATACTCTCACTGCGGCTGGTTTCAAGTATCAGCAGTTTAACAATGAACTCACAATTTTTTTTGATTATTAACAATCAGCTCTGAGCTGCTAAAGCATCCAAGTGTCAAGCCGATCAATGATCAATTATGGCACCAATAGGACATTTAAGTCTAATTTCCTGCATATGGTCACTGCACCTAAAAGAAAGGTAGGTAAAATGGAGCAAATGACTGTAGGCCAAAAATGGGAGGAAAAAATGAATCAGGGGAACATTCCTCTCATATTTCTTTATTAACTTGGAATTTCTAGAATGTAACTTCTGAATATCATGAGATTCTTTTGTAGATGTACAGTATAAATATTATTATGCTAACATTTTTTCTTTTCCCAGATAGAAATAAAACAGCTCACAAGTTTGGTTTTATGTGCCATTAAAAGTTCTTTGCAATTTTCCCTTACACAGCTGTTAAATAGCTTATACCTCCAGTATTTTTTCCTGCATAATGATTTTTATAGAAACAAATATAGTAAGCATTTTAAAGTCTTAACAGTAGTGACAATAAAATAATGGGACTTTTAAAATCCAACCGTGTGTTTGGAAAGATAGGAAATCCATGAATTTATTTTCCGGGGAAACCACACACTCATTCTGTTGAGAATGCCATTGCTCAAAGTGTTTTGGAAATCCTCTTTCTGAAATATCTTTGACACAAGATTGTGAGGTATGAATGAAAATTAATTAGGTTGCCTTATTATACTGCTTCATATGTTTTAAATTAAGAATAGAACCTCTGATGTAGGGTAAAAAGCAGTGGATTTGAAATCAGACCTGAATTCAAGTCCAACCTCTTGTTTTGTAACTTTGCATATTCCTAACTTCTCTTAACCTCATTTTCTTCCTCTGCAATTGGAGAATAAAAATGCCTACAGAAGAGGTTGTCTTGAAGATAAAATGAAACAAGGCATTGTTACAACACCTTGTGAAATGAAACCCACTCTTCAAATGTACGTTATTGTTGGCCCAGCTTTATAAAAACTGAATGGGCTTTGCTATTTCCAAAGCTCAGATGTAACCACTGAAAGCACAAATGTTCCATCATTAACAAAGCATTTGAATGATTGTGGAAGAAGCTCTGATTCCTCAGGTCAGTTTGTTGAATCCAAATGAGAACTCATCTGGGACCCAGAGACATTGTATCCCGTGTTGAAGCCCTTCTCACTCTCCAGGTCTTGAGCATTCTCACTTCTTCCTGACCCCCTGCTTCCCAGCACATACTCCATTGGGTAAAAGTAGGGAACACAGGCTAAATGCAGGGTATTTATGAAAATGAAATTTGAAAGGATCCTGGCTGGGCTTCTGACAAACATCATCATCCCTCACACACCTGGAAGCCTGAGCCAGCCAGCCCTCCTCCTCTGAAATCGCTGACTCTAGTACTGCTGCCATTGTGCTGTGTTAGGATAGCCAACCTGAGGGACAGGACCACAGATTCCACAGTGGAGCATGAGCATGAGCAGGCTGTTCTCTACAGTCTGAAGCCATGAGCGAGAAATTAACCCCAAATCCAGCCAAGCCACAGTCACCCACACTGCTAAGCAAATCCCAACCCTCCCACTCACAACCCGCTCAGTCACATGAATGAAATATTTAGCCAGGTTACCCCAAGTTTCTTGCTGTAAAGCTAATCTTTTGTGGTCTGCTGGAGCAGTTACTGAAGTCTATCATCTGCAATAGTTCTTTCAAAACTGGAAGTATTTATTCTCTTTTCACTTTTCATGTTAATCAAAAAATAAATAGCAATCACTTAAGTGTTTTAACAATGCTTGTACCACATACAGTCTGCAAAATAGAATAAGGGATAAATACATGTCAGTTTACTACATTCTGGATTTTTTTTCTTTTTAGTTTTAAAAGTGTGCTTTGGTTATTAAAAAAAAAAAAGTAAGGAAAACTGTTTAACATTCTGAGGGGGAAAAAAAACATCTCACACTTGGCTGTAAAATTTTCGTTTATGGAGATGAGTTGTCCTGTATAATAACAACCTTATCCAAGGATTTACCATGAATATCCTCTCTAGATTCCACTGTCTGACAATGCAGGGTTTTGTAGTTAATGCAAGGCAAGTATGATATGCCTTAAAATAAGGCAAACACAAATATAGTAATATTTGAAACAGTTTACAAGATAACAACTATTCCAGTGACAGACTAAACACAGTAAATATTCTGACCAAAGATTTGGTTATTCTTGGTTCAAGCCATTGCAGATGATTTAAAAAATAAAAAAATAAAAACCAAACCAAACAAAAACCGCAGCTTTTTTTTTTTTTTTAAGAATTCCTTGAACTGGAGATATCCCAATGTGGTACCTCTCTTAGTATTCTGTAACTGTCACCTTAGAAGCTGTGTATTTGAGGTTTGAAGGTAAATTAGTTACTAAAGCAGCAGACTAAATGTTCAGATGTTCTCATCTAGCAGAAATGAGTACTCCAGGCCCATTTTGTAAAGCATTCAGTTATATATTTCCTTATTTGCTGTTGTTGCCTATAAACATTAGTGAAATGTACACAATAGCTTCTGGTCACTTGGTCTCATCAATTAGTCATTTCTCAAGGTCAATAGAATCTTTGAGGTCATAGTATTAATGTTAAATTACTTAATTAGAAAATGTTTAAGCAATGGTGAGATTAAACATTTTTTTTCTCCCAGTGGAGACTTAATAGTCTTTCACAATGAGTATCTTAAAATACATACATATATATATATACATATATATACACACATATTTGCTTTTGCTTTTTAGGGCTGCACCCGTGGCATATGGAGGTTCCCAGGCTAGGGCTCCAATTGGAGCTACAGGTGCTGGCCTACACCACAGCCACAGCAACGCCAGATCCTTAATCCACCGGGCAAGGCCAGGGATGGAACCTGCAACCTCACGGTTCCTAGTCGGATTCATTTCTGCTGCGCCACGATGGGAACGGAAATATATATATTTTTTTAATTTTAAAAGTAACTCATGTTCACAAAATACAAAAATAGAGATTAAAAAAAAATGAAGACATAAGTCACCTATAGTCACATTGCCAAAAGAACAACTTACAATTTGTCGTTTACCCTTTAAGAAATATTATATTTCAACTGAAGACATATTTATTAATAATTTAATATATGCCCAGAACTGTTTTAGGTGTTGAGAGAAAAGGATGAATGGGGTATATACTTGTCCCCACGGACTCACCAAGAGGGCATTCAGGTTATTGACCAGGAGCTCGTTTGTTGGTAGAAGGGTCTTCCATGTTAGCAATATTATGGCTTTAAGCATAATTGGAAACAGTGCTATCCAAGTATGTCAAAATTTCCTACAACCTCTGGGTTAACAACTGACACACACATGCATGCAGCATTCCCAGACTTATTTACATATGAAGTCCTTTTTCCAATAAAACCATTGCTGCACCCAAAAGGAATGAAAGTATATATCTACAAAAAGACCAATATAAAGGAGTTCCCCAGTAGCTTATAAGGGAGTTCCCTGGTAGCACAGTGGGTTAAGGATCTGCTGTTGTCAGTGCTGTGGCTTGGTTTCGATCTCTGGCTCAGGAATTTCTGCATGCCTCAGGTCAGCCAAAAAAGGAGACTGCTATAAGAATGTTCATGACATCTTTATTTATAATAAAAATGAACTAGTGGTTCACACAGCATATCTATGCACCTCACAACATGAACACTGACACACTATATGGTACCTTTACATAAAATACAAAATCAGGCACTACTATAAATGTAATAAAATTCATTGAGTAATTTTTAAAAATCAGGCAAAACTAAGCTATGGTAATAGAAATCATTTAAAATATTGATTTTAGGAGGGTCTAGGTGTGACTGGAAAAATGCCCCAAGAACTTTTGGGAGTGATGGAAAGGTTCTCTGTCTTGATTTGGGTGCTAATAATACAAGTGTATACTTTTTTTTTCTTCTTTTTAGGGCCACGCCTGCAGCATATGGCAGTTCCCAGCCTAGGAGTCAAATCAGAGCTGCAGCTGCCTGCCTACACCACAGCCACAGCTATGTCAGATCCAAGCCACATCTGTAACCTACACCACAGCTCCCAGCAGTTCTGGATACTTAACCCACTGAGTGAGGCCAGGGATCAAACCCACTTCCTCATGGATACTAGTTGTACTTGTAACCTGCTGAGCCCCAGGGAACTCCCCAGTATATACTTCTTAGTAACTTTTAATTTTGATATAATTTTCAACTTACAGAAAAGTTGCAAGGCTGGTAAAGGAACTTCTGTATTCCCTTTATCCAGATTGTTGAATGTATACATTTATTGAAACTCACTGAACTGTATGCTTAATATCTGTGCCTTCTACTGTATGTAAGTTTCACCTTATAAAGGGAGAATAAAGCTATTTTACTGAAAAATTTTTTGGAATTTGTTACATCTTCAAAAGAATGTTGTATACTTTATGCATTATTTCCCATATTTTTTTGGATGTGAAACCCAGCTTTCAATAAAAACCCGCTGCACCAGCATTCTGAGGAAGGCCTGTTGAGACCCAGTGCTGTAGGAAAACAGTTCTCAGGTCTGATTGCACAATGGAATCATTCCTAAAGTCCAGGCTGCACCCCAGACTAACTAAATTAGACTCTCTATTGCTCGAGCCCGGGCATCAGCCTGTTCAAGAGTTCAGGTGATTACAAGGTGCAGCGTGGTTGAGAACTACTCTCTTACGAAGTAGCACCTCTCTTATTTTCCTAAAATATATTGGACTTGTGTTTTATTGTAGACTACACACATCTTTCTTAAGCATCTGTACTTGCCCAGTTAGAATATGTTCACATTTAATAAATACTACCACCAAGTCCAAGGACCTGGACTTGGAGGGTATCACTGGAAGCAGAGATCTATCTTACTGGCTGGTACTGAGAGGCTGTCTGACCTCTGAGACCCTGGATTCCAGCCTTTCAACCCCCAGTTACTGCTTGCTCTGGACCAGATACCCATGTCCACCTGTGGTATTTTCTGCCAGCCCAACCTAATGACCTAATTGGTTGCTGTGTTCTCTGCCATGTGACCTGCACCCAGTGAGAAAAGGATTTGGTCCCTGGAGCTGTGCAGTCTTATCCTGAACTTTCTCAGGCCATCCTACTTTCCCCTGAGTCTCTGATTCATTTCCGCTGAGCCACGATGGGAACTCCTTTTGCCTCATTCTTGACCACAGTCTCAAACTGACCTCTTGGATTTAGCATCTGATTCTGTCCCTTTGGCTCCAGTCCTTATCCCAAATGGGACTGTGCCCATAGGTCTGTCACATAGTCTCCTCTCCCCTCTCTGATACCAGTACCTTCAAATCCAAACCAGGATCCCTCCTATTGGCAGCTGGGTGAACCTCAGATCAAAAAATGGAATAGGGAAGTTTCTCCTGTCTCAGCTGATGTCTCTGATCTCATCTGAATGTGCAGTTTGGGCCTGACCACTCTGACTTAGCTGATTTGACCCCCTGACCCAGCCTGGCCATCTTTATTCTCTTGGATGTTGCAAAGAGCTGGAATTAAATAAGAGAAAATGCCCGGACGTGCATTAGGCTGAAGCCGTTGTATCAAGTTTCCATGTGCTTCGGAGGGACTGGTGTCTGCCCCAAATTCCATTCCACTGACCATGTGGTGCATTCTCAGTGCAGGCGGCTGGATGAAGTGCGTATCAGAAAATACAGCTGTTCGCCCCACAGAACTCCAAGTGCCCTCTCCTGTCATCCGCCTTCCCTGGCTCCAGCCTGCCCCTTCCTGGCCTGGGCTGTAGCTTTGATCCAGGGTTTATCCTCATGTCTATTCCTGGTTTGTATCTGTCTCTAGCCCCAAACCCATGTCATAGATACCTCCAAGGGTATGGAGAGGCCAAATTCCTGACATTAGGTTCATGGATATCTCTTGTTTTTGCCTACTCAGCCTCGACTCCATTCTTCTGGTAACAGCACCCAACTTCCCAACTTTGTCTTGCGGGAATCTGTGCTCATCTCCAGTCAGCAATGACATAGATCTGTCATGCATGTGACGCATCCCTCCCTTGTCTGAGGCGTGGGCAGAAATCCCAAACTAAATCATTTAGATGCGCTCTCTCTGAAATTTGAATAGAACAGAGCAGCAAAAGCTTTGCCATGGTCCCAGTTAGTCAAACCCACTTATCTAGAAGGTAATTTTTTTTTGTTTCTGCCACCTAAAGCCTCTCACGTCTCTCATTCCTGCCCTTTTCTAAGCTTCAGTCTAAAGCTTTTTCTTCAATTCCCAGAGTTTCTTTATGGTTATTATTTTTTTTACAGTAGGAAGAACTGGTTCTATTGTTGCCAATAGATAAAACTAATTTACAGCCAGCTTTTTTTTTCTTTTCATATGACTTCACAGAATTATTTTGAAAGGGTGATTTATATCCCAGGATTGCACTAAAAGGATGTAGATCAGATTTGATTACAGATCTTCCCATATAGTCCTCACAATATGCAGATGAGACTTGAGGAATTGGGGTAACGTGCAGTGCCTTGGTCATCTACTTAGTGACTTTATATTAGGGGGAATATCTATTAAGCACTTCCAATGGATGGGGAGAAGGAACATTTATTCAACATTTAGAGCCTTCTATACAAAATATGAATAATTGATTCACCTAAATTTTCTTAAAAACAGCATCTTAGAGCTTCCAAAGTTCACTAGAGTTTTTTTTTTTTTCTTTTAAAGAGATGTCGTATGGTTTATATTTGATCATTGAAAATACAGGAATTTGCTCAGATTTTCTTTTTTAATTTTCCACAAAATTTCCAGTTACAGGAAGATAAAATATTCTCTTTTGGTTCTGAAAGGAATTGTTGTAACTATCAGCATCTGTTATCTCCAATATATATTGAATAGTTCAGATGCAAATACAGCATTCTAGATCCATCATGAATGCAAAATATGCAATTGGTTTTTCACAGTGTGAAAAGAGTGTTAAGTCTTTTGAGGCCCACAAACTTTGTCTATTACTTTTATCATCCTAGCCAAGGTATTTGTTTTATGGCAGAGCCTCAGTTTCCTCACTTATAAAACAGAACATGCCAGTAATATTTATTTCATGGAGACCTAGCACAGGTTGGATGAGAACAGCCTTCAGGCTGGCACATCGCAGGCAAACAAATGTGTTGAATGAAGCATTTGTATATTACTTCCCAGGTCTACTTTGTTCTCCCAAAATGCTTTCTTAAAATTATATAGTAGGGAGTTCCCTTCATAGTGTAGTGGAAATGAATCCGACTAGGAACCATGAGGTTGCTGGTTTGATCCCTGGCCTCGATCAGTGGGTTAAGGATCTGGCTTTGCTGTGAGCCCTGGTGAAGGTCACAGATGTGGCTCGGATCCTGTGTTGCTGTGGCTGTGGTGTAGGCCGGCAGATGTAGCTCCGATTCGATCCCTAGCCCGGGAACCTCCATGGGCCGTAGGTGCCACCCTAAAAAAAAAAAGAAAGAAAAGGAAAGAAAAAAAGAAAAGAAAGAACTAATTGATTTATGTTGATATTGATTTTTTTGGTCTTTCAGTTCCTGCCTGTGTCTTAGAAACTGAAAATAATTAGATTATTTTCATTTTTTAAAGCCCAACCTCAGCTGTATATTTGGAAACAAGCGAGGGAGAAAAGAAAAGAAATTTAAATTAACAAGGGTGTAATTTTTGTCTAAATAGATTGTAAATGTTGATATGCCAAATGAGACATTCGAATAGTGTCTGGCTCATGGAGGCTTAATACTTAATAAATACTTGTTGGCTTAATACTTTAAAAATATTTGCTGAATGAATGAAAAATAAATACTTGTATGAGCAAATCAAATCATTTGTTAATTTTTATGAAACATTATGTTAGATGGAGCTTGCAGGAGCCAGGAGTACTGGTTCAGTCCTGACACTTTACAGGGGAGGACCTGACCTCAAGAAAGGTCAAGTTGACTAAGGAACTCTGGAAATTTTCTTACTTTCCTGCAAGTTGTCATTCCAAATCTCTTCCCATAAACTGACTTTTAATGTGTACACAATCAGCTTACTGACCTACTAGGTTTTCCCCCTTCGGTTTGCCCTAATAATTTAGCACTCTTGCATTCATACAGCATGTATTTATTGTATGCTACTCTGCAAGGCACTGTTCTAAGCAGTAAACAAAACCGTTCAAAATCCTGCCTTTGGGGAGCAATATTCTAGTGAGAGGACAGACAATAAAAAAGTAAATAAATAAATATACATTATCTTAGATAGTACTACATTCTCAAATAAAGCAGTATAAAAATGATGAAATTCACCCCTACGTGTATACTCAAAAAGAAATGATAAGGAGTTCCTGCTGTGGCTCAGTGGAAACGAATCCGACTAGGAACCATGAGGTTGCAGGTTCGATCCCTGGCCTTGCTCAGTGGGTTAAGGACCCGGTGTTGCTGTGAGCTGTGGTGTAAGTTGCAGATGTGGCTCAGATCCTTCGTTGCTGTGGCTATGGCGTAGGCCAGCAGCTGTAGCTCTGATTAGACCTCTAGCCTGGGAAACTCCATAGGCCACAAATGCGGCCCTAAAAATAAAGCAAAAAAAAAAAAAAAAAAAAAGAAATGATAACACACGTCCACACAAGAACATACACAAATATTCTTTACAGTATTACTCACAATATCCAAGAAGTAGAAATAATACAGCTATCCATCAGCTGATGAGAACAATAAAAATGTGGTATATCCATAAAATGGAATATTATCTGGCAAAAAAAGGAATGACGTGCTGATACATAGTATAATGTGGATGAAACTTGAAAACATTACATTGCAAAGCCAGTCACAAAGGACTACATATTGTATAATTCCATTTATATGACAAGTCTAGAATAAGCAAATACATAGGGACGGAAAGTAGATTAGTGGCTGCTAGGACTGAGGATTTGGGATGATTGGGAAGTGATGGCTAAAGAGTGCAAAATTTCTTTTGGGAACAAGGAAAATATTCTAGAATTGATGGTAGCGATGATTGCCCAATTCTGTGAATATAATAAAGTCATTGAATTGTGCACTTTACATGAGTGAATTGTATGGGAGGTAAATTGTAGCTCAATAAATCTTTTTTTGTTTTTAAATAATGGAAAGTATGGAGATGAGAGTGGGCTGCTGCTGTTTTAGGGAAGGTAGTCAAGGAAGTCTCGATAGTGTGACATTTGAGCAGAGACCTCAAGGAAGAAGGTGAGCGAGCCTGTGGGTATCTGGGGGAAGAACATTTTTGGCAGAGAGGACAGCAAGTGCAAAGGCCCTGTGGTGAATACAAGATTGAGACGTTAGACGAATGCCAGAAGATCATGTGACTGGTGGAGAGAGCAAAGGTGAGGTGGTAGAAGAGGAAGTTAGAAGGTTAATGGAATGGGGTGGGGATGTTGTTTGTGACACTTGTCAGCCTCTGAAGAATCTTGGCTGTTCTCAGTGGGCAGCCACAGGAGGCATGACATGATTTTTAGACAAATCACCTCTTATTATAGATCCGAAAATTAACTGCATTCATAACAGCATTTGAAGGAACTTCTGGCTTCACTTCTGGGCTTAAATTTTAGAACAAAAGTGGAACAATGAGTGGGGGTAGGGGGGCTCTTACCCAGGCCTGAGAGCATTGCTTAGTCTGCACTGTCAGAACTAGAGGTTAGGAAGGAGTGTGGAGTCTGAGGCTTGATCTCACATAATTCCATCTGGTTTTATAAAAACTTTCCTTATGAGAAGAGACACCATCAGACTAATCAGAGATTGCTTTTAAGAGTAAGAATGCCAGGCCATAAAAGGATGATCTGATATAATTGGAAGGTTATATCTGATATGACTGAAGGCCAGTGGTAGGAGTAGTGGAAGCCGACTTCTGAGTCCCTGTCTAAATCAAAGGATAGATGGCAGGAAGATAAGTTATTGAGCTCACAGACTTTAGAATCCATTTATCTGTCCTTAACTTCTGCTCTCTCTGCCTGTGCTTTTTACCAAGAGACACTGCAGAATCAATGGAGGCGAGAAGGGACAGTGGGAGGAAGGAAGTGATGAAATTTATTTTCTGTAATGATGAAATAATTCCTTATTATTTTCTGGAACTAGTTATTTATTTATTTGCTTCCTCTACCTTCTAAACCAAACTATTACGAAATATATGCGCATTCTAAAGCATCTTCTTTCTGTGGGTGAATTTTAAGGAATAATTTTTTTTCCCTCCTTTTCTTCTGCTTAGCTAACTTCACTCTTGACAACCTGCAACTTACATTTACTCAAATAAAAGAAATAATGGAGCTGTGTACAAGACCTTTTGGCAGAATAGCTAGTGGTCTGAGTGGTAGAGAATTATGTTGTAGGAAGTGAGAGATGCTCTCTTGATTCAGTCGTTCTCAGTATCACAGATGACATTCAACAAGAAATCAGGAAATGTGAGTTGAATGGATGAATGCCAGGTTTGTACTTTTTCTTGGCTCCTAAAAATGAGCTATTTGAAATGCAACCAAAAAAAATCATGCATTCTAGATAAAGATCTGGATCATTAAGGCAAACCTCCCTCTTGTAGGGAGATTTCTAACCTGAGGGTGCTCATTGTTCTTAAGGGGATTGAAATAAGTTTGGGAGAAGAAGATGCCATGGCTGGTTTTATCAGGGGATGTCAGGGGTTGTATCCATGGTGTCAGAGACCAAACTGAATAGACTAGATGTGCTGGAGCTCATGGAACCAGAGTTAGGAGGTGTGGCCTTGGTCCAGTTAGAATATAAATCAAGTTTGTGGACTAAGGTTATTGGGATCCTGGGGAGTGGTCTGAATAAAGAGCCAGCTTTTGGAGTTCCCATCATGGCTAGCAGTAAACGAACCCAACTAGTATCCAGGAGGATGAAATTTTGATCCCTGGCCTCACTCAGTGAGTTAAGGATCCAGTGTTCCTGTAGGTTGCAGATGTGGCTCAGATCCCGCATTACTGTGGCTGTGGCGTAGTCCAACAGCTATAGCTCCAATTCGACCCCTAGCCTGGGAACCCCCATATACCACAGGTGTGGCCCTAAAAAGACAAAAAAAATTAAGGTAAATTATTTCTAGACACTCCAGTTGAAAGTTCTGACTTCAGTAATTTAAATGATTTCCTGGAGTTCCCACCATGGCACAGTGGGTTAAGAATAACCCACTGATTCCAAATCTACACAAAAGTGCCCTGAAAGATTCCTTTGGTCAAGAAGAAAAGTGATGAATCAGAAAGGGGGAAAGGCTGTCCTATTTAGGTATCATATATAATAGACAGAAATTGATTTTTGATAAGGAAGCAAGCAGCTGCAAGTACTGAAGTTCAGCTTTCATGAGAAATGGTTGCTCTATTTTAGGGTTCTTGCCAAAGCTGGAACAGGTGCTGATTTTGTTTTTCTCTCCCTTTCTTTCTTTCTTTCTTTCTTTCTTTCTTTCTTTCTTTCTTTCTTTCTTTCTTTCTTTCTTTTTTCTTTCCTTCTTTCATTCTTTCCTTCTTTCATCGCTCATAACTCACAGAGGTTTAACTGATTAGAAGAAGGCCGCACTCAATGGACTTAGGCCCACGTGGGCTGTTGTTCAGGCAGCACATGCTCCAACCAGCTTGATGCTGGTTGATACAATTCCCAAAGCCCTTGTGGAATAGTTGGCTAGGCGAGATCCCACCCATATTAAAATTAGAATCACACCTGCCATGTCCAGCATGTGTTAAGTTTCTGAAAATACTAGAGAAGGAAGATGGCAGAAATATTCATACCACTGAGTTCTTAAAGAGCCATGGTACTAGGACATTGCTGACGGGGATAAAAGGGGAGAGAGTGGGAATATGCAATGGCTTTTGTTGCAAAAGTCTTCTAATTAATGCAAGACTATAGGAATTCCTTGAGGCAGATTGTGGCAAAACATTTATTTATACCTCTTTATTTTAGAGTTTCCAAGCATAAGTTTAGTTTTGCCCAACTTCTTAGTGTCTTCTTTTTAAAATATTTAAACAGGAGTTCCCATCATGGCTCAGTGGTTAACGAATCCGACCAGGAACCATGAGGTTACGGGTTCGACCCCTGGCCTTGCTCAGTGGGTTAAGGATCTGGCGTTGCCGTGAGCTGTAGTGTAGGTCGCAGACGCCGCTCGGATCTCGCGTTGCTGTGACTCTGGCGTAGGCCGGCAGCTGCAGCTCTGATTGGACCCCTAGCCTGGGAACCTCCATGGGCCGTAGGTGCCACCCTAAAAAAAAAAAAAAAAAGACATAAAATATTTAAACATTTATGCTTAAGATTTTGCTGAGAATAGGATATAAGGCAGAAGGGTTCAAAAAGGAAGGTGAAGGTGCCAAATGGGTTTTCAGAGGTAACTGCGCGGAATTCGCAGTCCATCTATACTTGTCACAAGCTCGAATGCCATGGACTCCACAGTCACGTAAATGAGACTTGGCCTGGGTATAGGACAGCTGGGCATGGACAGGGCTGCCTTACACTGTCTGGGAGCTGCAGAGGACGTGCTCTCTGTGAGGTCACTCAGCTCCAGCCAGTTGTCCCCATGTAAGAACGTGGGCTCAGTGTTGCCAGATCTCCTGAGTTTTTAAGACAAGCCAGAAATCTGGGTGCTATATAAGCTTTCTCAATTTTTTAAATGCTGGCGAGATCAACGAAAGCACATCTACCAGCTTATGTAGCCCACCAGCTGCTGATTTGTGACACTGCCCTAGATAGCTCGCTACCTCTTTCTCACCTGCTGTTTGCCAGGCACCCCTGTCGGCCAGTGTGAACCACTAGTTCCAATGTGGCCTGGCTTGCCCCATCCTGCCAGCTACGCCATGTCTTTTTGGGCCTGGAAAATGTCCCTGTCCTCCCACTTTCTCTGACAACCTTTCTGGGCTTCCTCAGCCCATTTTTCATTTAACTCATATTTACTGATGCTTATTATGTGCCTGGCACTCTTTCAGGCATGGAGACATACCAGTGAATAGGACAGGCAAAAAGCCCTACCCATCCTCATCTCCCTTGATCGTTCTTTACCCTTGAATCCACAGAACTTGCCGGAAACTTGAACTTTCATCACACCTCTGGCACCAAGGGGTTAAGACCAGATGCCTGTCAAATTCTCCAACATGTAAACTCTCTCTGTGACTAAAGCAGGAGCTTCTTGACAGCAGACACCGTGTTTTCTACTTCTTGAACCAAGTGTCTAAAAATGTCCACTGTGGTGTTGATGAAACTGATTTCATGGAGTAAGTCACTGTTCTTATCACTTAACTTCTTATCACTGTTCTTCAACAAGATTTATGGGATTTTCTTTATTTTGAATTTCATACTAGGATATTTTATTTTGAAGTGTCCATTAACCTCAGAGAATAAATAGCTAGGACTTTGGAGAGTCACTATGGCGACTTTGTGGTGTCTGTCAATTCCAGGCCACAAGGCTCAAAGAGAACCTAATCAAAGGGAATAAGAGCCGAAGGGAGAACCTGGCTACACGTGTCCTCTCAGGGGTGATTTTCCAAGACTCTGCATGACTTTGTCTTTGTGCTTTGAAAGAGTTAGGGCTTCTCATTCCACAAAGCATGTAGGTCACTCTTAAGAACACACGTCTCAAATCTGCCCATCAGCTGTTTTCATTGTCTCTGACCACTTAAGTTAGTACAATGAGATTTGGTAGTGCAAGTATATAGAATAGTTGGACAAAAATATCTTTATTTTTGCTGAACTAGGGACCTATGTGGGTATACCTTGTAGAGAGCCAGCTTAAGGGAGAGAGTAAAGCTAACATAGGGGAAAATAAGGGAGAGACCTAGAGAGAGACAGACAGACAGAGAGAGAAGATCTGGATGACACTGATTGAACCCCTGGATCCAGCTATACTTGAAATGACTATACTTTAGAGTAAAATTTTTTGACTTCCTTTTTCACTTGGGCAATTTGAACTGGATATCTTACCACTTAGAATTCAGGGATTCCTGATTGGACTTTGTCATTTTATTTCAGCATTTAATAAACATTTATTGAAGCATCTACTATGTTCCAGACATTGTTTTGCTAGTAAGTACTGGAGATACAAAGTTGAAATGAGATAATTTCTTTTCTTTATAAATTCAAATTATGAAAACTTCACCTTTTTTTTAGCAACTCGGTATATTTGCTCCCCCTCCCTCACACACACATGCATACATACATTCTTTTTTTCAAACTAAACATTTGAGAGTAAGTTGAAGAGATCCAGGCCCTTTGCCACTAAAATGTGTTATCTCCTGAGAATTAGGGTAGGTCTCTTATCATTCAAATTTAGAAAATTTAATATTGACTTAATATTTTTATCTAATGTATAGTCTATATTCAAATGTCACTTATTACCCCAATGTTGACTATAACAACACTTTTCTTCACCTCTCCAGGATTTAACCAGGACCATTCATTTAGTTGCCATTTCTCTTTAGACTTCTTTAATCTGCAATGATCTATTAACCTCTTACCATTTTTTATAACATTAACATTTAAATTGTGTGTGTGTGTGTGTGTGTGTGTGTGTGTGTGTTTTCTTTTTAGGGCCACACTCATGGCATATGGAAGATCCCAGGCTAGGGGTCAAATTGGAGCTGTAGCTGTGGCCTATACCACAGCCACAGCAACACAGGATCCGAGCAATGTCTCTGACCTACACCACAGCTCATGGAAACGCCAGATCCTTAACCCACTGAGTAAGGCCAGGGATCGAACCTGCGTCCTCATGGATGCTTGTCAGATTCATTTCCACTGAGCCACGACGGGAACGCCACATTAACATTTTTTAAGTGTGCTTGCCTGTTGTTTTACAGAATGTCCCTCATTTTAGGTGTGTCCGAATGTCTTCTTATGACTTTGTTATGATTATGCATTCTTGGCAGAAATTATGACAGGAATGGTGTATTTCTTTCAGTGCATCACAGCAGGAATCATCTGATGTGGTTCATTTCATCTTGGGTGATATTAATTTTGATCACTTCTCTGCCATATTTTGATAAAGATACCATTTTTTCCTTTGTAATTAATAAATAATCCTCAAGAAGATACTTTGAGGGGAGTTCCTGTCGTGGTGCAATAGAAACGAATCCAACTAGGAACCATGAGGTTGCAGGTTCAATCCCTGGCCTCACTCAGTGGGTTGAGGATCTGGCATTGCCATGAGCTGTGGTCTAGGTTGCAGATGTGGCTTGGATCTGGCATGGCTGTGGCTGTAGTATAGGCTGGTGGCTACAGCTCCAATTAGACCCCTAGCCTGGGAACCTGCATATACCACAGATGTGGCCCTAAAAAAACAAAAAGACCCCCCCAAAAAAAGGGAAGATACTTTGAGCTTATATATGTATTCTGGCCCCCAACAAATTTTTCCCCAGAAATTTTAGCAACTATTGATGATACTTAATAAGACAGTGGTTGAAAAGTAGTGATTTTTTAAATTCTGTTGCTTGCTCACATATTTTTCTATAAATAAGAATTTTCTCAGAGTTCCTGCTGTGGTGCAACGTGGTAAGAACCCAAATGCAGCAGCCCAGGTCCCTGCAGGGGCATGAGTTCAATCCCTGCCCAGTATAGTGGGCTAAATGATCCAGTGTCGCTGCAGCTGCAGCTCAGATTCAGTCCGTGGCCCAGGAACTTCCATGTGCCATAAAATAAATAAATACATTTAAAAAAATTTTTTTAAAGAACTTTCTTTCTTGCCCTATTCCTTTGTCTCTCTGTTTTTAGTATAAGTGTATACTCATGTCATCGTTTCATTTTTGAAAGAAGTTCAAATTTAAGGAAATGGTGTTGATGTAATTTTTGAATGTGTAAAAAAGTTAACATGGTTCCAAAAGTCAAAACTATACAAAAAAGTTTACTCAGAGAAGCATCAGTACCTCCTCCTGACCCCTTCTTTCCCACTGTCCCTCTGTAAGGGACATTATCATTAATTTCTGGTTTATCCTTCTTGTAATTCTATTTGGGAAAATAAATTCGTGCATTCATAGTTTTATTTACCTTGGTCTCACTCATGTATTATTAAATTTCACCTTGCTTTTTTTAACTTTATATATCAGAATCACACCTTTCATCCAAAAGAATAAAATACCTAGGAGTAAACCTACCTAAAGAGACAAGAGACCTGTACTCTGAAAACTATAAGACACTGATGAAAGAAATCAAAGATGACACAAATAGATGGAAAGACATACCATGCTCTTGGATTGGAAGAATCAATATTATCAAAAATGACTATACTACCCAAGGCAATCTACAAATTCAATGCAATCCCTATCAAATTACCAAGGACATTTTTCACAGAACTCGAACAAAATATTTTAAAGTTTGTCTGGAAGCACAAAAGACCCAGAATAGCCAAAGACATCCTGAAAAAGAAAAATGGAGCTGGAGGAATCAGGCTCCCGGACTTCAGACTATTCTACAAAGCAACAATCATCAAAACTGTATGGTACTTGCACAAAGACAGAAATATAGATCAGTGGAACAGGATAGAAAGCCCAGAATTAAACCCACGCACCTACAGCCAACTCATCTATGACAAAGGAGGCAAGAATATACAATGGAGAAAGGACAGCTTCTTCAATAAGTGGTGCTGGGAAAACTGGACAGCCACATGGAAAAGAATGCAATTAGAACACTCCCTAACACCATACACAAAAAGAAACTCAAATTGGATTAAAGACCTAGATATAAGACCAGACACTATAAAACTCTTAGAGGAAAACATATGCCAAACACTCTCTGACATAAACGACAGCAACATCTTCTCAGATCCACCTCTTAGAGTAATGATGGTGAAAACAAAAATAAACAAATGGGATCTAATCAAACTTCAAAGTTTCTGCACAGCAAAGGAAACCCTAAACAAAATGAAAAGACAACCCACAGAATGGGAGAAAAATCTTTGCCAATGAAGCAACTGACAAGGGATTAATTTCCAAAATTTATAAACACCTTCTGCAGCTCCATACCAAAAAAACAAACAACCCCATCCAAAAATGGGCAGAAGTTCTAAACAGACAGTTCTCCAAAGAAGACATACAGATGGCCAAAAAACACATGAACAGATGCTCAACATCACTCATCATTAGAGAAATGCAAATCAAAACCACGATGAGGTACCACCTCACACCAGCCAGAATGGCCATCATCCAAAAGTCTACAAACAATAAGTGCAGAGAGGGTGTGGAGAAGAAGGAACCCTAGTACACTGTGGGTGGGATTGTAAATTGGTGCCACCACTGTGGAAAACAGTATGGAGAGTCCTCAGAAAACTAAACATAGAACTACCATTTGATCCAGCAATCCCACTCCTGGGCATCTATCCAGAGAAAACCATGACTTGCAAAGACACATGTACTCTGATGTTCATTGCAGCACTATTTGCAATAGCCAAGACCTGGAAACAACCTAAATGTCCACCAACAGAGGAGTGGATCAGGAAGATGTGGTACATATAAACAATGGGATATTACTCAGCCATTAAAAGGAATGAGATACCGGCACTTTTAGCAATATGGATGGGCCTAGAAATTATCATGCTAAGTGAAGTCAGCCGTACAATGAGACACCAACATCAAATGCTTTCACTGACGTGGAATTGGAAAAAAGGACAGACGGAACTTCTTTGCAGAACAGATGCTGACTCACAGACATTGAAAAACTTATGGTCTCTGCAGGAGACAGTTTGAGGGTTGGGGGGATGTGCTTGGGATGGAAATCCTGTGAAATTGGATTGTGATGATCATTATACAACTACAGATGTGATAAATTCTTTTTTCAAAAAAAATTTAATCAGTAAAAAAATTATTAGATTAAAAAAAAGGATCACACCTTTCAGTACTAAAAAACTTGTCCTTATTTTTTAGTAATAGTTTTATTCACATACCATACAATTCACTCATTTGAAGTGTACAATTCATTGATTTTTAGTTTATTCGCAAAGTTTTGTGGCCATCACCATAGTCAATGTTAGAACATTTCATCACCCCAAAAAGAACCCTGTACCCTACCATGCCCCCCAATTCCACCAACATTAAGAATCTACCAGTCTGGCGTTCCCGTTGTGGCTCAGTGTTTAACAAACCCAACTAGCATCCACGAGGACTCGGGTTCCACCCCTGACCTTGCTCAGTGGGTTAAGGATCTGGCGTTGCTGTGAGCTGAGGTGTAGGTCACGACATGGCTCAGATCCCACGTTGCTCTGGCTGTGTTGTAGGCCAGCGGCTACAGCTCCAATTCAACCCCTAGCCTGGGAACCTCCACATGCCACCAGTGAGGCCCTAAAAGACAAGAAAAGACGAAAAAAGAAAAAAGAAACCACCAGTCTGTTTTGTCTCATTAGTGTTGCTTATTCCTTCATGTAAGTGGCATTGCACAATGTATAGTCCTTTGAGACTCTTTCACTTATAACAGTGTTTTCAAGATTGATCTATGTTGTATCATGTATCAGTACTTTGTTTCTTTTTATTGCCAGATAATATTCCTTTGTGTAGAAATACCACATTTTATGGCTCCATTCTTCAGTTTGTAAACCTGAGTTGTTTCTACTTTTTTGGTTGTTATGAATAGTGCTGCTGTGAACATCCATGTGCAAGTTTTTGTATGGACAGTGTTTTCAGTTCTCTTGAGTATATACTTAGGTGCAGAACTGCTAAATTATATGGTAACTCGATATTTAATTGTTGAGGAACTACTAGACTATTTTCCACAGTGGCTGCACCATTTTACTATCCCACAAGTAATATATGAGGGTCCCAATTTCTCCATGTTCTGGTCAATACTTGCTATCATCTGACTTTTTGACTATCCTAATGGGTGTAAAGTGATATCTTATTGTAGCCTTGCTTTTTCACATCCCTGATGCTTGATGGCTCCTTATTCACTTTGACTACAGCATAGTATTTCTCTGTATGATGCACCATAATGAGCAAAGCAATTTCTTAAAGTCTTTTGCCTTCTGGGGAGCTCATTGACCAGTAGGAGAGACAATTAAACTAATAATCAGAACACATTTCTTATACAATGATTTAAGTAAGGACAGGGCACTGCAGAAGTAGAAAAGAAGGAGACACTCGTTCTGAGAAGTGAAAGGCTTAAAAGAGGGATGAGTCTGAAAGGGGAACTTGGAAGTGGAGAGAAAGGCCTTTGAGAAGGTAGAGAAGCTTCCAAGAGCTTGTGTGCTTAAGGAGATAGACCTTTCCTCCTCTAGTGTCACTATTCTTACGATATCATGTGTAAGCTACTGAGGAAAGTGAATCTTTTTTTTCCTTGTACAGCTAATTATTATTTTACCTAACAGTACAGGAGGTCAGCGAAGGACAGGCAGGAACTTAGAATTTTCTGTGGTCATGTTGGCATGTCAATAAATAAAGCCATAATGAAACAAAATATTGAATGCCATGATATGCTTAAATTGCAATTAAATACTTTGAAATCCATGCCAAGTTGTTTCCCTTGTGGGTATAAATATTTAATGATAATCTGTATTTATTTCAGTGACCAAAATGAAAAAAACTTTGATTGCTTTCATTTCCTTAATCAGCTCCCAAATTCCTGCTAGGTAAGCCACAAGTTGGCTGCCCTATCAATGAGAGGAAGAGTGGAGTCCTGATTTATTCTCTGTTTGCAGGTGGCTGACTTGGCCAGCAGAACCCTGTGTCTTACCAGGTAGTCTCTCTACTATCTTTCTTCTCAAAGAACCTGTCTGGGAGCCAGGTCTGGACCAAAATTCAGGGCCAGGTTCATTCATCTGTCACCATCCCAGGTGCATGGTTTTGATGGGAAGAGATTTGGTTCCTAGCCTAGTTTCCAAGCCTTGCTTCTTAGATCAGCTATGGTTATTTGTCTAGCTTATGCTGGTCCTCTGCTTGGCTCTATCCAGGGACTCTAGGAATGGCTGAAGTATGGGATAAACAGAAAAGCCAACTATATTCCTGGCCCTGATGATTCTTTTGACCACGATCTGCTCATTTATTCCAGAATTCCATTTTCAGAATGTCTGCTAATTTCTGCTATTGACACTGGCCTTAACCAGAAGGACAAGGACTCCTCTTGTTCCCTTTGATTTAGTGTATTCTGACTCCAGACTTTGAAAACACTGAATGAGATTGTTCCATTCAAACCCAGCTTTGATGGAGATGACCCCAAAGGCAGAAACCAATAGTTAAAATGGAGCAAAGGACCAGGACTGGAGATGTTTAGGGAGAGGAAACGTAACACTTCATTTCTCTATACTATGCAATTTTTTTCTTTATCAGGTATACATATTATTTCATGAAAAAGAAGACAAATAAATTCACTGTGAATTCCTGCTTGGAAACAGAGCTCTTCCTTCAATCAGGTTAACATCAAAGGCCAAAGAGCAGGAGTCTTTCCTCTGATGATTAATACTTCTTATACTTAACTTTAAGACCGTCGTTCCCTTTGCCATGCAAATTTCAGAAAAGAATAAAAATAGATTTTTGATAGAGGGCATATCCCTGTTAGAAATGGATGCTCACTGTGAGGTCACACAGTGAAGTGGCTAAGAGCACCGCATGCAGGAATCAGGCAGGTAGAACAAGGAGATTCTGACAAGGTGCTTGTGGCTCAGGAAAGCATCTGAGAACATCCTTCATCCTTCTCCTATGTTTAAAATATAATAATCCTTAATAGTCATTATGCATTAGGCGTTGTGCTAAACCCTTTACCTCCACAGACTCATAATTCTCGCAACATCTCTGTTACTTGGGGACTAATAAGCTCTTTCATAGATAAGGCAATCGAGGTTTACGAAGGTGATTTTACCTGCTCAAAGTCATCTAGCTAATGATGAAGCTAGGATTCAAACTCTGGTTGATCTGATTCCAGAGTTGAAACCATCAACCACCATGCTATACTGCTCTTTGTTTGGTATAACACACTTTTTAGATGTATATTATAACATTATGAGATGTTCAACCAAAGCATTTTGAAAACATTTAGATGCTTAGTGCCTGTGTCCATCAAGCATTTACTAAAAGTTTCAAAACCATCCCCTTTTGTTTCATAAGTTGAATAAAAAATACTGCATGTAAAATTTCACCTGTGAAATTTTATTTACATTGTAAGGCTAGTACAATGGTGTTTCTGCCAAGCCCAATTGAACATGGTTAGTACAATTTGAAGCTATTAAGGTGTTTTGTTTTTAATAGGATTTGTTAAGTAATTAAATATCTATATGTCTGTCTATCATTTGGCTTCTAATTCTTAGGTTACTTATTTCACCTTGACCAAAATATAATAATATTTATAAAATTAAAAAATAAACCATAAATATATGCAACATAAAAACTCTGTTATAAGTATGGAGAGTTAGACAGGCAGGATGCCAGAATTATATGAGCCAAGCCTTTATAGAGTACAATATAATCATGGTAAGGCAGCTGGTAAGGCAACTCTTATTTTTGCAATTTATAGCTATGATGTGATGAGCACCTGGGCAAAGCAGGTGTACCCTAACCTTGATGGACATCTAAGGGAGGGCAGCTCCCTGGGATGTGGGAGCATGCTTAGAATTTCACATGAGTGGTCCTGAATGGTTCCTGAAAAAAAAATTTTAAACAGTGCAGAGCTCCCGCCTCCATAATTAGTTTATAAGAAATTTAGATAATTGTTCCAAGATGGAAGAAGTCTTGTTCCACATTGTTCATAAAACCTATTTAACCTGGTATTTCAAATTAACATATAAGTAGTCTTTAATAGATGTGTAAGTTTTTTATTTATTTTTAAAAAATTTTTAGGGCCGCACCCAAAGCATATGGAATTTCCCAGGCTAGGGGTTGAATCAGAGCTGCAGCTGCTGGCCCACACCACATCCATAGCAACGGCAGACCTGAGCTGTGTCCATGACCTACACTGCAACAACGCCAGGTCTTTAACCCACTGAACTGGGCCAGAGATCAAACCCATGTCCTCACGGATACTAATCCAGTTCATTACCACTGAGCCACAATGGGAACTCCTATAAGTTGTTTTTACTACAGTTTTCGAATGAGTGAGGTACAGTCTTTATACTTTGACATGGAAAATGCCCACAATAAACTGTACTGAAGTTGGAGGACAGGTGTTTAACATGATGTCATTTTTCTGGAGTTCCTGTCGTGGCGCAGTGGTTAATGAATCCAACTAGGAACCACAAGGTTGTGGGTTCGATCCTTGGCCTTGCTCAGTGGGTTAAGGATCTGGCATTGCCATGAGCTGTGGTGTAGGTCGCAGATGTGGCTCAGATCTGGTGTTGCTGTGGTGTGGCGTAGGCCGGCAGCTGTAGCTCCAATTAGACCCCTAGCCTGTGAACCCCCATATGCTGAAGGAGTGGCCCCAGAAAAGGTAAAAAGACAAAAAAAAATGCCATTTTTCTAAAAATCAATCAAATTTATGTGTGTGTATATATATGTGTGTGTATATATATATATATATGTATATATATATATATATATATATATATATAAAGAATTCACTGTACTACTTAGCATCTAGGGAGGAAAATTGGGGCACTGAGCCTTCCATTTATATTTTACACATTTATGTGTTGTTGAATCTTTAAAGTGTCACTTTTGAAAGCAGAAAAATATGTATACATCTTTTTAAAAAATAAAAATATTTAAAAATATGTAGTTCCTGTTGTGGCTCAGCGGAAACAAACCCGACTAGTATCCATGAAATGTGGGTTTGATCCCTGGCCTCACTCAGTGGGTTAAGGATCCAACATTGCCTTGAGCTGTGGTGTAGGTCACAGATGTGGCTCTGATCCTACGTTTCTGTGGCTGTGCCACAGGTCGGCAGCTGCAGCTCTGATTTGACCCCTAAGCCTGGAACTTCCATATGACACATGTGCGGCCCTAAAATGCAACACACACACACACACACACACACACACACACACACACACACACACACACACACAGCGCGTGCACAACATACTCAAGGACATTTGAAAGCCGCATGAAGTCTTGACCATCCAGATCTAAACCACAAGGGGGTGCCATTGGACTTCCAGACTCCTGTTTCCTCCTCTGTAACATGAAGGTAATAGCCACAGAGAGGTGGTGAAGACGTAGCCTTGAAGCATTACTTGTTGTGCCCTGAGAGCTTGCCTTTAATTTTCCTAAATCTGAATAGGCGTTGAGGGAAGATGAAATCAAAGAATCCTTATTCTATTTGACTGTATTTATTAAAACCAGAACAAGAGTTTAATACTTAATTTCCTCCCTTGTCTTAAGTCTCTTCTCACACTCATAATCAGAGTGCTGGAGGGGAAGGAAGATTGGAAATTGGCTTTCTTGGGTCAGTCTCTCCTTAAAGAATCTAATGAAAGTTAAGCACCTTAATCCCAGAAAGCTGCATGGAACTTTCAGTACTCTTCCTGGAGATATTGAGGCCCAGATTATGGACCCTTCATTGATTTAATTTTATGCAAGAGAAAGACATGGTCCAGGGACATCAAGGCCACCAAGCCTGTGGGGAGGGCTCAACCCTGTTTCCTTGTTGATGTTTTCCATATATTTGCAACCAGCAGGAAGCCAGGTACCCAAGGCCTGTGGTAACAGTGGTTGGTGCCTGTCGGGGAAGGGGACATTCTCTTCTTTGAGCTTCTGCATTGCAACTGCATTTCCACTTCATGTATGCATTGAAAAACAGCTGTGTTCTTTTAAAATCAGTAGCTTATTAACATTAAGAGTGAGAAAAGCTACTGTTCTCTGATGGGTCTTGTGGGTCCACAACCATGACCTCATTTAATCCTTACAATGTCTTAGTAGACACAATGGGACCGACCTAGATCCCCTTTGCTGTTGCCCCCAGAGCCCAGCTGCTGTGAACTTGGCTATTAACAGCTCAGTGATTCCACTCCACCCCACCGACCCAGAATGTCTTCTGGGATTCCAACCATCTACAGTGCTGTGGTGTGGTCTGTGCTCCAGTGCACCCCTGGATCATGCCAAGATTAGACCTCACCTGGAACCGTATCCTGGCTTGCTTCTCTCCCCGTCCGTCATCTTTTTCCTCTCAGACCCTCACAGGCTTTTCCTGAAGAGTGTTCTCCTAATAAGTTACACCCCCTCAATCCCTTTCTTAGACTCTACTTGTAGGGAGTCTGACCTAATACAACTCCTAAGTGTCACCTCATTATTGTTGTTTCCAGAGAGTGGTGACTTATGATGATACCCGGTAAAATTCCCTTTATAGAATTACATTTGGGGCCTCAGAGATCATCTGTCTAATCATTTTACAGAAAGGACATATATGTATATATACACTTATATGTATGTGTGTATGTATACTTTATGTATTTTTATTTATATATATATATATATATATTCCCTTGCTTTTCCATTTAGTATTACATCACAATTATTTTCCCTTATTTCTAGCTTTATAAACATAATTGTGAAAAGATGTATAAGATTATAACTTATGAATGTAGCTTGTTTTGGGTGGGGGGTAAAGGAGAAAGAAATACTTTATTGCTTGCCAGGCAGAGGGGGCCACAGCAGGCTAATGCCTTAAAGATTGTGCCCTGAATGTAACTTTAAAAAAAAAAAACAAAACTAATATACTCAAATAAGGAAATAGTTATTTACATTTTTATCCCTATAAATTATAAAGAGAAATATCTCCATATAAAGGGTTTTTTTCTGTGTTCAGATTATTTTCTTAGGAAAGACTTCTAAAAATGAAGTCGCTGGGCCACAGGGTATCATACATATTGTAGATTTATTTTCAAAAAAGATTTTACCAGTTTATATTTCCAACCATCGTGCCATCTAGCAATTTGAACCCTATTATCCATCTTGAGTATTGTCATTTAAAAAACAGCATGAAACCAAAGCTTTAACTTAAATTGAAAAAAACTCATTGCTCTGTTAATGTACTTTATTTATAGTCAGGCTGAAATTTTTTGTATATTTATTAGCCATTCATGTTTCCTATTTTGGGAGGTTTTTTCCCCTTGTTTAATGACTTTATATAGTTTTTGAAGGTCACTCTGGAAAAATATATTGATTTCAGACTTGGTTATTAAGCCATTGATTTGGAGATATTTATCCTGTAATTTTTCCAGAGCAACTTTTTCTACCTGCTCTGAGGCAAAGTGGGTGGGAGAAGATTTGAGCCTGAAGAAATTCCACAGTAATTAACACTCAACCAGATTTACCTCCCTTGCCAGAAGCAAGATGGGATATCTCAAAGAGAGGATTTCTAAACAAAAAGTGCAATGAGATAATTTAACAAAATATTTTAAGTGGAATACAGGCAGAAATGAAAACATCCTGGTGGAGCCAGAAAATGTCTACAAATGTATGAAGAAGCACAAAGCAAGCAGATGACATTGTACAAAATGCAAGGTTTAGGGCACTGAACTCATGTACCTTGAAAATACAAACACACATGTCCCTAAATGTTAAGTTTGTCTGATGATGTGGTTTTGAAAATGTTTCTTACTTGGTTATTTTTTTATTTCAGAAGCGAGGGGACAACAAGAAATAATAAGTTGAATAGGTAATCAATACTGAAAGCAAAAGTAAGCATTTCGGCCTCCTCCTTAATGAAGTGTTATCAATTATATATTTTCATGCTAAAACATTTTAAGTGGTGACAAATTTTCACGAGACAAGAGTAAATTCTGTATTGAAATTCTTCAAGCTTGAGCTCTAGCCAGAGGTGAACTTTATTTTGGAAAATCTGAGAAAATAAACTCCATTGATTCTGAGGAGTGGGAAGGATCCTGAAATACCCCTTGCTTCTCCAGATGCATTATTTAACCCAGCACATTTCTCACAGTAGCTGCTCCAAATCCCTCCACTTTTTCCTGAGTTGTGTGGAGAAGACAGAGGCTGGGTGGCCTTCCTCATTTACTCCTCCTCTTCTCCCACTCAATTACAAGTTCTCTGAGGGCACTTGGCTTTCATGTCTTTATCTTCCCTCCTCCCCCTAGCACACGGCAGATAGGCATGGCTCAATAATTAAGATTTTTAAAATAAATGATTCAGGTAAAGTCAGCTTTTTAAAATTGACATAACTGACCAATAACATTATATTAGTTTTAGGGATACAACATAATGATTCAATATCTGTATATGTAGTGAAATAATCACCACACTATGTCTAGGTTAAATTCTGTCACTGTATATAGCTACAGTGTTTTGTTTTTTTCTTGTGATGAGAACTTTTAAGATTTACTTTCTTAGAGACTTCAAAATATAGAATATAATATTATTAACTATGGTCACCTTTCTGGACATTGTATCTCTATGACTCATTTATTTTATAACTTGTGCCTTTTGACCACATTCACCCATTTGACCTGCCCTCTACTCTCCACCTCTGGCAACTATTAATCTGCTCTCTATGAGTTCAGGGTCTGTTTTTTAAATTATTTTTTAGATTCTACATATAAGTGAGGTCATACAGTATTTGTCTTTTTCTGTCTGACTTATTTCACTTAGCACGATGCCCTCAAGGTCTGTCCATGTTGTTTAGATGGCAGATTTACTTTTTTTTTTTTTTTTTAACAGTTGAAATATATGTATAATGCACTTAGGTTTCTTCCAGTCTTGGTTATTATAAGTAAATAATATTGGAATGAACATGGGGATGCAGATAGCTTTTCAAGTTGGTGTTTTTGTTTCCTTCTATGAATACCAAGGAGTGAAATTGTTGAATTATATGGTAGCTCTGTTTTCAATTTTGCATTTTGGGGGGATGAGGGTGATGAGGTGCCACACTTGTGACATTTGGAAGTTCCCAAGCCAGGAATGTGCCAAAGCAGCGACTCCAGCTGCTGCAGTAACAATGGAGGATACTTAACTCACTGAGCCACAAGGGAACTCCTATTTTTAATTTTTTGAGGAACTTCCATACAATTTTCCATAGTGGTTTCACCAGTTTACAGTCCCACTGTAAACTGGTGCCTGAGGGTTTCCTTTTCTCCACATTCTCACCCATACTTGTTATTTCTTGTCTTTGTGATAAGAGCTGTTCTAACAGGGGTGAGACAGTATCTCCTTGTGGTCCTAATTTGCATTTCCATGATAGTTAATGATGTTGAGCACGTTTCTGTGTACCTGTTGACCATCTATATTTTTGGGAAAATGTCTATTCAGATTATCTGCCTGTATTTAAATCGTTTGTTTGCTTTTATTTTTGTCTTTTGTCTTTTGTCTTTTTTGAGGGCCACACCTAAGGCATATGGAGGTTCCCAGGCTAGAGGTCTAATCAGTGCTGTAGCTGCTGGTCTACACCACAGCCACAGCAACACCAGATCTGAGCCGAGTCTGTGACCTACGCTATAGCTCACGGCAACACCAGATCCTTAACCCACTGAGCAAGGCCAGGGATCGAACTTGCAACCTCATGGTTCCTAGTCAGATTCGTTTCCACTGCACCATGACGGGAACTCCTGTTTTTTTTTTTTTTTTTTTTTTGATAGTTTTATGAGTTCTTTATGTATTGTGGATACTAACCCCTTATCAGATGTAGATGTATCCATTCCACATGTGGCTTTTTCATTTTATTTATGATATCCTTTGCCATGTAACTTTTATAAGTTTGCCATAGTCTGACTTGCTTATTTTTGCCTTTATTACCTGTACTTCTGTTGTGAAATCCAAAAAATCATGATGTCAAGGTGCTTACCTCCTGTTTTCTTTAGGAGTTTTGTAGTTTCAGGTCTTATGTTCAAGCTGCTTTGTGGTACATTTATTGACTACATATGTGTGGGTCTATTTCGATGGGGGGGGGGGAGCAGGTAAAGTCAGCTTAAACAACATAACTCCAGATTTTATCTGGTCGGACACTGATACCTATCGCCTTGAAATAATGAACTAATAAAAAAAAGAGCACGCAGAGTGCTTCACACAGGGCTGGGTTTGAATCTTATTCTACTGCTCATTAACTGGTTGATCTTGGATAAGCTGTTTAACCACTCAATCCCCAGACCCCTATTTTTCAGATACTTCATCTCTAAAAATGAGGATAATAAAAATTCTTGCCTCACAGAGCTTTGGGGAGGATGAAGTCAGATAAGGGACTTGGTACAGAGTATGCCCCTTAGCAAGTACTTAAATGAGTATAATACCTATTGTTATATGTAATTAGTATCAAACCTCTGAATACTATCCAGTTTTTTAAAGTGTTTTCCTAATGTCTTCATGTCATGTGCAGGAGAACCTCAGCTAAAAAAAGGAAAGTGGGTGTTGAAGGTGAGCTAGTAGGACTGTTTCTTAGCTCCTTCTCCCAGACTTGAGAATTTCTGTCTGTCTCAGGTGCCAGAAAAATCTGCCCCTTCCCCTCTTCATGAGTGGAGGACAGAACAAATGCCTCTGCTTCACTTTCCCATGTGAGCACCCCATCATCCTCTGCTTCCAGCAGTACCTTGCTTATTGCTGACATGGACGGGTGTATTTAATGTCTGAAAAGTCAATTTGCTTGAATTCTCATGACCCCTCTCATGAATGGACCCTAGACAACCTGTTTTCTTCTCAACTTGTCTGCTTGCATCTTAGAGATCGTTTTTATTTTGCAAATTCTAAAGCTTTGCCTTTGACATGCCTATCAACATAACTCAGTCACAAAGATTTCAAGGCAGAGTAATTAATACACATGGGTTGTTCATTAATTCACTCAGAAAACATTTATTACATGCCTAAAAGAAGAGCACAGAGTTCCTGCTGTGGCACAGTGGGTTAAAAATCCAACCTTGTCTCTGAGGTGGCATAGATTTGATGCCCAGCCCGGCACAGTGGGTTAAGGATCTGGCGTTACTGCAGCTGTGTTGTAGGTTGCAGCTGCCGCTCCAATTCACTCCCTGGCCCAGGAATTTCCATATGCTGCGGGTGCAGCTGAAAAGGGAAAAAAAGAGAAAGGAAAAGAGAGTACATGTTTAAATGTAGAATAGCTTGTTTGCTTTCCCTCCTGATAGCCTTTAAGCACTAATAAGGTCACTTTTTTCTGGTTTTTTAAAATAATGTCTGACTGTAGTGACATCTGCTGGTAAAATTGAGCTCTAAACCAAAGGGATGGTGTGTAAATAGCCTCGAAGTCATTTTGACAATTTTTTTTCCCCTAAGGTGTAGTCCAGGCAGGCGTCCAAATGAACACTCCTTAATAATGAGAACTACTAAGCCACTTCACTAAAATCACTTTCCTGTAAATGATTTCTGAATCTTAAAAGCTTTTCTGTTTGAAAGGCTGCTGCTATCTTTGCTGAAAAATCATAGACCAAGCTGCTGTGCAGCCTTTTGAAAGTGCTGTACACAATAAAGTGCACAGAATCTTAGAAAAATATTGCATTAAAGTAATTCATATTGACTTGGAAGGCTGAGAACCATGACTAGTATAGCCTTGCCATTATCTTGCCATTATGGGGTATTCCAGGGCAAATTATTACTTAAAGCTAATCTGTGTGCCCTTGGAATTGTCTTTTTTTATTTTATGATTTTTATTTTTTCCATTATAGTTGATTTACAGTATTCTGTCAATTTCTATAGTACAGCAAAGTGACCCAGTCATACATATGTATATTCTTTTTCTCACATTGTCCTTCATCATGTGACTGGATATAGTTCCCTGTGCTATACATTGCTTATCCACTCCAAATGCAATAGTTTGCATCTATTAACTCCCGACTCCCAGTCCATCCCTCCCACTCCCTCCCCCTCCCTCTTGGCAACCACAAGTCTATTCTCCATGTCCATGAGTTTCTTTTCTGTGGAAAGGTTCATTTGTGCCATGCATTAGATTCCAGATGTGTCATTTCATATGGTATTGGTCTTTCTCTTTTTGACTTACTTCACTTAGTATAGAGTCTCCAGTTCCATCCATGTTGCTGCAAATGGCATTATTTTGTCCTTTTTTATGGATGAGTAGTATTCCATTGTGTATATATACCACATCTTCTTAATCCATTCATCTGTCGATGGACATTTAGATTGTCTCCATGTCTTGGCTATTGTGAATAGTGCTGCAATGAACATGTATGTGCATGTATCTTTTTCAGTGAAAGTTTGGTCTGGATATATGCCTAAGAGTGGGATTGCTGGGTCATATGATTGTTCTATAGTTAGTTTTCTGGGGTACCTCCATACTGTTTTCCATAGTGGTTGTACCAATTTACATTCCCACCAACAGTGTAGGAGGGTTCCCTTTTCTTCACACCCTCTCTAGCATTTGTTATTTGTGGACTTATTAATGATGGCCATTCTGACTGGTGTGAGGTAGTACTTCATTGTAGTTTTGATTTGCATTTCTCTGATAATGAATGATGTTGAACATCTTTTCATGTGCTCATTAGCCATCTGTATATCTTCTTTGGAAAAATGTCTATTCAGGTCTTTTACCCATTTTTCCATTGGGTTGTTGGTTTTTTTGCTATTGAGTTGTATAAGTTGTTTGTATATTTTAGAGATTAATCCCTTGTCGGTTGCATCATTTGAAACTATTTTCTCCCATTTTGTTGGTTGTCTTTTTCTTTTTTTTATGGTTTCCTTTGCTATGCAAAAGCTTGTAAGTTTGATTAGGTCCCATTGATTTATTTTTGCTTTTATTGCTGTTCCCTTGGGAGACGGACCTAAGAAAACATTTGTAAGGTTGATATCAGAGAATGTTTTGCCTACATTCTCTTCTACCACAATTGTCTTTTACATGATGCCAGTTCAGTGGTTAAATTCTTAAGGTACTTACCAGTAGCTCATTTTACACAACATAATTGAAATAATATGCATTTGCAGAAAAGGGGGGGAAGGGAGAATAAGACATAATGCTTTTGTAGCATTTGTAAATAATTAGGATGCTTAAAAATTGAAGTTTTTAAATAATGGGTTTCTTATTACCTTAAATTCTGGAGGGACAAATTACTATATAATTGTCTGATAAGTTATTACCAGTTTGCAAAATATTAACTACCACTCATAGTGCCACAGAGTTTTATCAGTCAGGATGCATTTGGCTGGATGTCCTCAGGGTTGCAGGAGGCTGCAGTGGCTCCAAGCAGCACCTCCTCACAAAGCAGAAAAGGTTCTTATCAGAAACCTCATTGTGAGAACCAGAAAATCTTTCCCAGCGGTATTGCCTATAAACTTCCCTTCTCATCTAACTAACTAGATTGGTTTCTTTGCCCCTTTCTTTTTTTCTTTTTACAGCCACACCTGCAGCATATAGAAGTTTCAAGGCTAGGGGTTGAATGGGAGATGCAGTTGTCAGCCACAGCCACAGCCACAGCCACAGCCATGACAGATCTGAGCTGCGTCTGTGACCTATGCTACAGCATGTGGCACTGCTGGATCCTTAACCCACTGAGCAAGTCCAGGGATTGAACCTACATTTTCATGGATACTGGTTGGGTTCTTAACCTTCTGAGCCACAACCAGAGCTCCATCTTTGCTCCTTTCTGTATCAATCCGTGGCAAGTAAATTAGACTATCATGGTAGTTAAAAGTCACTCCCACCTATCCCTTCATCAGAGGTTGGGTTGGGGTCACTTTCCCTGAGCAGTAAAACAAATTTGGGGATAGTCAAGCAAGGAATGGATATGATAAATTGAGGAGTAAATGGGGTGAGGAGGGAAATGAGATAGGTGTGGATGATTCTTCCTAGAAGTCTAGTTTTTATGGGAAGAACTAGGATAGTAGCAAAAGGGAAAGGTTGGAATTAGAAAAGGATTTACTTTTGTTTGGCTAGAAGATGGGAGAGATCTGAACATAATTATATATAGAAGAAGAGGGGCCAGTAGAAGTGAGGAATTTGAAGAATTGGAAAAACAAGTTCCTGGAGCTTATGAGAAAGGATGGAATCACTAGATAGCTACCAGACTTCAGGATTTTGAAGATCAAATTCCAAAAAAATTCATGGATCCATCAGAGAGCTGCCAACTTATTTTCTCAATTAGAAGCGTTAAAACAAATTGACAGTCCTTTCATTAAAATTATTTTCTTTGTAGCAGTTTCTCGTCTTTTAAACATTTTTTCTTGTTGACTTTAGAACTATCCATATTATTTTTTTGGCTATTGGGGAAAAATTGGTGAAATTTAAATAAAGTTAGTATATAATACATTAGCATTATGTTCATGTTAGTTTCTTGATTTTGCAAATTTTACTGTGGTTATTGAAAGAATATGCTTTTAAAGGAAATAGACACTGCAGAATTTTAGGGGTGTGATTGTTAATTTTATGTGTCAGCTTGGCTAGGCTGCGATGCCCGGTTGCTTGGCCAAAAGCCCATCTGATGTTGGTGTGAAGGTATTCTTAAAATGTGATTAACATTTAAATCAGAAGACTTTAAGTAAACCAGATTATACTCCACAATGTGGATGAGCTTCATCCAATCAGTCGAAGGCCTTAAAGAGCACAGACTTGGGTTTCCTAAAGAAGAAGAAATTCTCCTGAAGATTGCAACATGGACAATCTGCCTGATTTCTATCATGTTGCCAGAAGAATTCAGACTCAGGAATGCAACATCAGCTCTTTCCTGAATTTCAAGGCTGCTGGGCTGCCCTATAGATTTCAAATTTACCAGCTCCCACAACTTCCGGAGCCAATTCCTTAAAAATCTCTTTCTCTCTTTCCCCCACCTCCTCCATACATACCTATTTCAAGATAGGTATGTACCTCCTATTGCTTTGTTTCTCTGGAGAACCCTGAATAATGCAAGGGGTAAATGGCACCACATCTGCATCTTACTCGCAAATGTTCACTCTTGGGGAATCTGGGCAAAATGTAGTGGGGATTATTTGTACAATTCTTGCAATGTTTCTGTAATTCTGAAATTATATCAAAATAAAAAGATAAAAGAAAAACTAAGTGTATTTGAAAACCACTTTGAAACATGGCTTTTCTCTTATTCAGGAGCTTATGAACTTGGCTAAGTTTCCAAGGTAAACTGACAAAGGACTATTTAACGCATAATGTAGCTCAGATACTGGGCCCTCTGAAGGTGATTAAATAGGAAGAAGACAATGCAATTTTAATAGTGATTCAATCAGAAGGAAGAGCATTACAATTGAATAATAGATTTTAATTAATCTTTATTTTGGTGGAGAAACTATTGCGAATTGTTTAATAGTCAGTTGCCAGTGTGAAAAATTGGGGCACTAAACAGTTGAGGAAAAAATAGTAGTTAAATAAGAAACTGGTGCTCAGGTGTATGTTGGGGGAGCATTTAAGGAAGGTTAACTTTAATTTGATTTACTTAGAAGAAATTCAAGCATACTTATGCACTGAGGCTAGGCAGCTAGGCTAGAGGACATAACTGAAATTACACCAGAGAGAAGCAAATATAATACATATGAGAAAGGATGGAATCTTAAGCAGTGCTTTTTTGATTTTACATATCACTGAAGTGTTTTTAAATGATAAGACTGGAGGACTAATATGAAATTAACTTTTACATTTGCCAAGTTAAGACATAAAAATAAAGACAGACAAAGCCATCCAAACAATGGGAAATGAATAAGAAATGAAACTCTAAATACAGAAAAGGCGTAATGGAAGGATTTGATAAATTTAGCATGATGTTCTCCTTTCTTTGAGGACTATTTATATGGATTCTCACTTTTGACGTTAATCCCAGCTGAGCACGTATAAGCAGCAGCTGTGTCTGTCCTGGTGGCTGGTGTGGAGCAAGCCAGAACGGGGTGTTCTTACAGCACACCTGGGATGTTGCACGTCCCTGTCTCCTTTGACTTGCTTCCCACAGTCGATGCCAGTAATCCCTAAGCTGGCTCCATGGTCTGGTTCCTCCTTCCCCCAAGAACAACCTTACAGGTAGGACTTGTGACATCCACTTCCACCTGCTTTGTTGAAATTGCATATTTATCTGCCAAGGTTGTGATTATTTTTATATCACCAACTTTTGCCCTTTGTTAATGTTCAAACTCACTTATCTCTTTCCAGTTAGTGTAGCTTTCCTTTTTTTTTTTTTTGTTCTTTCCTTCATTATTCCTTCTCAAAGAATTTTTTTTTCTTGGCTGGGGAAGTTTATTAGCACTTTGTTTCTGCTTCTCGAATCCGCATGGTAGGTGTCTCTTTGCCTTGACAGGGAATGGCCGGTTTGGTTACACACTTTACTGTGATGTTTATATACTTTAGTTTAATTCCTTTGAGATTTTTTTACGCCCTGCCCTACTTCATGACCTTTGGGGTAAAGTCCAGAGCAATTTGCCTACTTGTGTCTGTAAATGGGAAGCATGAGATCAGTTAGAAAGTGCTTTGTGGAGTTTTTTTCGTGGGTCAGCGGTAATGAACCCAACTAATATCCATGAGGATGCAAGTTTGATCCCTGGCCTTCCTCAGTGGGTTAAGGATCTGGCAGTGCCATGAGCTGCGGTAAAGGTTGCAGATGTGGCTCAGATCTTGTATTGCTGTGGCTGTGGTGTAGGCTGACAGTTGCATCTCCAACTTGACCCCTAGCCTGGGAACCTCCATATACCACAGATGCAGCCCTAAAATGCAAAAAAAAAAAAAAAAAAAAAAAGCTTTGAGGGAAGTTCCTTGGTGATCTAGTGGTTAGGATTTGCCACTTTCTCTGTTGTGGCCCAGGTTCGATTCCTTGCCTGGGAACTGAGATCCCACATCTAGCTGCATGCTGCAGCCAAAAAGAAAGTGCTTTGGGTCAAATAGACCTTTGTGTAACCTACTCTATCTTCTGTCCTTTGCTGGTTATGTGACCTCACATAAATCTCAAACATTCTCAGTTTTATCTTTAATTCATAAAATAGGGAAAAGAACATCAATCTTGCAAGGTTATTCCAGTGAGAGAAATGTGTAAGGAGCTTTGATATGTGCTGGCATGTAGTAAGGCTCAAACAATGCTAGCTGCTACTGTTATCTTCCTCCCCCACACCCCCAAGCACTTTGTCAAATTGGGCTGTCAAACTAGGTAACCACTTGTTACATGTAGCCACTGAACACCTGAAATGTGGCTGTTCTCAACTGAGATGTGCTGTAACTATATATAGACACCAGATTTCGAAGGCTTGGGATGATAACTAGAAGGTACAATGGCTCACGAATAATTTTCTTATATTGATTACATGTTGCAATGGTAATATTTTGGATATATTAGGTTAAATAAAATATATTACTAAAATTAATTTTACCTATGTCTTTTTACATTGTTTAATAAGGCCACGAGAAAATTCAAAATTGCATATTATTTTAGCTCAGACTGCTGTAACAGAATACCGTAGATGTGGTAGCTGAAATGACAGACATTTATTTCTCACAGTTCTGGAGGCTGGGAGGGCCAAGATAAAGGTGCCAGAAGATTTGGTTCTTGGTGAGGACCTTCTTCCTGGCTTGCGGATAATGTCCTTCTTCCTGTATCCTTATGGGGTAGACAGAGAAGGCTCTGGTCTTTCCTTTTCTTATAAGGACACAAATCCCATATTAGGGACCCCATCTTCATGGCCATATCTAAACCTGTTTACCTCCCAAAGTCACCTACCTCCTAGAATCATTGCATTGAGGGTTAGGGCTTTAAACATATGAAGTTTAGGGGGACACAGACATTCAATCCATAGCACGTATGTAGCTTCTACAATATTTTTATTGGACTGTGGTCTTGTAGTGGGACTTTTCTCTGTGAAATTTAAAAAGCTGACAAACTACTCTCTGAGAACTTTCCTCAGAGATCACTACTGAGTATGATTCTTTTGTCCATAAGACATCCAGGCTGAGGATGTCATGTTGTCCTTACCACTTATTTGGCCTTAAGCTTCTCTCTTTATTGTTAATTGTTTTTTCATGTGCATAGAAGATCAAAGATAGCAGATAATGAGAGAGAGGGTGTCCCCTGGAAAAGAGTGGTGGGTTCTCTCATCACATCTCCAAGCGGAGGCACCTCTGAGTGAAATGATCATAATTCAGGGCTGAGTCGTAAGGGAATGAGAATCTGGTTAAGCAGCATGTAGACAGCAAAATCAGGTATTGATTAAAGAATTTGGGGGGCAAGTAATAGAAAATAATTCTGACTTAATCACAAATAGGGGATTAATTGGAATAATAGTGCTCACAGACTTTATAATAGAGCTGGACAACCGGATGTTAGGATGGACAGGACCTACTATAGCCAAAGAAGTTCAGCAGGCCACACCCATGGCCCATCTCATTGGGCATTGCTATCCAACAACTCAACTGTGTGCCTTCTGCTCTTGCGACTCTGCTCAATATTCAAATAACCATGAGAGAAAAACTTGACTTTGTTGAGTTCAGGTCATGGGCCTACCTACTCCTTCAGCCATTGGGGATGGGATCCTGTATTGCCAGCTCCACCAGAAGTATGCGGGATCAGGGTCAGGTGCTTCTGTAAAGGGAGAGGGTCATGCAGAGACTGTGCTATGTGTTCACCAAATTCCATTGCATTTTCCTCTTCCTGGACAGAAAGGAAAAAAATCTTATTTTCTACCTTCCTTTTCAGTTAGGTTAATGTCTATGGGCTACAGGTAGAAGTAATGTTCTCCATGTCCAAGCCTGTGTGGATGTAAACTCTGTGCCAATCTTGTAGGCTGTTTTGGAAGTCAGGATCCTAGGTGTTCCTGTCATGGCTCAACGGAAACAAATCTGACGGGCATCCATGAGGACACAGGTTCGATCCCTGGCCTTGCTCAGTGGGTTAAGGATCTGGTGTTGCCATGAGCTGTGGTGTAGGTCACAGACACCACTCGGATCCCGTGTTGCTGTGGCTGTGGTGTAGGCCGGCAGCTACAGCTCTGATTTGACCCCTAGCCTGGGAACCTCCATATGCCACGGGTATGGCCCTAAAAAGACAAAAAAAAAGAAGAAGAGGAAGTCAGGACCATAAAATAGAAGGAGCCTGGAGGCCTGAATCATCACTTAAAGGAGAGATTACATTAGTCTTACAATTTCTATCAGACTGTGATGTAACTAAGAAATAAAACTTTATTGACACATCGCTGAGATATGGGGTTTGTTTTAGTAGGTAGCATCATTACCCTGAGCAATCCAGAGGTACTAATTACAAGAAAGGGGATGAAGATTTCTGCGAATACATTGTTTCTCTGGGAAGAGTCACAGTAACCAATAACATGGAAACAAATGAGGAACAATGCCAGTTTATTAGTATACATTGAGAAATAGAACAGTTTAGGGAACTAGGCACTCAATCTTTTGCTTAGTCCATTCTCTTCTGCACTTAAAGTATGTGAGAAGTCAAATTTTAATCATACACCTACAAATTCCAGTGAAGAGTCCTATGAAGCAATCCCTTCAGTATAGCAGCAAACACCGTGGAGTTTCCCTGTCCTGCGCTCAGCCCCAGCTAGGAGGGTGATAGAGGGTACTGACAAGGTCAAGGTCTTCAAGGTCTTTGAGGCCAGGCAGACTTAGGGTAGTGGGCCAGCTCCAACATTTACTAGTGAGGGTATTGGAATTTACCAGGTAGTTGACCCCATCCAACCTTTTTGAACTTTAATTTCCCAATCATCCTATCTCCCAGCATTGGCAAAGATTGCATGAGACAAGATCAAGAAGCTCTTGGCCTGGATGGGACATATTTAATAAATGTTAGTTTCTTTTTTACATAAAAATAATCTTGGTGCTATGAAAGGCAGATATTTAGCTCAGGGCTGGGCAGTGTTTGGGGGATCTGAGGAGATATATTTCTTTTTCTTTCTTTTTTTTTTTTTTTTTTTTTTTTTTGTCTTTTCTAGGGCCACACCTATGGCATATGGAGGTTCCCAGGCTAGGGGTCTAATTGGAGCTACAGCTGCTGGCCTACGCTAGAGCCACAGCAATGCAGGTTCCGAGCCATGTCTGCCACCTACACCACAGCTCATGGCAACACCAGATCCTTAACCCACTGAGCAAGGCCAGGGATCAAACCCGCAACCTCATGGTTCCTAGTTGGATTCGTTAACTACTGAGCCACAACAGGAACTCCCGGGATATATTTCTATTGAAAAGCTGAAATGCAGATTTTCCTTTTGTATTTTCTTCAGTCGTAGAGCATGTGGGAATTTAAGTCTAATTTGTAGGCTGGATGAGGAAAAGAGGAGAAAGCAAAAGGAAGTCAGTAATTATGAGCCAAATGATAGATCAGACTAAAACAGTAAACATTTCTCTCTCTGTATATATGTATGTATATCTCTATTTCTCTCTTTTATTCTCTTCTTTCTTGTCTCCTTTCCTTTCTATCAAATCATCTTTTTGTTTTTGCTCTACCAGTTTTATTTTCTACTTCATGTTTGGATTAGGTTGTATATCCACATAGCACAAAATTTAAAAGTTATAAAGGGGGATTCAGTGAAAAGTCTCCTTTCCACCCTGCTCTTCAGCTACCAGATTCTTCTCCCTAAAGGCAGCCAATGTTACCAAATTCTTGTGTTATCTTCCTGGAATATTATTTATCTTCTTTCTATACAATTGATCACATCCTCTATTATACTACTATGTTAATCTTGCTTTTCCCACTTAACTGTCTTGAAGATTATCCTACATCCATGTATGTAAAGCTCCCTTGCTCTCACTTAATTTATTTTTTATGGCATTGTATTTTGTGTATGTACCATTGCTTGCTTAACCAATTCTCTATTGAGGGAACATTCAGGCTAGTACAATTTTTTTTTTTTTTTGCTATTACTTAATGTTGTGATGAATAATCTTGTATGTATCACTTTGTAGTAAGCAAGTATAAGTCAAATTCCTGAAATGGAACTTCTGGGTGGAAAATATGTGCATCTGTAAAGTAGTCCATGCTGTCAAATTGCCCTTCATAAAAGTTGTGTCAGTGCACATACTATGCTACAGAATATCAAAGTCTTCTGGCTTTTCTAAAGTGCACATACAGAGGAACCAAAGAACATACACAGGAAGTAACAGAGACTATTTGATGTGACCTGATGACCATGGGCCAAATGGATTGCTTATTGTTCCTTTATTCTCTATTGGGTAGATAATCTGGTCCTCTCATAGAGATTTAGAGGTAACTTCACAATTCTAAAATTAAACACGACATTAAAGAGGTTTCTAATTTAAAATCTGATATTTAGTTGCATCTCATACTGCAGAACTTCATGAAACAGAAGTGATGGGTTTAATCTTTGTTTTTTAAGGTTTCAAATTTGATAACTCTATTAAATTTGTGGATCGAAAAGTTTTTGGTCTTGTATCCCTTTACTCTCTTAAACATTATTGAGGACTCCGCAGAGATTTTGGTTCATGTGGGATACACGCACACACACGCACACAAAAGCAAAACAATATATTATTTATAAATTATTTATTTAAAACAATTCCATTATATGTTAATACAAATAAAATTCTTCTGGAAAGTAACTTTTCTTAAAATTAGTGATAAAAATAGCATTGTTTTTATATTGTTGCAAATCCAGTTCAGTAGATAACAGCTAGCATAGTACCTTGTGGAACCCAGTGGACTTCTATGGTATAACATTTTTTGCCCTACCTTGACACCAATTAAGTCTGCTCCTTACCCTTTTGCTATAGAACCTCAGCCCCAATTTCCAGGAAATGATGGGCAGTGCCAAATTTCACAGGCTCTTTATGAATTGGTTTTCCAAATCTGATTTTTGAATAAGCTAAAACCTAAATGGGTCTTTATGGATCACAGAGGGTCCCTGACAGGGCCTCTTGCAGAATTCTAGAATATGGTGGCTGTATTAGATTTAATGTAAAGGACCAAAGGGGTTATATAATAGTGTGCTTGGGGTTCTTCCCAGGCTTAACATGCCTAACATACACTGTAATTACCAAATCCTCATGCCAGTAGTGAGCATGGCTCCCTATACCTAGATCAGAGACCAGTGTTTTAGCAAAGAGAGCTGGCTCTCTTCCTACTAGATTATCCCCCATAGACTGATGGTGCTTATTGGATGAAAAGATACAAAGCTAGAAGAGCCATGCTGAATTTGAAGAATCATGCATGTACAACAGAGAATCAGGCTCACCCCCGACACACACACCCACTCAGAAAACCAAGTGCAATACTCACAGAGCTAAAGCAAGAACTAGAAAGGTGGGCATATCTATGTGTGTGAAAAGACTGTGACCCTTTGCAACCCTACATGGGCAATCAGTCAGGAAATGAGAGCTGTCTAACAGTAGAATTCTGTGCTAGCAGAAGGAAGCCAAATGAGGTTTGTACACCTGGTGAGGCTGCTCAGGGGTAAGGACCCTGAGCTAGGCATCATTTTGAAGAGGAGAATAAATGCTCAACTTCATATTAACCACCATTCAATATTTAAGTGTTTTTGTCCTCTTTGTGGTCTACAGTTCTTCTGTGACCTTATTTGTCACATGGGTTGGGCTAAATAATATTTTTCTATTTAATAATTGAGTCAAATGAGGAAAACAGGTTCAAGGACACTAAGTGGAAGGGCCTAGCTGGAAAGTGATTAAACCACAACCAGACTTTCAGACAGCTAATCAGTGCTTTATCCAGTCTTCCTAAGTGGGCTACTGTGGATGAGAGAAGTGGGAGACAGTGGAATAGAAGCTCTGCTGAGCCACTGGAGGCTAAGAGGCTTTAGAGGACAAAGATGTGCGTGAAATACAGAAGAAGGAATCTCCTGGAAAATGTGAGAGTTGGTGGGGAGATGGACTCAAGTCTTGAATTTGTGTTGGGATATGGGAAATCAAGTTGGAAGGGTGGGAATAGGGCCAGATGAATAATTTGGATGTGATATGGTGTGTAACACAAGGCTTCGTTGTGGCTTCATGAGCCACACTGTTACTCTGGTAGTAATAATGACAGCAGGGCATTGGGAAGTCTGACAGTGGAACAAGGATCTGAGTGAAAGAGAGTCTAGAAGCGTAACTCACTGAAGCTACTATTGTGGTGATCAGTGTTGGACTAAGAAAGCAGCAAGTGGAAAGGATGAGGAAAGAATTCACAAGACAATAAGAAGATACACACTCTAGGACTTAGTTTTGGGAACAAAAGCTGCTCCAAGCTCTGAGGATCTAGAACAATAAAGGCCTCACTACGATGGGGTTGTGGGTTGGAAATACTATAAAATTGGATTGTGATGATCATTGTATGACTATAAATGTAGTAAATTCATTGAATAATAAAAAAAGTCCTCACTGGAACGTAAGATTAGGCCTTTATTTTAGAGACACTGAATTTGATGTGATGGTAACAGAGGAACAGATAAACAGTTTGAAACTTGAAATTACATCACAACTGAATGGCTAGAGATCGATCTCTTTTATAAAATACATCTTGAAGCATATGGATGAAAAAAGAAATGTAATATTAGCTAGTACATATGCTACAATCATAAAAACCAAAATACAGTTTTCTTTCATATTAATTTTATTAGTAACTATAAAATAGCTTATGAACATAGTTTCATTTTCAAGATATATAAACTACAGTCTTTGCAAAATATACACACCCATAATTGTTACAATACATAGCCTTGAATACACCTTGGACATTATAAAAGTGTTTAAAAATCACACCCTATAAAAGTTTGGAGAAGAATCATTTTCTCCAACTCTGGTCATATATTGTAACATTCAAGCATTTAAAACCATGCTATTGAGATAAAACATGTCTCTAGGGCACAGGCCCAAAGGGGTTTAACTTTCAAGGTTTCATAAGTTCCTTTGTTGTGCAAGATAAAGAACCAGGAGAGGGTTCCCTGAGAGTTGATTTTCCTTAGATAGTTCAAGCAGTTTTTTACTTTCCATACTTTATCATGGAACTAAAGGAGGGGAAAATAAAGCCATGGAAACCCACCTTGGGCAGGTCCACTTCCTAGCATCCTTGTCTATGAAGCATGTCTCCTGCAAGAGGATTTCTAACCTCTGAGCCCTAAAATGCTCTAATTCTATAATTATCTAAGATACTTGTAAAATGATGCTGTTTCAACTCTAAAACTCTAACATTGCAAATTAGGCTAAAGTTATAATGATACTGTGACTCCTCTAAACAGACTTCATTTAGGACTTGTCAGGTGGGAAGCATTTGAGAAGATCAGCAACAAAAATTCCCTCTTGGAACTACTGGAAAAGATCCTTTCGAACTAAGGCATAAACCTCAGAAGCCAGGTTCTTTCTTACTTTGATAGAATTATGATGAAAGGGTGGGAAAGAAGCTATAATCTTTCAAATCTCTAGGCTTAAGATAATAATAGATGCAGTCAGAGCTGGAGACCGTTATAGCCTCACCAATAAAGGGTTCATTGTGACAAAGAGCCATTTGCAATGTACTCCCTCCTTCCTGATTAACTTCCCAAAGTTTTCCTAAATTCTACATTCTCTCTAACAGTAGAGTACTGGCCTGATGACGTTCAAGACATAAAAATGTGTTGTTTGAATTCATGACATTAGTATCATGGTGCAGCATTGACATTTAATATCATACTGATATAGTGAATTTAACAGTGATTTTTTTTTTTTTCTGTTCAAGAAACTACAAAAATCAACCATGGATTCACAGGTCTTTACATTTAACATATGACATGAAGCATTATGACATATAAGTCCACAAGGGAAAAATATAAAAATAAGTTCACTAGGATTACTGTACTTTAAAAGTATTTTTTTAAAAAATATACTCCAAAGTCTTCTAAATATTTGGTGTAGAATAGAGGTATCTTAATAGAGTGAACCATAAGAAACTATGATTTTTGTAAGTTAAAAAGGTAAAATCTCATCAATTTCTTATGATTCAGCCTAATAAAATCCTGAGAAAATCGTATTTGGCATCGCCCCATAAATTCAAAGAGCATTTATAGAAAAATCACATTTCTAGTACAGGGAAAACACTTTAGGATGGAAACGTGCACATTAGCCATGCCAAGAGTTCTCCTGAAATCTTAGAAAGTTAAGAAAAATTTAGTGCAGTTTCAAAAAATCAGAGGACAGTTAAAATTACAGAATGTAGCTGCAGTTGCTAATGCCACAAAAACAGAAAACTATTAGCCAAATTTTGTGATTTAAAGATTTTTTTAAAGTTTACGTATAAAAATTTCAGCATTAAAGTGAAAAGGCACATATAGGGGTTAAAAGAATGACAATCATTTATAAAAGCCTTGAAAATCAGGCTAATTCATTTGTTTTATTAACACCATTAAGTAGGCACCAACTCCAAGTTTCAGCTTTGGCCTCCTAAATGGGATTACATTTCAAATGGATTATCAACATAACACTAATTATATAGCAGCATTATTACCAATAAGTTTCTTAGCCTCCATACTGCTAAAAGAACATCAAAAATTTCCACCTTATCCCGTCAGTACCAAAAATACACTTTAAAAATTACATATATTTATACTTAGAGTCATAAAAAATTGTGCAGTTTCTCTTCAACTAATGATCTGTCCTCTTACCAGTGCCACCTCAACAACAACAAAAAAAACCCAAAACCAAAACCAAAAATAATCGACAAAAAAGAAAATTGCTACACCAAATTGACTGGCTATTCTTAACTAATTAAAGACATACCATATTCGAAAATGATATTTTAATTACAAAATTTATTAAATATCATCAATGAAATAAAAGCAATTTTCCAGGAGTGAGTGTGTGTGTGTTTGTGTATGTGTGTGGTGTGTGTCTGAACTGGGTGATGGTGTACTTTAAAAAAATACACATTTCAGCAATGATGCTTCAATGGGAACTCTGGTACCATTTACGAATGGCCGCTCCAGTGCTACTAGCTATTACGCAGAGGGAGCCACCCACTGTCCACCATGATGGCACTTTATTAAAGAAAGTTATCTGGAAGATGAAAGCAAAGACCACTTCCAGAGTCTTCATTAATGCTACGAGCCCTGCTTTTTCTATTTGAATGGCTTTTGTGAGAAACACCTGACCCCCCAAACCAAATATCCCAATTAATACAAGAAATAGCCTGTCCAACCCACAGCGTGGCAAACTCCATTCTCCTAGTATAAAAAGAACAGTGACGCACTCCATGAGGCCAACGACTACATAATACCAAATGCTCAAAATGTAGTCCACAGATTTCCCCATTTTTCTTAAGACAACTAGAGTCACTGCAGCAAACACGGTATGTGCAAGTGCTGCAAAAGTGCCCTTCAGGTGAACTGAATAGTCTCTATCCGTCTCCTCGACACTGGAGCCAAACAGAAATGGTGGCCTCACAATAAGGATCACGCCGGTCAGTGTGAACACGGTGAAAACAGCATCCCAAAGGCTATATCTTTCCTTGAGAAATATGCAAGCAAATATAGATGTAAATACTGGACAGCTAAATGTGATCACCGTGGCATCAGCGAGGGACGTCGACTGGTAGGCATAGTATATAAGGATCATGGAGACAGAACCAAGGACTCCTCTGAGAATGAGGAAGATTCGTTGATCTTTGGGGCCTATGAACCCAGTTCTGTAAATTCAAAGGAAAGAATGCATATTAAAGGAACTTGGTATTTGTTTTCAAATTACATTTTTACAAATTAAACATTATTTAAAAGTCCTATCAAAAAATAAGGAAATAATAAATGAATTATAGTGTCTGTAACTATTATACATATAGCTAATAACATAAAAGTATTCACAGTATGAGCAAAAAAGAGTACAGGAGACACACATAAATAGTAAAATTCAGCACATACGGATTTATCCTTATGTATAGATATATGCTTGCAAAAAAAAGACAAAAAGGAAAATATACTGAAGTGTTCATTGCTCTTATACCTGAAAAGGTGGACTCGTAGGTAATTTCCCTTCTTTATATTTATTCCCCTCAAATTTTCTGTAATGAAAAAGTATTATTTTTATAAGAAAAATAATTTCATGGATTTCCTACTGTAGTGAGTTAAGTCAACTGCAGTGGCTCCAGTCACTGGCAAGGCTCAGGTTTGTTTCCCAGACTGGGGCAGTGGGTTAAAGGATCTGGCATTGCTGTAGCTGTGGCTTAGATTTAATCCCTGGCCTGGGAACTTCCATATGATGTGGGTGTGACCATTAAAAAAAGAAAATTCATGATTTAGAAACTTGGGATTCCAAGTGTGCATTCTCAGTCTTAATGAGTTTTTCTAGTAAAGCTGAAGCAGTGCTAAAATTTATTTTAGCCATTGAATATAAGACTTTTAATTGTTCTTAAGAGTAAAAACACACTGGAAAAGAACCTGTAGCATTCAGATAAGTATAATTACTGCTGCTCAAATGCTTTTCATTTAAATATCTACAAAGCAGAATTCTGTGTAAATTCCTGGCTAGGTGCAACTCACTGATTTGTGCCAAGGTTGGACTTTTTTTTTTTTTTTTTTTTTTTGTCTTTGTCTTTTTAGGGTTGCACCCACAGCACATGGAGGTCCCCAAGCTAGGGGTTGAATCGGAGCTGTAGCTGCCGGACTACACTACAGCTAAGCCATGTCTGCAACCTACACCATTGCCAGATCTTTAACCCACTGGGTGAGGCCAGCAATCAAACCCATGTCCTCATGGATGCTAGTCGGGTTTGTTACTGCTGAGCCAAGAAGGGAACTCCAGGGCTGGACTTCTTTAGAGCAGCATCTAGGCCTGATATAGGGATCTCTGGATCTCTGAAGTTACCTTTGGTCCACACTTTGAGAAGCTTAAGAGTCTTCCAGGATAGTGAAATGGGTCAAAACAGATTATCGCCAACAATTTCAGAAAATTCTTCTAAGTGCTTTCCTGCCAATACTTTTATTCCAAAATGGAGAGAATGACTGTATTAGCATCAGTGATCTGTTGCCATTCTTGGAAATTTCTGAAGTCTTACCATCATTTCCTAAAATATTTCCTAAAATATTGTGACTTGTCCACACTTACACAAGAATTTCTGACATTATTTTTAATCTTAGTGGATTTTCCCTTTTCTCACCAAAGCCTCAGGATAAGGAGTGAAACTATTTTAAGTAAATCTGCACCAAGTTATAGATACAAGGAGACTTTGCTAGCAAGCGACTAAGCTTTTAATCTGCAGTTTAAATGTCTTTCCCCAAAGAGAGAAAAAGCCAAACTGCTACCAGGAACCTAATAGTGGCTCCTCCCAAGGTTCTAAGTACACAGAGGTATGTAGAGGTTTATAACTGTGTGGGGCAAGCATAATTTTAACCTGGGGAGGGTGTGTGTGTAGGGGAGGAGGGGGGCCATGTGGAAAGGGAAGAGGAGCTGGGCAGGGAGAGCACAGTAAGGATGGGGAATATAGTTTTCGTGTAGGGCAGAGGACAAAGACTATCACTCCCTCTGGTTTACCAATGAGGACAATGAACAAGAAAAGTGTTTAAAAGGCCTTTCTCAAGATCCCCATTCCCACAGTACCCTGGTGGGAAGACCTAAATATTTCTACTGTAACCTTCTGTCTGCCCTGGCAGTAGGGCAGCCTGTTCTACTTAAAGAAACCTCTGACACTGGGAGATGGAGACACTACTATTTCCTTCTGTTTACTTTTTTCTTCCAAATACTAGTTATGCCAAAGGAAAGAAGGGAGGGTGGTATAAGATGGGGGGAAATGTACAAGGAAAGCTTTGTTCTCAAAATAGGGGGTGGTGAATAAGTGAATCTCTTTTCACTCCTTTGTTGGGCATGTGGTTTGTGCTTATGAGAGTATCTTCTGTGGGTGGGTTCTTGCAAGTTTTTATTAATCTGAGCCAAAGGGTACAGGGACTAGTAAATCTATGAGAGGGATAAAGCAGATGCTGTAGAGTAAAAAATTTAAGCAGGTCAAGAGATCTACAAACATTTATTAATACCTTCTACTTTGCAGGTAAGAAATACTTACTTTCTGTATATTAAGCAAGGGATAATGATTAGCATTTGGAACACACATCGGAATGCACTAATTTCTACAGCGTGGATGTCTTGTACTTTTTTAACAAATAAAGCCGCCACTGAGAAAAGGAAGGCAGACAATAACATGTAAAACATGCCAAGTCCAGGACAGGGTGCTTTCTTCTCCGCCTCTGAAAAAGATTAAATTCTGGTTAGTCCTTGCTTTCAAATGTATGTCTTATCACCTTAACTTAGAAATTAAGAAAAAATGGAACACTATTCATGGCTAATAGGCTACAACTATTACCTCTTAATCATATCCATTCTCTAGACCTGAACCATTTTCCCCATCAAGAATAAAGAACCACAGACAAAGGGCAGCAATTTAAACCTATATTTTTAAAATGCAGTTCACCCTAGAACATGGATTTCTTTGGCTCACTGGAGATTCATCCCTCACTTGTAAGTCAAGAAGAAGTAAAAAGCTTGTAAAGATGGTGAGAGAAATCTTGAAGAAATGCTTGTCAAGATGGTGACAGAAAAATGCTTCCAAGAGATATTTTATATCATCTATTGGTGAACTGGGCTTTATGCTGAAAGTGTTTTTTCTAGAAAACAGATCATAACTGTGTGATATGGCTACTTGTTGATTAGCTGAATCCCCCCACAAATCTGTGAGCTCCTCCAGGGCAGAGCTCTCAGCTGCTCTATTCAGGCCTGGCCCATGGAAGACCCTGAATAAATATTTGCTGAATGAAAGAATATTGTGAGAACTTCATGGAAAGCTATCTAACACCCACAAGCAGCAGCATAATCTGGGAAGGCTTTCTGTTTAGTTATTTTGAACTCAGGCAAATCTTTAACTTTTCACAGTTTATCTTCTATTTACAGCATAAACTCTTTGAGGGCAGGGGCTAGGTTATCTATCCCTCTGATCTCAAAATGCTAAAATATATATATATATATATATATATATATATACATTGTTTTTTAAATTAGAACTGCCATCTAGTACCAACTTCCTTGGTTTAATCTGAACCAGGAAACTTCTGCTTTCTCCAAGGGATCAAGTATTCAATCCATTATTGACTCAATCCATTACTGACTGTCTGTAGGAGCAGCTACTGCCTTTGTCTTAGCTAAGACATGAGTGAAACCTGATTTCAATCTCACCCCCATCTTCCAGAGAGTAAAATGCAACAGAGTAAGGAGAGAACTCCCTAAAAGATAGGCCACACACTGAGGAATATATTTTTTTCCTTTTTAGAACTAACACAAAAACAAGGAGAGAAGAGGAAGGAAACATGGTACTGGCCAGTTAACAGCCCAGCAGAGCTGAAGGATGTGTGGACACATGCACTTTGTAGTAAAACAGGGATTATCACACCAATCTAGGAATTTACAATTGGTTACTCAGCCATATAACAAGTATTGCGCAATGTTTTTTTTTTAAATGCCCTTCTGTGATAAATGCAAATACCTGGTAATGTATTTCAATATCTTCATGTTAATTAGCTGCCTTTGCCGACAAGTGACAAATAGTTTGCAAAGTGGGACCAAACTATGATGACGCACAATCTTCCTGGGAGCACTCTACAGCCTGACATTTGTAGTAAAAGATGCCCTTCTGGTCAGAGGCCTCCACTTCTTCATATTCTAGATACAGCAGAAGAGAATGACTTGGAGCTGGCAATCCTCCTCTAATAGGTTGTCTGTTATAAGTGCCAGGATCCTTCACATTCTGTTTTGTACCTATGTGCTCAGCTACTGTAGAAACCAAACTGCACATACCCACGCAGCCCATGAGAAGAAAGCTTTAGAAGAATTCCAAGTCAAGCACCACAAAGTACATGTCTTGGCTGTGGTCAGCCTTAGAATTCAGCTTCTGAAATTTCAGAATTTGGGTCCAAATAAAATAGTTTTTCTTCAACCCAACCCTTCCATAGAACCTACACCCTCAGAACAGAACGGGAAGATCAAGGACAGAAAACATCTCCCTGGTCTCTATTTCAAGGATCTCCTCCAACCCAAACTTTGAATTTTTTCTCCGGAATATTTTAACTTAACATGATATTTTAACTCTTTCCAAACTTTAAGTTATAAGGTCTGGCTGAAATTGATTATTTGTTGTGAGAGTGAAGACTGGTTCTCTTTAGGCAAACCTCAGTCTCTTACAGAACAATAATTTCAATTCTCTCTGTCAAAGGAGATGAACCAGAGAACAGCATAATCTATCCAAAGAGGCATTTGCGTATGTAATGTGCTCCCAGGATTATATTCCACTGCAAGCCTATCTAATAGGTTGGCAACTCTAAATAAGTGGCCACAGTGCAATTTCCTGAGTAAGAAGAAAACTGAAAAGTTGTTCAGTTTCTCTAGTCTCTGCTTGAAACTGGTGAATCACTACCCAGGTTTGGGAGTCAGAATTAACTAAGGAACTTTTAAAACTTCAATCCCAGCCCTACCTCAGACTCACTGAAACAGGATCTTGGTCACTAAACAACTCTACCAGTTTCGGAGCCTAAGGAACACACTCCTTCCAGGGGAATGTGAGGTAACTTCTGGCTTCAGTCTAAGAGCCACACTGTCCCTCAAAAAAAATAAGCAGATGTCTTAGGATAGCTGCTTAGGATATGCTGTCTGGGAAGGTTATCCAAGAATGTAAGAAAAAAAAATGGGTAACAATTTCAACCTGAACTTGAAAATGAACTTTCTTGAGATAAACCAGTTGGGTTAAGAGGCTAAAATGATACTGTCACATTCAGTGACCACAGTATAGGGTTTAAAGTGTTTTTATGGCAATCCTGTTTTTGGAATAGTATCTTGTCACTTACAATAAGTATTACTAAGTCTTAGTATTGGTGACTTTCTCTGAAATTAAAAGACCTCTCAAGATTCTTAGATGCAATTACTTACATAGGTTTTGCCATGTGCTGCCTGAAGTATTTCTCTTTGGTTCAGAAACAAGGGAATCATTTAAAAGTTTGCAAAGACTAACTCAGCAGTTCCTCAAAACAGCATGCAGCCATAGGAGGTCAAGGTGAGAAACTGACTTCTTCAAAGCTGCACATCTTGTCAACCCAGCTGAAGATAACCCCTGCTCTGGAGGCACCACCAGCCCATGCACAGATGATCAAAAGCCTGATCATTTCTGTTAGCATTTAGGACAAAAGTGTAGCAAGAACCATCTTCTTGGGGTTTGTCTCTCTATAAAGTTTGTGAACTTTGTGACTCTCAAGAAAGTGCATACAGAGAGGAGGGAAAAGTGGGGTTGGATAAAGGGCATAGAAATCTCAAGTCACACTGACAAAGGATGAGGTGGTGCGGGTTGTGTAACTTTGTCTTGAAAGGAAATCTGCCTATTTCTCCTTTCAAGAAAGCTCCTCCAAGTGGGTGATGGAGTTAAAGGAGGAAGGTGCTTGTGGTTAGGAGAAAGGGCCCTGGGCTGGGTCTCTAGCAAACTGGGATCCTATCCCTGGTGCTGCCTGGACTTGTGCTGTGTCTCGTCCACACATGCCAGATCTTCAGAAAGAAAACAAAACCTTCCCAAAGCCCTCACCTTCCCGGGATTCAATTTCCTCATTTATCGAAGGAAGACCCTGAACAAGACAAGGAGTTTCTCACAGGGGTCCCTGGCTTTGGACACAGGGCCCTTGAACTTCTTACTTATGTATGTAAGATTGTGTCTCTGTCTCCTTTTGCATCAGTTCTTAAATATTCCTCGTAACTCAAGAAGGTTAATAACCAGTGGTCCCACTTAACTCTTCCTTCCCAAGATTCTAAGACTCTGGAACAAACATTTTTCTAGACTCGATGCTTTGCAACTTCCTCTTTGAGGAACACCGTTTACCATCGAGATCAGTGTTTTTAGGTTAGCTTCCTCCCAATCTTGGCCAGCTGTGGGATGGCCTTTCTCGCTGACCCTCAACCTCCGACCTCGGGCAGGGCGCACCGAACGGAACTGCAATCTGACTCCACGATCCTGCCCGCAACACTTTAATTATAGGAACAGTTTCAGAATAACAAACGGGGGGTTCCAAAACAGGCAAACTTTCTCTGGTCTTCGTTTCGACGGGGTAGCAGGGGGCTTCTGGTGCCCCGTCTCAGGTGACTGCGCTAGGATGTTCCCGAGCTCTGGGCAGGGTGGGAAGAGGGGGCGCGTTCCGCACCGCGCCCCGACCCCACGGCTGCTGGGACTCCACCCGCCGGCTCCCGCCCAGTCCCCCACGGGGAGACCCTCGCCAGGGTCCGCGCCCCGCACTCACCCTGCTGCGCGCGCGAGCTGCACGGCCAGGAACTGCACTGCCAGCACCTGCCGGAGCCGGGCGTCTCCGCTATCTCGGCGTCCACCCGCCGCTCCTCGCTGGAGCCCGGGGGCCGGTCGTCCATCAGCTGCAGCCCGTACTGCGGCTGCTCGGTGGCCCCGGTGTCGTTCTGGGGCCGCATCGCCGGGCCCGCGCTCTCCTCACGGCCACCGCGGCGTCTGGAGCGGGCAGCAGCGGCTCCGCGACTCCACTCTTCCGGCCGGCGGCGGTGGCAACGCAGCGCATGCGCGCGCGCGGCCCTCCTCCCCCCTCCCGGGGAACTGCGCGCGTCCTCCCCAGCCTTCTCACCTTCAACTCCTCCTGAGCTGAGGGAGTCTGACAACAGGTGAGGTTGCAGCGCCCAGGACTAACCCGAAGGCGTTCACCCCTCTGCTGCGGTCTGGCTAGACTGGCCAGCGGCTTGGAGTCATTATTTCCAAGGCACACTGGACCGCTTTCTGTCATTGCGAAGGGGGGGACCCCCGAGGGTGGTGTAAACTTCTCTTGGGGCAGGTTAGGGGCCTGTGCATTTATTTATCCGTGTGGCCCAGCATTCAGCACTTCTGGGACACCCCGAAGACCCTGCCAAGCAATGTGCCATTCTTTGAAAGATCGGGGGTTTTTCCTCCGTGTGTCGTTGCCACTTATCCAAGGAGGATAGAATTTTACCAGTTTTCGAGTTTAAAAATAAATAAATAAAAAGATTAGCAGGTAACCTTAGGAGAACTGTATCATTCATATATATATATATATATCCATTTATATGCTTTTTGTAACCATAGACACTCACGATTGATCTTCATTGTCTCTCCCTTCCTCACTTCCTCCATTCTCCCTCCCTTCCTTCCTCCCTTCCTTACTGTTGTCAACTGACATATCCTAATTTGGTTAGAAATAAAATTCCGGTAATCAGAGAGTTCCCTGCTGGCTCAGCGGGTTAAGGACCTGGTGTTGTCACTGCTGTGGCTCAGGTAGTTGCTGTTATTTGGTTGCATCTCTGGCCAGGGAACTTCCACATGCCGCAGCTGGGGCCAAAAAAAAAAAAAAAAAAAAAAAAAAAAAAAAAAATCCAATAATCTGATGTAACTATACCTATTAAAATCAAAGATTTACGTCTTTTGGCCCCAAGACTTATTAATAGCCTCTTTGAGTTTACATAATCCCTTTTTCATTTCTTTGCTTGCTTCAAATGTGAAAGGAGATTCTCTGGGCAAGGAATAACCTGTCTACACTGTTCTAGGTCCAAGCGTAAGCAGATTACTAAACAAGAGTATGTGCCTTGCCTTTGCTTAGATATTTGCACAAACTGGTCCGCAGGTGAACAATATTTGCCCTGAAGTCAGACGTCCTAGACTCTGGCTCTGATTTTGTCACTGACTATGTGACCTTGGACAGTAGCCACCAGGCTACCTGAATCCAGCCTTGGTTATTCATTTAATTAACAAAGAAAAATATTACTCTTCCTGCTTTGTAGTTGTGCAACTGAAGTGCAGTGATGTGGGCAAAATCACCATGTCACCCAAAAAGCACCTTACTGAAAAAGTGTATTTTTAAGTAGGGCAAACATAATTTATTCTCCAAAGTGGGATTTTTTTTTTTTTTTTTTTTTTTTTAGGGTAAAAAGGGGAGTTCTTGGAGTTCCTGTCATGGAGCAGCAGAAAGGAATCTGACTAGGAACCATGAGGTTTCAGGTTCTGTCGCTGGCCTCGCTCAGTGGGTTAAGGATCCGGCATTGCCATGAGCTGTGGTGTAGGTTGCAGACTCGATTCGGATCTGGCATTGCTGCGTCTGTGGCGTAGGCTGGCAGCTGTAGCTCTGATTCGACTCCTAACCTGGGAACCTTCATATGCCTCCAGTGTGGCCCTAAAAAGCAAAAAAAGGGGGGGAGCTCTTTTAAAAATTTTTCAGGACAATAGGCCTAAACTGGTACTGACCTAGGCAAACTGGAATAAATGACCATCTGAATTCTAACTTGATTAGCATTTACCTTTGCCTTATTCTTAAGAAGAATTTAATACTGCTTACAAAAATATGTGCAACTGATCTTGGTGGTGTTGGTGCTTTGGAGGGGATATTATAGGAAGGAGTGGTGAGGGTTATTAGATCATGATTATGGAGCAGGGACCGAGAAGCTTCTCCAAACATCTAGAAGGTCGAGTGCAATTTCACAGTTTCATGCTGAGATTTAGATGTGCAGAGCAAAAAACCCATGAGATATTTTGATTTATAAGAAATATATATCTGGCCCCATCTGGATGACCAAAATTTATTTGTCACATATATTTGATCTTCAACCAGGGTTCCTGGCTCCTAACTCTCAAAATTCTTGAAATCCCTTGATTAAAAAGAGCAATGGGAGCATCTTTCGTATAATTTGGGTTTCTTGTTCTCAGTTTCTGAAATGGCTTCTAAGCCTTAGAGATAAAATGGATGTCGTGTTATTAATACCAAGCCTCTTTCCACCATAACAGGGTTTATATTAATGGAATGACTTTTAAGAAACACCTAAGGATGGGGGCTGGTTGCCAAGGGAACCAATGTGGGATTAGTGGCTTGGCACTTTCAGTCCCTTTCCACCCCCCATTCTCTCCACCTTTGGGGAGGGTGTAGGGGCTAGGAGCTGGAGATTGAGTTCTGTCAATGCCCAGTGATTTAATCAATCATTCCTATGTAATGAAACCTCCATAAAAACACCAAAGGGGGTGGGGGAAGAGATTTGGAGAGGTTTTGAACTGATGAACACATGGAGGTGCATAGCTTCTGTATGCAAAATCATGCAGTGTTCCAGCTGAAATTCCACTTCTGAAGGAATTTAATCCTCCAGTGAAAACAGGAACTCTCAATGTGATACCAGCTAGCCATGGTGGGTGGGAGTGGCACTCCTCTAGTTCTGGTGTCAAGAAGGAAGAAGGAAGATGAAAGTACAGAAGAGTTCCTGTCGTGGTGCAGCAGTTAACAAATCCGACTAGGAACCTTGAGGTTGCAGTTTCGATCCCTGGCCTAGCTCAGTGGTTAAGGATCCAGCATTGCCCTGAGCTGTGGTGTAGGTCACAGACGCGTCTTGGATCCTAGCTCTGGCACTCTGGCATAGGCGGCAGCTGTAGCTCCTGATTTAACCCCTAGCCTGGGAACCTCCATATGCAGCGGGTATGGCCCTAAAAAGAAAAGAAAAAAAAAAAAAAAAAAAAAGTAGACCCTGGCCCTAAAAACAAAAAGGAAAAAAAAAAAAAGAAAAGAAAGTAGGGGCAGACCCTCGCTATTCCTTAACTAGTGAGAGTCTGAAATCCTCATCATCCCAGTGGTAGCAGATGGAGACGTCCTGCAACCACGAGAGTTCAACTCCTGAATTCCCTTGTTGTTTGCAGGTGAGATGGTCTTAAGTGAGATATTTGTTAATCAGGAACTCTTTTCCTAGTATGTCTACCTGATGCATACCATACTGGTATCTTGGTACTGATTTAAAAGACCACCCTCCCCCCGCCCCCCACCAAATCAGTTTCTTGCTCTTTTAACTAAAGCAACTTATGATTTGAAAAATGGCAGTTTGGAGTTCCCGTCATGGCGCAGTGGAAACAAATCTGACTAGGAACCATGAGGTTGCGGATTCCATCCCTGGCCTCACTCAGTGGATTTAGGATCTGGCACTGCCGTGAGCTGTGGTGTAGGTCACAGACAAAGCTTGGATCCTGCATTGCTGTGGCTGTAGTGTAGGCTGGCAGCTGTAGCTCCAATTTGACCCCTAGCCTGGGAATCTTCAGATGCCAAGGGTGCAGCCCTAAAAAGCAAAAAAAAAAAAAAAAGAAAGAAAGAAAGAAAAGAAAAATGGCAGTTTGTTCCAAGAAGTGAGGTTCAATATTTGTGTTTTGGGAAAAATGTGTACTGTGGAACATAAGACCATAATTCTAAATTCCTTGGTAAGTGAAAGCGAACAAGCAAAAGAGAGGTGGTTTAGTATAAATGTAGAATATTGCATCTGAGAGGCAAAATAAAGAACTGACTCTGGAATTATAACAGGAAGAAAACGCCAGGGTTTGTTCCTAAAAACAAAAAAACAAAAGAAAAACACATATTATTATCTTATGACTCAGCAATTTCACTTCTGGGTATATACTCAGAAGAATTGAAAGCAAGGAATCGAACAGATATTGTCCACTAATGGAGTGGAGGAGAGGATAAGGAGTTATTGTTTATGTTATATGAGTTATATGAGTGTGTGTGCTTACATATACTTTTATATATCGCTATTTTTAAAAGTTTAAATATGCCAGGGAAAGCCCTTCTGAGAGTGCGCAGCAGCAGACAACTAATAAACCAACAATGTAGATCCAAAGTTGGACTAAACCTGGGTCTGCATACAAACTGAGACATGCAAGCTATTTTCCCTGGCACCAGCTATGCCCTCTCTTTAGTTCTGGCTCATATAGAGGTAATAATTATATACAGCAGTAATAATGCATAAAAAAGGAAAAAATAGGAGGAAAAGAGGTAACATGGTATTGCGTGTTCAGGCTTCTGAAAATTTTCCATCCAACTATCCCTCATGGCTAAAAAGTGTGAACTTGGAACTTTAATTTCTGGAGATACAGTTTAAAGCTGTTATAAGAAATGGGAAGTTTCTTTCAAGTTCTGGGTTCTACCTTTAAAATTTATGACAATTTTCCATTCTGTTCACTACTATATTTAGTATCGTTTGTTCACATTACTTTCTCAGCTAAAGTTGTTTAAGTGCCTACACCTGACTGTTTACAATTCCTAGCCCGGGTAGAGTGGGGGACAAAAAAAGTGAGGCTTCAGTCCTCACAGGGATGGGGCAGGGGGAGGGGTGGTGAAGGAGGAGTGAAAAAGAACGCTAGCAAGACCCAGCTGCATGCAAAGCTGATGCCCAAACTTGTGAGTCTTGTTTAGTTTCCCACTGCCTCTCAGTTTGACATATTAGCCTGAGAGTCAGAAAGCAGTTCTCTGTGGTTGTGTGGTTCTGGACACATCTGCTGGGCTCTCTTCATCTCCATTTCTTCAGCTCTGAAGTCGCAAGGCTGGATCCAGAGCAGTCACTGTTGGGTGGAGGAGAGCCCTGGACCCTTAATATGGCCCAGACTTTCTCCAGCAGTCTTGTGCTTTATTACTCTCCTCTGTTTCCACAGTGCAAAAGGTAGCTCCCATATAAATGATTTCTGGCACCCCAGAGAGCCCGTTCCCTCCTGTAGGAACTTGTGTTCTGTTTACAGATTATCTGAGAATGAGGATGCCTGAACTTTAGACTTGGCCTTATATGATAAAAGAACAACATAATCCACTTTACCCCTAAATTTGTTATAATTTGGGATTTGGATTCCACCCAGTTCTCATGATAATTTCTCTTTATTAAATACTCAGAATAAGCCAGCACTATTAAATGCATCATTTCATTTAATCCTTGGATGAACTTCATCAGCTAGTTTAACATAATAGCTAAAAGCAGGGCTCTGGAGTCAGACTTCCTGGGTACCTTCCTGACTGTCTTACCAGCTGTGTGTGACTTCAGACAAGTGACTTAGCCTCCTTCTGAGCCTCTGTCTTCATGTCTATAAAGAGGGATAATAATAGTATCCAGCTGCTATGAGAATGAAATGAGATAATAATGTGTAGAACACCAGAGAGTAAGTATTTTTTTAAAAAGCTGTGCATTTTATTACCCCCATTTTACAGATGAGAAAAATGGAGGCTCAGAGATGTTAACTTGCTAAATTCACACTGATAGGAAAGGGAAGAAGTAGGTTTGGAACCCAGGACCATCAGAAATCAAAGTCTATGGTCCAGATGACTACTTATCCAGAAGTCTTAGTTACCAGGGTTGCCAGCTTCCAAGGGGACTTCCTTAGAGCACTTGTTTGTTTGTTTGTTTTTTGGTTTTTGTTTTTTATGTAATAGCCTGTCTTGGACCTTAAGGCTATTATTATAGTAACTTTCTTTGACTACATTCTATACTACAGTGATGCTATATGGTTTACATTGGGCTTGTAACGTCTCTCTAGCATCTTAACTTTCCCAGTAGTAGGATTTAATGGGGAAACAGAAATAGAGCAGATAGCAAGAGAGTGGAAGGAAAATAGTAGAGTGCCCTGGACAGGCAGAGGATTCAAGAAGGGACAAAAAAAAAAGAAAGAAAGAAAGAAAGAAAAGAAAGAAAGGAAGGAAGGAAGGAAGGAAGGAAGAAAGAAAGAAAGAAAGAAAGAAAGAAAGAAAGAAAGAAAGAAAGAAAGAAAGAAAGAAAGAAAGAAAGAAAGAAAGAAAAAAATTGTGGGAGGGACTAAAATCAGGTGTGTGTTGTATCTATTCACTTTGTAAATTGCCTGTGAATACCACCCCCCACACACACCCCTGCCCTGAGGATCCAGGTTAATACCCTAGTTTGAGGAGTTTCCCTAGTGGCACAGCAGGAAAAAATCCAACTAGGAACCATGAGATTGCAGGTTCCATCCCTGGCCTTGCTCAGTGGGTTAACAATCCGGCGTTGCCATGAGCTGTGGTGTAGGTTGCAGACGCGGCTCGGATCCCGCGTTGCTGTGGCCCTGGTGTAGGCTGGTGGCTACAGCTCCGATTCGACCCCTAGCCTGGGAACCCCCATATGCCGCAAGAGCGACCCAAGAAAATGGCAAAAAGACAAAAAAACAAAAAAACAAAAAAAACTGTGTATACTGGAGTGTGATAATGAGATTATTATAGATGAGATAATAGGTTAGCTTCTGTTAATATTATTAAAAATTGCTTTTCTTTGCTTCATGGCATTTTGATTTTTATAATATGAGTCCTCAAGGGAGGAAGAAGGATTAGGCAAAGGGTCATACAGCAGAGAATTCCAATATTAAACCATAAAAGCATCACTTTCTTTACAGAAAAAAAGATGTGTATGTGTGTACACACACACACTCATACTCAGAGTTCTTGGCTACTACAACCTAACAGGGGCCAGCCCTGGTTTTCTGAAGCAGCAGCAATTTCTCCTTTAGAGGTGGTAAGGATAGGAAGCCCTCAGGAAGTTCCTTTTTGCACAAATCCAGGTGTATTTGTTTAACCTTTCTTCTTTCTCCATATATACTTTTTAAATTATAGAACTAGATTTTGAAGTTTTATGCAATATTCAATACATGATAAAAATTTTAACAGTACAAAAGAGTACACTATGAATAATGAAAACTTTGCTCTCTCTCCTCAATCCCACTACTCAGAAGCAACCGCTGTAAACACTTTTTGTTTTTAACTCTTCTGGTGATTGCCATTCTGCTTTTATACATTCTTAGGTTTCCGGTTACTGATTTATTCTTTAGATGATTTCTTTTACTCTGCTTACGAAGATGAAGAATTTTAGTGTATTTTACCGACTCCTAATTTTCTTTCTACCTGTCATGACTTTTTGATCAACTGATGTCTTTTCAAGTTGGTATCTGGCAAGATGGGGACATGTTTGACTTTAGGATAATGGTGGTTGCCTTTTGTCAAGCCTTTATGCTTATAAGGCAGGCAATTTTCTAATACATTATATATGGTAATTTAATTAATCTTCAGACCCATGCTAGTCAGAAGACACTACCCTCACTTTACAGATAAATAAATTTAGGTTTTGGCTAGTTATGTAACTTGCTCAGAGTCCTATAGTTTGACTTAACCTGGACTCCCTAACACCCAAGCTCACTTTCTTAGCCATTGTTACTCTCCTAGAATAACAAATGCCTTAAGGCCAGTCTAGTTCCACCAAGAAGAATAGTTCCTTCGTCCTGCAAGTTATGTTTGCGTGTGTGTGTGTGTGTGTGTGTACATGTGCACATGTTCATGTGTATCTCCATTTATAATGTAGAAATAAAATGTATGGTGATATTTTAAAGAATGGAAGAGGGAAAATAGAAGCTTATAAGTTTCTTCATTTGTAGATATGTTCGTTATTTTTTTTGTTGGTGGCAGTTAAATATCTTTTAAAGATGAGAAAAAGCTTTTATATATACTCAAATATTTACCATGTCTGGCACTCTTCATTCCTTTGTGAAGATCTAAGTTTCTATATGGTATCATTTTCCTTTAGCCTAAGGAACCGTTTAAAACATTTCTTGTGGAGGGGATTCCGGGAACAAGATGGTAGAGTAGGAAGACCCTGAATTCACCTCCTCTCTTGGGCACACCAAAATTACAGCTCTTTACAGAGCCATATTGATGAGAAAACTGGAACCCAGCAGAGAAGATCTACAACTAAAGATATAAAGAAGGAACCACAACCCGGATATGTTGGAGAGGTGGGGTCGAGGTATGGTCAAGACCCAAACCCCGTAGTGGGGGATCCACAAAGAGGAAGCTAATTACAATTGGAGAGGTTCTCCCCAAGGAGCAAACTGTCAAAGTCCCATAGCGGACTCCCAAGTCTGAGGTCCTGTACTGGGAAGAAGTCCCCAGAAGATTTGACTTTGAAGTCCAGCAGGGCTTACTTTGGGGAGACCCAGAAATCTATGGAGAAGAGAGAATCTGCTCTTAAAGGATACACACAAAATCTCACACGCTCTAAGACCCAGGGCAGAAGCAGTAATTTGAAAAGATCCTGGGTCAGACCCACCTTCTGATCTTAGAGAGCCTCCCAGAGAATGAGGAGGCAACTGGAGCTCTCCCTAGGGACATAGATGCTGGTGGCAGCAATTTTGAGCTCATTCTACCACTTGGACACTGGTGCTGACAAATGCCATTTGCAATCCTTTCTCTAGCTTATCAGCATCAGGACCTGACCCCTCTCACCATCCTCTCTGTACTGGTACTGGGACACCTCAAGCTGAGCAAAGCTGGACTAGGACACAGCTCCACCCACCGGCAGGCAGGCTGCCTTAAGACCCCCTGAGCCCACACCCTCCGTAGGACACACCCCTTGTCCACCAAAGGGCCTAGGACTTAGCTCAGCCCACCAGTGTTTAGGCAGAAACCGCAGGACCCCTTTGGCCCCAGCCCTGCCCACAAGTGAGACAGCACTAGCCTAAAGATTAGACTTTACCATCATGGGCAGCCATCAGCCCCAAGACTTCCAGCTCTGCCTACCAGCAGGCCAACATATCAACTGTGGGACCAAAAGAACCCTGCAGCAGAGACCTCAGGACCCAGCCCTGCTCCCAACCAGAGGACCAGCACTCGCTCTGGGACCAGCCTCACACATCAGTGGGAAGGCACAAGCTCCAGCACTACCACAGCCCTGCAGGCCATCATGGCAGGACCCAGTCTACACACCAGCAGGCTAACACCAGTCCCTGGACTCCCTGTGCCCTGGCCCCACTAATAGCAGCTATGAGACACCTTATACCCCTCAGCCAGGTGCCTCAGAATGCAGCCGCATTCATCAGGGGGCCAGTACCAACTTTGAGACATATCAGAACCCACAGTCAGCCATGTTAAGAACAAGCCTCACAGAGCAGCAGGCCAACACTAGATCAAGGAGCACAGGCCCCACAACCACCCACCTCAGAATCTGGCTCTGCCCATTACTGGGCCTGCACTAGACCTAGGATTCCCTGGGGTTCCACAACCAAATGCCTTGTGACCAGGCCCCACCAACCGGTGACTGGAAGCCCCTGCACATGACAGGTCTTAACAACTAACCAGACAGGGTACCAGCCATGCCTACCATATCACCCACAGTACTCAGTTTGCCACAACAGAAGGACCCACACAGCCTACATAGGGCATGCCTAGAGCATATAATTCTGATGATCAGAACCAGGGGAGTGTGCTGTGGGATTCATAGGACAACTCCTACAAAAGGCCACTTCTCCTAGGTTGGAAAATATAATTAACCTGCCAGATGCATAGAAATAAAAATAGTAGAGTTCCTAGTGGGTTAAGAATCTGGCATTGTGACTGCCGTGACTTGGGTCACTGCTATAGTGCAGATTCAATCCCTAGGCTGGGAACTTTCTTGGGCAAAATGAGGCAACAGAGGAGTGTATTTCAAACAAAGGAGCAAGATAATGCCCAAGAAGACCTAAGTGAAGTGGAAACAGGCAGTCTAACCAACAAAGAATTTGAGGTAATGATTGTAAAGATGATTGAAGAACTTGGGAGAAGAACTGATGAACACAGAAGTTTAACAAACAGGGGGAGATGTAAAGAATAACCAAACAGAGCTAAAGAGTATAATAACTGAAAATTTAAAACTAGAAGGAATCACAGGACATTAAGTGTTACACAAAACAGATCAGTGAGCCAGAAAACAGTAGTAGAAATCATTGACACTGAACACACACAAACAAAAAAAAATTAAAAGAAATGAGGACACTTTAAGAGACCCCTGAATCAACATCAAATGTACTTACATTTGTATTATAGGAATCTCCAAAGGAGAAGAGAGAGAAAGGGGCAGAGATTTTTCAACAGAAACTCTGCAGGCCTGAAGACAGTGGCATGACATATTTTTTTTTATTATTAATCAATGAATTTATCACATCTGGAGTTGTATAATGATCATCACAATCCAATTTCACAGGATTTCCATCCCAAGCACATCCCCCCAACCCTCAAACTGTCTCCTGCAGAGACCATAAGTTTTTCAATGTCTGTGAGTCAGCATCTGTTCTGCAAAGAAGTTCCATCTGTCCTTTTTTCCAATTCCACGTCAGTGAAAGCATTTGATGTTGGTGTCTCATTGTACGGCTGACTTCACTTAGCATGATAATTTCTAGGCCCATCCATATTGCTAAAAGTGCCGGTATCTCATTCCTTTTAATGGCTGAGTAATATCCCATTGTTTATATGTACCACATCTTCCTGATCCACTCCTCTGTTGGTGGACATTTAGGTTGTTTCCAGGTCTTGGCTATTGCAAATAGTGCTGCAATGAACATCAGAGTACATGTGTCTTTGCAAGTCATGGTTTTCTCTGGATAGATGCCCAGGAGTGGGATTGCTGGATCAAATGGTAGTTCTATGTTTAGTTTCCTGAGGACTCTCCATACTGTTTTCCACAGTGGTGGCACCAATTTACAATCCCACCCACAGTGTACTAGGGTTCCTTTTTCTCCATACCCTCTCCAGCACTTATTGTTTGTAGACTTTTGGATGATGGCCATTCTGGCTGGTGTGAGGTAGTACCTCATCTTGGTTTTGATTTGCATTTCTCTAATGATGAGTGATGTTGAGCATCTGTTCATGTGTTTTTTGGCCATCTGTATGTCTTCTTTGGAGAACTGTCTGTTTAGATCTTCTGCCCATTTTTGGATGGGGTTGTTTGTTTTTTTGGTATGGAGCTGCAGAAGGTGTTTATAAATTTTGGAAATTAATCCCTTGTCAGTTGCTTCATTGGCAAAGATTTTTCTCCCATTCTGTGGGTTGTCTTTTCATTTTGTTTAGGGTTTCCTTTGCTGTGCAGAAACTTTGAAGTTTGATTAGATCCCATTTGTTTATTTTTGTTTTCACCATCATTACTCTAAGAGGTGGATCTGAGAAGATGTTGCTGTCGTTTATGTCAGAGAGTGTTTGGCATATGTTTTCCTCTAAGAGTTTTATAGTGTCTGGTCTTATATCTAGGTCTTTAATCCATTTTGAGTTTATTTTTGTGTATGGTGTTGGCATGACATATTTAAAGCAATGAAAGGAAGAAATCTACAACCAAGAATACTCTATTCAGCAAAGCTTTTATTCAGAATTGATAGAAAGATAAAAATGTTTTTACAGATATGAAAAAACTGATAGAGTTCAGCACCACCAAACCAGCTTTATAAGAAATGTTAAAACGACTTCTCTAAGTGAAAAAGAAAAGGCCCACAGCTAGAAACATGAATGAAAATTATGAAAGGAAAAAGCTCATTGATAAAGGAAAATATACAGTAAAGGTCATAAACAACAATGTACAAAGCTAGTAGGAAGGTTAAAAGACAAAAAATATTAAAGTCAACTCTATCTGAAATAAGTAGTTGAGGGATATAGAAAACAAAAAATGTAAACTATGTCAAAAAAACTAACTTTAAAGGGCAGAGAGTAAAAATGCAGTTATTAAAGTGCATTTGAAATTAAGATATCAGCAACTTAAAGTAATCACATGCATGGTTGCTATATACAGACCTCATGGAAACCATAAACCAAAAATCTGTAATAAATACATAAACACAAGAGAGAAAGGAATCCAACAAAGGAAGAAAACAAATGAATAAGAAACAAAAAAGAACTAAAAATCAACCACAAAACAATTAAGATGGCAATAGTACATACCTATCAATAACTACTTTAAATGTAAATGCATTAGTCAAAAGACAGAGTGGCTAAATGAATATAAAAACAGGACCCATACATATGCTATGTATGAGACTCACTTCAGATCTAAAGACAAACACAAAACTGAAAGTAAGGAGATAGAAAAAGTTGCTCCCTGAAAATGGAAATGAAAAGAAAGCCAGGGTAGCAGCACTTATATCAGACAAAATAGAATTTAAAATAAAGAATGTAACAAGAGACAAAATACATCACAAAATGATCAAGGGAGTCAATCCAATAAGGGGATATAACAATTGTAAATATATATGCACCAAAATAGAAGCATCTAAATACATGAAGGAATTTTAACAGGCATAAAGGAAGAAATTAACAGTAACACAATCATGAGTGAGGTGTTAAAGTCAAAATGGATTAAAGACCTAAATTTGACTGAAAATCATAATACTCCTAGAAGAAAACACTCTTTGACATAAATCATAGTGCAATATATATATATATATATATATATATATATATATATATATATATATATTTATATTGCTTTTTAGGGCTGCGCCTGCAGCATATATAAGTTCTCAGGCCAGAGGTCAAATTGGAGCTGTAGCCCCTGACCTATGCCACAGCAACACAGGATCCAAGCCGCATGTCTGCAACCTATACCACAGCTCACAGCAATGCAGGGTCCTTAACCTACTGAGCAAGGCCAGGAATTGAACCAGCCATCTCATGGTTCCTAGTCAGATTCATTTCCCGCTGTGCCACAGTGGTGAGATATTACCTCATGGCTGTCTTGTTCTTATAAGGAGCAGTGGCATGTTTAGAACTATAGTTATCTGTTGCCCATTTAATATATTTCCATTGCAAAACCTTGGAGAGATTACTGGACTTGAATTTCAAAAAGTGTTATCATACTTTCTATATATTGAACTTTAAAACTCAAATTCACTTTAATTCACATGCATTTATCAATTGTGTACTATGTGCCAGTACCAGGCTAGATACTAGGGCTGGGGACCTTTGAGGATTTCCCCATTTAGTGAGAAGGAGTAGACATATAAGTAGATAATCACAGTATACTGTAGTAATATGTTAGAGAGAGCTGTAATTATGATTTTGTTAAGATTATGTTAAATGATATATGTTTTTTAAACATTATATTTTCACAAAAGCTTCAGCCTGTATTAGTGGAACAATCTTCTGGAATTCCCAGAGGCGCCTTTACATTTAGTTTAGACAGACTTACAAAGATTAAAGAGAGTCATTCCTTTCAAAGGGTCTCAGTGTTCAGTCAATTGAGATGATCCTATTATCCATCAAAGAAATGCCAGTGCCATTCCCATAGGCTTTCCTCTCTCAGTGTTCTCCTTAAATGACCTCAGCCCTTTTCATTTCTCACTTATGTTCTCTCATAACCAGCTCATCTCTTCCCTGGCTTTAATTACCATTTATCTCTGTCCATGATCCCTATGTCTTTAACCCTGCTCCAGTCCTCTCTCTGAGCCCACTTTTAACTACTCTGGTATTTAACCACCTTTTCCTGATACTTCCACTGGCACTTCAGTTCAACAGGTCCCTAACTTCACAGTCCTCTTCTTCCTCTTTCCCATCCCAGTGGATCTACTGTTATTCACTCAGTCTGGGATCCACTGTTATTCACTCAGTCTGGGAGCCATTCACTCAGTCTCCTCCTGCACCCTCCGTATCCAATCAACCAGTAATACTTCTTAATTCTTCCTTGTAACTACGTCTTGAATTTGTCCACTGTCTTTTGTTCTTGTTTTTTTTTTTTTTTTTGTCCACTGTCTTTATTCCCATGGCCACTATTCTGATTTGAGCTCTCTTGCCACCCGTTTCTGCATTGCCTCTTCCCAGATCATCCTGACTTTAGTCTTAGTCTTCACACTAACCTGTCTTCAATACCATGATCTAGAATGCAAATCTTATTATATTACTTTCTAGTTTAAAAATCTTTAGTGAAACTCCCATTACCTACAGTAGAGCTTCCCAAAAGATGTGTGCTGCAATGACTGAAGATGTGCCAGTCATGGCTAAGGTGGGGCCAAGTGTGTTGCCAACCAGCCACAAGCAGTCTCAATCTTTTACCCTTGTGTCCATATGTGTTTTCATTTTCCATGTATAGTTACAAATGGAATGTTTAGAAAGGATTGGTGACAGCATTAAGCTCAAACTTAGGGGACTTACTGACTTCTCCAGTCTCATCTCCAGCACTCACTGCCTCACATCTTGTTATCTAATCAGTGCCATTTTCCTGCCTATATCACTACACAGAGGGTAAGTTTGTCCATCAGCTGGGAATAAATGTCTTCCTCTCTCTAGCTGGCAAATGTCCACACATCTTTTAAAATGTAATTCAAGCTTCTCCTTCTTGGGGAGCTTTCTCTGACTTTCTAAAATGGAGTTGGCCTTTGTGCTTCCATTATGACTCCTAATCTACCAATGCTATGGGATCACCACAGTGAAGAGCATTTTTTTTTTTTTTTTTTTTTTGGTCTTTTTGCCATTTCTTGGGCTGCTCCTGTGGCATATGGAGGTTCCCAAGCTAGTGGTCGAATCGCAGCTATAGCCGCTGGCCTACGCCAGAGCCACAGCAGCGCAGGATCCGAGCCGCATCTGCAACCTACACCACAGCTCACGGCAACGCCGGATCGTTAACCCACTGAGCAAGGCCAGGGATTGAACCTGCAACCTCATGGTTCCCGGCCAGATTCGTTAACCACTGCGCCACCACGGGAACTCCGAAGAGCAGTTTTTAAAAGCATATTTATCCCCTTGCTAGTCTGAGGCTTGTCATCTTTGCTTCCCTAGTGCCTGGCACAAACGAGGCTTAAGAAAAGTTTAGGTGAACCAAATGAAGTTTAATAGTTTATATCACTCAGGATGGGCTAGGTTGTGCTGATACAACAAATGACTTAACACAATAAAAGCTTATTTTCTGGTCATGCTATAAATATTCAGGTTGATAGATGTTCCACATATAAACTCTTTTACGTGTGTGTAGTTTATAAATATACATAATATGTATGTGTTTTTTAAATCATGCTATAATGCACATAACATAAAATTTAGCATTTTAACCAAAGTGTACAATTCAGTGGCATTGTGTATTCACAATGTTATGAATACTTATGAATTGGAATTACTAAGTCCAGAAATTTTCATATCTGCCATTTGAAATCCCACACCCATTAAGCAGTCACTCTCTGTTCCTTATGCCCCAGCTTCCACTGCAACACCTGGAAATCATTAATATGCTTTATTTGCCTATTCTGTGTATTTCATATGATTGGATTTATATAATATGTGACCTTTTGCAACTGGTTTTGTTCACTTAGCATAATGTTTTTACATTTCATCCATGTTGTGGCACATATCAGTACTTCATTCCTATTTATGGCTGAATAATATTCCATTATGTGTATATCACATTTTGTTTATTCCTTCATCAATTGATGGACACTTGTCTTGTTTCCACCTTTGGCAATTGTAGTTGTGGCTGCTGTGAACATTCATGTAAAAGTTTTGTTTAATCACCTGTTTTCAATTCTTTGGAATCTATACCTAGAGATGGAATTGCTGTGCCGTATGGTAATGCTATGCTTAATTTATTTTTTTTTATTTCTTTTTATTTTATGTCTTTTTGCTATTTCTTGGGCCGCTCCCGCGGCATATGGAGATTCCCAGGCTAGGGGTCGAATCGGAGCTGTAGCCGCTGGCCTACGCCAGAGCCACAGCAACGCGGGATCCGAGCCGCGTCTGCGACCTACACCACAGCTCACGGCAACGCCGGATCATTAACCCACTGAGCAGGGTCAGGGATCGAACCCGCAACCTCATGGTTCCTAGTCAGATTCGTTAACCGCTGCGCCACGACGGGAACTCCTTGGGAACTCCTTTTTTTTTTTTTTTTTGTCTGCTATGCTTAATTTATTGTGAAACTGTTTTCCACAGCAATTGTACCATTTTACATTTCCTCCAACAATATATGAAGGTTCTAATTGTTCTACACTTTTGTCAACCCTTGTCATTTCCATTATTATTGTTACTATTATTGCCTTATATGGTCCTAATGCATTTGCATCACTCTGCTCATATATTATTGGCCAAAGCAAGTCACATGATCATACCTAGCTTTAAGAGAGATGAGAGGTGCAGTCCTACCATCTGCCAGAAAGAGAAGCACAAAGACATTTGTAAGTATTCCTAATGATATTATACACCTAATATCTAGGGAAATGAGAGATTAGATCAAAACCCATCACCTTCCTGGAAGTTGGACTTCCCTTCGTGGCGCAGTGGTTAACGAATCTGACTAGGAACCATGAGGTTGCGGGTTCGGTCCCTGCCCTTGCTCAGTGGGTTGACGATCCGGCGTTGACGTGAGCTGTGGTGTAGGTTGCGGATGCGCCTCGGATCCTGCACTGCTGTGGCTCTGGCTAGGCCAGCAGCTACAGCTCCGATTCGACCCCTAGCCTGGGAACCTCCATATGCCGCGGGAGTGCCCAAAGAAATAGCAAAAAAAAAAAAACAAAAACAAACCATCACCTTCCTGGAAGTTTATGCACACAAATCAGGCCAGTTTCTCATACTTAAATATTACAAAGTTCCCAGAAGGAGACTGAACAGAGATTTGCCGAGAGTTGTGTAGATGTAAGCTAAAAGAAGAGGAAGGGAAGAAAGACCACATGGAAAGAAGAACAGAAATGTATTTTTAAAAGTCTAAAGGTGAATGCCTAATTTTGTTAATTATTTATAAATACATTTTATTTCTTTGAAAAAAAATAGATCTCTCCTTTTAGTGCAGTATAGTGTAGCCAAATACCACCCAAACTCTGATAATTTAACTTTAATCCTGGAGTTAATTCAACTCTCAACGGCTTCACAAATAACTGCAGCAGTATATTTGGTTAAATAAAATAATCATCATTTTCTGATGAAACTACAAAACCAATCTGGCAAATGTGGAAATAAAAATCCACATGGCAGGATTTTCCTGAAAAGAGGCACTTCATGTAAACAAGCTTCTCCTGTTACCCAGCAACCACTCCTTTGGAGTTCCCTCTAGTGGGGTTATGTCAACTGGCAGCTGGTATAACCTTGAAATGATCCAGTTTGTTTTCCTGTTCCCTGATGTGTAGAGGTCACTGCTGATTATAATGTGGTTACTATTTGTTATTATTTGGAATGTGATAACATGGCAGAATTGCCTCAAAATGCTCTTTTTTAAAAAATATCTTGACATTAATTTTGCATATACAGTAGGGTCATCCTAGATGCACATTTCAAAGCCTAAGGATATTTGTATTTTAAAAATAAGAATGACCAACGTGGATGGCGGTGGTTAGAGTAGGGGGATAAGCATTACACTCTATCCAGTTTGTAGCTGTTTAATCACTAAAATAAACTTTCATTATTTAAATTTCCCAGGTTTGAATCTCAGCTCCACCACTACTAATTGTATGTCCTTAGACATGCTTATTAATCTCTGAGATACCTGAATCATCTATAAATAAAACAGGGTTAATAATAGTAATTACCACATAGACTTGTGAAAGTTAAATGAGCTCATATATAAAGTGCTTAGAAAGGTGTCTGGTACACAGTAGCCCTGTGTAAGGAAAGGCTTTGTTTTGGGATCGTGTTCCTTCTTGACAAATGACTCTTGCTCTTCCACCCCTACCTGACAGGGTTAGGCACCTCTGCTGTGTGTCTCCTTGGTGTGCTGTACTTTCCCGTGGTTAAATAGCACTTAAATGGAATTATAATTTAATTCTGTGTTCAGTTACCTGTGTCCCCCAATACCTGTAAGCTGTGGGAGGTTGGAGACCCAGGCTGTATTGTGCACCACTACATCCCCATGTGTTGGATGACTTACCTGTTGTGCTTTGAGCAGTGTAGTGTGAGGATGCAAAAGCTTCCAGCCTAACATACTGGGGAACAAGGAGAGGGCAGCAGTTGTCTAAGATTTACCAGGACTTTGCAGGAACTCAGAATAAAACTGTCAGGTCATAGGCATGCATTTTGAGCAGGGAATAATCTTTTTTTTTTTTTTTTTTTTTTGTCTTTTTGTCTTTTGTTGTTGTTGTTGCTATCTCTTGGGCTGCTTCTGCGGCATATGGAGGTTCCCAGGCTAGGGATTGAATCGGAGCTGTAGCTGCCAGCCTACGCCAGAGCCACAGCAACATGGGATCCGAGCCGCGTCTGCAACCTACACCACAGTTCACGGCAATGCCGGATCGTTAACCCACTGAGCAAGGGCAGGGACCGAACCCGCGACCTCATGGTTCCTAGTCGGATTCGTTAACCACTGCGCCACGACGGGAACTCCCATTTTGAGCAGGGAATAATCTTAATTTGAGTTCTTTTAGCATCGCTGCTTGAAGCAGGATGAAGCAGCTACCAACTGATCCACTAGAGAACAAGGGTACACAAAGTCATTTTCTTGTCTTTAAACCCTTTCTTGCAAGTAATGGGGTTCACCTGAATTAGCTTCAGAAAGGACGGGTGGAAGAGAGGCTGTATGTAAGGCCATACATGACTTGTCTCAGAATCTAAGGACAGGAATGCAGCTGAGTCCCCTGCAGGACTCCCGTCAGGAGCTAAGGCACCCTCTTGATTCCTCTCTCTTTCTCTCTGGAGCTAGATGGTTCTTTGATAGATCTCCCTGACCATCTGCTTCCTCTGTTTCTTAACTCCTCTGTTCAGTGGAAGAAAAGTCTCTCAGCTCTTATGGTTATGTGTTCCTCAGCTCCAGCTGCACCCTGAAAATAACTAGCAGCTCCTTGGCTGCCAAACTCAGTTTTCAAGGGAAACTCTGATTGGTTCAAATTGAGTCAATGTCTCCCTGGATCTGATTTATAGTTGCCGGATCATCTATCACAAACAAGGTTGCCAGGAGCCTCCTTTCATGGTTGAGCAATTCACTGCGAATGGGTTCACTAAAAAAATAGGAAGATACTACAGTAGGAAGATACTGCTAAAACAATGTCATTCAAAGTGATCCACAATGTACTGCAAGTTTGGGTAAAAGGGAGTTCCCATTGTGGCTCAGTGGGCTGAGAACCCGACATAGTGTCCATGGGGACGTAGGTTCAATCCCTGGCCTCACTCAGTGGGTTAAGGATCTGGCGTTGCCATGAGCTGTGGTATAGGCTGGCAGTTGAAGCTCTGATTCCACCCCTAGCCCAGGAACTTCCATATGCCACAGGTATGGCCATAAAAAGAAGAAGGAAAAAAAAAAAAAGATTGGGCAAGGGAAATAACATTATAGTGCACTGTGGATGTCTTAGCTCACCAGAAACCACTGGTTTTCTGTAGTTTTTGAGAATTGTCCCTTTGGTGGCATTAAACACATATAAATAAAACTTCCTTCCACTTCATTCAAAATGTAAAGAACTGAACATGGTTCTCTGAAAACAAGAGGACACATGCTCCTCCCTTTGCCTGGAACTTTCTTCCCTCTTTATACATTGGACTCATCCCTAATCCCTACCCATCTTTCAGATCTCCCTTTTACACATTCCCCAGCTGAAGAACATGTTTTGGTTTTTTCTCCCAAGGAACTTATTTGGCCAGACCCAGGTATGGAAAGGGTCCTACATCTAAAAAAATGTCTTGGGCCTCTTGGTGGTGAGTGTGGCTTGTGCTATACAGGAGGACCCAGTGTGGCCATGGGAACTTGATCTTGGAGTTGTAGAATTGCTTGACCACTAGTTAGTGGCACTTTGCTGGCTGTGATCTCTTCCACCTTCATGATATGGATCAGTTGGGCCATGCTATGTGCCCATGTCATAGTAGCACCTGTGAAGGTCAGGTCTGAGTACTGGCAATATGTTTAATGCACAAAGTCAGATATGCAATATATGAACACTTAGTTTTCCATGAATTAACTTGATTTCTTTATAAGCCCTTGTTCTGATTTGAGTGGTAGCCATTAAATCTTAGTCCATCAGGGATTTCCCCACTATCACAGTGGGGCATCAGAGTTTTGGTATCTAGTGCTAAAGTAAAGGAGAGGGTGGTGGGAGGGAGAAGTCAAATGCCTGGTTTCTGTTTCTGCTAGGAATCCTCACTTACCTCTAGTTGTTAAAACATGCAGGTCCCCGCTGTCAACGCCTCCTAGCTCACTGGGTACCTTCTCAGGTGCACACAACTCCTGATTTTCAACATCATACTAGGCCCCACATGAACTCTGTGATGTGGTTGCTGCCCTTCACTGTGCTTGGGTTGTATTCAGAATAATCATCTGCCCTCTCATACTTATCTTAGAGGACCTCAGGGAACATTTCTTAGGCCCACTTACCCATGTCACCACAGCCCTTTTAAGTCTGAGGTCTTGCCTCATCCCCCACCCTGAGCTCAGAACCCAGTCTTATTTGGAGCTTCTGCTGTGTTGTCCCTTTGAAGTTCTACTGGAGAGAGGCAGCTTTGGTCCCCTCCATATTTAGAACTTCAAAACCTTTCCAGGATGTTGGTCCTTCCCCTTCCCCACACCCAAGCAGCCCAGGGGGAAAGCAGGGGGAATGTTCCTTTCTTAGAACCAATCTACTCACTAGCCAAGGTCAAATAAGCTTTTTCTGATCTGGGCATGGCAGGTAGAGGAGGAGGTAGGATGGGAGAAAGGAAAGAACAGAAATAAACAAGAAACAAATGCAGTAATGGACAAAATGGAGTTTTAAGTGGCTTTCTATACCCCCCCATGGCAAGATTCTAGAAAGTTCCACTTAATAAATCTTTTACCCACTTAGAAAAGCAGTAGTCACTGGAAATCAACAAGAACTCACTAGTTAAGTTAATCTTATTCTTTTTTAGTGATTTACAAAGCTGCAAGATCAAGACAATGCTAGAGACAGTGCTCCCAGATTTCAGCAAGGCTGGTGGGAAAACAGTGGTCACTGGGAGTCAGCAAGAATCCTTAGCACTAATAGGTACTTTTACATGTAATATTTTCATTTAAACCTAAAACTAACTCAATAAGTGGAAGAAAAACATATTCTGAATGTCAGTTATCTATTGCTGTGTAATAGACTACTCCATACCTTAGTAGCTGAAAACAATTGTTTTTGCTCAACATCGCTGATTATTAGAGAAACGAAAATCAACACCTCAGTGAGGTACCACTTCACACCAGTCAGAATGGCCATCATTAGTCTGCAAATAACAAATGCCAGAGAGGGTATGGAGAAAAGGGAACCCCCTTGCACTGTTGGTGGGAATGTAAATTGGTATAGCCACTGTGGTAAACAGTATGGAGTTTCCTTAAAAAAAAATAAATAAAAGTAAAGTTGCCATATAATCCATCAATCTCACTCCTGGGCATATATCAAAGAAAACTCTAATTTAGAAAGATACATTCACTCCCAATGTTCACAGCAGCACTATTTACAATAGCCAAGACATAGAAGCAACCCAAATGTCCGTCAATGGAGGAGTGGATAAAAAAGATCACACACACACACACACACACACACACACACACACAGAGGAATATAATACCATTAGCAGCAACATGGAGGGACCTAAAGATTATCATACTAAGTGAAGTAAGTCAGACAGAGAAAGACAAATATCATATATCACTTATACATGGAATCAAAAATATGACACAAATCAACTTATTCCACAACAGGAACTCCCCTCAATTCTTTTCCATATAGCTCTTCCACATGGTTAGCTTAGACTTTCTCACAGCATGATATTCTCAGGGTTGTTGGACTCCTTATACAGTGCAATATCTGTAACCTTAAGACTTAGGCCCCGAACTTGTACGATGTCATTTTTGCCACAGTTAAAGTAAGGCAGAGAGCGAGGGCAGATTCAAGGAGAGAGATAACACAAGGTATGAATCCTGGGAGGAACAGTTCATTGCAGGTTACTAAAGTACACATTGGGCTTGGGATTTTAATGGCTCACATTACTGACAGATCTGAGAAGTATAGCTGACTTAGCAATGTCAGTAACAAGGCACTCAAGTGAGGTCAATATGCTTCTCTTTGCCTCTCGTCTCCTCTCTCTGTGTCAACACCAGTCTTAGGCAGACTCCTTTCTACTGGTGGCAAGATGGTCACAGTATTTCCAACTTTCAAGGCTCCTTGGAGAATCGTATAGCCATTCATCCATGTACCTATCCTATGACGGGAGGATGGACTATGCTGATTGGCTAGTCCAGGTCATGTGCTCACCTATGGCACGAACTGTTGATTGACTGCCTACCCAACAGTGTTTTCTAGCTCTCTTCTCCATTGACTGAGAGTCTGAAAACGCCGGATACTCCATTTCTCAGCTTCCCTTCCAGCTAGGAGCGTCCATGTTACTAAGTCTGACCAATGAAATGAAGGGGAGGTGATCTTTCAGACTTCCAGGGAAGATTTTTATTGAGAGTTTAGCTACTCCACAGCGTTGCTCCCTGGGCATCGAGTTTGTTTGATTAAGTGACCTGTGGGAGCCTTAAACTAACACTAGTCCCCTCATACAAGCCCATACCCTAGATAACAGCCTGCAGAGTCACAAGTAAATGGCAGTTAGATATGACTTCCCGACTATTGTGATAAATAGTCTTTCCCACCTTCCAGGGCCTTCCCCTTGTTCCCTCCCCTTTAGATAAGACCCCTGTGGAACTTTCCAAAGCCCTGCTCTTTGAATGGACTCATTCAGCCTTTGCTTGGGAACCCCAAGCTCTCCACCTACAGACCCTGATCAATGCACGTGCCCCAGGTTGTGCCTCTGCCTCTGCTTGCACCTTGTCTAGACTTCCCCGCTGACCCATCAAAGAGTGCAATGCACTTCTCCCAGTACCTGTGATTAATAAACTTCTTTTTCACTTCCTCTTACAGTCTTTTATTGAACCCCAGCTCACCATCCTGCATCCTGGAGATCTGCTTAAGAGATATTAATTTAACAAAGGTATAACAGTGTTCTTCCCTGATTAAATGAGAAACTAGTCTTCCTGTGTATGCAACCTACACCCTACCTAGCAACTTCCTACTTTGAAACTAATGTGTGATAATGAAGAGGCTGGAGTGTGACAATGAGGAGAAGGCCAAGAGAGTCTCAGAAATCCAGACCTTCTGCATTGTTCAACCAATCCAGAAACCTCCTACACTGTTACTATAAACATCTCTATGGTTTAAAGTCATTTGTAATGGAGTTCTCCCTTGCATCATAGTTAAACACCATTCCTAGGGCTGGGGAGGTGGGTTCAAGTACTGAGAGTGTAGGAGGGATAGTTCCCCCCAAAGAAACTCTAGTACTGTTACTAGTAGACAGGGAGTGAATAAATGCTTGGCAGTGAAAAAATGTCCATTTTAACACATAAATCCTGGATCTAGGAACAGATCTCAGGTTATTCAGCCCTCAGAGGCCCATGAAATTAGCTTGCTTGCTTGCCTTCTTTCTTTCTTTTTTTCTTCCTTCCTTCCTTTTTTTCTTTCTTTTTCTTTCTTTCTTTCTTTCTTTCTTTCTTTCTTTCTTTCTTTCTTTCTTTCTTTCTTTCTTTCTTTCTTTTCTTTGTGTGATTGATTTACAATATCATATAAGCTCCATGTGTATAGCATACTAATTCATAATTTTTAAAGATTATTCTCCATTTATAGTTATTATAAAATATTGGCTATGTTCCCTATGCTGCACAATATATCCTATTCATTTTACATACCATAGTTTGTAATTAATCCCTTAACCTAATCTTGTACTTCCTCCCTTCCCTTTCCTGAAACCAGCATTACTTTTTTCATTTTGCACATGAAGAAACTGAAACGGAAGGAGATTGAAAGGTTTTCTCCTTGTCACTCAAGTACTTAGTGGCAAATCTGGGACCACTACCTGGTTCCTTGGGTTTTTGTTGTTCTTGTTCTGTTCCTTCCATAAAGGGGCACAAAGCAGTAGGGATAACTTAGCACCTTGAAGGAAAATTAAACTCCTAGAGGATTTTGACATGCTAGAACAATGTGCTAAATCAACAGACTGTAAGAGAAAAGAACAGAAATATTATTTGACCTTGAAATCAACATGGCAATGTGACGGTCATAATAGTCAATATGAGGAGTTGTTGAAGAACAATTAATCCAGATGATCTACAAAAGAAATGAAAAATGTTATTTGAACCAAATTTGAGGATTATAACCCAGGAAGAGCATCTCAGAAAGCTCTGAGAACTATTCTCCCCCTTAGAAGTCAAGGCAAGTTTGTAAAGTTTTTTGAGACAGAGAGCTGTACATCAAATGATATGTTATTGACAGTTTATATGATCCAGATCTAAGTGTCATCATGGTAGGTCATGTGACCCTGTACAAAATCATAAGGAATGTTATCTTTTAAGGAGTTGTCGCGATTCTAGATTCTAGGAGAATGTTGCTTTTTATGGCTGAGCAGGTATTCCTGCTAATGCAGTAAGTTTGGTCGATACATAATGCAGATACAACAATGCACAATGGGGGGAGAAAGGCAGCCAACAGGCAGAGAAGAATCTCTTATGTTTAAATTTTTCTTGTCTTGCCATAAAATATGAATTTTATTTCACAGGATGGATATACAATTGTTATACTTTGATTACTGTATTAACCATCTATAGCAGTATAACCAATTATGCTCGGAGTATAGCAGCTTAAAATAAGTATTTGTTATCTCAGTTTCTATGGTCAGGAATTTAGGACTGATTTTCTGGGTGTTTCTTGCTTATATTCTCTCATGAGGTTGCCACAAAACTTTTGGCTGAGCTGTGGTCACTTGCAAGGCGGCCTGAGGCTGGAGGATCCCCTTCTAAGACTGTACCCAGGGCTGTTGTCTGGAGGCCTCAGTTCCTCACCATTGGCTTTTTTTTAAAAAGGGCTTTTGGGAGTTCCCGTTGTAGCTCAGTGGTTAACGAATCTGACTAGGAACTGCGAGATTGTAGATTCCATCCCTGGCCTTGCTCAGCGGGTTGAGGATCTGGCATTGCCATGAGCTGTGGTGTAGGTTGCTGGTGCGGCTCAGATCCTGCATTGCTGTGGCTCTGGTGAAGGCCGGCGGCTACAACTCTGATTAGACCCCTAGCCTGGGAACCTCCATATGCTGTGAGTGTGGCAAAAAAAAAAAAAAAAGATAAAAAGGACTTTTGGAGTGTTCCCATGACATAAAAGCTGACTTTCCCTGGAGCAAGTGATCCAAGAAAGAGCAAGCAGGAAACGTCAGTGCCTTTTATGATCTAGTCCCTGGAGTGGCATTCTATCACTTTTGCTTTATTTTCTATTCATTAGAATCAAGTCACAAGTCCAAGTTCATACTCAAGGTGAGGATTCCACCTTTTGAAAACAGTGGCAAGTGTTTGTGGACTTCTTTAATCCACCCTTCATTACCTTCGTCAAGACCATACATGAATCATTTGTCATGATTCTGAGAACTGAAATTTAAGGAAAAAATATAACCCTGGAGTTTTTCTTTATAATACCTATCATTGCTGTATTATTTTTATGTGATTATGTATATAATATTTATCAATCCTCCTAGATTGTAAGCTTCCGTGGGATAGCAGTGTAACCTGTTTTTCTCATCCTCAAGATCTAGTTTATTACTTGACACAAAGCCAGTGAATGGAAAATACTTGTTGAATGTTGAAAAAGTTCACTGGACAAAGATCCAAGGAGAATTAAAGTTCATGCTACATAAGAAATAGTTGGAGTAAATTGAGACCTAGCTTGAGAAGAAAAGACTCACTGGGGAACATGAGAGTTCTCTTCAAACCTGCAAAATAGGGAGTTCCCACTGTGGCACAGTGGGATAAGAACCTGGTGTTGTTGAAGCTACAGTGTAGGTTGCAGCTGCAGCTTGAATTCAATCCCTGGCAGGGGAAAACACACATACACACACAGGCATACACACAGACACACACACAGACACACACACACACACGCACACACACACACACCTGCAAAATAGAAGAGATTCATTATGGACACTACTAAAGGAGGGAGTGGCCATTGACTAGTAGAAGCTCCAGGGTAACAGATTTTATCTGATTATAAGGAACAGCTTTGTAACAATCAGAAACATTTTACAATGGCTAGAGGGTTTAAAGAGGGAGTAAATTGTTTGAGTGCCTGCTGGAAGATCACTTGTTGAGAATATTACGAAAATATGATTATATTAAATAGCATGTGAGATCAGATTTTACAGAACTCAGAGATTATGTGATTCTGTAATCTCATATTTATGGTATTTACCTAATTTTATTTATTTATTTTTTCTTTTTATGTGCTGCACCTGCCTGTGTCATATGGAAATTCCTGGACTAGGGGTTGAATCAGAGATGCAGCTGCCAGCCTATGCCACAGGCACAGTAACACGGATCTAAGCCACATCTGCAACCTACGCCACAGCTTGTGGCAATGCCAGATCCTTAACTCACTGAATGAGGCCAGAGATCGAACCTGCATCCTCAAGAACACTATGTTGTGTTCTTAACCTGCTGAGCTACAACGGGAACTCCTATTTACCTAATTTTAAATATCAAAACAAGCAAATATAACTGTCTGTTCTCTGTGGTAAGCATCTTTATTTATCTAGCATGTGCTCCCATTTCTTTTTGAAAATGAAGTTCCTTTGTTTTGAGAGACTGCTCTACCTGCCAACCTTGTGATTTTAGTGGGTACTGCTAAGCAGAGTACTCTGCCTCTTCCCTCCAGATAAAGTAGGCATGCGACTCCATGAATCTATCAGAGTGTTCCAGGGACTTTTCTAATTGGAACTAAAGAAGCAAATTCTGTCATCTCTCTCATCTCTGGTGTGAGAGAGGGAGGATGTGAGCCTAGGAAATGCTGGCAGATGTACTCCAGCCTCATGAATGACATGAACCCAGAGAGAAGAAATAGAGATGCAGATGGAGAATGAGATGAACTTCTAGTTCCTGCTGCCAAATGCTTTTGAGACTCCATGTCACATCTGCTTTTTCAGCAGTTTTGTTTCGTGAACCAGTAAAGTCTCTATTTTCGTCCAGAGAAGTTCAAATTGCGTTTCTGTCACTTGCAATCAGAATCCTGAACAGTTGCCTCTCCTATCCTGATTTCTCTATTTCTGTTAATGATACTGTTCATGATAAAGCTGTGACCCCCCCACCCCACTCCCACCTCAGACTTCTTTTGTTTAGCCCTAGCCTCTGCGAGTCTCACCAATACCATGTGCTATGAATTCATCCTTCCCCAAGTCGTTAAGTTGAATGCCTAAAAACACTACTTTGGTCAGTTTGCCCCAAAACCTCCAAGAATATATACCTTATTCAAATTCTGCTCAGACCATGAAGTGACAAAGTGAAAGCTTTTACAAGATGTCATCAAATTCTTTGCTAGTTTTTTCTAATTATGGTTTCCTCTCCCTCAAATGTCCTGCCTACTTCCTGCATGAATCTCACTCTCCCTTCCAAGTCGAGTTTGAGTCCCACCTTCTTTTTGAGGCTTTCCTGAGCATCTATCCCAAGTCAAAATCATCTCTCCTCTTTCTGGACTTTTGGAATATTTTGTCTCCTTCAGGCATTTATCAGTGTAATTATATACAAATCTTCCATTATTGCTGTTTGTCTTTATGTCCTATTTCCCTGATTACACTAAGATCTCTGGATGTGAGAGAGGTGCCTTATGCATCCTCACATCCTCACGATTGTCAGGGTAGCACTACCTTGCTCACAAGTTTATTCATTCATTTAGCAGATTTTATTGAATATCTGATATGTGTCAGGAACTATTCTCAGTTCTGAGATATAACTACAAATAAAGCAGATGGGAAAATTCTACGCCTATCATCAAAAGGAACACAAATAACAAATGTTAGTGAAAATATGGAGGAAAGGGAACCCTTGTGCACTGTTGGTGGGAATGTAAATTGATGCAGCCATTATGGAAAACAGTATGGTATGGGGCTTTCTCAAAAAAAACTGAAAATAGGAATTCCCGTCATGGCGAAGTGGAAACGAATCTGAATAGGGACCATGAGGTTGCAGGTTCGATCCTTGGCCTCGCTCAGCCAGTTAAAGAGCCGGTGTGGCCATGAGCTGTGGTGTAAGTCGCAGACACGACTCAGATCCTGCATTGCTGTTGCTGTGGCTATGAAGGAAGCTGGCAGCTGTAGCTCCGACTCGATCCCTAGTCTGGGAACCTCCATATGCCCCAAGTGCGGCCCTTAAAAAAAGCAAAAACAAAAAACAAAAACAACCCTAAAATTGGAACTACCGTATAACCCAACAATTCCACTCCTGGGTATATATACAAAGAAAAGGAAAACACTAATTTGAAATGATACCTGCACCCCAGTGTCCCTAAGAGCATTATTTACAACTGCCAGAAGTTCCCATTGTGGCTCAGTGGATTAAGAACCCAACTAGTATCCATGAAGATTTGGCTTTGATCCTTGAACTTGCTCAGTGAGTTAAAGGATCCAGCATTGCTGATGCAACTCAGGATCCCATGTTGCTGTGGCTGTGGCATAGGGTTCTGATTTGACCCTTAGCCTGAGAACTTCCTTATGCTCTGGTACAGCACCCCCCCCAAAAAAAATACAATTGCCAAGATATGGAAGCAACATATATCTATAAACAGAAGAATAGACAGAGAAGATGTAACACACCCCATACACACTGTGGAATACTCAGCCATAAAAAAGAATGAAACTTTGCCATTTGCAACAATACGAATTAATTTGGAGGGCATTATACTAAGTAAAATTAGCATATTTATATGTGTAATTATTAAAATTAGCAATTATATGTAGAATCTAAAAAAAATTAAACAATTTAATATAACAAAAAAGGAGAATATTTGCAGATATAGAGAACAGAGTAGTGGTTACCAATGAGGAGAGGGAAGAGGGGAGGGACAAGAGAGGGGTAAGGATTTAAGAGATACAAACTACTATGTATAAAATAAATGAACTACAAGGATATATTGTACGTCACAGGGAATATAACCAATATTTTACAATAAGTATAAAGGGAATAAAACCTTTAAAATTTGTGAATCACTATGTTGTACACCTGAAACTTAATGTTGCACATCAACTAGACTTCAGTTTAAAAAAAAAAATTCTAGGATTTCCTTGTGGAGCAGCAAGTTAAGGATCCAGCATCATCACTATTGGGGCTCAGGTCGCTGCTGTGGCACAGGTTTAATCCCTGGGCTGGGAATTTCCTTATGCTAGGGGAATGGCACCAAAAAAAAAAGAAAAAAATTCTACTCTTGGCAAGCTTATGTTGTAATACAGTAGATATGGAAAATAAGTTGTCAAGGACAATTATATTCAAAAAATAGAATTCTGTTTATTAAGCTGTAGTGGATAATTATGTAAAACATGGATATGAATAAATATAATAAATAACTAAAACATATAGTATTGTTAAATAGCGCCAAGTGTTGTTGACAAACAGAGCAGGGATTGAATTACATGGCTGAGGGTATTACAAGTGCTCAATGAATATGTATTGATGGATTTTCTTCCCTCAGATATTTATTTAAATTGTTTTTACCAACTTTGCAAATCTGTTTGATGAGGTTGAACTTCCCTTTCCATAACACCCATGCAATCTGAAAACTATTCATTTTCAAATATTTCCTCTATTCATTTTCAAATATTTTTAAAGCTGTAATTAATCATTTCTTTGACATTTTATAAGTGTATTCTTTTTTATCTTTTTTTTTTTTTTTTCCTTTTTACAACCACAGCCATACCTTTGGCACATGGAAGCTTCTGAGCTGCAGCTGCTGGCCTATGCCACAGGCATAGCAATGCAGGATCCTAGCCTCATCTGCAACCTAAGCTGCAGCTTGCAGCAGCACTGGATCCTTAACCCACTGAGCAAGGCCAGGGATTGAACCCACATCCTCACGGACACAGGTTCTTAAGCCACCAAGCCACAGTGAGAACTCATAAATATGTTCTTAAAGTTGACCCTAAAATCTCAAAGAGCAGGGGTTGCAAACTTGAATGGTCATGGGGCTAGGCTGAGCAAAGAAACAAGGAGTGGGAGCTTTATTTTGCTGCTAGGCAGGATTCCAGGCCAAATGTTGCCAGATTTTTCAAGTGAAACCAGAAGTCTGATGTTGAAATCGGACAACTAATCACATTAAAAAATATATCGTGCAGGCCAAACAGGACAGCTCTCTCAGAGTCTGGCCTACCAGCTTCCTATTTGTAACTTTTTTTTTTGTCCTTTTAAGGCTGCACCCGCAGCATGTGGAGGTTCCCAGGCTAGGGGTTGAATCAGAGCTGTAGCCGTTGGCCTACACCACAGCCACAGCAGTGTGGCATCCGAGCTGCATGTAACGACCTACGCCACAGCTCACTGCAATGCCAGATCCTTAACCCACTGATCGAGGCCAGGGATTGAACCTGTGTCCTCATGGATACTAGTCAGATTCGTTTCTGCTGAACCATGACGGGAACTCCTCGCTATTTGTAACATTTGACCTGGGGAATATTGCCTACCCTCACCACTTCTACATTGATCATTCCTGCTTTGCAGGAACACTTGCCTGCAAAGGCTAGATTTCACCAATCTTTCTCTGCACGAATCTGGCATTAACTGTCAGTAAGTCATCTGTGGACATACTCTCTGCAATAACTTAGAGCCAGCATTTTCTATTAACACAGTTCATATTCCTAAATCCAAGTTTCCTGCTCATGGGATTGAAGAGTCAGAAGGCAGCTTATAGAAGCAGGGCTGGGTGTTGGGATTGGGATGGTGTCCTCTCTGAGCCCCTCACCCTTCTTTGGCATCTTCTTTGGCATATTTTTGCCTTCTTTCTTGAAGACTAATTAATTGTAGGTGTCTGGGTTTATATCTAGGCGTTCTATTGTGTTCCATGTATTCGTATGTCTGTTTTTGTACCAGTACCACACTGTCTTGATTACTGAATGAAATACTGTCTGAAGTCTGGGAGAGTTATAACTCCTGCTTTGTTTTGGTTTTGGCTTTGGTTTTGTTTGTTTGTTTGTTTTGTTTCATTTTTGTCCTCAGGATTGCTTTGGCAATTCTGGGTCTTTTTATGCTTCCATATGAATTTTTGGGTTATTTTTTCTACTTCTTTGAAAAATGTCTATGGTAATTTGATAGGGAATGCATTAAATCTATAGTTGCTTTGGGTAGTATGGCCATTTTAACAATATTAATTCTTCCAATCCAGAAGCAGTGCTAATACTTTTTCACATGCCATGCAAATGATTGACAAGCACTGAGATACTAGACCTGGGGAAGTGGGTTTGCAGTGGTGCCATATTCCAGATGCAAGCCAGGAAAACAGTAAGAAGAGAAACATAGACTAGAGGAAGGAGAAAAGAGTAAAGTAGTGAAGTAGCCAGGAATGGGAGGTAGTAGGGGAATTTAGACAGAGGAAGAAAGAGGTGTGTAAGAGTTATACTGGGGCAAACTTCTTAGATGCAAAAGATGCAAGATAAAGGGAGAGGATAGAGAAGCTGGGCTTGTTAGAAAGATAGGCTCAAGGACTGGGACTCAGACTAAGCATGGATAGATAAAACCATGAAAGCTGCAACCATGAAAATTGGACTCTATAGATTAAGCCATGTTAGGCTAGACTAGTGAAGGAAGCCTATTATTATAATTCTCTATTGCATGCCTTAACCCAAGACTTCCTCATTCTATAGCAAAGTTGCTGTGGAACATGCCATTATGGGATACCAGAAAGATGTATGGGGACAAGGCTATAGCTTGAAATCTCAATAGAATAAGACCCCGTAAGAGAGTGTATCATAGGTGACAAAGTAAATGTAAGGTGTTTGTCCCGGTTCTGGAGGGAAACAGATGGCATATAATCATTTGTCATGTTAAGAGATCAACAAAGGAGTATTGATAGTAGAAAGTCATTACTACTCTTAGTCCTGAAGGAGCAAGGAAAGGAATGGTGCTGGAGATTGCAGGTAGGAGAGGGGCTGAAAGTATTTCTAACTCACACACTAAACCTCAGTTTCCTAATTAAAAAAAAAAAAAAGTATTTCTTTCAAACTGTTGTAAAGATAAATCCAAGAAAAAATAATTAACATTTGAATAACACTTGGGATGTACCAGGCATTGTTTTGATCATGTTACACATGTATGCTCTTTTAAACTTCACCAAAACTCTTCATGGTGGGTTCTATTGTTATCTCCACTTTAAAAATGAGGAAAGAGAGTCATTTGACTAAAGTCACAGAACTTGTTTATTTATTTATTTATTGTCTTTTTGCCTTTTCTAGGGCTGCACCTGTGGCATATGGAGGTTCCCGGGCTAGGGGTCTAATCAGACCTGTAGCTTCTGGCCTACACCACAGCCACAGCAATGCTGGATCCCTAACCCACTGAGCAAGGCCAGGGATCGAACCTGCAACCTCATCGTTCCTAGTCGGATTTGTTAACCACTGAGCCATGACAGGAACTCCTAAAGTCACAGAACTTGGAAGTAGCAGAGCCGGTATTGGAACCTGGCTAGCCTGACTCCAGGGTCTGTCTACTTCTAAAGCATTTCACATGGTAGCACAGAGTAGGGCTCCAAAATGTCTCAGCAGTAATACTTTTGAGGATCAGGTCCCACAAGAATGCCCAGAAAAGGATGCTGGGACTTATCTATTTGGTGGAAGGAAGGTGGTTCTTTTCCAAAGTCTAGTTTAAAAATGCAACTGTGCACCTGAAACACCAAGTGAAAAACTCAAGGAGAAGAAGGGTTTAAGATGGGCCAATCAGGAGTTCTGGGGTCAATCTGATGACATTTCAGAAGCTACCCCATGATTTTTTTTCCTTAGGTCTTTTCTCATTTGGGGGTTTCTGTTTCTCAGGGACTACACCTCCATTCCCCCGGATTCTTCCCCCTCTGGAAGGGAGCAGGAAGGATCACATGGGGCCTTCCTAGGACAAACCCCTCCCCTCATGTCCTGTGCTTTAGCTCCTCTCTGAATTACCTAGATAACAGTATCTGATGCACATTTTTTTGAGTTGTTTTACGGTTGCTAAAACCCCACCAAATGAAAGCAGTAATTAACTTGATGACCCTGTGCACACAGCCCCAGACCTACTGGAGCCTGAGGATTGATCAGGTGACACTACCCTGTTACCTCACCATCAACCCATCCGAGAATTGTTCATGAGCTGATCACAAACTCTGTCACTCCCCTCCCTCACTCAGCTTTTAAAAATGCTTTCCTGAAACACATCAGGGAGTTCGGGTGCTTTGAGGACTCCTTGCTTGGTGCCCCGCACTTTCCTTCATCACAACCCGTTTCAGGGCACTGGCTTTCCTGTGAGCAGGCCAGCCGGCCCAAGTTTGGCGTGGTTAATACTTCTTCCACTTCCAACATGTTAATTTCAAATTTGGCCAGTAGGTGTCAGCATCTATCACAAAATGGATGATTGCTTAAACCATCTTTACATGTAAACTCATTTAAATTAATGTGAAACAAATTAGTTTCCTCCATTGTTAATGCTTAGAAGGCCATAATTCCATTTCCATACCACCATTTCGCTGGATACATGTACAGAAATGACATTTAGAACATTACAAAAATGTAGGGAAAGTTTGAGGAGCAACTGCCTGCTTGATGGAAAGGTTAAGAAAATAAGACCAGAGGAGTTCCCGTCGTGGTGCAGTGGTTAATGAATCCGACTAGGAACCATGAGGTTGTGGGTTCGGTCTCTGCCCTTGCTCAGTGAGTTAAGGATCCGGCGTTGCCGTGAGCTGTGGTGTAGGTTGCAGACGTGGCTCGGATCACGCGTTGCTGTGGCTCTGGCGTAGGCTGGCAGCTACAGCTCCGATTCGACCCCTAGCCTGGGAACCTCCATATGCCGCGGGAGCGGCCCAAGAAATAGCAAAAAAAAAAAAAAAAAAAAAAAAAAAAAGAAAAAAGAAAATAAGACCATTTTCATTAGTCCATCAGCAATTTAGTTACTGATGTACTCTGTGTAGTCAATGATAAAGAAGAAGCCAAGAGTCTTATAGCATAGGATCCTGAAGTATAAAATGATGTGTGTTGGCTACTGGTGCCCTTTTTGGTAGAAGTTTGCCTTGGTTCTGGTGTTTGCTCTTGGTGTTGCTGACACTCTGTCCACCTCTGTAGGCAACGCTGTCCACCAGTGCTGAATAGAAACTGGGACCGAAATGCAACTAGGAACGTGGATATAGTTTTGGGTGAAGGAAAAGAAAATAGCTTTTATTGCTTTGCCAGGCAAAGGAGGCCATAGCAAGGCTAATGACTTAAAGACTGCGCCCTCCATTGGGAAGAACTGTGGAAGTTTCATTAATGAAAAGGAGGAAAAAGGGTTTTCAGATAGGAATCAGGATCAGAGCAAACATGCATTCTTTCTTTGGGGGGATCTAAGTCATCAAAGCAAGCATCAAGAGATCTCAGCATTAGACTCCCAACTCTAGAAGGGGGCAATTGAGGCAGAATATTAACTCAGGTAGTCAGTGTAGGAGTATGGGCTTCGATGCATTCTTTGATATGGCTATTGATTAACATTTGTGGCTCAAGGGCTCCAGGGAGTAACATCCCCACAGGACTTGTTTACCATAGGGAGTGTACCTACGCCCAGATGGACATTAGATGGACATTAATCCCTAATCCCCTGTGACTCAGTTTACAAGAAGAAAGGGGCAAAGAAACCTTAAGAACTACAGGACATTTCTACCCCTAAAACCCCTATCAGATAAGGACTGATATAGGTAACTGGGCAAGGCCAATGGGAGAAAACCACATCTTTCTGGACCCCAAGTTGGTACTCCCCCATATTTAAGGGATAAAAACCTGTATAGGACAGTGGGGGGGAGTCTTCTCCCCCCTCCCAGCAGCCCTGGGAGCTATTTGCTTTCCTGTAATAAAGACTTTGCTCGCTTGCTAAAAAAAAAAAAAAAAAGAGAGAAAGAGAGATCTCTGTATAATCCTGATGGTGGTCTTCTGGGTTATTGCCTAGAATAACGGTACTTGCAAAAAGGGCGTATTGGTCAGAGATTGGAACAAACTAAGAAAGTTCCTGAAAACCATCATGGGCTAATAATCTTTAACCCACAGGCAATTGTGCTCAGGGTGTTTAGCTTACAGGTGATTGTGTATAGGGTGCAATTAAGCCAGGCAGAAGCACAGGAAAGGACTCTAAGCTGTTCAATTTTAAAGAATTCATTTCTAAAGAAGTATAAGGAATACAACTTTTCTCTTAGGTACATAATAAGATGCTTATGTGATTACGTGTATCCCTTGAGAAGGAACAAGGATCCTGCCCCCAAGGCTGTACTATTGCTTTTTTGTGTGTGTGTCTTTTGTCTTTTTAGGGCTGCACACGCGGCATGTGGTGGTTCCTAGGCTAGGGGTCTAATCGGAGCTGTAACTGCTGGCCTATGCTACAGCCACAGCAACGCCAGGTCTGATTCACATCTGCGACCTATACCACAGCTCACAGCAACGCCAGATCCTTAACCCGCTGAGTGAGGCCAGAGATCAAACCTACAACCTCATGATTCCTAGTCGGATTTGTCTCTACTGCTCCATGACTGGACCTCTTGTACTATTGCTTCTTGACTGTTCCTCCCTTGTCTTTGCATCGCCTTCCTTCCCTGATCAGCAACTGTCTGAATCTGCCCCTTGGAATTCAGGGAAGGTCATGGAGGCCAAATGAGGCCCATCTCCTAACAATAAGAAATGGGAGACACAAAACGGCTACTGTGCCAAGAGCCCCCCGGGCCCTGCTCGGTTACACTGCCTCAATCTATATGTATTTTCCATAGCATACAAGTGTGTCCTATTTTAAGAAAGCAGAGCATGTGAAAATCTGGACAGTTGAACTAATATATCCATGGAGCACCTATTTTCTGCTCCTTAATGACATCTTGGGCAGATCCCAAAGCTACCTAGTCACACTCAGATATTAAAAAGCATAGCCTACTTCAGTCCAAGAAGAAGCCTCATTTTCACATCCAACTCAGTGTTCTGTCCCTCCTCCCCAGCTTGGGTATGACCAAGGGGACTTGCTCTGGGTAAGCGCTGTGTCTACTTTAGGGGAGCAAAAGTTGCCATCCCCAAACATGTCTCTTTGACATGCATGCAAGTCATTTCCGTTGGAAAACAATCAAGGCCCAAAAGACTAAACAAATAAACAAACAGACCCTTTGATCTTCTCCCTCACTGCCTAAAGGAATTTAGGCAGAGGACCATTCCAGGGAGGGAGCTATCACCATAGATCTTTACAGCATGAACTAGGTGTGAGATATTTAGAGTATGACCTCCTACAGTGGTAAGGAGAGAGGAACCTGGCAAAGTCTGTTTGTTAAAATATTTCTGTGTAGGGGCGTTCCTGTCGTGGCGCAGTGGTTAACGAATCCAACTAGGAACCATGAGGTTGCGAGTTCGATCCCTGGCCTTGCTCAGTGGGTTAAGGATCCAGCGTTGCCGTGAGCTGTGGAGTAGGTCGCAGGTACAGCTGGGATCCCGAGTTGCTGTGGCTCTGGCATAGGCCGTTGGCTACAGCTCTGATTTGACCCCTAGCCTGGGAACCTCCATATGCCTCAGAAGAAGCCCAAGAAATGGCAAAAAGACCAAAAAAAAAAAAAAAAATTAAAATACATAAATAAATAAATAAATAAAATATTTCTGTGCATCCCACTGTCTCAGCATGGCCCAGCAAACTTTCTTTTCTTTTCTTTTTTTTTTACGGCCACACGGCATATATTCCACAAGTCATATGGAAGTTCCCAGGCTAGGGGTCGAATCGGAGCTTCAGCTGCCAGCCACAGCCACAGCCACAGCCAACTCGGGATCCCAGCTGTGTCTGTGACCTACACCACATCTCAAGGCAATGCCAGATCCTTAACCCACTGAGTGAGGCCAGGGATCGAACCTTATGGATACTAGTTGGGTTTGTTATTGCTGGGCCACAACGGGAACTCCCAAACATTCTTTTTTAATTAAATTTTTTTCAAGCAAACTTTTTTTTAACCAAACATTTGTTTTTCTATCTTCATGTTAATTCCCTTCCTCCCCTTTGAAGTCCCAAACCACTACCCCAATCATCCCCGTTTTCTTTAGCTAAAGATGCTATGGAAGATGAGGATTTCAGCCATTTTGAGGAGTTAGTGTTCCTGGGTCTCTCCCATGTATCCACAAGTTATTAAACTTTTATTGTCTTCTGTTAATCTATATCAGGGCAATTTAATTCTTAGACCAGCCCAAAGATCCTAGACTGGTAAAGGATAATTTCTTCCTCCCTGACACACTCTCACTCCTTCCTACTCTGCTTCTTCATTCTTTAGGGCTGGAGAAAGCAGAGGAGAGACTAAAGAGCGAAAACAAAAACCTCTGCAGGGAAAGAGGCCCCTGCAGATTCCCTGTACTGCTGGACATCCCATCAGCCAGGACTTGGCACATCTCGGTGCAGGGAAGGATGGGAGATGTAGTCTATTCTGAATACCCATGTACCTACCTTCCGCATAACCTTTTCTGATCATCACCCTCAGCCCTTCTGGGATGAGGTCCTCTCACCACCAGGCCGCTGCCTACTGTTGACTTAAAAACTACACACAACTTACGAGGTGAGACTTAATGTTTTATCTGGGACAAAATGAGGACTATAGCCAAGGGGGCAGCATTTCAGATAGCTCTGAAACACCACTCTGAAGAGGTAAGGGGGGAATGTCGGTACGTATGTGATTTTGGTGAAGGGGGAGGTTTATGTAAGAAAGCACACATTTTACAGAAGTTTTCTGCTAGTCTCATGAAAGTTACTGCTATTCATGAGAAGCAGACGTCCCACAAAGCCTTTCAGTGCTTTTCTAGATATGAGGAGATGCAGAAATTGGGGTCCTAAAATCGTCTCCTGAAAATATCTGTCTGAAGACCTGTTCTTCCAGTTTTCCAGAGCACAGAGTGCTTCACTCCTGATCTCCACCCTGAGCCCTTTCAGGGGGTGTTGTGGGTCAGCAGCTGCAGTAGCTCATGATTCACCCATGAAGAGGCAAGTGCCAATCTCTAGTTCACTCTGCTCATGGTACCAATGAGAAGGCTTTAGCTCTGCTAAATTTGTGGAGTCAGTTGCATCCCAGGAAATGCAAATATTCTTGCTTGAGGAGCCCTGGCATCCCTCCTCTAGGGCGATTCTACTACTCTGGGAATATTTCTACTCTTGATTTAGGCTTTAGGGCATGATGACATAAAGATAACAGGACCTCTTGTGTTCCTCCTAGGCCTGTGAATGTACTTAGCACCTATTTCCCTCAGCTTTAGGGCTTTATTGACAATCCCAAAGTCGAGGGGAATGTTCCATTCAATATCCTGTGACCCAAGGTCCCATATGCAAATATCAGATGTGAAAATTAAGACCAACCAAATGAGAAAAGCAAAGGCTCTTTAGTCAGAGCCTACTATTGGGGAGTCAACTATTGTCACTTGTATTTTGGCAGAGACTCAAAGGCAGACAGAGGAGTGGGGAAGCTTTTTTGGCGGGGGGGAAGGTTTCAGTTATGTTTTAACTGAAGCATATTGACATGAAGAAGCTGTATGCTGCCAAAAGTGGAACATTCTGTGTGACTGATTAGGCGTAGATACTTGTTTTTTCTGATTGATCCCCAATTGAAAATAGGGATAAAAATTAGGAAAACTATCTGTTATTAATCAAGTCCTGGCCATTTGGGGCTGATTATGACAGAAGTTATTGTTTAGCTTCCTGGATTGCCATTAGAGGTAGCAAACTGGCTTCTTGCAAGTGTGATTTATAGCAGGCTGACTTCTTACACTGTTAACTGCAGATAAGGGTTTGGTTTCCTGGGCAAGTTACAGCAGATTGTTCTATTTTATGTGTAATCAGGCCGTTGTCTATATATTTGGTCTCTCAGTAGCAAGGAGTAAACTGAATTTTGCTTGATCAACTATGATAGTACTTCATATTTATATCATGTTTTGCAAATTATAAAGTACATTAATGTGTGTTTCTAATACTAATTAGTATAGAAGTTCTGTAGGACATTGTTATCTTCACTGTAAAGCTGAGAAATAGGCTCAGAATGGTCAAATGATTTTCCACAATCACAAAGCTGCTAAGGAGACTGGTAGCATTGTAAGTAGATAGGGTAGGGAGTCCCCAGAAAAAGAGAACCTGGCATGGCTTTCTTTCTTTTTCTTTTTCTTTTCTTTTTTTTCTTTTTTGTTTTTTTAGAGCCGTACACACAGCATATGGAGGTTCCCAGGCTAGGCGTGAAATCGGAGCTGTTGCTGCCGGCCTACATCACAGCCACAGCAACACTAGATCCGAACCGCATCTGTGACCTATACCACAGCTCATGGCAACGCTGGATCCTTAACCCACTGAGCGAGGCCAGGGATCGAACCTGCATCCCCATGGATCCTAGTCAGGTTCGTTAACCACTGAGCCACAAAAGGAACTCTGAGGCATGGCTTTCTTGGCATAAATGAAGCCGATTTTGGCCTGAGCCATTTTGTGATCTAAGTCTGGCCTTAATGCTTAAGATTGAACAGATCTCAGTAATTAATTAATCTTAATGGAGCAGAAGAATGCAAAAGCAAATGATTACTATCAAGCAGAAGAAGTAATAATAGCAAAGATAATACATCAGTTGGAAAGACTCCCAGCTCTGTTTCAGTAGTAAAGATTAGCCTGAAGTGCTCAACCCCCAGATCAATTTCCAATCTAAGCAAGGATGATATTGACCTTTTCTAACCCTTGTGACTCCAGTCAAGTAAATCTTGGACTCTGTCGACCACCCAAGCCTCTTTATTAATGTGCATGTACCCTTAGCTTAAAACTTCCCCAATTTTGCTTTTTGGGGAGACACTAATTTTCAAAAGATCCCCAGTGTTCTCCTTACTTGCTGCATGTAATAAATCCTTCCTCCTGCTCTTTGGCTTCTCTGTGTCTTTTGGCTTGAGACTCACCAAGAGATGACTGAAAACTTTTTTTCAGGTGACAGCATGATAAACATGCATCCTGATTTTCCAAAGTCTGTCTCAGTTCTTTTGTCCTGGAGTCCCATGCAGTTAGCACTGCCTTTTACTCTCAGAAGTGCCTTGGTTTTAACAATAAATCATCTATATTATCTTACCCAGGTGGGACTTGAACATGTGACCTCTGAGTTCCAAAACCACCGCTCTGTTTGCCAGATTTTATCAATTCCAGGTTCTCTAGTCACTATCTCTCCCACCTCTAGGCCTTCCTTCACCAAGGCATGCCACTGAGCAGACTCCAGTCCAATGACTTGTTTAAACAAAAGTTGTCTTTGAAATCTGCCCTGTTGCCAAGTGGTTGATAAAGGCAATTCACAAAAAGTTTCTATGAAGAGATAATTAGCAAAATGAAAATAGAAATGTGGAAATAAGACTTGGCATTTAGTAGTTTAATGTCCCTAAAGGAGCCATCTGCCTCAGCCTGAATGTTTGTAATAAACAGGAGAGGAGGCTGTGCATTGGTGTCAATGTTTTAATATCTCACTCAGGGCAAGCTTTACTGAACTGAGGTCTCTGAACTTTAAAAGCTCACTGACTCCTTTAAAATAACAAAAATTGTGTAAATGAACTGGTTACAAACCCATTCAAGATTATTTCTCTTCAACAGTACTTGGAACTCAAAGTCAGCTAATTTTCTTCAGTTAATTAATTCCTCCTTTCTTAAACTGAGTGTCTGATTGCCTTAAGCAACCCTACAGAGAGGCCTTTTTCTCCTAGAACAAGAAGTTGGCTACATAGTTTATGTTAATGAAAACCAGCAGGTGGCAAACGACTGCTCTTTGGAATGAAGGCGTTGGGCCACTTTGAGACCATTGAGATGCAATATAGTCTGGATTTGAGAAAAAGGAAACAGTGAAGCAAGAAATAAATTGGTCACCCTGTGGTCCCTTTGTGGACCTTGGGTTCTCTTGCCCAACCAAGCTCTCTGCCAACCTCCCTTTCTGTATTCTCTCTGCTGTGATCCTTGAATTAATGAGGATCCTTTAAGTCAGTGTCAAACCAAGCCGGCTCCCAGAACTTTTCATAAATCATTCAATGCAGAAATTCTTCACAGCAGGAGACAACCTCTCTTGAGCTCAGCTTCAACTTACATCATTGTTGGAACTGCAAGAAACAATCTGGTCCATTCTCCTAATATTTGGCAGGGAAGTTCCTAAAGGTGGGGTGCCCATTCTATTGATGAGTTATCTGAATCTCTATGGAGGAGATGAGTAGCAGGGTTAGGACCAGCATCCCAGTCCCCTAGGGTCATGTTCATTCCACTGCATCCCTTTGCCACCAGCCAGAAGCTGTAGACCTGGGCCCATCTTCAGCTTGCAAATGGAGTTATGTTCTGAAATCTCATTTGTGTGTCCCTTGTTTGGGCCTTGGGACACATTTTCTCCTGGAAACATTGCTTGTTTACATGCTGATTAGGTTCCGAGGCTAGTTAAAAACTTATTTTAGGAGTTCCCATTGTGGCTCAGTGGTTAATGAATCTGACTAGGAACCATGAGGTTGCGGGTTTGATCCCCGGCCTCATTCAGTGGGTTAAGGATCCGGCATTGTCGTGAGCTGTGTTGTGGGTTGCAGATGTGGCTCGGATCATGTGTTGCTGTGGCTCTGGTGTAGGCTGGCGGCTACAGCTCCGATTTGACCCCTAGCCTGGGAACCTCCATATGCTGCAGGAGTGGCCCCACAAAAGGCAAAAAGACAAAACAAAAACAAAAACAAAAACTTATTTTAACCCATGTCACTGTTGCAATTGTAGGAGAGCAAAATTTGCCACCTGGACTGTGTCTCTTTAGAATAAGAATTATTTTTAGGCTGGTAATTTTTTTTTTTTTTTTTTTTTTTTGTCTTTTTCTAGGGCCGCACCCACGGCATATGGAGGTTCCCAGGCTAGGGGTCTAATTGCAGCTGTAGCCACCGGCCTTCACCAGAGCCACATCTGTGACCTACACCACAGCTCACAGCAATGTGGATCCTTAACCCACTGAATGAGGCCAGGGATCGAACCTGCAACCTCATGGTTCCTAGTCAGATTCGTTAACCACTGAGCCACGACAGGAACGCCTAGGCTGGTAATTTTTAAGTTACAAAAGCCTCAGACAGTCTTTTGTCTTACCTCCCCCTTAACTGCCTAAATTAACTTAGATAAAGGGCCTGGTCCAGGAAGAGCATTATCACTAGAAATGACTGGAAAGAATATGGGCTAGATGTGTTAGATGACACTTGGAGATGCTGGGGAACAATCCTTCCTGTGTCACTTGGTCTCTTGCATGGCAGAGCAAACATTTGTTTGCCAAACATTTGTTTTTCCAGCTCTATGTTAATTCCCTTTCTCCCCTTTGAAGTCCCAAACTCTTACCCACTTCTCTCTCTCTCTCAGATGGTGTCAATCGAAAACTAATACAGGAGGCTGCAAATAAGAAAAGAGTTTATTTGAGGAATTGAGGACTGCCATTCAGGAGACACAGATTTGGGTAATCCTCTAAGTATTACCAAGCCCAAACTCATACTGCTCGCCACCTGACAGGCCAATCAATGGAGAGACAAAGGGTTGGGGCAGGAAATAGCAACTTTTCCAGGAAAGCCAGCAGACTGAGAAGATGGCATACTAACGTCCTAAAGAACTGTCTTGCCCAGGTTTGAATGTTAGTTTCTTTTATGGAACAAAGAGAGGGAGGTGAGGAGGTAAAGTAAAAAGGAGAGAAGTTGCTGCAAATGTTTCTTGGTAGGAACCAGACTCTGGAGGGAAATGTGTTATTTTCCTGCAGCTGTTCACCGGGCAGGATGTTTCCAGTGAACTAAACAAAGGGTTTTTTTTTGTTTTGTTTTGCTTTTTAGGGCTGCACCTGCAGCATATGGAGGTTCCCAGGCTAGGGGTTGAATTGGAGCTGTTGCTGCCGGCCTACGCCAGAGCCACAGCAACGCAGGATCCGAGCGGTGTCTGCGATTTACACCATGGTTCACAGCAACACCGGATCCATAACCTACTGAGCAAGGCCAGGGATCGAATCTGTGTCCTCATGGATGCTAGTCAGATTCCTTAACCTCTGATCCATGACGTGAACTAGACAAAGGTATTTTAAAACTCAGTTATGTGAGACACGGTTCCTGGAGATGGGCCATTATGCATACTTTAAGCCATAGGCAACACCTCTGTAGGGATTAATTTGTAGCAAAAGGAATAGAATACAAAGTTAAAGAAACAGATCCAATATGGAGTCAGAATTACAAAAAGAGTATTCTGGGGAAGAGAATAAGCAAGGGGCTATAAAGCCACAAGGCTGTTAAAAGTTGCCTGGTGAGAATTGTGATTGCCTCTGACACAAAACAGAAGATATTTGTCCTTAATGAATCACAAATTATTGAAGGGTAGGAGTCTGATAAATATATAGACTCTCACAAGTTATTTTAGGGTAAGGGTCTGATAAGTAGCTTGAGTTTCTGGCAGGTATTCTGTGTACTTTCATTAGGACTGTAAGCCCTGACAAGGTTAAATTCCACCCAGGCTGAGATGCATGCATAGGTCACACTTCCTCAGTTGCCTCCTGGCTCCACTTTAGAGGGCTCTTTCAGCGATACCAAATCCTTTTTGATTTTCCCTTCACTATGGTATAGAGGCCTTAATTACCTAATGCGTGGGGCCTCCATAACATGCATAATGAGATTTGACTTTCTCCTATTATTCTGCTTCATGTCAATTTTAGACCAGCCAGAAGAACCTAGGAAGTGGGGAAGGAAAGCAGGGGAAAGTGGGCAGGATAAGCAGGCTGAGGATTGACTAATTGATGAATTTTGGTGGGCTCTGGATATAGGAGTGCTCTCTTTCTAGTACTGGCCCTGGGGGGCTATTAGGGCAGAGGAAGAGTGGCCGTGAGTGTGAGAGCCTGATAGAAGAGGCTGGAGGGAGGTGGGCCCTGGATGGGGTAGTTTGCACATGAAAAGTACTAATCCCAGCAAGTCTTCCTATCTCTAGGAATTGGCTAGCCCTTGGAGGAGCAGTCATTTGGGGTCTGCAAGGCCCCAAGATGTCAAAGCATTGGAAAATGAAGGAAATTAAAAAGCATGATGAACACAAGTCCTCCCTGCTATAGCAGGAGTGTGAAAGCTGCATTGACTTCCTTTTTAGTTAAAATGAGATGCCCCCACCCCTACTCACCATCTCCCTGCCTGGTTCTTAGATAATTCAAGAAAGGAGATACTATGCTTATTCCTGGTAAGGCAGATGGGCCCTCAAGCAAATAATTAGAAAAGCGGCAGAGATGTGGCCCTGCTTGATCTCTGAATTTGTGGAGCGAGTTACAGTGTGAGAACTCAGTTGATTAGGCTCAAATATACAGAAGGAATTTTAAAGAACTTCCATTTCAAAACGTCTCTGCAACTCTCATTATCTTAATAAAATGAAAGCAAAAGGAAAATGGATGAATATTTAAATCAATTTAAAATGTGTTAGGAGGAGTTCCCATCGTGGCACAGCAGAAACGAATCTGACTAGGATCCATGAGAATGAGGGTTTGATCCCTGGTCTCACTCAGTGGGTTAAAGATCTATCCTTGCCATGAGCTGTGGTGTAGGTTGCAGTGCAGCAAGGATCTGGTATGACTGTGGTGTAGGCTGGCTGCTGCAGCTCCAATTTGACCCCTAGCCTGGGAACCTCCATAGGCTGAAGGTGTGGCTCTAAACAGAAAAAAATAAAGATGAAATGTATTAACCCGGGCTGATACATGGTGCTTTAGATAATTCTTGTCAGGTTGGAGAAGCAGTGCAGAACTGCATATCTGAATGGAGAGCCATGAAGTGCTGTTTTCAGACAGCATTTGGGACATGTTTGTAGGATATGTTTGGTAGTTGATAGTGGCTGAGTAGGGTTAGATATGGCCAAACCCTTCAAAATCTTCCAGAAAAATACTGTTGATAACAAAACACATAGTGACAGCAAGTTGTACGTTATTTAGAACATCTATCAGGTTAATCAGCACAGGAAACCTTCAAGATCAAGGCCTGTTAGAACTGGGCTGGAGAGAATTAAAACAAATAGTAATCCCACCAAACTATTTAGTAGAGCTTACTAAACTTTACATACATAATTTTTTTAATCCTCAGCCAGTTCTAGGAAGTGGTTATGATGGATGATCTCCTTTCATAGATGAGGAAATTGAGACTTAAAAGTATGAAAGACAAAATGCAGTGGACAATCAAAGAGCTAGTTTTATTCTGGTTACTGCAGTAGAGAGAAGGTTCATTAGCATGGATGGTCTTAATAAAAGGGAAGGGGCCTGCAATTTTATTGAAGCAGATAAATACAGGAATGAATCTAGAGAATCCTGGACAGGGTAGAGATAGGTCTTGGAATCTTCAAGGTCAGATTTGTCCTTTTCAAGATTAACTGCTTCCTGGAAGACAAAAATGTGGAGAGATTTTAGAGCACAGAGGGTGGGAGGACTTTTTAACCCTTCTTGTTTTCTCTGGGCTCAGGTAAAATTCAGTGCTCTTGAAGGTTGAGAAGCACATTCAAAGGCAATCATCAAGTTAGTGGCTCAGCTGGATTCAGACCCAGTCTGACCAGCGCAATCTGTTCTCAATTTGTGTGGCCAGAACATCAGTTTTTATTAAAGAGAGAGAGATTGAGTGGCATTTAGCCAGGAAAAGCCAGGTCAGGAAAGACCAGAGAGTTAAGAAGCAGACCCAGTTCTCATGAGCCTGGATGTTCTAATTAAATCGCTCTAGCATCATTCTTTGAGGAATCCAACAAACAGGGGTTCAGGATGGGAGTCCTGGTTTGGGGAAAAAAGTCCCAAACTCCCTATAGGCTAGAAGAATAACCAGGACTTGTCGGAGACTCCGAGGCAGAGGCTGTCTCCATTCTTTCACCTTAGGTACCCCTCTGGGCTTGTGCAGACAGCTGGGCAGATATGTGGGGGGCCAGAGAAAGGCCGGTTCCTCTTCTGAGGAGTTCTTCAGGTGATCCTGGCAGCTAACTGGCAGAGCGGCGATGCCGCTTCACCTTAATTAGCCATCATTCTCATGCACTCATTAAGCAGGTTCAAGGAACTTTATCACTTTGTTAACTGAAGGGTAAAATGAAAATGAGTTTTTTTACACTTGTGCAGCTTAACAATTAAAAGGCAGGGAGGTAGTTCTGTGCTTTGTAACTTGTAGGGCCTCAGATAACTTTCCCTAGGACTGCTAATGCCAACATCCTCTCATTAAATACATACTGATTGAGCACCTACAATGTGCTAGCACTGATACAGGCTATTCAATGAAAAGAACAGAAAATATCCTTACTTTCCTAAAGTTTACAAGCTAGTGAACTAAGGAGATAATGAACACAATAAATAAGTAAATTAAGGAGAATGATAAAACATGATATGTGCTTCAGAGCAAGGTAAAGGGATTTGGAATTGCTGGGGGCAGTGTTTGCATTTTAGATAGGATGGTTGAGAAGTTGCTATGTGAGCCTTGTAGATATAGGGGGAAGGGTGCTTTGGACAGAGAGAGGAACCAGTGCAAAGGCCCTGAGGTGCAAATGTGTATGGTATGTTCAAGGAACAGCAAAAAGGTCTGGTTGGAGCAAAGAAAGGAAGGGTGGAATAAAATTCATGCTTTATGGCAAGATAAGAAAAAATTAAACATAAAACATTTTTCTCTACCTTTTGGCCACCTCTCTCCCCTCCGATGTGCATCATGTATCTGCATTAAGCATCGACCAAATCGCCCCATCAAAGAGCAACATTTTCCTAGCACAAATAAGATAACTCCTTAAAAGATAACATTCCTTCTTGATCTTGTAAGGGGTCACTTTGTACTTATACGTCTGGGTCGTGCAAACTATCTAGGTCATTTAATGCACAGCCCTTTGTCTCAAAAACTTGTATAGCTATGCTTTGATCTCTGATGGGTGGAACAGTTCTTAGAGCTTTCCCCCTTTTTTTTTTTTTTTTTTCTGGTCTTTTGTCTTTTTGCTTTTTGTTTGTTTTTTCTAGGGCCGCACCTGTGGCAAATGGAGGTTCCCAGGCTAGGGGTCAAATCAGAGCTGTAGCTGCCAGCCTACACCACAGCCACAGCAATGCAGGATCCAAGCCTTGTCTGCGACCTACACCGCAGCTCACAGCAACACCAGATTCTTAACCCACTGATCGAGGCCAGGGATCAAATCCTTGTCCTAATGGATACTAGTTGAGTTTATTAACCCCTGAGCCATGATGGGAATTCCCCTTAGAGCTTTCTGAGAGGCTTTTCTTGGGTTATAATCTTCAATTTGGCTCGATTAAAATTTTCCATTTCTTCTTAAGTTGACTGATTAATTTTTGGTCGAGAGAAGGAAGAATATGAAAGGAAAGGTCAGAGAAGTTATGAGGACCAGATGGTAGGGACTTAAAAGGCTTTAAAAGGGCTTTTCCTTTTATTATGAATAAAACAGAAACTAGAACATTTGTTATCACCCTGTTGCTATGACTACTGCTGTTCTTATTTGCCTATTCTTGGAGGAAGAGGTTTGGGTCCTTTTAGAGGCACAAGGGATCCAGGACACCAACTGGGAATAAGAATGTGGGAGTTCCCATTGTGACTCAGTGGGTTAAGGACTTGATGTTGTGTCCATGAGGATGCAGGTTTGATCCCTGGCCTTGCTCAGTGAGTTAAGGACCTGGCGTTGCCACAAGCAGTGGTGTAGATTGCAGATGTGGCTTGGATCTGGTGTTGCCATAGCTGTGGCATAGGTCTGTGGCCCCAGCTCCAATTCGACCCTTGGCCTGGGAACTTCCATATGCTGTGGGTACAGGTATAAGAAGATGAAAAAAGGGAAAAAGGAAACAAGAATATAAAAGGATAGATATCAATGTGATGTTACAATTGAGGGAAAAAATTGAAGAGGTCGGAATTATTGGACTTGGTTCAACTATCTCCACCTTTGCGAAGTCTCTTTGACTCATCCACCCATGAGAGCGGGGCAGGGGACCTTTTCTTTGGGTTCCCATAGCATGGTGGGCTTGCCCCATCATAGTATCCACCCATCCTGTTGTACTTGTCTGTCTGTGAACCTTCTCTTATAAACTGGGATCTTGAGATCAGGTTCCCTATCTTATTTATTGTCTTTTTTTTCTCCATGGTGTCAAATTCAGTTCTGGTGTATGATACCAGTGAATGATTAATGAATGAATGCTCCCTATGAATTATTGAGTGCCCACTATGTGTTGGGCACTACCTATGCATTTATATGCATCTCCCCATTTAATGCTCCTAGTAATTCTCAGAAATAAAGACTATTACTATCCTACTTTACTGTTGAATAAATGGAGGCTCAGAGAAATAACTTCTCCAAACCTAGTAAGTGAAGAAGCCATGACTTCAACCTAGGCAGGTGAGCCTCAGAGCCTGTGCTATTAACTGTTACCAAATGGACAGATAAGTGGACGAGTGAGTGGAAGGATGAGTGGGTGGTTGGATGGATGGATGGATGGATGGATCAATGGATGGATGGATGGATGGAACATGTCAGAATTATGATGCAAAGTTTGAATTAGTGTCCTAGAAGTTAGCAAAGATAAAGGACATATTAAAATGTATCTTTACTCATTAATAATTTGATAGCGAACCCCAGGAGGCTAAAGTTGTCTGTCTGCTGTTGATAGGATAAAGGAGGAGGAATGTGGAATGGGCAAAAAAGGTAATAATGCACCTAGATTATTACCAGATGCATTAACATCCCTCCCTTTTGCTCTGGGCTCACTAGAAAGCTCATTTCCAGACTCTGGAACCGTCAGGATTTATGGCCGAAACTATTGGGGTGTTAGGTGGGGAATGAGAGATGGCCAGAAAGGTTTCTCAGAGGAGGTGAAGTTTTACTTTTTTAGGGCTTTTTAGATATAATAATCTACAGGGATCTGCACCAATCATAAGAGTTATAGTTCAGTGGGTATTGGCAGAGAAGGTGAAATTTTGAGTGAGCCTTCGTAGAACAAACTGGAGGCTAAGGGTCAGGAGTACAGAACATGTGCAGAGGCACAGAGAGCTACGAGAGCATTCAGTTCCTTGTGGCAGTAGTTTGCGCCAAGAATAACATGCTGTTTGGGGATGACCAATAGATAGATAAGGCTGGAGGAAAGTCCACAGATGTACATGCCAGAGCTAGAAACTAGCTTACAGTGCAGTTTTATTGCTATTGTTGGGACCCAGGGTCAGCCACCCTCAAATGTGACTCAGTGGCGTTTTGATTATTCTGAAGCAATAATTAAGATTATTCTTAAGCAACCAATTAAGGTTATGGCCAATGCAAGTGGAACACTCTGCCTGACCCCCTCTCTGTTGCCTTAAAAGCAGGAAATAAATCTCTTACATGAAAGATATACTCCCTGCATCTGGATATAGAAAAACACCCTTATCACCAAAGACAGGGAATCCGCGGCCAAAAATCCTGTACAAACAAACCTTGTTACTTTAATTTACTACCACAAACCCAAACTCTGTTTATGTTCTTCATAGTTGGGCACCCCAAATTCATGTTTCTTTGTTCTGTCAATTCCTCACAAATTTGTTTCTTTGTTTAAAAACCATAAAATCTGGAGTTCCCGTCATGGCGCAGTGGTTAATGAATCTGACTGGGAAACCATGAGGTTGCAGATTCGATCCCTGGCCTTGCTCAGTGAGTTGAGGATCCGGTATTGCCGTGAGCTGTGGTGTAGGTTGCAGACGAGGCTCGGATCCCGCGTTGCTGTGGCCCTGGCATAGGCTAGTTCTAGGGCTCTGATTAGACCCCTAGCCTGGGAATCTCCATATGCCGTGAGAGCGGCCCTAGAAAAGGCAAAAAGACAAAAATAAATAAATAAATAAAAATAATAAAATAAAATAAAAACTATAAAATCTGCTTGCTTTGGCCACTTCTTAGGTCCCATTTCTATGAGACAATGCACAGGATTAAAATTTGTCTCTTTTTCTCCCGTCAATCTGACTTGAGTCAATTTTATTATTAGTCTAGCCATAAGAACTTTTTTTTTTGAGATTGAATTATTCAAACTCATTTCTTTTTTTAAAAATTTTATTTTTTTCCATTATAGCTGGTTTACAGTGTTCTGTCAATTTTCTACTGTACAGCAAGGTGACCCAGTCACACATACATATATACATTCTTTTTTCTCACATTATCATGCTCCATAATAAGATATAGTTATAACTAGATATAGTTCCCAGTGCTATACAGCAGGATCTCATTGCTTATCCATTCCAAAGGCAATAGTTTGCATCTATTAACTCCAAATTCCCAGTCCATCCCATTCTTTCCCCTTCCCCCTTGGCAACCACAAGTCTGTTCTCTAAATCCATGAGTTTTTTCCTATGGAAAGGTTCATTTGTGCCATATATTAGATTCCAGATATAAGTGATATCATATGGCATTTGTCTTTCTCTTCCTGACTTACCTCACTTAGTATGAGAGTCTTTAGTTCCATCCATATTACTGCAAATGACATTATTTTGTCCTTTTTATGGCTAAGTAGCATTCTATGGTGTATATATACCATATCTTCTTAATCCATTCATCCGTTGATGGCCAGTTATGCTGTTTACATGTCTTGGCTATTGTGAATAGTGCTGCAATGAACATGTGGGTGCATGTGTCTTTTTCAAGGAAAGTTTTGTCTGGATCTATGCCCAAGAGTGGACTTGCTGGGTCATATGGAAGTTCTATGTATAGTTTTCTAAGGTATATCCATACTGTTTTCCATAGTGATTGTACCAGCTTGCATTCCCACCAGCAGTGCAAGAGGGTTCCCTTTTCTCCACACCCTCTCCCAGCATTTGTTATTTGTGGACTTATTAATGATGGCCATTCTGACGGGTATGAGGTGGTACCTCATTGCAGTTTTGATTTGCATTTCTCTAATAATCAGTGATGTTGAGCATTTTTTCATGTGCTTATTGGCCATCTCTATATCTTCTTTGGAAGTCATAAGAACTTGAATGAGGAGTTCCCTTTGTGGCTCAGCGGTTAATGAACCTGACTACTGTCCATGAGGATGCGGGTTTGATCCCCGTCCTCACTCAGTGGATTAAGGATCTGGCATTGCTGTGAGCTATGGTGTAGGTCGCTCTGATCCTGTGTTGCTGTGGCTGTGGCATAGGCCAGCAGCTGTAGCTCTGATTTGACCCTTAGCCTAGGAACTTCCATATGCTGTGGATGAGGTCCTAAAAAGAATTTGAATGATTGAGGTGCAAATTTCTCCCTCCCAACACTATTTTTATGTAGAAAACCTTAAATCCCAATAGTAAGACCTCTGTTTTCTGCTCTCTCTTTTGAATTCCTTGATTCCTTCCATTTCATTCTACTCCACATCCACATAGCTGCAGGTGATGTTGCTTACCTTAAGGCAAGCTTCTGCATTAACCTCTACATATCTAGTGAGCTTCCCAGACAATTTATTTTTTCCCCTTTTTTCTTTTATGGCCACCCTGAGGCATACCGAGTTCCCAGGCCAGGGATCAGATCCGAGCTGCAGTTACAACATGCCCCTCAGCTGCAGCAACTCTAGATCCTTAACCCACTGCATCCCAGCATTCCACAGACACCGCCTCCATTTCCTGTTGCACCACAGAAGGAACTCTCCCAGCCAATTGTTGACAGTGCAGAATCATTTATTCTTGAGGATATAAATATGTACAGCAACTGATTAGAGCTTTTGTTTTTTTCGGGTTTTTATTTATTTATTTATTTATTTGGTCTTTTTAAGGGCCGAATCTGCAGCATATAGAGGTTCCCAGGCTAGGGGTCAAATTGGAGCTGCAGCCACTGGCCTACACCAAAGCCACAGCAAAGCCAGATCTGAGCCTCACCTGCAATCTACACCACAGCTCATGGCAACGCCAGATACTTAACCCACTGAGGGAGGCCGGGGATCAAACCTGCGTCCTCATGGATACTAGTCAGATTCCTTCCCGCTGAGCCACAAGGGTAACTCAGGAGATTGCTTTTTGTAGTGAATGAGGACATCATTCAAGAGTTAGGAGAAGGGGCACAACTTCTGTATTGTAACTACATCAGCTCCCAAGTGGAAGCATCATCCCAAACACAATGAGAGCTGGGAAACCAACTGACCATAGTTCAGTTACTCGGTACATCTGAGTCCTTTCTGTGTGCTTGGCGTGCCCCTATTTCTTTCTCATCTTTGCTCAAATGGCATCTCTCCTTGAGGCCTGTGCTATTTAAAATCTCCTTCTCCCCATGCACAGATTTCCTATGCACCCTTCTTGGTGTAGATTTCTCCTTAGCTGAGCTAGCAAGAGTACACATTTTATTTATTTATTTTATTTATTGTCTGTCTTCACCACTAAAATACAAGCTCCCAGAAGGCAGATGTCTTTGTTTACTGTTATTTCGGCAGCATCTAGATCATAGCACACCCTTAAAAAAAAATTTGTTGAATCAATGATTTGTGTTAAGTTATGTAAGGAACATAGAGGCTCTGAAATTGCAGCATGTTATCAAGTAATGGACATAAACCCATAACTCAAGTAACCTTAGAAGAAAAGGAATGAAAAATAAATGAACAAGGCAATGTTTCAACGTCAGTAATAGAAACCTGAATAGCCTGCTTTAAGCTAATCATCTTACACATTTGACAACCTTAACCAAATTCCTGAACATTTCTTTAAAAGGCACAGATAATTTAGCTGCCTCCTTCTTAAAAGCAGGGCATAATTATAGGTACACAGACTTTGGTCTTTTTGTCTTTTTAGGACTGCACCCGCGGCATATGGGGGTTCCCAGGCTAGGGGTTAAATCAGAGCTATAGCTGCCGGTCTATGCCACAGCCAAAGCCACATGGGATTGGAGCCACATCTGCAGCTTACACCAGAGCTCAAGGCAACACGGGATCCTTAACCCGCTGAGCAAGGGCTAGGGATTGAATCTAAGTCCTCATGGATGCTAGTTGGGTTCATTAACCACCGAGCCACGACGGGCTCTCCACAGATAACTAAAATTTTGAACATTATAATTTTATATGTTAGGAAGTGGTGTGCAGCTTCATTGACGCATAGGAGCTTTTAACGTCCTATTTTCCAGGTCTCTTATCCTTGATTGAACTTGGATTTCTTAGTGATTAATTGAATTTGATTTCTTCTCCATGTAAATTTTAACAAAATACTTCATTGAACATGCAGATTGTGGCAAATTTTATTTTGTTTTAAAAATGAGTTTTTATTCATTAGACATTTAAATCTATTTTTCTGAGATAAACTTTGAGATACATGCATCTGTCTAAAGATTTTTTCTTGCTAAAGGCTTTAAAATATAATATTCATGAATAATTATTACCTGTCACCTTTTGAATTTATGTTGGCTATAGACTGACTTGCTGATTTTCTCCTCAATGTCAAATTGTAAAACCCTGTGCAACAATTTGGTAAAGACTTTGCAAATGCTCAACTTCGGTCTTTTTCTCCACAGAACTTGTCAGTGGCTTTTCAGATATAGTTCAGAATTCACAAAATGGTCCCCATGGAATCCAAGAAACAGTGCAAACTATGGGCCCCTGCAGCATAGATGCTTCTCTCATCATAGCATTTGTGCTTATGTTTCTATTATGGGTTAACAAATGTTCATGATGTTCAAGGAAAAAAAAAAGTGAGTTCACTCATTCATTCAACAACCATTTTATGCAGTATTTAGGAATGCTGGGCATAAATCCAGGTGAGGGATTACTGCTGTGCACATCTGTATCAATCTATGTAACAAAACTGACATAGAGCCAGTTCTCATGGAATTTAATTCTTGTGAAGGCAAAGATAGCAGACAGGTAAACAAGCAAATGAATGACATAATTTTAAATATATGAGTAGTACTCTAAACAAAATGAAACAATGTAATGTGATGGAAAGTAGAGAAGGAGCAACTTTAGAGTAGGTTCTTAGGGAGGGCTTCTCTGAAGAGGTGACATGAGCTAACACTTGTATGACAATAAAATTGGTCTAGAAAGATAGGCTGAGAAGAGGAACTGTACTCTCAGCATTCCACAGCTGGAAAATTGCTCTCAGTTATCCAATCTTATTCTTCACTTTTCCCCACATGCACCTGCTGCTCTAGCCAAGTGTGTGCTGTGCATGACAAACTTCACTCACCCCCAACCCCCACCCCAAGGAGGTAACATATTCTTTCTCGGCCCCAAATCATGTTTCTTAAAACCGAGATGTGTAGATGCCTCTTCCTCTCAAATCCTATTGTTTAAGTGATAAAAGGGGAGGGGAAATTTTTTTTAAAAGATATTCCTTGGTGTCTGGGGAAGACCACTTACCCATTCCATGCACCTTCATCCTGTAAGGAAGAGAGTAGCCTGTTGAGTGAGGGGGACTTGGCCAAAGGTATGACATTTGACCATGAACTTTTGGACTTTGAAGTCCAGCCAACTGGTGCACCAGTCTGATAACTCCTGCCAGAAGATTATTTAGTGCTTGGTGTTGACACATTTGAGATCTGCGTAAACCTTATAGGAAGATTCCTCTGTTTATTTCTAGAGAGATATTTGGCAGCAGAAACTTTAAACTGTGTTTTGGAGCCAGAGAGGAATATTCCTGAAGCTGCCATCCACATCCTGAAGCAACTTGACGCTGAGACTCAGGAGCCTTCTAAAAGTGAGTGTCCCCACAGGCTGTACTTCTTCGACTTCTAAGCCTGTAGATTCTACAGTTCTGGGGTGTTCAGATCTTTCCAAACTGCCACAACCCTTCTCATCATTCAAAACATACCTTGCCTAATATCTTCCCAACCACTCTGGCTTCTCTGAGGCCCTGCTGTGCTCAGCATACTGCCTTCAGCGCCTCTGATGTAGTAGATCTGAATTCTAATACAACTCTTCTCTCGAAGACGACGATGATCAACCTGTTCCAATAACTTGCTTTCCATCCAAAAGAGACTCAAGAGAAAAGGGAAAGAGACAAGGCTGGTGCCCTGCTCTCTAGAGTTCTCTAGTGATCACAGAGAGAGGCCTTCTTAATTTGGATAAAACCGGTTTTTCTAGCTCAAGAACAACATTCTCAGCATAAAAGGTTCTCAAACTTTAGGGGGCAGAAGAATCTCCTAGGTAGCTTGCTACAAATGCAGATTTCTAGGGATTAGCCCCAGAGGCCTCATTCACTAAGGCGGCTGAGGCCTGAGAATCTGCATTTGTAATTATCACCCTCAGGTAATTTGCATGTTGCCTATCAGAGGACATTTTGAGAAACATTTGCATAGTGGAAAGTAAGAAACCACTGCCCACCTCTACCTTCTTCCGTGTAACAGGTCACTCTTTTCAGATAAGATCCTTTCACTCATCCAACAGTTACCTCACCAGGCACCACAATCAGCATAGGGAAAGTACAGCCATAACAACATTTGAGACATACTTGCATAGACAACTGCTGACTTAAAATGGTTCAACCTACAATTTTTTGACTGAAAGCAATATGCATTCAGTTGAAACTGTACTTAAAATTTTTGAATTTGACTCTTTCTTATAATCACAATATGTGGTATGATATTCCAATGATGCTGGCCAGTGGCAGCTCCCAGGCAGCCACAGAGTCAAGAGGGTAAACCACCAATACACTTAAAACCATCCTTTCTTTCACTTTCAGTACGGTATTCAATAAATTACAAGAGCTATTCAACATTTTATTATAAATAGGCTTTGTGTTTAATGATTTTTGTTCAACTTTTAGCTCATGTAAGTGTTCTGAGTGCATTTAAGGTAGACTAGGCTAAGCTATGGTTTTGGTAGGTCAGGTGTATAAGATGCATTTTTTTTTTTGCGTTTTAGGGCCACACCCATGGCATATGGAGGTTCCCAGGCTAGGGATCTAATTGGAGTTATAGTTGCCAGCCTACACCACAGCCACAGCAATGCCAGATCTGAGCCACATCTGTGGCCTACACCACAGCTCACGTCAACACCAGATCCTTAGCCACTGAGTGAGGCTGAGGATATAACCCACAACCTCATGGTTACTGGTCAGATTCATTTGCACTGCGCCACAACGGGAACTCCTAGATGCATTTTTGACTTAAGACATTTTCAGCTTTTGATGGTTTATCTGGACGTAACCCCTTTGTAAGTGGAGGAAGGTCTATACTAAAAAGTAATACGTTGTTTATCTGAAATTCACATTTAACTGGGAAGTTTGTATTTTATCTGGCAATGCTAGGAGGCAGGGGGCAGGAAGGGTTCCTGCAGATTGAGTCCTCTGCAAACACATTCTGAGATGGTGTTTTGTGTGGGATGTTTACAGGACACGCCTTTGAGATCAACACACGTGGAAGGAGGAGAAGGAAGCTGGACTAGGCTGATAGAGAAGGCAAACTGAGATGTAGGTCCAGCGGCTTCCACCAACCCCACAGACAGCCCAAAGCATCTGAGTTGTCCCACACTGGGCTGAAATGGCTGGGATGACATACTCGTGCTTCCATCCATCATTGGGTAGGGTGTTACCTTAGGCAAAGTGGCTACCTGTAGCTGAGGCTGACCCTGAAGGGGCCCATAGCTGAGGGTTATCTGCTGACAGCACTCCCAGCAGCTGGGCAAGTCCTTCCCTTAATTGGGACCTGGGATTTCACCATCCCTGTGTCCCCTACAAAAGCCTGAGACTTAGTGGTTCCAACCACTGAAATGTGGACATGAAAAATTAATGTGATCTTACAACATCGTAAATCAACTATACTTTAATTTAAAAAATTAATATGAGGGAGTTCCCTTGTGGTGCAGCAGAAACAAATCTGACTAGTATCCATGAGGATGCTGGTTCCATCCCTGGCCTGCCTCGCTCAGTGGGTAAGGATCTGGTGTTACTGTGAGCTGTGGTATAGGTCGTAGACATGGCTCGGATCCTACATTGCTATGGCTATGCAGCTCCGATTTGACCCCTAGCCTGGGAATTTCCATATGCCACAAGTGCGGCCCTAAGAAGCAGTAAATAAATAAATAAATACGATCTGATTTTATACTTGAGAGATTGCAATACCTGGATATGGCAATCCAGTGGTTAAATTTGTTCAGCAGGAAATCTCTGGCTTACAGTTACATTTACTATTGGATTTTTTGAACTGGTTCCCAGTGTGATATTTTTGTAGATAATAACTTTCAAACTTCCACAGCCCAGAAAATAGAATTCTGAGAGGTGAATGAGTGATTCACAGTGAAATCGCTCAAGGTTTAAGAAACAGAGCTGATGAAAAGCGAACATTAGTGTCTAATCATTGGGTGATGAATGCCTTTACTTCCTATAGTCCATAGAGTAGTGAAGAAACCTCTTTACCCAGTACCATCCCAGGATTACCTTGTCTCCCATTTTCCATTCATTTATGCATTCATCCAACAAATACTAACTGACCTTGTCTGTAGATATAGGGTCTTATTCCTCATATAGCAGAATTTATGAGAGCTTTCCAGTAATACAGTTTGATTAAAAATAGAAAGTCTGCTTTTGTCACTTGATATGTTTAGATTTTTAAATTTTTCATATCTTCCAATGCCTTATTTGTTTTCCTTTGACACAGGCATCACAGCTTCTCTTTTCTCAACATCAATAAATTATTTAAAAACACTGGTTCCCATAGCAACTTCAAAGGTTAATAATGCATCCAGGCCAGAGGATATCCAGAAAACTATTTGTGATAGAATCACAAGGTCTTCCAAAGGAAAAAAGATGCTTCAAACATTTAAAATTTACCTCTGAGGGGTCATAAACACAGACACGTGCACACAACGTTGACTGATGGTGTAATATAGGGTTTTCTGCATTTTAGCATCTCACTGCAATGCAGGAATGGGGCAGTATTCCCCGAGAGAGCTAGACTCTTCATGCATGGGGATGTGTGGCTGGAAAAAAAGGAGTGGCCCTAACAATTGTGAGAATAGTATTTTTCTGCTGTAGAGTTTCAAGGCAATCATAGGATCATCTCATTTTTGTCAGATGTTAGGAGAATGTTGAAGATTTGATGATAACATATCTGAATTTGTCAGGCTTAGAAAAAAATGATATTGAGAAAGCAAAGGCAGAAGAACAGAAAGTAGAGAAAGAAGATGAGGTGGTCCTGAAAATGTACCACTGGATTTCCTATTGGGAAAACAAAATTGCAAGCTGGCCCCAACTCCTGTCCTTCTAGATCTACTGCAACCATTGTGTTGAGTCTTGCTTCCCTAGGCTGCTTGCCTCAATGATTGGGCACAGCCGAGGAACGAACGCAAGCCCATTCCATCAAGAGGTTTGTGACTTTATTTATTTATTTTTTTGGTCACATCCCTGTGACATGCAGAAGTTCTCAAACCAGGGATTAAACCACTGAGCCACCAGGGGATTCCCATTTTGCTTGAAATTCTTCCCAATCTTCCTTTCCAATTTTTATTTTTATTTTTCCAATATTTATTTATTTATTTATTTATTTTTGCTTTTTAGGGCCTCATCTGTGGCATATGGAAGTTCCCAGGCTAGGGGTCTAATAGCAGCTATAGCTGCCGGCCTACACCACAGCCACAGCAACATCAGATCTGAGCCGAGTCTGTGACCTACACAGCTCAAGGCAATGCCGAATCCTACCCACTGAGCGAAGCCAGGGATCAAACCCTCAACCTTGTGGTTTCTAGTCAGATTCATTTCCCCTTCACCACAACAGGACCTCCTTGATTGTTTTTTTTTTTAAATGGTGTACTTGAAAGAGCAGAAGATTATCATTTTGGTAAAGTCCAATTTATCAATTTTCTTTTATATTTTGTGCATTTTATATTTTATATTTTATGCATTTTTATGCCTAATCTAAGAAATTTTTGTCTATCGTAGGGTCACGAATATTTTCTGGTATATTTTCTTTTACACATTTTACTTCTCTAAGTATTATGTTTAGGTTTATGATTCCTTTAAACATTTTTTAATGTATGATTTAAAGTAATAGTTGAGGGAGTTCCCGTCATGGCTCAGTGGTTAACAAACCTGACTAGCATTCTTGAGGATGGGGTTCAATCCCTGGCCTCACTCAGTGGGTTAAGGATCTGGCCTTGCAGTGAGCTGTGGTGTAGGTCATAGACACAGCTCAAATTCCACGTTGCTATGGCTGTGGCGTTGGCCAGCCGCTGCAGCTCCGATTGGACCCCTAGCCTGGGAACCTCATATGCTTCTGGCCCTAAAAAGACAATCAATCAATCAATCAATCAATCAATAAAAAGTAATAGTTGGATTCATTTTTTAAATGTATGTTTTAGTTGTTCTAGCACCATTTGTTGAAAAGAGTATTCTTTACCTATGGAATTACCTTGGTACCTTTTTAAAAATAATTAATTGACCATACATGTGTGGGCCTCTTTCAGGATCTCCTGCTCTTTTAGACTAATCTGTCTGTTGATCTTTATGCAGTACTACTTTCTTTTTAAAAAAAAGTTTTTAGCAGTTTTTCTTCCAGTTTTATTGAGAAATAATTGACATACATCACTGTATACGTTTAAGGGGTACAACATGACCGTTTGATTTACATATATCAGGAAACAATTACCACAGTAGGTTTACTTAATATTCATCATCTCATATAGATCCAATAAAAAGAAAAAGAAAAAAGTCTCCTTGTGATGAGGACCCTTAGGATCTATTCTCCTAACTTTCCTGTGGATCATACCGCAGTGTGAACTGTAGTCACCCTATTGTACCTGACCTCCCTAGTGCTTGTTTATTTGATAAGTGGAAATTTGTGTCTTTGGACCACCTTCCCCAAGCTTCTGGTAACCACAAATCTGATCTCTTTTTCTAGGAGATTTTTTTTTTTTTTTTTTTAAGATCCCACGTATGTAAGATTATATAGTGTTTGTCTTTGTCTGACGGATCTCACTCAGCATCATGCCTTCAGGGTCCATCCATGTTGTTACAAATAGTAGGTTTTTTTGTTTTTTTTTTTTGTCTTTTGTCTTTTTGTTGCTGTTGTTATTATTGTTGCTATTTCTTGGGCCGCTCCCGCGGCATATGGAGGTTCCCAGGCTAGGGGTTGAATAGGAGCTGTAGCCACCGGCCTACGCCAGAGCCACAGCAACGCGGGATCCGAGCCGCGTCTGCAACCTACACCACAGCTCACGGCAACGCCGGATCGTTAACCCACTGAGCAAGGGCAGGGACCGAACCCGCAACCTCATGGTTCCTAGTCGGATTCGTTAACCACTGCGCCACGACGGGAACTCCTTTTTTTTTTTTTTTTTTTTTTTTTTTGAAATAGTAGGATTTTATCATTTTGTGACTGAATAATAATATTCCATTATATATATACTATAATTTCTTTATCCACTCATTCATCAGTGGACACTTGGATTGTCTCCATATCTTATCTATTGTAAATAATGTTGCCATAAATATGGGTGTGCAGATAACTTTTTGAGTTAGTGTTATTACTTCCTTTGGATATATTCCCGGAAGTGGAATTGCTGGATCATATGGTCGTTCTATTTTTAATTTTTTGAGGAACCTGCAGACTGTTTTCTGTAATCGCTATGCCCATTTATATCCCATCAGCACAAGTGTACAAGGGTTCCATTTCTTCCATATCCACTTCAGCATTTGTTATCTCTTGTCTTTTTGATGATAGTCATTCTAACAGGTGTGAGGTGATATCTCATTGAATACTACTCTTTCCCAATTATGGTTCATTTTATAGTAAATCTTAAAATCAAGTAATTTATGTGCCCCAACATTTTTTTCTTTCAAAATTGTTTTGGCTCTTCTAGGTTCTTTGTATTGCCACATAAATTTTAGAAATAGCTTATCAATTTCTACAACAAAGTTGGCTGGATTTTGATTGGGAATGAGTCAATAGTTCAACTTGGGGGAGACATCTTAATAATATTGAATCTTGTGAAATAATAGAATATCTCTGTCTATATATCTATATCAATATCTGTCTATATATCTATTTCAATATACCTATCCCTGTCCCTGATTTCTGGCACAGAGATCCTAAAACCCTTGTAATTTCCTCAGTGATAAGAGTACCAGGGGCATCTTTTATTCTAATATTTGGCCTTTGATCCTATTTCCTGACATAGAGCTCCTAAATCCCTTACAATTTCATGGCTGATAGGAGTGTCTCTTTTTCCAATGGGGAGACTCTTGGTGGGTTCCTGGATAGCTTCAGGAGGTGGGCTGGTCAGCAAAAGGACCAAGCCACAATTTGAATTAAGTCCCACTCCCCACACTCCAAGGGGAGAGGGACTGGAGATTGAGCTAATAATCAATCATGTGTATGCAATGCAGCCTTCATAGAAATCCCCAAAGTACACGATCCAAAATCTTCTGGATTGGTGAGCATATCTTGGTGCTGGGAGGAATGTGCACTCAACTCCACAGGCACAGAAGCTCCTGTGCTTGGGATACTTCCAGACCACACCCCATATATCTGTTCATCTGTATCCCTTATCATTTTCTCTGGTGAATGTAGTAAAAGTTTTTCTGAGTTCCGTAACCTGGTCTAGCAAATTATTAAACCTGTGGAAGTGGTTGTGGGAACTTTGATTTATAGCTGTTCAATCAGAAGTACCAGGAACAGCCTGAGACTTGTGATTGGCATTTGAAGTAGGGGCAGTCTTGGGGGACTGAGCCCTTAACTTATGGGATCTGACGCTCACCCCACATACATAGCGTCAGAACTGAACTGAAATGTAGGACACCTAGCTGGTGTTGGAAAATTGGTGGGTGTGGGAATAAACCCACATATCTAGTGTTAGGAATGTTGAGTATATGAGTAAAGAAGAAATAGGGAGTTTTTCCTAGACAAGTCTATGTTCAATCTGGGGAGAATCAAAACCTTATTATTGAGTCTACATGGTATATATATAGTACATACCTCCATTTTGAATTATAGGCTTAAATATAAATTTTATTCCATTGTTTTACATGTCTTCTTTAGGAGTTCCAATGATCACTATCCTTCATTTTCTTTCTTTTTTTTTTTTTTTGTCTTTTATTTTTTTTAGCATATGGAATATGGCATACCTATGGCATATGGAAGTTCCCAGGCTAGGGGTCCAATTGGAGCTGTAGCTGCTGACCTACACACCATAGCCATAGCAATGCTGGATTCAAGCCACATCTTTGATCTACACCACAGCTCACAGCAACACCAGATCCTTAACCCACTGAGTAAGGCCAGGGATCGAACCTGTGTCCTCATGGATGCTAGTCAGATTTGCTTCCGCTGAACCACGATGGGAACTCCATCGACCCTTAATTTTCTTTGTCTTCCATTTCTTCCACTTTCTGTCTGAATCTTTTACTTTTTTTTTTTTTTTTGGCATATCTTCTGCCTCTCCTTGGTATTCTTCATTAAAATTTCATTTGAGTCTATTCTGTGTTGAGTAGTACTTGTAATTTAGCCTTCCTTCCTAAAATAATTTTGTCTTTTTCCAAGTTCAATCAATTGATTGCTCAATCATTTTATCGATCTATCTGCCTATCTATCTATCTGTCCATTTCAGTTCTTGGATTTCCAATTTCTGACTTAAAGTGGTTTTTTATATTTCCAAAGTCTTGTATGAAGATATTTATTCCATTCAGAACTTTATGTTTTTTTGTAAGAATTTTCTCCAACTAAAATTTTTTGCTTTTCATTTTTTCCCCTTAGAGTAGCTTTGTGTGGATTTATGCTGCTTCATTTCATTTTATGGATATGGAATAATTTGCCATTCCTAGTTCAAGATCACCCTCTTCTGACAATGTGATGAAGTACAGTTCCTCTAAAGGATTTTTGTTTGTTTGTTTGTTTGTTTTGTTCTTTTTTGGGCCACACCGGTGGCATATGGAAGTTCCCAGGCTAGGGGTAGAATCAGAGCTACAGCTGCCAGCCTACACCACAGCTACAGCAATGCAGGATCCAAGCCTTGTCTGTGACCTATACCACAGCTCACTGCAATGCTGGATCTTTAACCCACTGAGTGAGCAAGGACAGGAATAGAACCCACATCCTCATGGATCCTAGTCGGGTTCATTACCACTGAGCCATGATGGGAACCGGATTGTTTTATTTTTAAGTTGAAAGATAGATAATTATTAATGCTCTTTTTATAGTTTACCTATTCCAGGTTCATAATCTCCTGTTCTGATTTTATTGGTGTTCTTTTATTTCCTTGAAGATTTTAAACAGATTTATTTCAAAGATGTTTTTAGATTCATCTTGTATCTTTGTCACCTCAGGATATAAATCTCTCCTTGTGATTACTTTTCAGAAAGTAGTCATTTCATTTTCATTTTATGTTTTCTAACCTTTCCTGGAGAGTTCATATTGCATGGGAATTTTCTCCCATACCTCCTTTGTCTGGGAGGCAGTTTCTTAGCTACCTTAGCTTTGGTCTCTTGGGTTGTCAAAACTCAACCCATATCATATGTTTGCTGTTCAGCTCAGAGTGCCCCATTTCTGGGATGACAACTCTCCATAATTCACATGATATAGAGCAGAAAATGCTGTGGATACTCTGAGCAAGTAGTGTATTTCTGCTACAATTCTGGGTGGAGTTATTTTGCCCACTATTCTTGGGTGGGAAGCCCAGCACAGATCCCCAGAAGGTATATCCAAGCCTTTCTGGGGGGACATTTAACTCCACCCCTGTTTGTCCAGCTCCAGTCCTGCCTTTTGTCCCTGGTTTTATATTTTGCCTATTGTTTAAATTTACTTGTGTATTGAGCTGCTGAGATTTTCCTCTTGAAAGAAGCATGTAGGTATGTTTTAACATCTTAACCTCTCATTCTTATGGATTTGGAGCACAAGAAATAGCATCATGAGTGTCTTCACTTTGAGACCTTTATCCAGAGGTTTTCATACCTTTTGAAAAGTGAGAATGACAATATATATCTGAACCCCCCCAAAATATTTACCTTTTGATCCAGTAATTCTGCTTCTGGAAATTTTCTTAAGAAAGTAATCCAGGAGGCTGACCACTGGCATTGGGTCTGAGGAGATGCCGCCCTTGCCGCAGAGCTCATACAGCTCTGAGCCGGCTGCCAGGAGTGCGGAGGGGGATGCATGTATTTTTGCTGGCAGTAAAAGGAACACCTGTTGAAACTCCTGACCAGGGTAAAGCAAGGCTCCTAACTCTTTTGGGAACAACTCTGGAGTACAGTTCACATTTTCACGGAAGCTTGTCACAATTTCTCCAATAATTCTATGCTTCCTGGCAATTTTCTATACGATGATCCAACTCACTTCATCCTAAACACAGCTTCTCTCCTGAGTGTGCTAATTCCCAAAATGCCATAGCTACGTGGTGTTTTGATCTTTGGAATTAATAAGTATTGAAAAGTTTTGAAACTGAACACAAATTTTTACAGCCACTGAGTTTTCTGTAAGGAAGGAGTGATTAGTAAACTGCACTGTTTCTGTGATAAGGTGAAATGAAAGGTATTTACATTGGAGGGCCATTTGCTGGTTCTTCGTATGTGGTTTTGAAGTGCAGATTTTCTATAAGAAGATGCCTCTGTTTAATGCATCTGGTATCTTTTTTATTTTTTATTTTTTTGTCTTTTTGCCTTTTCTAGGGCTGCTCCCTCTGCATATGTAGGTTCCCAGGCTAGGGGTCTAATCGGAGCTGTAGCTGCCCGCCTACGCCAGAGCCACAGCAATACCAGATCCAAGCCACGTCTATGACCTACACCACAGCTCACGGCAACACAGGATCCTTAACCCACTGAGCAAGGCCAGGGATCAAACTCACAACCTCATGGTTCCTAGTCGGATTCGTTAACCACTAAGCCACGACGGGAACTCCGCATCTGGTAGCTTTCTGAAGAGAGGCTTTGTAGGCAGGCTGGGCAGGCCCAGCTTCTAAGTTAAATGACTGTAAAGTAAGAGTGTAGTAGATAAATACAAGGAAATAAGAGATTTGTAAGAAACTAGGTCCAGCTTAGCTTATAATGAAGGGGTATTATATCAGGAGAAGAAAATTTTGAATTATTCAGTCATGGTCATTTAGACAAACTTATGTGTAAACCAGAATCATCTCTTTACAAGTTTATTATAGATTGTTTTTATTACCATACATATTCCTCTTGTGTTATATTAAGAAGGTATATACCCTCTTGTTTTATATAAACCAATGTCTACCTCATGAGTGTGTTTTTTTGGTTTTGAACATTGTGTTGACAGATGATTCATTTTTACATTTATTAAGTTACTGAGTTCATGAAGGTCCACATTCATGACATGACTGACTGATGGATGATAAAAGATAGACATCTTAGAAGCAGCCTCTGAGTTGGCCTTCTAATTTTGGAACAGAGTGGGTTTTGCTGTCTTTCCAGATACACGGCTGCTAAATCAATTAAGAAAACAATTTATTTCTCATAGTTAAAGTGTATGGTAACTTAAAGGTCTCTGCTTATTTGGTTGAGCAATCTTGTTGAAGTCTGCCATTTAGAAAACAAAATATAGTATGGGCAACCACACAGGCAAAATGTGGATGGCGGAAACTGCTTTTCTAGCAATAGTATCAAAGTAAATAATGGAGTCTTTTTTTAGCAGGTCTTTAGTAAAACATAACATCAGCTTTTCTTCGTCTTTCTGTTCTCAGTTCCCATATTTTGCCCACTGATATTTTGCCCATTAATACATGAGTCAGTGTGGATAACCCAAAATTGTAACTATTTCCAAAGCAACAACCATATTGAATTCTCATGACTTAGAGAAGCATCCTATAGTTGCTGATATTAATTGCAAGAAATAACTATATACTCCCTTGAGAAGTAAATATCAAGAAAAGTTCTGATACGCGATGAAACTGAAGAAACTAGTAACATTTGTATGCAAAATTGAGTGAAAGAATTATAAAGGCAATTTAAAAATCAGTTTGCTTCCAGCTGACTTTTGGGGGTAATGATCATTGTTTTGTATTTCAAAAGTACTGAGTTTAGAAATCAGTTGTATAATAATGCCTTTGTGTGTTTGTCTTTTCTCATGCATTTTTAAATAACCAGTAATCTATACTTTAATAAAATTTTTCTTTGGTGTAAGATTACTGCAAAAAAAAAAAAAAAAAAAAGAAAGAAAGAAAGTAATCCAAAAAAAAGAAGAAAAGCTTCATGCACAAAGATGTTCATGATTATTGCAGGTTATAAATATATATCTGGATATATCATAAATATTTCCCCAAACCAGGGAAATATTTCATAAATAATAAACTCAGTATAATTATGTACAACTTCTAAAAATAATTTACAAAGAATGTATAATATAAAAATGCTTATTATAATAAAAGAGAGAAAATAGTCATTAGACATTTTTTAAAATGTGTGCTTTAAAAAAAAGAAAGCATAGAAATTCCCTAGTGACTTCAGGCTTAGGGATCTGGCAATGTCACTGCTGCGCCTCATTGTCACTGTGGTGGCACAGGTTCAATCTCTGGCCAGGGAACTTCTGCATGCTGTGAGCACAGCCAAAAAATATATATATAATAAAATGAAACAAAAGAAACAAAGTTAAATTTTGGAATTCCCATCATGGCTCAGGGGAAACAAATCTGACTAGTATCCATGAGGATGTGGGTTCCATTCCTGGACCCACTAAGTGTGTCAGGGATCCAGTGTTGCTGTGAGCTGTGGTGTAGGTCACAGATGTGGCTCAGATCCTGTGTTGCTGTGGCTGTGGTGTAGGCCAGCTGCTGTAACTCCAATTCGACCCCTAACCTGAGAACAATATGCCACAAGTGGCCCTGAGGTAAAAAATGCAAAAACAAATAAACAAACAAACAAAAACAGAGAGAGAGAGAGCAAGAGAGAAAGAAATAAATTTAAAAAATAAATAAATAAAGCATAGCAGTTCCCGTCTGGCTCAGTGGTTAACGAATCTGACTAGAAACCAAGAGGCTGCAGGTTCGATCCCTGGCCGAAGGATCTGGGTTAAGGATCTGGCATTGCCGTGAGCTGTGGCGTAAGTTGCAGGTGTGGCTCAGATCCCACGTTGCTGTGGCTGTGGCTGTGGCATAGGCTGGCAGCTACAGCTCTGATTAGACCCCTAGCCTGGGAACCTCCATATGTCATGGGTGCAGCCATAGAGAAGGCAAAAATACCAAAAAAAAAAATAAATAAATAAATAAAGAAAGAAAGAAAGAAAAAAGAAAGCATAGAAAGATAGAAGAATGAGAGTTCCTGTCGTGGCGCAGTGGTTAACGAATCCGACTAGGAACCAGAGGTCGTGGGTTCGATCCCTGGCCTTGCTCAGTGGGTTGACGATCCGGCGTTGCCGTGAGCTGTGGTGTAGGTTGCAGACTCAGCTTGGATCCCGCGTTGCCGTGGCTCTGGCGTAGGCTGGCAGCTACAGCTCCAATTAGACCCCTAGCCTGGGAACCTCCATATGTCGCAGGAGCGGCCCAAGAAACGGCAAAAAGACAAAAAAAAAAAAAAAAAGAAAGATAGAAGAATGGAAAGAAATGGCACAAAAGTGTCAAAAATTGGTTGTCTCTTGGTGATTTTTTCCTTTTATTTTCTATAATTCCAAAATTTCATGTTATGTGGATGGATCATTTTTATAATAGGAAAATACCTAAGTAAATATCTTGTCCAAAAAGCAAAATGATAGAAGAATGAATTTTACATAGGCATGCTTTCTGTGATTATAATGGATTGGCATTCCACAAAATGGTTGATTACAAAGCATAGTTCTGATGGCCTAAAAATAGCCGAGAAAGCTTTTGTGTTACGGGATTATTTGCTGTGATCAGATCACTTTTTAGCATCAAGGCACAAGTAGCACCCGGCTGGAGATAGAGAGCAAGGAGGCAGGACTAGGAGGGGATGGCAGATGGCAAGAGCCTACAATCTGTGGGCAACTGGCCAGAAGCCAGGCTCCAGTGAGGGAAAGGGCAAACCACGAGATGGCACTGAGGATCAGTTCGCAAGAGGCATAACAGGAGCCAGTATTCGCTGAGTTTGTGCCAGGCACTGATTGGACCCTGAAAACATATAGACAGACCACCTTCATGAAACTTATAGCCCAGGGCAAGGGTTGTCAAATTGGGGGGTGGGAGAGAAGGAACAGACAGTAAACATTTTAGGCCTTGTGGGACCATGCTATCTCTGTCACAACTACTCAGCTCTGCCACACAAAAGCCATCATAGATGACATTAAATAAATGGGAGTGGTTGAGTTCCAGTAAACAAAAATAAATGGTGGCTGGATTTGACCAGTGGGCCATCATTTTGCCAACTCCTGATCGAGGGTGAAGACAGGCAATAAACAAGTAAACATATCAACATGAATATTGGACTGTGATCATGTCCAGAAGTAAGTAAGGAGGGTGTTGTGGTAGTGAACTGCTATAGGTGTTCCAATTTACCTTTTTTTTTTTTTTTTTTTTTTTTTAATTTTTATGGCCGCACCCCTGGCATATGGAAGTTCCCAGGCTGGGGATTGAATCTGAGCCACAGCTGCAATCTACACTGCAGCTGTGGCCATGCTGGATCCTTTAACCCACTGCACCAGGCCAAAATAGAACCCTCACCTCTGCAGCGACCAGAGCTGCTATATTCAGGTTCTTAACCCACTGCACCACAGCAGGAACGCCTATATTTTATCTTTTATTGAGGCATTATATCCATGCAGCAGAGCATACAAATCTGAATATATATATATGTATATATACATATATACATATGCATATGTATCTATATCTATATCTATAATGTACCCCAGAACTGCATCCTGAAAAATCAGAATGATTTGTCCAGTTAGAGTTGGGCAGAGGGAGGCCTTTCAGGCAAGAGAGAAAGCAAGTGCAAGATCCTGCAGCAGGAAAAGACCTGGCATTTTGCAGGAACAGAAAGGGGTTCCATGTGACTGCCCAGCTGTGAGCTTGGCATAGAGTGAGCCGTGTGAGTGGAGGAAAATCCTACAGAATTTACAGGCCATCGTGAACACTTTGGCATTTTATTCTCTGTGTAACAAGAGAGCAGTGGAGTGTTTTAAACAGAATAATGTGATCTGACTGAACGTATTTTAATATGATGTGTCAGCCAATTTCTTGTCTTGTTTCTGATATTTTCACTCTCGATGTTTGCTTAGGGCTGGCAACAGGGACTGGGGGCTGGGAGCTGAGGTGGCATGTGTGAGAAAAATCCACCAAAGAACACCATTACCACCCACCGTGTGCTGAACCACAGGCAGATTTGCTTTATAAAACGTCTCTTTGAAATATTACCATGACAGGACTTATTGATACCTGTCACTTGGCCACTTTAAGAATTATGCATTAACTATAGACAAGGGGAATTCTCATTGTAGCTCAGCGGGTTACGAACCTGACTGGTATGCCTGAGGATGCGGGTTCCATCCCTGGCCTCACTCAGAGGGTTAAGGATCTGGCATTGCCATGAGCTGCAGTGTAGGTTTCAGACATGGCTCGAATCCAGTGTTGCTGCACCTGTAGCATAGGCCGGCAGCTGCAGGTCTGATTTGACCCTAGTGTGGGAACTTCCATATGCAACAGACAGGAGCCTAAAAAAAAAAAAAAAAAAAAAAAAAAATCATAGACAAGGGCTTGAGAAAAATGTGAGCAGGGGGCTCAGAGATGGCATCAACTGGCAGGTTCAGACCTGGCAGCTGCAAGAAAGGTAAGTAGTGAAGTCAGTGTGGAGGCTCGGGAGTGAGGCTGGAAGGCCTGTCGTAATAAGCAACTAGCTCCCAGGCAAAGATAGTCTGAGGTTGTAGGAACTGGGAAGGTTTGGTTTGATTGTGTGTGGCTTTGTTCTGATTTGATTTTTTAAAGACGTGTTGTGGAGAATGGTTAAGAAGTGTCAGAGGTGCAAGAAGGGGTGGAGTGTGCATAAGTAATTAGAGAGAAACTAGCCTTTGGAGGTTTATATCCTTTCTCCCGTCCCCACCACTGCCCTCCTTCCCTCCTTTCTTTTTAATTTTATTTTTTATTTTTTTACGGCTTTACCCTCAGCATCTGGAGGTTCCCAGATGAGGGGTTGAATCGGAGCTACAGCTGTTGGCCTACATCACAACCACAGCAATGTGGGATCCGAGCCACATCTGCAACCTATACCACAGCTCACAGCAAGGCCAGATCCCCAACCCACTGAGCGAGGCCAGGGATCGAACTTGCATCCTCATGGATACTAACTAGTCAGATTCGTTTCCGCTGTGCCACAACAGGAACTCCCCTCCTTTCTTTTTTAAATATATGAGGATGAAAGAACATGCAGGTATTTGCATCAGTGGGTACCACCTTCTTAAAGTTTTCATGGAACACGAACCTACTAAAATGTTATTCGCTATTTGTCTCACATTTAAAATTAGCTGGCTGTCCTGTACCAGTGGCTTTGGTTTTGCTGCTTCAGCCTCAGGAAGCAAGGCTTCTGTAAGACCAGCCACCACCAGGAGGCAGCCGGGTGCTGTGCTGACGCAAGATGTCAGGTCTCTGGCTTCTTGAGGATCTGAGTCTGTCTTCCTTCTTCCTCTTCAACCCTTCTGACACCCACCCCCCCAACTTAACCACAACTTTCCACTGCTCACTGGTAATCTTGCTTTGTTACAATAGCTAAACTCAAAAGAAACATTTAGAACCCTTTCTAAATGTAATAAGAACCCGTAGTATAAAATGCATCCTGTCTTCTCAATTAATTGCAGTCATAAATTAATTCTTTCTTACTTTAAAAATCTGAATTTAGCTGGAAAGACTCACAGTTCTTATCACTTACCCCTTTGACCTGGGTGTCCCCTCTCCTCCCTGCTTTCCCTCCTACCCTCCATCTGCATTGGCTCTTTGCTCCCTCTCTCCCCACCCCTTCCTTCCTCAGCTCATCACCATGGTTACATGGGGAGCTGTTTCTGTGGTGCCCTCTTCCGTAGCCTGCTTCTGAGATAATTTCCCCAGTGAATTCCAACTCTTCCTAGTTATCTCTGCCCTTATCCTCCATCAATGAAGAAAAAAAAAATTTTTGATGGAGAGGGAGATGGCAAAACAAAGAACTCCTGCCTCTCAAATATCAAAATTTTTTCTATCTGTAACGAGGAGACTTTCTCCAGCTGATGTTACCTCTTCTTTCTGTTTTCCTTCTTTAGCAGGAAAATCCACACCTGATCTCATAGCTCATACTCTGGTGTGAAGCCTAAATCCATATTTAACACTTAGTTAGCTAAGCACCTTCAGGCCTTGTGGCTGTAATTACACTGAGCAACTGTTTTCTTCTTTAACTGCCTCCAAGTTAAAAGGGTCCCTTTAGAACAGAAAAAGGAACTGAACCAAGAAGAGGAGCTCTGTCTTATGGCGGAGACTTCAGTGTAGAAAACATCCACCTGGAGTTCCCGTCGTGGCTCAGCAGAAAGGAGTCCCACTAGCATCCATGAGGACACAGGTTCCATCCCTGGCTTTGCTTAGTGGATTGAGGATCCGGCGTTGCTGTGAGCTGTAGTGGAAGATGCAGCTCAGATCTGGTGTGGCTGTGTAAGCTGGCAGCTGTAGCTCCAATTGGACCCCTTGCTTGGGAACTCCCATATGTTGTGGGTGTGGGCCTAAGAAGACAAAATCAACAACAACAACAAAAAGAAAACATCAGCCTGCTCAACCTGGGCCTCAGCAAGGGGTTTTAGAGGGTAGCCAGTGCCCAGCAATGAGACATTTAAGCCAAAGTCCCCCAGAAGAAGACATTTCAAAGTGAGATGGAGTGGAAACATCTCTAATAGCTTTAAAGCAGCAAAGATAATTCCAGAAAGCTTTAGGTGTGATAACATGGAAAAGAAGATCAGAAACAGAAGGGTTTTGATAAGTATTTGGCTTTGGTTTCCTTGGTTTTGGGCAACTTGAGATCCTGCGAATTGGGTATTTTTCCATGTTCCTCATGAGGTTCATGAGGATAACCTACTTGAATCATGCAAATGTTCATTCAAAAGAAAAGGCAGAATTATGTTTGTCTCTCCAGTAATTCTGTTGAAACCTATGATTCATAGGGTCCATTCTCAAAGAAGACCTGAATCAAATGAACACAGTTTAAGCAACATTTTTTTTTTAGTGTCACAAAAATACTGTAACCCACAAAAACGCTTCCTAGAATCCCCCCATGTCCTCGCCCACCCACCCCCTTACATGGTTGCTTCTGAGTCTCTTCAGAATTTGGACTTCACCTTCAGCCTAATCTGTGGGTTTCTTTGTATTATCTTCCTTCCAGTTTTGCTGCATGAGAGGCTCTAAAACAGGACTCTGCTGGGAGGACTTGGGGAGAGGAAGGAACTGAATAGAAGGCTGAATTTTTGTTAGCTTCAGGGCCAGGGGAAGGGCTGGGAATACTTTGACAGCAACAGTTTTTCCTGGTTAAACTAACCCCTTTGGTAACAAAGTTAGTTATCAAAATAATTTACTTTAATGCTCCAACCCACTGGGACAGTCATCTCAACCAGCGATAACTCTGAGTGGTGCTCGGTTCTTTAACCTGCACCTGGGGCTTGATGAGTCTTGCTGTGTTCAAGGGCAGTAAAATTCAGCTACACAGTCATCTCTGGCTTAACCAAAGAAGGAAGGGAGGCAAGGAAGCAGGCCCTCTGTGTGTATGTATGACCCTCACCATGCTCACCATCACCTGAGTGAGAACACTACAGGAGGGCAGTGAAATCTATTGGGAAGATGTTATTCCCCTTTGTTGTGGGGTGGTGGACATTGGTGACACAGGCAAAGCAATGGTCAATCTGTTGGGGCCTGCACAATAGGCTTATTAATTAAGAGAAGCCTATCTCTTGACTGAGTCATCAGGAGTGTGTGTTCTAGTCTGCAGCTTTGCATTACCCAAATTGCCATTAGGACAGTTCCTCCTGGGATGAGCAGGCTTTGGATGGTTAATCCAGCCACTCAGGAAGCAAGCCAGTGGATTGATTTCAGGGAAAAACATCACCTTCAAGAGAGGCAGGTTTGGGGTATGGCTTTCCCATTGAGATAGTCTGCCTAGAATACTAAAGTAAGATGGTATTTAAATATTTTCCTCAGTTTTGGATTCTTACTCTGGCCCCTGCTCATCAGGCTAAAGTGGAACCTTGGCAACGTTTATTCAGCAAAGTTTTAATCGTTATTCCAATTCTTGAAGTTTAGTAGCCTCTGGACTCTGTTCTTGGAATTTCCAGAACAGTCTCAGGAAAGGAAATCTTTTTCCCCAAACCTCCTTTCCATTTCAGTTGTCCCTTTTCTGAGAACCACCTTTTGTGGTCCTGATCTGGAGCACAGATGTCCACAGCAGCTGCCACATGGTCTCTGGGGCCACCTGCAGGGGCAATCTGGTTCTGTGGTCCTCTGCTGACCACAGTGGACTTGTTCTGCCTGTTAACCGTTGGATCACACCCCCCTCCCTGCAAAGACTGCAGTTCTTGCTCTCCAACTCTCTTTCTTCAGCTGTGTTTAGCAGGTACCCAACCCTCTTATTTTTAAGGAGCATGGCATGAAGCCACATTGCAGTTTCCAGGTAGAGTTTATCTAACATGCCCGGGTGAATGGTTCTGGCACCCATCATAATGGATAATGGGTTATTTCTGGGAAGGGCCCTGAAATATGACCAGAAAATGACTGAGCTCATCGACTATGCTCTGCCTCTCATTCGATTTGTTGTCAGACGGTAATATCTCTTGACCTCGCCCCCACATTTTGTAATAGTTCCTATTTAGGGGCCTCTAAACATGAAGCCACTCACTCTAGCATAATAATAATTGTTATTGTTATGATTCGTCAGCTACAGCATCCTTGAAGTAGTAGCTGAGCCTTGCAGAAATTTCAAATATCAGCATGAGGTTGATCCTTTAAACAGAAAGCAAAGGGAAACAGATTTGGAAAGATGCTGAGGGAAGCAAAACTGGGTATCCTAGAAATAAGAGAGACTAGCTTTAGATACCCCAATGTGCTGGGTTATTCAGAACCACTAATACATGTAACATTTTATTTTATGATGTTGACTTTTTCAGAGTCTTGAGCTGGCCCCTCTGATCCTTCCCAGCACACTAATGCAGACTACAGGGCAGTGTCTGGAATGTGCTTCTGGGATGATCCACCTACCATGTAGCCTTTTTTGTTTGCCATGGAGGAGCATTTCAGCAAATGTGTGTATTTAAAAGTGGTCTGCACTCTGCCCCTACACCAGTGTAAATATATTGTAAGCATGAACATCTGGCTTGTCTTTGATGACTACAGAGTATATTGGCCTTAGACTAGGAGAATGAGACAGTGAAATTCTCATCAAAACAAGAGTGGCATCTCTAAGAGATGGCTAGGGTGGGGAAGGAAGGGGGCTTAGGCTCCTTTAATCTACATTTGGGGAGAAATTTTCCTTTAAAAAATGTATCCAAATATTATATGATAATAGTTTTTAAAAATCAAATGAAAGAATTCCAATAAAAACAGTGGCAGAAGCCAGGGCATGCTTGGTCATGGCTCTTTTTCTCCTCTGATACAGTTAAATTGTAATGTCCCAAGCAGTGGCTATTTCATCAGCGCATGCATCAGCATATGAAGATTATGATGACTTGAAACAGTGCTCTCAGGAGCATGAATAAGAAAGAAATTTTTATTATTTCAAGCCAGTAATATTTTAGCTCTACCAAAGGGTTACCACAGACCCCAGCCGATCCTGCCTGATACAATCAATGCAAGTACAGTGGTCATTCACTAGGGCTCTGATTTCAGAGGGACCTGGATTTTTTTTTTTTTTTTTAATCTTTTTAGGGCTGCACCTGCGGCACATGGAGGTTCCCGGATTAGGGGTCAAATTGGAGCTGTAGCTGCTTACCTACACCACAGCCACAGCAAAACCAGAACCAAGCGCTGTCTCCAACCTACACCACAGCTCACGGCAGTGCCGGATCCTTAACCCTGTGCACGAGGCCAGGAATTGAACCTGTGTCTTCATGGATGCTTGTCAGATTCGTTTCTGCTGAGCCCAATAGGAACTCCTGGATTTTTTTTTAATTGAAGTATATTTGATGTACCATATTGTGTTAGTTTCAATTGCACAGCATGGTGATTCTGTATTTTTTCAGATTATATTTCATTGTAGGTTATTATGAGATAATGGTGATAATTCCCTGTGCTATATCATTGTTACTTGCCTATCTTATAGATAGTAGCTTGTATCAGTCAATCCCATGATCCTCATCTCCCCTCCACTTTGGCAACCACATGTTTGTTTCCTATGTCTGTGAAAGACAGACCTGGATTTGAATCTGGACTCTGCTCTCTACCAGCTATGTGCCTTGGATAGACTTCTGAACCTCTCTGAACTTTGGTTCCTTCTCTAGAAAATAGTGATAATAGTAGGATTATTGCAAAGCTTGAATGACGAAATACATGTAAAACATTCAGCACGTCTTGCACCTAGTAAGGGCTCAGTACGTGGTAGCTTTCAATGATTAATGATGTTTTTAGCCTATTTAACATAAGTTCACAGGCACAATAAATACAGGAGGAATGTGTGTGAGCCAGCAGGTATCACATAGAAGGAATACTGCCTTTTAGGAGTGGTAGAAAGGAATAAGTTCTTCAAGCCTTGCGATGAAAATAAGTGCACATATGACTATTCTGTGATAGTGAAGGGGAAGGGGCCTTTATATCTGGTCTTCTAAAATAGTATCTCTGCTTGTTCACACTCCATTCAGAGAACAAGTCCTCTTTACTCAACCTTGATGAATTCTGGGCTAAAAATACTCCATTCCCATTTGGTGCAGTGAAATGTCATATCCATTAAACACCAACATACCAAATGCTGCTTGCAGATCCTCAAACCAGCAAATCCAAGGCAACAGGAAATTGTGATCATCCTCAGCTTGTTCATACTGCACATCTCAATAAATTATATTGAAGGATTATCTTAGAGCTATTTTAAATTATAAAAATAAAGAACTCTTATACTCCAACCAACTCATTTTTAAAGAAAGGAAATTGCGGCCCAGGGGAAGAAAGTGACTTTTCAAGGTCACAAAACTATAAAAGTGGTGGAACTGGGCCAAGAGCTCCCAACTTCCAAGCTAATTTTTTCCCATTACAATGGAGAGTAACAGAATTTTCAGAGCTGGAAGGACCCTTAGGATGGCCTGATCCAATTTCAATAAGCCTTAGAGATAATTGAGGCCAAAAGAATTCTTAAATGTCTTAGCCAAGGTAATGCTGAAACCACTTTCCAGAATTTTTTGCCAACTTTTATAATCATAGGCTTGGTGCTTTTGACATGCCAAAAGCCATGGTGGGTCCAGTGTGGTTATTTAGAGCAAGGGCCCCCAGATCCCAGATAGTGGACTGGGAATGGGCAATCAACCACAGAATCAACTAAGGAGTGGATATTTAATAAAAAATTCCTGGGTCCTATCTTTGAAGATTCAGTTTCGATGGGTCTGAGGTGGGGCCCCAGGAATCTGTATATTTAGTTTGCTTTTTAGGTGATTCTGGGGGACATTCGGATTGGGGAACCACTGTCAACAGAAGTCAATGCTTTAGGTTCCGTTCTCTGCTGAGATTGCCCTGTGACAGTTTCCAGCTGATGACAAGATACCTGCAGGAAAGCTTAGTCAGGGAAAGTCCTGGGCCACTAAGGAGCCTCTAGGATTTTATTCTGCAAATCCAGCCTCAAGGTGATTAGAGCAAGGAGAGAGCTGCCCGTGCCAGATGGAGATTGATCTGAAGTGGAAGCACATTCAGGAGAACAGAAAGTGATCTAGGAACGCGTGGTCTCATCTCCCAGGCACGAGTGGCCACTAAATCAAAATTGGCAACTTGACTTCACTTGGGAAGACGTCATTTTAAAATGAAGGATATCCGTTTAAATATTTTAAAATGGAATATTTGAGAGAACACCATTTAAAATGTATATAGAAATTATAACAATGAATCATCATGAATAATAGACAAAGATGGGAGGTTATGTTTTGTCAAGTTTCACAAAATAAGAGCTGGAAGGGCTCTTTGAAACCTTTTAATGAAGGGACTCTAGACACATTTGAGGGTGTGGCCTTTCCTCTGGTAACTCTCTAAGTAGAAGTTTGTGATAGAGACCACACCTCTTGCGAATGACTTTTGTTGTTTTGCTTGTCCAGCATCCTTTCCTTCTTTTCAATAGCACTCTAATTTTACTTCAGGGAATCACCCTTCTTCCTCATTTCATGTGGTTCTCATCCATGGGTTTCAGGCATGGGCACATGACCCAAGCTTGGCCAATCAGAGTACTCTATCCTTATCTGAGGCAATTGCTTCAGGGATGTTCACTGGACCAAAGAGCATCAGTCCCCCAACTTTTGCTAGACCTACTGAGAAAGAGATCTTGCTCCAGGGCATGACTGAACTGGCAAGAGGCAACGCTGTTGCTGCTGGTGGGTGTCTCTCTGTCATGAATGGAGAGACTGCCTTAGGAAGAAGTCAACATAGGGGAAGATAGAGCCAAGAGTCAGAGAGAGACAGATGAATGAAAATATCATCTGAGTATCTGTTCCAGATTTTTCTGAAGCTAGATGCATTTTTCTTTTTCTTTTCCTTTTTTTTTTTTTTTTGGCCACCCACTGCGTAAGGAGTTCCCAGGCCAGGGATCCCAGCCTCAGTTTCGATCTATGCCTGAGGCAATGCCAGATTCTTAACCCACTGTGCTGGGCTGGGGAGTGAACCTGTGTCCCAGTGCTCCAGAGTCACCGCTAATCCTATTGCACCACAGTAGGAACTCCTAATAGAGGAGTTTTGTTTTGTTTGTTTGTTTTTTTGTCTCTTTAGGGCCACACCTGCCGCATATGGAGATTTCAGAGCTGTAGCCTCTGGCCTATGCCACAGCCACAGCAATGTGGGATCCTTAACCCCCGAGCGAGGCCAGGGATGGAACCCATAACCACATCAGTGGTGAGAATACCTCACCACAGTATTCTCTCCACTAATGCAAACTTGACCACATTTTAATAAAAGCAAGATTTATTAAAGCATAGGTAATTTCCTAGAGGTCAGAGTCCCTCAATGTTCTTCAGTATTCCTCACTGTGAATGCCTGAATTTCACAGACCGTGTCTCCTGTAATCTTCTGTGTTGGAGCTGGGCAATGCTGCTGGGGTGGTCTGCACTTCGCTCTGGTCATCTGCCTGTCCTTCTCCTGATGAACTCAGCTGCCTCTGATGTCAGGGTGCATTTCTTCTGGAAGTCTACAGACAGTCTCAGCTCTCACAGAAAAGGATGTGATGGTGTAGGGGAATCCTCTGCCTTACCCAGTCAACGCTTACTGCTCCTACACAGCAACGAACGCACCACTTTTGCAACATGCCCCAACTCAGAGAGCAGAATGCAGTGGTCAGATGCAGGTTCCCAGGTCAGACTTGCTGGCCGTGATTACTAACCACATCAGTAGAATGGAGGTATTAATGGTATCTACTTCCTAAGATAGTTGGGAAGCTTATATTGAATCTACAAACCCACTCTATGACAATTGTTACTAGCATTTTACAGATGAGATTAACTTACTTGGGGTCGCTGAACTAATAAGTGGTCACATTGAGATGCAAACCCAGGTCTACTTGAATCTAAAATACATGCAGTTAACCATTATGTCTACTGCCCCAAAGAGAAAACTAATGTGGGCACCATATGGATAGACCTACAGGCAAAAATGGGAAAACATGGGTCATGTTTCACTTCTCCTATAGAGCTTACTTTTGCCTTTTTAAAATTTTTTTTGCATGCTGCCTTTAGTGATAAGCCCTAGTGGTAAGCAGATCCTTTAAGGGTAGGGACAACTTCTTGCTCATTTTTGTTTTGATTGTATTGTCTACCGTAATGCTTTGTACATAGTAGGTGATCAATAAACATCTTCAACAAACCTGTGCTCGCTGTATCCACAGGCATAGAGGTCTATTAATAGTTTGAGGCTATGAGTGACACTCTAGGTACCTAAAACCTAGTCCACAGAACTGAAGGATAGGAACCTCTTTGATTAATCCATGGAGACCCAAAGGACTAGAAGGTTTATACTTTGGGGAAGTCTGGCCATTTACAATTTTTATCCCCTGGGAAGGATCCATGTCCATGGCAGTTTACAGAGTTCCGAAGTTTTAGTATATCTTTTGTCTTTAAGCACTTCACAGCATGGTGTCACTGATGAATACTCTCCAAAAGAATCTTAACTTTGCTTCTTAACTGGCGTATGACTGTGGGCATGTTATTTAGCTTTTCTAAGGCTCAGCTCTCTCATCTGTAAAATAAGACTACTATTATAGAATTACAGAGGATACAATGATAATACAGATAAAGCACTTAGTATAGTGCCTGGGTTACAGTAAGTGCACAATAAAGGCTACCTATTATTACAATGAAGTTAAAATATTAAATACTGTTTCCTAAATTAAAAAAGTTTTTAGAATTGTTAACTGTGTGTGAGTAGACAATGTCAGGAAGTGAAGGACAAAGGACAGTTGTCCTGGGATCTGGCACCATTAAGAGGACTGATTTCTGAGACACAGTTTTGCTGAGAATTATTGTTAAAAGCATTAGCTAGGGAAGATGCCTGTCCTGGGCATTTCTGACCAGTGTGGACCATGGATGTGGATCCTTCCCTGGGGTTAAAAATTGTAAAGGGCATAGATTTTCCCAAAGTATAAAGCTTCTAGTCCTTTGGGTCTCTGTGGATTAATTAAATTGGTTCCTATCCTTTAGTTCTGTGGACTAGATTTTAGGTAGATCTACCAAGTGCGTTTTTTTCTTTTTCTTTTCTTTTTGGCCACCCCGCAGCATATGGAGTTCCTAGGCCAGGGATCAAATCCAAGCCACAGTTGTGAGGTAGCCACAGTTGTGGCCATGCCAGATCCTTAACCAAATGTGCTGGGCCAGGGATTGAACCTGCATCCCAGTGCTCCCAAGTTGCCTCCAATCCCACTGTGCCACAGCAGGAACTCCTACAGTGTGTGTTTTAGTAACTCTGGAAATATATTGTGTCTCTTTAAACTTCTGTCTCTCCCTGGTTACCCTCAGGGAGCAGGTACACCTAAGCAGGACCGTTCTTTTGAGGGTAATGCATGGCAAGTATTCCTTGTGGGACTGGAAATTTACCATAGGGAATGTGGCTGCATCTCAGATATGTGAACATGAAGGCTGCTGGAACTGCTGGGCTTAAATCTCTTGCCTTCTTATCAACTTTGCAGACTCTCTACAAAGTAGGACTGTTTCAGGAGATTGAGGGTGTGTGGCATAGAAGGATCATAGCTGCTAAGACATAGTCCTGACTCTCAGTGTTGTATAACCTGGTGGGAGAGATGGGCCTATCGACAACTAACCAGGAGTTCCTGTTGTGGCTCAGTGGTTAACGAACCCCACTAGTATCCATGAGGCCTCGGGTTTGATCCCTGGCCCTGCTCAGGGTGTTAAGGATCTGGCATTGCCATGAGCTGTGGTATAGGCCGGCGGCTCAGCTCAGATTGGACCCCTAGCCTGGGAACCTCCGTATGCCGCTGGTGCAGCCCTAAAAAGACAAAAAAAAAAAAAAAAAAAAAAAGATTAAAAAAGTCTCAACTAACCATAATGCAAGGCAGAATGAATTGTGAGCCTTGATCATGGTAAAAGCAATAGGCTGAGAAAGCCAGAGAAAGGAGAAATCCTACCTAACTAGTTGGATGAAAAGGACTAAGGTAAAGAGTGAGAAAGGGGAGTTCCTCTCATGGCTCAGTGGAAACAAATCTGACTAGTATTCATGAGGATGCAGGTTTGATCCCTGGTCTCACTCAGTGGGTTAAGGATCTGGTGTTGCCATGAGCTGTGGTGTAGGTCACAGGTGCAGCTTTGATGTGGCATTGCCGTGGCTGTGATGTAGGCCAGCAGCTACAGCTCTGATTCAGCCCCTAGCCTGGGAACCTCCATGTGCCATGGGTGCAGCCCTGAAAAAAAAAAAAAAAGACTGAGAAAGGGCATTGTAGATGGTTGGAGTAGCCTGAGCCAGGAAGCACTTAAGTGCTGAGATAGACAGGGATTGATGAGCTATGTGAATAACTGGAGAAAGGACTGGGCCGAGTGTCAGGAGGATTGGATTGTCACTTGCTTCACATCGCTGGGTCTCAGGTTTGAGGTAAATTAGACAGTCAGCTTGTTAAATAGACAATGCCTCTATGAAAACAAACAGGGCAGCATCTAGATCCGTACTCTCTGCATCCCTGAACCCAGCAGAGTGCCTGCCACAGGGTAAGAACACTGCTATCACATTGCAAACAGGAGATAGCTTTTAAAGATGAAATGACAGTGAATTACATTAAGACACTAAGGTAGAACATGATCCCAAAGCATGCAATATTCTGGGTGTGGAGCCCATTAGCAACAGCTAGAACTTGGTGAGTGCTAATTTGTGCCATTCTGTGTTAGGCACTTTGTGAGCTGGTCTAATCATTGCTTCCAACAAATCACTCCAAAACTTGGTCTTTTGAAACAACCATTTTATTATGCTCATAGATTTGATGGGTCAGGAATTTGGACAGGGATGGCCTGTCTCTGCTCCACAGTTTCTGGTCTTCAGTGGGGAGGATTTGATGTGATACCTTGCCAGCTGAGGGCTGAAGTCGCCAGGAGGCATCTTCATTCACAGGACTGGTAGTTGATATGGCTGTTGGCTGGGACCTCAGCTGGGGCTGTTGACCATAGCTTGGGCTTCCTCAGAATGGTGGCCTCAGGCTAAAAGGACGTTCTACATAGCTCAGGCCTCCAAAAGTGATTGTCCCACTTTCACAAGGCAGAAGCTTCATTGTTTTTATTACTTGGCCTCAAATGTCCTGCATCATCTCTACCACATTCTATTGGTTACAAGCCCATCCTGATTGAAAGATGGGGGAATTAGTCATCACCTCTTGATGAGGTTTGATCAAGGTTCTACAGAGCCCATAGGATGGGAGGTATTGCTGTGGCCATATTTGGAAAATTCAATCCACCATGTGTGCATTGTCTCATTTAATCCTTCTGCTGTCCTTGGAGTAGGCATTACTGTCCCTTGACAGATGAAAGAAACTGAGGCTCAGAGAGGTTATGTAACTTGCCTGTGGACAAAGCTGGTACATGGCAGGGCTGGATTTCAAACCCTTCTGTACCAAGCAGGTGTTCTCCAAACATATATGCTGCTTATAGGACAAGCGAACAAAGAAAGTCAGACATTTGAAGGCCAGTTCTCCCCATGAAGAGGATTAAAGGCAGGAAATTCTTATCCCCCAGAACACCGATATCAGAATTACTGTCTTCCCCATGTGGTAAAGAAATCTAATTCCTCTGCATAAGTCCCCAAGGTGTTGCTTCCCAGAGACAATGGAACTACTGTGTGTACCTCTGATGCCTCAAGTCTGCCAGATACGTGCTGCCAGTGTAGTTGCTATCTGTCTCACCTGTCCCTACCCCCTAGTTATTTGGCAGAAGTCATTTGTCCTGGGGAACAATGAGCTAGAGGATGCTCTGATCCCCTCCATGAAGGCAGCACACAGAACCAAACCATTTCAAGAATATCTCCTCTACCCTGATCCCCTTTTGAAATCATATCTTCCCTTTAAATTCAAACAAGGGGCTCTTCTTCCAGGAATTCATCTTTGATACTCCCATGATTCTTAAAATTGGAATTTTCAGGTGATATTTGGCCCTCACTGCATACTCCGTAGGTTTTTGTGTCCTAACTCCCCTTTCCGTCTTCTAAGGCCCCACAAGTCAAGGACTGTGCCCTAGGCTTCCTCAGTTTTCCTCCCCAAACCACAGAGATGATACCCTGTTCTTAATAGGTACTCAATCAATATGACTGATTTGATCAACGGGCTCATGAAGTTTATTATTAAGATTATAACAGGAGGACACAGGTGCATCTTTGAAAGTCGTTTTTGAGAGCTGTGCCAAGTACTCACGTACCATGTGATCCAGGAGCAGAAATTTAGAAAATCAGATATGAGTCTTGTAGGCACTCTGCAGTATGTCAGTAAGATATCAGAACTGGTGTCAGAGTTCCCATTGTGGCGCAGTGGTAACGAATCCGACTAGGAACCTTGAGGTTGCAGGTTCGATCCCTGGCCTTGCTCAGTGGGTTAAGGATCCAGCGTTGCCGTGAGCTGTGGTATAGGCTGCAGACACGGCTTGGATCCCTTGTTGCTGTGGCTCTGGCGTAGGCAGGTGGCTACAGCTCCGATTCAACCCCTAGCCTGGGAATCTCCATATGCCACGGGAGTGGACCTAAGAAAAGGCAAAAAAAGACCAAAAAAAAAAAAAAAAAAAAAAACCCAAAAAAACCCTAGTGTCTAGAAGCAAAGCATCCCTGATCAAATTAAAAGGACTTCATATTAGATACATCTGAGGCAAGGGCTGTAAGGTTACAATCTCTGTCAGATGATTCTAGAATCAGATATTTAGGAAGTCCCTGAATAGGGTTTTAAAAATCCCAAATCTTGACTTTAGCTTCTTTTATAACTTGAATGAATGATGTTTTTAACTGGAGCTATCAGATAGGAAAGGATGGATCTAACTCTTCTTTTTTAAAACTAGCCTTCTTATAATAGGTACATTTTTCTACCTATCTTTCAGTTTGTCACCATTCCACCTCAAGAATGTTCCTAAAAGCCATGCCCTTTGGAAACACCTTTGGATGTTCAAACTTAGCTGATCAACCTGTTAACAAATGATGGATAATCAATATCAGTGTTCATCTTCAGTCATTATTCACATAATGAATTCTTGATCCCAGGATAACCCTATTGAATAAAACTCTGTCTTCAACATAACATCACCAAGAATAAAATAACTCCTATAAATAATCACCTTTGGGATATGAAAGAAAATGTAAACATTTTATTTGGCAGTTGTTTCTGAACACATGAATAAATAAATGGAAAAGTACATATTAATATTTCTTTTTGGAGTAACAGATACCATTAAACGCTTATTTACACATCTTCACTGCAAAGAACAGTTACACAATTCAATTTTGTCTTATAAAAGGTAACTTCCCACACCACTGGACTGGACAGTTAAGGATGGAGATACTGGTAGTGCTTGGTTCTAGCAGTCTCAATGTTTGAAAGGCATTCATTTGCAAGTGTGATAAGAAGAGTCATCATGCATTGAGTTCATCCGGATCATGTACTGTAGAAAGTTTCTGATGGCAGCCACAGAATTTGGTGTGTCATGCGCTTAAGTCAACTATGACATGTTTGTAAATCTGTGTATTTCCCTTAAAACTGGAAGCAAAAAGAAAATTACGCTTATTAATGGACACATGCGTGAATGATCTTGGTGCCTGAACATTTAATTCCTGAAATTTCACAAATTTGGCTTTCTCTGCATCCCAGTTATATACTTGAGTAAAGGAATAATCACTTCCAAGAATTGCATATTGATAGTTATTAATCTGAAGAGGCTGGAACACCATGGATCCTCGCGAAGGCATCCTCTGAATATCCTGAAATGAGGAGCCTCCCCATTTCATTACTTTGGAATCACCAATGAATCTGGTCAAGCAAATGTACACGTCACCTTTCACTGAAAAGTGCTTAACGGCGTATACATCCTCCATGTTAGGGATGTCAGTTTGGTTAGTGAATAATTGTATTGCTTTATTCCACTGATAAATTACAGGACGCTGGGAACTACTGGACAGGATTAAGTGAGGCGTTCTGAGTGTCTGAGGTGTTCTGGCTATTTCTAGATATTCCACATCAGTATCCCTGTACCACGCATGTAAGGATTGATGGGAGTAGAATCCATTTCCGTTCCATTTATAAATGGTAGTAAAACCAGCTTTTGAGCTGTCGGCGACCACAAAGTACCAGTTGTTTTCGATCTTGAATGTTTCAATGTCATTGGGTTTTCGGATTTTGAGAATTTCAATATCCTGGATTTTTATGAATTTATTTGCAAAACTGTCTCGCTTATAGATGTGAGAGCCGCCAAACAGCTGGGCCACAATAACATAGAGCTGAGTTTCAATGACTATAGGCTTGCACACTACAGTGGACGTGCCTAAAAAAGACAAATGAGAGGTTAGGTGAATGGCCATCCTCTTATCGACCATGCAACTGCCAGCCAAATCAGCCTGAAATAACAGATTTCCTTGGTTGATCAGGCTAGACCAATTTCTTTTTCGTTTCTTTCTTTTTTCTTTTTTATTTTTTGGTCTTTTTAGAACCACACTTGAGGCATATGGAGGTTCCCAGGCTAGGGGTCAAATTGGAGCTGTAGCTGCTGGCCTACACCACAGCCTCAGCAACACCAGATCCAAGCCGCATCTGCGACCTACACCACAGCTCATGGCAACACCGGATCCTTAACCCACTGAGCCAGGCCTGGGATGGAACCTGAGTCCTTATGGATACTAGTCGGGTTCATTAACCACTGAGCCACGATGGGAACCCCCCAATTTCCTAATAAGGTCCAATGGAAGCAGGATCCCAAAGTTTTGTGCCTTTGTACCTCAGGAGGCCTTGTTACCAACAACTGAATTGTCCTGTCACATCTAACCTGCACTAGACATTTGGGACACATGGCTACTGCCTGAGTTTTCTCTTTTCACTTCTTGGAGAAAGAAAACATTGCTTTCCCTGGCATGTCATGAGTTAATCATAGTAATTCTAGTGAAAACTGTCATTTATTGAGCACCTACTATGTACTTTGCCAAATCATCTCATTAACTTCCCCAACAATATTAAGTGATAAATATTATTACCCTCCCTTTGGCAGATGAGCAGACTGAAGCTCAGAGAGGTTCAATGCTGCTAGGAGAAGGCAGAATTGGGATTTAAATCCAGGCTACCCGCATCTCTATGCTTTTAAGCAAGCCTAGGGTGGGGAGTTAGCTGATCCATGGCTTCTAACTAGGGTTCCATAAGGTACTAGAACAAGCTTCAAAGTATAGACAGTGGTCTGGGAAGCCCACAGCTCTACCTCCAGTTGGTTTGCTCTGTGTATGAACTGCTTCTTGCTCTAGAATAAACTGACTTTCCCCTGAAAAAGCAAAAAGATGTCTCTTGTGATTTTTCCAAAGTTTTAGGTCACTGGTGGCAGAGAGCAGGAAGAGGAATCCTTGAGGAAAATGCAAGAGGGACACAGTCATGGGCAATGCTCCTGAAAGTTATTTGGGAAATCTCAGAAAACAATATGGGGGCCTGTCAGAAGCCTCACTCAGTATCCTTTGTTAAGGGTTTGATGTTTATCAATAGATTCAGATCTCCTAGAAATCTAGGAAATCCAAAAAAAGTAGGGCAAATCTGGTCCCAACCCTTTTCTGACTGCAGCTCTAAGGGATCTGGCATAATAAGTTCTGCATCAACTCTTTCTATTAATTAACTCCAACCATAGGCAAAATTATTCTGTTTTTGACCCTTTTCATGACTCATCTGATTCTGCGACCTTGGGAAAAATCACTTAACTTCTCTGGGATTCAGTTTTCTCTTCTCTACAATGAGGATTGGGACTAGGTTAGCGATGGCCACTAGTTTTGGACCATGTACCAATATTGATTGACTGATTGATTCTGTCTGCCTGGAGAACTGTGTTGAGAGGGATTCTGTCTGATAGATTAGGGATGCCCGTCTGGAGTGATGGAGGGGATAGTGACCACATATATGACATATATTCATCATCCTAGATTAGATGATACCATTTGAAAGTCTGCAAATATATGATTCATTTTTCTTTCAAGTGCTCATCTAAAGATTCATTCAAAGCAATTGACAGACTGTACACATGAGAAGAACATGGTTTAGATTGCACAAAGCCCTGCTGCAGTCCACTGGAAAACAGAGGGGACTTAGGGAAAGGAGAAAGCATAGCCTTCTGCCTCTAGAGGGAAGGAGGATTCTGGGAGGGTCCCAGTTTGTAGGGGATTCTGCCATCTGGGCACCCCAGTCTTAGGCATCACTTAGACCTAACAATGCAGTGGGGCCAATGACCACCATCAACCATTTTACAAGTAAGGAAATGAAGCTTTAGGGAACAATCCCAGACACCCAGTAAATGGTAGAGTTTGATTTAAATGACTCTAAACCCACACCAAACATTCCCTGGCATCATTCATCTTTTCCTGCTGCCCTTGGCCCAAGCAGCTTAACTTTTCACTCAAAACACAAGCAAACTTTTCATACCTGTAATGTTGTCATAATTCCGGAAGGTTTTTTCTACATGGTCCCATTCAAGGAAAATGCACTTTCCAGTAAAAGGCTGAGCTATGACAACATACTCATCATTCATATAAGAAAAAGTGTCTATAGACAGTGATTGATAAGGCAGGTCTTGAGACTTTGCAAATTCTGCAAAAATAGAAAACGATGATAAATAATAATGCCTCATTCCTTGCCTAGATCTCAAATGTCCCTAAGAAATACATTTATTCTAGAGAAACAGTGAAATGGCAATTTTTACTTTCCTTTTAAACACATGAAGTTTTAATGGTTCATAATATTTTTAACATTAGTTTTTTGTTTTTTTTTTTTTGGCCATTTCTTGGGCTGCTCCTGCGGCATATGGAGTTTCCCAGGCTAGGGGTCGAATCAGAGCTGTAGCCACCGGCCTACACCAGAGCCACAGCAACGTGGGATCCAAGCTGCGTCTGCAACCTACACCACAGCTCATGGCAACGCTGCATCCTTAACCCACTGAGCAGGGCCAGGGACCGAACCCGCAACCTCGTGGTTCCTAGTTGGATTTGTTAACCACTGCGCCACGACGGGAACTCCTTAACATTAGTTTTCAATGTGTAAAAAATATCAATTCCTGCATATGCAAAAAAGTATCTTTATTTTAATTTTGTGACTTGGAATGATTTGGAATACATTACCTGTAATAATGCAATCAAAATCCTTGGTGGAGAGACTGTTGATTTTGCGCTTCTTGTATTCTGGGGGGCCTTCACAGTAGATGTCTTCAACAGTTGCATTGGTGTGGCCTAGCCATTCCACCAGCCACTTCAGTTTACAGTCACAGTTAAATGAATTACCTCTCAGGTCCCTGAAAGACAAACTTCAGCTGCTTTTGACATATGAGGGCCCTTCCTTCCCAGGTATGATTTCTACTTCAGCAATTAACATGTGCAGAATGACTTCACCTGGCTTTATATCATGCCTCATAACCTACCTTGAACCTGGCTGACCATTCACTTTGGACTCAGAGAAAGACCACAGTGCACCCTTGTAGGCCACCCCAGTCAATGGAACCTTATAACTTTACTCCCTCTCGGATTCAAAGGTAGCTCAACTTATAGCTATGCTGTCTATAGAAATATAATGTGGCTCACATACGTAATTTAAAATTTTCTACAGACACATTACAATGTAAAAAGAAACAGATGAAATTTTTAATAGCAATATATAGAATTTTATCATTTTGACATGTAGTCAATATAAGAATTACTAATGAGATATTTTATATTCCCTTTCTATACTAAGCCTTTGAGGTCTAGTGTGTATTTTACACTTACAGTATACCTAATTCTGGATAATAAAATTTCAGCATAAATTCCTGATTTAGATTTTGATTTAATAAAATTTACAGTTAAAAAATAGATTCATATGTCCAAGTTGTTTCCTACATACTTAAAATTTTTAGTTTTAAATTTACATTTAGTTTTTTATTTAATTTTTTAAAAATCAAGTAAAATTAAAATTCAGTTACACTAGGAACACATTTCAAGTATTTAGTAACCACTCTTATGGCTACCATACTGGACAGCGCAGGTCTAGGAGACAGAAGGAGGCGATGGTTGTACCGTATTTAATTAAATTGAGTGAGCTGTTTGCTTTTCTTCTTCCTCACAGACATAATTAATCCTGATTCTGTTCCATGGTCTACAAATTCAGTTTTAATAGGAAATGACTTCGACACAGCTGGGTTAATGCAGACATGCAATAGTTCATGTCTGTGATAAACTACACAGCATAAATAGCTTAAATTTCCACATTCGATCCCAGCTCAGCAAGTGCTCTGTTTATTTGCCTTGTTTCTGTTCAGAAACTCTATCTTTTTCCTAAAACCCTTCTTGGTCATACAGAATTCCTAAGATAGGTATTGCCTATTTTTTCACACAGCACATGGATAATTTTTAAACATTAAAGCATCTAAAAATGTTTTTCAGGGGATATATTCAAGAAAACCAAGAAATCCACTAAAAGGCAAGTGGACATGGATCCTTGCACTTTTTAGACATTCTTGATTTGGGCCTATCAAGGTAAGCCCAAGGGGCCAAACCCATTGTGAGAGTCCCTGGATAGACTGAGCTAATGTGTGTTTTCTTTTGCTGGTGCGGAGCAGTGGCTGACTTAAGGTTGGGCCAGCAGGTCCCCAAATAAGCTGTATCACCAAGTCTGCCATGGAGAATCATCTAACTTCCAAGGCATCCCCAGGACCGACCTCATATCCCAAGAAAACTCTGACCCAGAATAATGAATGTCAACTTTTCTGAGCTATTGTAAACCAGAGCAGATAACTGTGGTTTGTCTGAGACCCTTTGGAAGTGTCCTGATTCTGACACTCTCTTGGAAATAAACCGTCTTTCAGGAATTGGGGTAACAGACATGAAGGAGGGGCTGGGGGAATACAAGGAACAAAGAAAGGTTTTCACTAGCTTATTTGAAGTTAACCTCAGTATTTGAACTTAAATACTGAGGTTAGGAGAAAATACTTGACTCGAACTTCTTGTTATTAGAGAAAAGTTGTTTTGAATATATATTCCATAGCAAAGTACCTGAATAATAAGAACTCTTTTGTTTTTATGTATCTTTTTTGTTGTTGTTGTTCCTGTATTCTACCTTATAGCATTTAAATACCTTCCTAACGTTCTGGAAGATACTTACTAAGCTAAATTGCTTTTGAGAGGGTTAGGCATATATTACTTGCTTTGCTTACTGCAAAATATACAAATTCCTTACAAAGATCTTTCACTCTGAGGCTTAAAAGTCAAAGTTTGAAAGCTCTTTTGTTTGAAAAAGGGTCAAAAATAATTAAGTTCATTCCCTTCCTGGGGCTTAAGCCAAATTCCTGGGGATTAAGCCTAGAGTTGTTGTTCAGTCTAATGAGAGAAAAGGCAAACTTTCCTCCCTTCCCCCCACTTCCTGCTCTATTTCTCTGTTGACTGACCAACCCATGGGTGTAACCTTTCATCTTTACTCTGTCAGTTTCCCAGACTTCTTTATGTTTTTCCTTTGCAGCCCTATTTCCTGGACCTCATGAGAAAAAAAAGGCATCTTGAAATTTCTATCTAACCCTCCTCTTCCCACCCCCTCGAAGTCCCTTGTCATGACTCCTTCCCATACAGACACACACTTCGTCAAAGGAAAGCTTGGGACTGTATTTTCCACATATATAGTGGTAGATATCATACAAGACTCAAACAGTTGTCCAACTAAATTCAATTTAAATTTAAAAATTATCACTTAATTTAAAACCAATTTAAAAATTTGATAACCAATACCAACGTTCTTTGTTAACTACTGCAAATTAATTAATTAATCGGTGATTTCTTAGGTCCTCTTACACATTTGTTAAAGAATCCAGGCCTTTGAAAATGTCCTTTGGGAGAGTCTGGAGATTGTTGTTTGCAAGGCTCCTGGGGAGAAAAAAGAGTGATATAAACTGTAGTCATAAACTAAATAAATGCGTTTTATAGATAAAGCTTAGTTATGAGTTCCCTTCTGTTCCTTCCAGACTATACTAAATTACTTGTAGAGCTTTTTTTTTCTTCTTATAAGATTCGACTCAGACTTCTGCTATTGTATTTTCAATTCCTGGCCTTTTTGCTTCAATGCCCACTCAGTATTTACGGCCCTTTATATATTATGATATTAAACAAATGAACATGCACCCTCCCCAAATACCAGTAACAAAATGATGCCTGGGCATCGGTCTTTCTATTTAGCGCTGAATATGAGAGACTCATTCTCAGACTTTCCGTCTGGGGGAAGTTTCCCCCAGTGATGACTAACTCAACTGGTGACAGTGTCTGTCTCCACATGCTCCCTCCCCTCACACTCAGGCTGCCCTTCTCTTCCCTCCCCACTCCTCACTTGCTCCAGAGAGCAGCTCAACCTCCAACCAACAGGATCAACAACTCTCAAATTTGGGGGCTTGTCTAATCTATCCCCACGCCAGCACATCTTTTTCTCTTTCCGAAGTACACACCTGCTTTTTCTACATTTTCCCCTTTCAACTCCATTCATTCATTCCTCCTTAGAAAATAGCTTCCTCATAAATATCCATCCATCCATCCATCCATCATTTTTAATCATCTCCTTTCCCTTTCAGTTCTTGCACTGTTATCACAGGAATTGTTTTCTTCTCTATTTGTTCTTCCACATATCACTCAGATGATTCTAATCAAGGTTAACCAGTAGGAAACCGTGCTGATAGTATCAAGGAAAGGAACGTGTGCCCACGCTGCAGAAATGTGCACATAACAAGGAGCAGATACTGCATGACAGGGAAGGGTACTAGGTCCTGGTAATTTTCTATTTTTAACCAGCATTATAAATATACATGTTATATACGTTTCTGATGAGTGTTTTAATTTTTCACAATAAAAATTTAAAAAACTAAAAGATCCTATGCTGTTGGGCTCCAAAGCCCTTGAAAATTCTCTCAAATTCTATTTAAGTCCTTTCAGAAGTCTTCTATCTTTTCCGCCTCCTGTAATTGATACAAGATTTCTCAAGTGTAAACATACAAGACTTTTAAAAACTATTTTTAAGTTAATTGTGTTTTTCCTTTGTTGTTGTTGTTGTTGTTGTTGTTGTTGTGCCTGCGAAATGTGGACGTTCCTGGGCAGGGATCAGACCTGCACCACAGCAGCAACCTGGGCTGCACAGTGACCATGCTGGTTCCTTAACCCACTTTGACACAGGAAATTTCTTTTTTTTTTTTTGTTTTTTGTTTTTGTTTTTTTTTTTTGTCTTTTTTGTCTTTTTTGTTGTTGTTGTTGCTATTTCTTGGGCCGCTCCCGTGGCATATGGAGGTTCCCAAGGCTAGGGGTCGAATCGGAGCTGCAGCCGCCAGCCTACGCCAGAGCCACAGCAACGCGGGATCCGAGCCGCGTCTGCAACCTACACCACAGCTCACGGCAACGCCAGATCGTTAACCCACTGAGCAAGGGCAGGGACCGAACCCGCAACCTCATGGTTCCTAGTCGGATTCGTTAACCACTGCGCCACGACGGGAACTCCCAACACAGGAAATTTCTTATGCTGTTTTTCTAAGTTTTAGAAATTACCACTAGATTGGAAAACTTTTTTCAATGAACCTTGGAATGAAAGAAAGGGAACTGAATCAGAAGTTCCCAGTCTCAGTGATGGTCTGTTTTGTGACAAAGGGATGGCCTTGGAATCCTTCTGAGCTTGGTTCAGAACCCTGACTCCACTATTTACTGGCTGTGTAACTTTCGTGGTGTACCTTCCCTATGACTCAGCTTTTTCATTTTTAAGTGGAGGTAATAATGTCTCATACTATAAGAGTGTTAGAAAAAGTAAATGAGTTAACTCAGGATGGTAGCTGGCATCTGGACTACTCTTAATAAAGGGCAGTTGGGAGGAGAAGGAGGACAGGAAAGAGAAGGGCTTTTGTGTGGCCAAAAAACAGCACTTGCCCAAGAAACAGCACTTAGAAAACTGACCATACGAGAGAACTCCTCTGACTGTTCACCTACATAGTATTCATAAAATGCTGCTAAAGAAGGTTATTCAAGAGAATGTCTCCATAATTCATTTTACTAATCAGTGGTTGAATGAAGAGATTTCCTGGGATCTTGGACCAGTCTGGACTCACTCTCAAGATATGAGTCTTAATTTAGTTGCTGGCATGACATGTCCTCAAGTCCTCATGCTAACTTCTCCGAAGTGTACATCCCCCTCCCAGAAATCAGCACAAAGTGCAACTGACTGCAGGGCACAAGCTTGGAGAAGGCTGGGTCATTGGACAATGGGAGTGAGGTGATAAAAAAGTCAAGTCCTGAATTACTGCTGCCAGTAGGGTTACACAGTAAGAGGCACCATGTTTTCATTGCTGTTCCGGGCAGTTTGTTTCAACAGCTGGTGAGTCTGCTTCCTGCCCAAAGAACAGAGCTCTGGGCCTCATATAACCTAAGTGTTAAGAATCAATGAGTTTGATCACAGGTTTGTCTATGGGGTAAGAATGTGCCGTATCTGGGTAGCTAATGAGGAGTAGAACTGATTGGGAGAGGAGTGAAGACAGGGTAATGAGAAGTTTGAGAAAACATTGCATCAATGTTAATTTTTTTTTTTTTCTATCTAGGATGACTCTGTAGGGAGTACTGGAAGGGATATATATATATATATTACCATTGTATCCTCGGTGCCTGGCATAATGTAAGTCCTCACAGATCATTTAAAATGAATGAATGAATGAATGAATGAATGAGTTGGGCTAGAGTGGATAAGAGGAAAGGCACCTATCTAGACAAAGAGCAGATAAAGCTTCTCTTAGGCCTCTTGTTCCAAGACACTGAGTTAGGGAGAAAGTGCAAAGCCCTGCCAGTTATCATAGCCTCTCCTCCACACCACATGTTTGGATGCTGCAAGTGCCCTCCCTCCTCTGAGCCTCACTGTGGTAACAATCCCCAAATAACAGGAGAGCTCTTTAAAGTGTGCCTGAAACTAAGCTCCATTCTCTAGGTCCTGATTCAGAGTCTACCTAAGAAACATTCTTAAAAACACCGAGGAAACTGCCCAACTGAACACCCAGCTGCCTTGAGACTAGGGAGAAGAGACCAGCTGAGAAGGGTCTCAATGACAGGAAGGCCACTCTGATATTTTCATGGTTTACCTGAGAAAACCTCTTAATTATGGATTATGGAACCTACTGGAAAGTCTTCTCTCTAAGGCAGACCAGACTGGCTCAGACAGCACGTTTGTTTCAGTGCCGTTGGGCTCTGCTGCTAAGAAAGCATCGCCCACGGCCATCTGGGGTGCTCCCAGCCTCCCTGCAGTGCAGATTCTCAGCTTGAGTTGGTGTCTCACTGAATTTGCTGTACTGCAAGGGCAGTTATTTTAATTTCCTACAAAATGTTTAAAGGGGATAATACACTGCAGCATTTGGAATCCTGATCCAGGACCAGTAGAGGTTATGCATAAAGTTTAGTTTATGATGCTTACTGCCTACCATGCTCTGTTCTAGGCACTTCGCATAGATTAACTCATTTAATCTCATGAGAACCTTAGGATCTAGGGACTCCTAAGTGTCTTCTTATCCCCCACCTCCATTTTCCCCATGATCATTATCACTTCCACAGGCACCATGAAGCTCAGTGACCTGCCTGATGTCCTACAGCCATTAATAGGGAAAGCCAGGCTTTGACTCCAGGTAATCAGGTGGCAGAGATCCCCCTCAGCCATTACATTGCACTTCCCTCTTTATATCCATGTCATTATGAAGGTGGAAATTAGGACATCTTGGCTGACTGGGGACGGACGGGCACCCTGAGTTCGGGGACTGCTGTATAGTCATTTGCACCCCCACAGTGCTGAGCAACCAGTAAGAGTTCTGCAACCCATATAGATCGATGACATTTGCCCTACCTCACAAATTTTTATACAGGCATGCAAACAGTCCTGCCTCCACTGGTCCTTAGCCACAACAATACTAATGTGATGCCCAAGGAAATCCCATAGCATTTAACAGAAACCAATACATAATGTTTAGAGCTTTTATCATCACTGGCCATGAACTATTTTTTTAATTCACTTTTTCCCTGATTTCCGAAGTAATACATGGTCATCAGAAAAATTCAAACCTTTCTGAAATAGATAACCTATTCAAACATAAGATGATCATGTATAATATTAGGACAGTCATTCAAAATAATTAAGAGAGGGTCCCAGGACTTAATGGGCTTTGTAAGAACTTAAGTATAAGGAACTCATTTTTTTTGCTGGGGGGTGGTTGAGGGGGTGAGGAGTCTATATAGTAACTTTCAAGTTTTCTGTAAATGTCTCTCTAGAAGGTAAGTCTACTGAGATGGATGTATAAGAAGGTGAGATAAGTTCATCACTTCTTTAGGAATGAACTGAATTTATATCAATGCTCAGTTAGGTCCCTTGGAGCAGCTTTAATGTAAGGCCAGAGTAGGAACTAGTTGGATCTAAAAGCATGTGTCTAATCCCACCTATTTGCATTTGGAGACTAGGGCTCATCTCCTCAGAATGTTCTCTTTCTTCCTCAGCCATATTTGCTTCTCCTGTCATGTCCTGTGGAAGGATCCAGCCAGCTCCATAACAGCTTTCTGGTCCTGCTATAATTGATGTGGTGGAGAGGGCACCAAATGTCTCATTAAAGACCCTTGGAAGCTTGCGGTTTTAATGCTACTAAGTGGGGAGCAGCTTACTTTCAGGGTGCACCTTTGGGTTCTCATTTGTCCTGCCCCACCTCTTTAAGAAGGTCATCAAGAGACTATAACGAGGTCAAGAATATAAAAAACCTTTGTAAACTCTTCCTGCAGTATATGCAGGTTAGAGGGGGAGACATCATTCTTTGCCACTTGCATGTTTGCCTGTAATTGGGAAGAATTGGTCTGAGGTAGAGAAAAGTGCACTTTGAAAGCTAAAATCTTAAAAAGAAAATTAATGGCTCAAATAAATGTCAGATTTATTTATAAGTGGAAAATGAACTTGATGTGCTGAGCAGCCAGAGGGACATTTAGTTTCAAATCTTCCCCACCCATCTCTCCTTGAAAGGAAAAGAGGAAAGGAGCAAAGAAAAAAGGAAGGAAGGAAAAGAAAGGAAGGAGGGAAATACACCTGGAAGAGCAGCATAATTAGAAAGGAGAACATGACTTGGGGACAAGACACTCAGTGAGAAAATACTTGTTTGTCTAAGTCCTCTTGCTAGACTGAGCTCTTCTAGGTTGGAGCTGGATTTTATTCATTTTTGTGCGGCACATCTTAAGAGACTATTTAGGATGAACCATATGGCAATGCCATTTTTGCTGAACGAAAACAGTCTAATATAGGCAATGCCATACGAATCAACCTAAGTGTTTGATAAAGATGCAAGAGATCTAGGGGTCATATTCAGTCAACTTTAACCTGCTTTCTCCTCACACCTCCTTCCTACCTCCAGCATCCAATCAGAGAGGTGGCTTCCCTTTCATTGTCTATTTGACCCTTAAGATTCATGCTTTTCTCTTTAAAGGCTACCTTTTGTGTTTCCTTGAGCTTGAAAATTTCCAGATATTAAGCATGTGCTGTATCCATGTCCCCTTCTCATACATTTCATACCACTTTAGAGGCTTCAAATGACCCAAATTTATGTTTCCATTTAATTTGGGTTTTCTTGTTTGTTTCTTGCTTTTTGCTGTTGCTTTTTTTTTGTTTTGTGTTTTTTTTTTTGGCCATGCCCGCAGCATTCATAAGTTCCTGGGCGAGGGATCGAACTGGATCCATAGCAGCGACCTGAGCCACAGCAGTGACAGTGTTGAGTCCTTAACGGCTGGGTCACCAGGGAACTCCAATATTTCCATTTCATTTGATGGACATAAAAGGCTCTAGTCAAACAAAATGGATGTTCTTCACTAGGGTGTTGTATAAATCCCCCCCCCCGCCCCTCCCCTCCTTTCTCCTCTTTCTGTCCTTTCTCAGTCTTTCTTCTTCCCTCTCTCCCCCACTTCTTTCCATTCTTCCCTCCTGGTGAGGTAGGCCTTTGGGCTGGAGAGTGAAGTAAAGGTCATGGCAGGGCTTATATCCAGGTTCCCAGAGGAAACACTGGAATCTTATCTCTTTCTTTCAGCCCCTCACCAGAGGACATGTTAAATGAATTTATGTGAATTAAGTAGGTCTCAAGTTGGGGTCATGAATGTCCATTTCTCTTTCCATATATTTGTTTCTTTTATTTGTTTTTGTCTGAAGGATTAGTTTGTCAGTGTTTGGCTTTGTGATCAAATGACACAGCATTCATATCTTAGGCAGCCAGTTTCGAACCACATTATAACATCGACATGAAATGCGATGTTGCAATTGCTGTTTATTTCATGAACATTATCTTCCTCATCACTTTATAATGACTATAGATAGAAGCCTTGAAAGGTATAGTGATTTTGTAAAATACATCTGGCCATCCATTCTTGTTGCTGCAAATCCAAAAAGCAGCAGAGACAGGGACTAGAAGAGGTAGCATTATGACCATGCAGACACCCTAGAATGCAGGCTCAAAGGGCAGGCATAATGTTTGCCTTGTTACCTGCTGCCTCCTAGGGCCTAGAACAGAGCTGGGATGAGGTACTGTGAGCAACAGGCTAAAATTGACAGAATGACTATAATGCTTAGGTTGCTTGCATCTTTAACACCAATGAGACACCTATTAGGCGCTTGAGAAATAGGCTTTGAACGGATGAGTAGACATAGCAGTTCAGGTATTGAGTTGATGTTATGATAATTCCATAATACTCACTTTACTTGTCACATATCCCTCCAAACTTCTGTCCCCTCACTTCTAAAATGGGGGTTATTGTGCCTCTCTGGCAGGATTGTCAAGAGGACTAAATGAAAATTCACATAAAGCATACTGACCAACATAATAGTGGGTACTTAACAAATGTTACTGCCTTTTTTTCCCCCATGCCCTTATAATTTCTTTAAACATCTGTCTGTCTGGGAGTTCCCACTGTGGCAAGTAAGGTAAGGATCTGGTGTTGTCTGTGCAGTGGCTAGGGTCACTGCTGAGGTGTGGGTTTGATCTCTGCCCTGGCACAGTGGGCTAAGGATCCAGCATAGGTCACAGCTACAACTCAGATTCAATCCCTGGCCCAGGAACTTCTATACACCATGGATGCAACAACAACAAAAAGGTTCCTATTGTATAGGGTTTCTCAACCTCAGCACTGTACCATTTTAGGTTGCATAATTCTTTGTTGTGCAGCTGTCCTGGGCACTGCAGGATGTTTAGCAGCATTGCTGCCTACTACCCACTAAGGGCCAGTTACATCCTCTAGTTGACAACTGAACATGTCTGCAGATATTGGGGAATGTTCACTGGGAGGCAAAATTGTCCCCTGTTAAGAAAACCTGAGGTACCTCTAATTACCCATTGAATAATTCAATATTTCACTTACAAACAAATTGTTCAGGTACTATATGGACATGGCCTGTGGTTATAGTATATGTTTAAATGTATATGAAGTCAGGGCTTATACAGAAAAAGAGAAACAGCAAATATCAAAGTAAGCTATATAGTCAATTCATGAAGTGAATCATGATGTGCATAATTAAAAACATTGAGTCACACATTGTCCTGCATTAGATTGTTTTCCTAATTATTGTTGGTTTGAGCTAATAATAGTGTTAATAGGAACTGGTTTCCTGGACACACACTGGCTGATGACAGGGAGAGAAGGTCCCTGGTGAGATACCATTTGGGTTTCTTAAATTTTTATGGATGCCCATAAAGTGGGTGCTTTAACCACAGGCCATGAAGCTGCATTTGTCCACTGGGTAGCTTAAAAAGTAATAGCAACATTCATACTTACAGGTGAATTAAAGACTTTAGTCCCCGGAAAGTATGTCTTGAAATGGACTTGATGTTGTTGTTTTCTATGAATCTGCAATAGGTTATATTTTTTGTCAGATAGCTGTAGGAACCTGAAAGCCCTTGTCTTGAATCATTATGTTAAAAAAAAAAAGTTTTTTTTACTTACAAATACTCTAGATGTGGGAGACCAATAAAAGCATCATCACTGATCACATCAAAGGAGTTCGATGTGAATAACCTGCCCAGAAAAAGTACACAATGAAAACAGTTAAACTGACAGACTGTCAATCTTTGCTGCTTTAATCTCTCAGAGAAGTGAGTGGGAGCTGAGCATGGAAAAATATCTGAATGTATGCCATTCCACAGTGTTATTTATTCAGGTAATTCGTGCAGCTTTTTTTTTACCCTTAATTATCTCATCAAATGCTTACTGAAGGGGGTGTTTTGTGCCCCATTGCTCACAGTGATGGATATCACATGCCCTGGGTAGCATTTTGGACATGGTTGGGCAAGCGTTACAGTCAACATGTTGCACATTTTCATGGCAAAGATAAAAACAGAATCTTTCCCTCTTGCTCTAGAAACTTCTGGAACATTCTGACCAGCCCAAATAACAGTGTCATGGTTTCAAGCCTGGGAAACCTAGAAAACTAGCTCCATGCCTGGTTGTGCTGTGATATCTCAACACCAACTAACCTCCTTCTTTGAAAATAGAATAGGCTGAAGATGAGAAACAATGAGGCTTAGGAAGAGTCTCAGGTCCATTCTATTACTAAATAGTTGAAAAAGAACACTTTTACTTGGACAAATTTATTTGCAATTTCAAAATCCATGGGGATTTGGTTTTGAAATGACTGACAAAAATGAACATCAACCAGCAGAACCCACATCCTGTTGAATTCCTCGAAGAATTTTTTTTCTGAATGGGAGGCTTAACAGAGGTGATTATACGCCAAATAATAAAAACAAAGTTTTTCTTTTTTTTTAGAGTTCATATGAATTTATTCAGTTCCCATTAGATAAATGTTGATATAAACTGAAAATAAAGTTTTAGATGTACTGATGATAAATTTATAATAGGTTCAGGTGACATTCCGTCTACATGTTAAGGTTCTTGTATGGGGGAACCTCAGCTTTCACTTGTAACTAGTATCCAAAATGTGACTGTGGTCATGGGACAGACCAGAGGTTTGACATAATTTGACAATTCATGCCTCATGCATACTGTTTAATTGCACTATGTCAAATCCAGTATTCTCTGTTAGTAAATTTTTGACTTATATTTTTGAAATGTAGGGGTTAAAAATAATTACCACTAACCAGCTGAGCGACTTAACCTCTCCAAGTCTGTTAACTAAGGGGATTAAAACTAGGGAATCTCACTTTTTGAACAGTTATGAATAACTTATTTGATGCCAGTATTGCTTCAAAATAATGAGGGGAAGGGAGAGCAGTGGCTTAGAGAAATTGAGCACAAGGTGATAATTTTTGAAGCTGGAAGCTGGGTCCATGGGAGTGAATTTTACTATTATCTCTACTTTTATATGTGCTCGAAATTTCCGGTTAAAAATGGGGAAAACGTGAACCAATCAAACCAAACCGGAAGATCTCTTGCATTTCTTCCTAAGTGATATCATTCCTGGAATAATGTTGGATTCCCTTCTATCTCTTCTCCTTCCGACATCATAGCTTGATACTCAAGTGATTTTCTAGGCTCTGAAGAGTCAGCACTATTGAACAGTCATACATATTAGATGCCCAAAGTTATTAAAACAAATTCAAAGCTTTATGATTTCTTTCAGTCACAACTTTTGCAATTGTCTCTTATTACTTCATGGTTCTGGGTTTGCAAGTTAAGCTATCATCCAAAGGCTTCCTTAGGTTCCAGTATTTGCGTTTCATCCTGTATAGGTAGCATCAAGGATGGAGAGAATGAAATAAGGCAGAAATAGATACAGAGAAATACCTCCCATGCTCACTGGTTTGCCAGCTGTCCCATGGTTGAACTGGTGACTTCAAAATCACTCACTCCAAGTCACCAGAAGAAATGGCCTTTTCTCCTTATGTTGAATCAGATGCAAAACAGAGTAGGCTATGGATATTAGTGGGCAGAATTAGCCCACAGATGTCAGGAAAATAAAACAGAGTTTCCACTAGAATTTTTATCTGCTTATTCATTGCTTATCCCTAACACCTGTAATAATGCCTGTCCCATAGTGGACACTGAATAAGTATTTTTTAAATAAAAAAGGATACACTTTACATTAAATTCTGGTCATTACTACATTACTAGATTGAATGTTCCTTACAGGAGGGACTTATCCTTACTGACTTTTGTGTCCTTAGCCCTGATCACAGTTTCTGGCTGAAGTGTGTTTAAAATCTCTGGCTAAAACTACATCTACAAGCAAAAATATGGGTGAATGTCACAAACCTCAGTCCAGGGCAAAAAGCCAGAAATGTGAGTGCATGTATTTGAAGAAAAAATCCAGCAAAACCAATCTATGCTAATAAAAGTCAAGATAGCGTTTACTCTTGGAAGTGAATAGTAACTGGAAGGGGATGCAAAGGGAGCCTCTAATGGTAATGTTTGGTTTCTTGACCAAATAGGTTTTTATTACAAGGTGTTAACTTTACAAAAAAATCATGGCAGGGGGTGGGGGTGATGAATAGGCAGAATATAGAAAGTTTTTAGAGCAGTGAAAATATTCTGTATGATATTATGATAAATACTTGTCACTATACACTTGTCCAAACCTATAGGATGTACAGCACCAAGACTGAACCCTAATGTAGACTGTGGACTCTGGGTGATCAAGTAATTTCATCAGTTGTAACAAATGTACCACTTTGGTGGAGGAGGTTGGTGATAGATGAGGCTATGCATATGTCAAGGCAGAGGTCTGTGGGAAATCTCTGTCTTGTCTTCAATTTTGCAGTGAACCTAAAACTACTCTAAAAAAATAAAATCTTAATTTAAACTATCAAGATGTACACTTAGGACAGGTTACCTTTCTTTATTAAATTATATTTTAATTAAAAGTTTTCTTATAAAAGCTTTAAAAATCCCTCTGGCTAAGATAATGTCTTAGTCCTTGGATTCTAAATTCAGCTGTTTTCTGTAGACATGGATTCCATGGACAAAGATTTGTAAAATTACACATACACTCTAAATATAGTTGAGCAGGATATCCATTTTATTATCCTATGTATACTTAAAAAGACTTAAAAATATCCTGTTCTGGAGTTCCCGTTGTAGCTCAGCGGTAACGAACCTGGCTGGTATCCATGAGGACATGGGTTCAATCCCTGGCCTCACTCAGTGGGTTAAGGATCCGGCATTGCTGTAGCCGTGGTGTGGACTGCAGACTTGATTTGGATGCCACGTTGCTGTGGTCATGATGTAGGCTGGCAGCTGCAACTCCAATTCAACCCCTAGCCTGGGAACTTCCATATACTTTGGGTGCAGCCCTAAAAAGAGAAAAAAAGAAAAGACCCTGTTCTATAAAGAAGGTAAAATGCTTATCTTTAATTTTTATGGGTTCCTTTCTGAAGGTTTGGTTTCAATATCATGATTTGTTATTGAGCCAGATGTTAAAGAATCCCACAGTCCCTGTTAAGGAAACTGTGTCACTACTTTGCCACCCCCCACCCCATCTTCACATATGACAGACCTAGGGTAGACCAGGGAGGCCATATTTTATACTTCATAACCTCCCTTCCTTTTCCTAGATTATTAGAGCAAGAAGGACTTGGTGCCTCATCCAAATCAGCTGATCCTGAGGTCACTCAGCCTCCCTTGGCCCAACTAGTCTGGTTCAAAAAGGTGAGTTGGGCTAAAGATGAATCCCTTATTGGGGGACTGGAATTGCAAACAGAGATGGAGCCAGACATCAGAGGACCTGAAGGAGAAAAAATGCTTTCAGGTTGAGTTAGTTCTATGGCAGGCAAACTGTGGGCAGGGCACACTCAAAAGAGAGCAAAATGTGGAGGGAAGTGTGTGTGAAGGCTGGAGCAGGGAGATGCCCAAATCTCCTGTGCTTCTCAATCTCAGTCACTTGGAATCACCTGGGGAGCTTTAAAAATAGGACTGCCTGGTTCTCACCTGCAGGGATGCTGGTTAAATTCTATACCTGGGGTGTGGGCTGGGCATGCGATATTTAAAGGCTTCCCAGGTATCTCTTATATTCAGCTGAGGCTCTGGCTGCTTACAGTAAGCTTTCTGGTGAGCTGCAAGAGCCTTCCTTTACCTGTGGTGACCAAGGAGGCCTCTGCTTTTTTGCAGCGAGTATGGCTGGAATAGTTGCTCTGGTCCTTGAAGGTGCTATGGATTGTCCTATCCTCATAACTACGGGTAGCAAGAGTCCACAATAATATGACTCAGGTTTGGCAACTGATCTCACAATAGTAGCATGAGGAGGGGTGGGTGGGGATCAACGAACTGTCTGAATGAACTTGCTTCCTTCCAGTGTCTTACTATTTTATTGGGTTTTTCCAAACATGAAATCTTATTATTCTCATTGCCTTCTAATTTATTATTTTATCTGTTTATTTATTTTTTCTTATTCCTTAGAATATTTATTATTGCATGCTTAATTCATAATTTTTATTCTTTCTGATTTAAAATGAAAGTATTTAGAAATATGACTTGACCTCTGTGTAAAGCTTTCCATAAGTTTTGACAGATAATTTCTTAAAATTATATATTTGACTTCAACAAATATTTAGAATAATATTCTTAAAATTCCCTCTTGATAATTTTTTTAAAAGCTTTCATGGTTTATGATTAATATTGCACTGGGACCAGAAGATGAAGTCTGTAAAATGTCTGTTAACAGTGAGCTCCAGTTCCTCCTTCTGATATTCACTGCCTGTAGGAATGGATCATATCTATCCATAAGCAATAAATTAACACCAAGACCATAAGGCTATCACGGGGTCCTAGTTGACCGGAAAAGCTAGAACCAGCAGCACTTAATTCAGAAGGAGCAAGAAAAGTGGGTGATAGAGTCAGCATGGAGCTCACAGTGCTTGGGTCAGCAACAGAGAAGTAAAAGAAGCAAAGGACCACAGAATGAGGATCTAGCTACACTGGAAGGAGGTCAAGGCTAAGGCGGCCCACAGTCCAGCTGGGAATCCTCAAGAGTGAAATAACCTGGAAGGCTGATGGGCTACTGAAGCAGTTTCCTGCCCTGGCTTCTCACGTCTTCCAGGGACTGGGAAAGGAATACACTGACAAGGGAATCACAAAGCCTGGGTCTGAATTCCCACTTGGCCATAAATTCTCTGTGTGGCCTTGAGTATGTCACGTCTCCTATCTATGTTATTAAGTGAGGGGGCCTAGAAAAAATAATGTTTTAGGCTTCTAGATTGAAAGATGTATGAGTTTGAGCTCATATCACCACAGGCTTCATTCCTGGAAGAGTAGGCATGGGTTCTGCATGAGGAGTAGGGAGTGATAGGGAGGCAGGCCTGCAGTCAGCTGAATGAAAAGAGTAACCCTGCTGAGAAAAATCTCCCTTTGTCTCAAACCAGTCTGCTCATTTGGTCACATCAGGACCCCTGGCTCTAATGACACTTCTGGCTCTCTCTAGTCACCTGTGACATCTTAACTGCCATCAGAATTGTCTTTGGCCCACAAGTGGTCTGCCTCTTGTCTTCCAGCTAAAAGCAGATTTTCATGGCTATGGAGGGGAGATGATTTAGGAATCTTTCACATAGAACTCCCTTCCTCTGTAAGGGCTACTCTAGATGAAGAGAGGGATGAACATCAAGCATCGGCTTTTCACTTAGAGATGGCATTGATTAGGTACAGAACAGAGAATCTGGTTTTAAGCTTGTGGCTGCCACTTACATGATACATCAAGTAGGTAAATCTGTTTCATCATTTGCTAAAATAGGAATGATAATTTAAAAAGCCTTCCCGGGAGATTCCAAGAATTACGTGATATAGTATATAAGATCATGTCTCCAAAGCTTCCACCAAAGAATATCTCAGCAAAGAGCATAGACATGAAATATCAGGGCTGGAAAGAGCTGTTAGGTCTAGTGAAGGACCTTAGCTATACAGTAAGGGAAACTGAGGTCCAGTGAGATTGTCACCTGCTGAAGAGAACTTATGAGCATCATCTAAGAAATTAGGCAGCTGTGGGCAATGTGTGTAAACACAATTTCAAGTATATATATGTGCTTGTATGTTTACATATGCATATATATATAAATGAGAGGGCAAGGTGCTTGGGTTACAGCTGTTGGAAGATCTGTGGGTACAGCTGGAGGGGCTGGCCAACTTGTTTAGAACTGTCTCTGCTTAAATGATTCAGACCTTCTAGCTGTTACTAATATTCTCCATTATCCAAAAAAAATAGGGCTGGTTGAATGATAATTAATAATAGGCTGGTGATTCACTTTAGTTAAACGCACGCATTCTAAGTGCATGTGCCACGTGAATAATTTACATTTGAATATTTTAAAATATGCTTTTAAGATAAGAAAGCATTTTAAAAGGAGGCATCACGCATGAACACATTATGTCATTGTTCTTTTGGACGCTCATCCTTGGAAAACAGTGTAATTCAGTGATTCTTAAGTAGATCACCACCTCTTCAATTTGGTTTAATGGAAAATAACCTTACTTTTGTGCCACATAAATCTTAGGTGGGGGGGGCACCTAAAGAGACATGCCATTCCATTCCTCTTTTTACAGGTAAGGAAACCAAGGCCTGCAGAAGTCTGACTTAACCCAAGGTCAGATCTTTTGTCAGCAGCAGGGCCAGGTTTAGAATATAGATTTTAGATTTGCAGGGATTCCCTGGGGAATATTTTTGGCATGCACACTAGCAAAGATTGGAACATGACCAAACTCAACTCTTTGGTTTTATAGTTCATTACCTCTCATCACAGGATAGTCAAAATTTTTCTTTTCTAGGAGCTGGTATAAGTCCATAGCTCACCCTCCAGATACTGTTTATAAACTCTGTTTCTCCCTGTTCCCGGAAAAAACAAGGAGAAGGGACTTAAATTTTATTTAAAGCCTATTCTATGCCAAGTCTCATCTTTAGCAAATTGCCATCTATGAACTTATTTTAATTCTCCAGTGAACACTATAATGTAGATTTCATAGTTTCCATTTAAAATACAAAGAAACTTGAGGTGAGAGAGGGAAAGTACTTTGAAGCTTGTAACTGGCAGGGCTGGAATTCTGTGCTCAGGCATGATTCCCCGCCCTCTACCTCCTTCCCCCAAGTCCTACAAGGTGAGTAGGGGTGGGGGGTGGTAATGATTGTGGGGAAGGCACTGCTTCCTATTTTTAATCAGATCTGCCCAGTATCTAGACTAGCAAATCTAGACTAGCCTTGCCCAGTAGTTCCCAGAGTCTATTCCCTAGAACACAAGGCCTTTACGGGGTTGAGAGGTTTTACATGAACAACGACAAAAACCAAACTAATAAATTTGGGAAAAATGGGTAAATGAAGTTCATCATGGTTCCTAATTACATAAATCTGTCTCTCCTTAAGTAAATTAAGGCTCTTCAAAAGGGATTTAAATATGTAATTTCCCAATCTTATCGATAATGGGACCCTTTTATCACTGAGTTTTATATAAAATGAATATATCCAGGGAAAGGCTGGATTAGCCCTTTGGGAAATAGCTGTGAGGGAACCCGCTCCAAACAAAATTAGTGAGAGTGTAAATTTAAGCTCAAGGGGCTTTTTCCTGTTGAACAGGCTGCAAGTGATAATATACTTCCTCTGAAAGATGGAATATCCAGTGGGAGGTCCCCAAAGAAGCAGCGTGTGCCAGGCTGCTGGACCAGGTGGAGAGCCTGGCAGTGAGGCATGCTTGCAAATATCACATTCAATGAATCCATACTAACAAAGCTGTCTGAGTCACTTCCTATATGGAGATAGATGGTTTAATGTATCCCTTAAGATGGGATTCTTTCTACCTGCCTGTTTTACTAGTAAGCCCCTCTAGAACAAGGTAAGTTATAAATAATGAAGCTAGTAAATAAGGCAAACACCAAAGGTGTAGATTCCCAATATCCTATTGGAGGTTAAGAAAAGTAAAACAACATAAAATAATGTCAGAGGCTTTTCTAAGCCAAGGTGCTTTGTGAGCATTTCCCCAAATTTATTTGAGCACAGAATTCTTTTTTTTCCTCAGGACAACTCTTCCACAGGACACAAGTTTAGAAAACATTGGTCTAAGGTATAACTTTAAAGTATATAAGTCCTTTTCCATTTGCTCTTTTTTTTCTCTTTCTCTCTCTTTTTTAAAGCAAGGAGACCAGACCTTACACATACAAATGAGAGTTGAATCCTAGGGAAACTCGGGGGTTCCTGCCAGCAACGCTGCCGCTCTTTCAAAGGGCTTTTGAAACTCCTTTTCAGTGATTGTCTCCAGGAACCAGGGCACATTCCCCTGAATATCCTCATTAATGGGCAAAGGTTGACCCTTTGAGAGGGGATTTGATTTGGAGAACAAAACTATGCAAAGTTAAGCCCAGTGATTCATGTTCAAGAGGAAGTAGATAGACGTAGTTAAAAGTGAGGATGCGGGTTTAAAATCCGGCTCTGCCACTTAGAAGGGTTGTGATATCAAGGAAGTTACCTAACCCTTCAAGCCTCAGTACTTCATTTGCAAAATTTTCATAATCATACCTCCTCACAGGGTTATAATGATGATGAAATAAAAAATGAGAGGTTTAAAATGGTAAGTATCAGGCAATACTAAAATGACAAATGTCTACTAACAAAACTTTGCCTGTTTTTATTGTGTGACTTGTAACCTGGCAGTAAAGACCGTTCTCAAAGATCTAGAAATGTTTAGCTATGGAAGCAAAGTTAGGAAGAATCTATGATCTCCCCTAGGGAATTCTCTGCAAGTCAAAGGTTATTTGTATATAAATACATAAACTCTAATGTTTATTTTTTGAAGGCTCACTTTTAAAAATCACATTTTACACAGGCCAGCACCTGTCATCTTGCCATGTAAATTGGCTCAGCAATGCCTTTCCAATCCTTGCCTCATGGGAGGGATACTGAAAAAATGTTTTATCATCAGCCACCATGGGAGGTCCTGGTAAACTCCCCACAGACCTACTTGGGAAACTGGGACCGACATTATTATTCTAATAATAACTTAATAGCCAATTCCATATTATGAGGCTCTTTCATTTAACAACCTAATTTACCAGTTTGTTAGAACTGACACAATAAATTTTGTCCATTTCTTTAACAAGGCTGTTTTCCATATTATAATAATTTAAAGTACTCACTTGTACACTAGAATTTTTAAGCAGGAAAACCTTAGTTAATTGAATATGAAGGTCTCAAAATGCCAATGTATGTTTTATTTGGTCTTTATCCTATTTAAAATCTGCCTCCAGATTTTTGCCTTCCCCTGAAGATTAGAAAAATATGACCCCATGTTCATGTGCCATATCAGCAATAATCAGTTGGAACTGAAGATGTCATTTTTAGGTAAGGTATGTCTTTCTGGTTTACTGCAGTCACTACCACTCCCTATTGCCCTATACCCAACTGTTCTCCTTCATTTACCTGATCATCCCAACCCCTGTTGGGAAATTGCATTTGAGAACCATAATTTAATCTATCTCTGGTATTTTATTCACATAAAATCTGAGGTCCAGGATATTTGGTCATACAGTCCCACTACTGGTTGAGCTGGATTTCAAACCTAAGTCTCCTGATTTCTACTTCAGGCTTCTTTCCACCTTACTATAGAGCTACTCATCTGAAGGCTGGCTGGGGTTAATTATTATAAACAAAATCTGACATGTTTGCAAAATATGGTGCCAGTTGTTTTTTTAGGAGGAGGAGAGAGGATTCCCCTCCCATTCCTAGAAAGGTAAATAGTTCATGTTTCCTGTGAGAAGATTAAAGAAAGATTTTTTTAAGAAAGATTTTTTAGCAGGTTCTGATGGAGACCTATGTATAGAACAATAAAATTTTTAAGCTAGCATTGCAGGCAAATCCAGCCTATATAATCAGATGCTAATCTGATGTTATGGTCATTCAAATTAAAGTGATTTTCAGAACTGTAATAAAAGCTAATGTTTATTGAGTTACGGGAACTCTGCCAAGTGCTATGCATGTATTATTTTCTTTAATCCTGATTGTAATCCTGTAATAGGTACTAGGGTTATTGCCCACTTTGTAGATGCAGGTAATGAGGCTTGGTTAAGGTTGCCCCAAATCCCAGAACTGGGAAGCAGCAGAGTGAAGATTTGAACCCATGTCTGTTTGACTACAAAACCTTTGTTCTTTGCTACTTGCCACATTGCCAGCTCACCAGGATTAGCCATTTTGATATCACAGTCATCACTGTAATGCCCTGGGATCATTTTGTAGCCCATATCAGCCAGACTCAACAATGGGCAAGAGTTACCATCATTACCCATCAGCTTATTATCATTTTGAACAAAATGAGAGCTTATCAAGACGACCTCATAATACATTCAAATAAAGGCAAAATATAATTTACTTTTTTAGGGCTCACCTCCAAATTGGAGCTGCCATATCAAGGTGGAAAGGAGATATCACTCGTCTTAGTGTCTCTCACAAAGTCCAATGCTGTGCTTGTTGCACAGTAGAATCCCTAAAAGTATTTGCTGAAATGGGAGGCTTTTATTTTGTTACTGCTTGCAACTATACAATGAATAAACACTTGTTTTAGCTAAGCCAATATAAGTAAGTCAAAAAGGAAATTATATTTGTATTCACAAACTGTTCTTCATCTTAATAATGCTTAACCAACATTTTTCTTTGGATGTCCCATTAGACCAGATAAAGGAGCAGTTGGCCCTTCACGGGAGAGAGGCTAGTCAAACCTGGGAGAGAACCTGGGCAGCAAACATGATTTTGTACTTGTCAAAGACCTAGAGGAAGTCAGAGTGGGACAAAGAGATTCAGGCAGTGGGTCTAAGGAATGATTTTGGATGCTTGCCTTTTAAGTTCCAGTACACTGGAAATATCTGTGGAAGAAGTTTGACATAATGTCAGGAAAGAATATCTCTTCATATTTTTTTTTTTTTTTTTTTTTTTTTTTTGTGGTTGAGCCTACTTTCCAGACCTCCCACACTATTAGTTCATGTAAAGTCTGATCATGTATACTGAACATAAGAAAGAGCATGAACATAACCAAGACTATCTAATGATAGGAAAACAAGAGTCTTTCTCTATTATAAAATCTATAAAAATAGGAATTGAATCCAGCAAATATATAGTAAGCAAGATCTAAACTTACAATATCCAAACTCTTTTCTAGGACCTTGACTACTGAGAATTTTCCATGAAAGACAAGGGCAGACACAAGCACAAATAGCTCTAAAAATGACAGGAAGAACTAGAGACACCAAGAAAGTCTATAGAGCTTGAGAAAATAGTGATCAGGGAATGAGGTACTTCAGGCTGGTATGGATGGAGCTTGGAGTGTGTGTGTAATCTCACACCCACACTATCAATTCTGTGAAAGATGACCCTAAACAAATAACCAAATTCTTTTAATACCAATTCAGATGTCCATTATGTGTCTCTGTTTCTCGGAAACCATTAAAGTCTTCCAAACACAAAGGTGACATGATGAGATCTGCACTTCAGGAAGGTAACAATGATGGAGGTGGGGGAAGATGAGGACTGGAAGCAGAGGGACCAGTGCAAAAGCTCCTGCAGCAGCCTGTGCAACAGTGACTTCAGCCTGAGTTGGGACTACAGTTCTGGGGTGGCATGAGAAGATGGCAGGTTCTCATGCTGTTTGAAGAGGGACTTGTCCAGTTGAAGGTGGACATGAGGGAGCTGTCACTCCTAAGTTTCTTGTTTGAATAATTGAGAGGATGAGATACACTTTCAGAGAAAACATTTGTTGTACAGGGCTGGTGTGCACAGTCACAACAATTAATTAATTTAAGAAGTTAAAAATCAGAGCTGTGGGTCATTGGGCAGATTGTAGACATAACAGCCTAGGTGCCTGAAATTTTTACTTCTTGGTCCATTGCGGGCCATCAGCTGGGCACAAACCAAAACATGCTCATCTATAACCAGTCAGTAATTCCTCTAGAAGCCCTCTTAGCTGATAGATTTAGCTTGCATAGGCACTGAAGATTGCTAAATTTTTCTTATATAAGGATGAATAGGAAACGAGAAGAATCACTGTAAAGGTGAGATGGGCTATCAATATTTTTTCATGCACAAATAACATTTTAAAGAACTAAATGATAAAGTCTTACTATAGATAGACTTATTACTTAATCTTGTTCATGCTGTTTGTTTTTCCTGTTTTTTAGTTTTTTACTATATATTTATGAGTTGATTGTGGATTAATAAAAGAAATGACATTTCCCCCCAGAGAGATCAATTCTGTTACTTCAAACAAGACCAAATCTCCTTGGAATAAGTAGAAATTTTTCTGGTTACACTGAAATCTTATATAAAGATTTGTGTGTGTGTGTGTGTGTATGAAACTAACCTAACCCTATAATTTACTGCCTGCAAACAGAACTCTTTTAAGAGTTGGATCTATTTAGTTTATTAAAATTTTTATCAACAAATGGTTATGTGGCACATTTTATACTCTTCAATTGAAATTTTACTTCCGTAATGAGCCTATATCATTGGTGATATCAGTCTGAGGTGAAGAACAGGGCTGTCCTGTGTAAAAACACATTTCCGTAAACTGCATTTACTATAGGCACCACTACCCAGCACTGAAAGTAGACTGGAGTGAATAATCATCCCATTGGTTGGCGTTTCACAACAGGCCTTTGGAAAACATGAATGAAATTACATTAGCTTGGGAAAGGCTTTGTGCTGTGGTTGTTTAAAACCATAAATGAAATTAAAAAAATAGGTTTGTAATCTGATGAATTTTTACCCAATAATTTTATTCTTTCTCTCCTCTCCACAGAGTGTGGTCTTTTGTTTTTCTTCCTCCCCAAAACACCGTGCCAGCCATGGCCTACAAGTTCTTTTCCCCCAAAACACTGTATGTAACTTAAGGAGGTATTACGTCAGTTTCTGTCAGTACCCCAGGCTGACATTTCAAAAAGTATTTCTCATCATGCCTTCTACAGAAGGTCTGAAATAGCATTTGGGGACTTAATGAAATTATTAGATTGTTAGAGTGGGTGATGGGAACGGGTCATTTCTTTTCCCTTTTAAACAGCTGCGCAAGAAACCAATGGCCTTTGTACGTCAATCAAGCAGAACTGATTCTGAAGTTTATCTCTTCACGGGATATGACGGGTCAGTCTGATAACCCGTGGTCACAAATGTCATTAGAATTCATTGCAAACTCCAAGCTATGACTGGTGTGATCCAGGTCTGGTCTGATGGCAAAAGTCATGCAAAGTTAAATCAGACCCCTTGACCTTCATGTTCTGATGGGGGTTTTCAGAGCACTGAGTGGCTCTGTCCCACAAAATAATTCTTTTCTATCTGAGAACCATCCATTCCCATCACTATTATGATTATTGTACTATTCCTATTGGAAGCCTTTTGATTTATTTCCTCCTAGATGAAAATGCGCTTCTTAGACCCTTTCTTGAAGGCAAGAAGAAACAGAGAAGACTGGACAGGAAGAATGGGGAGTAAAATATTTAGGAAACAGGATCCTGGAGATGAGAGACAAAGTTTGACCTCTGACAATTTTGCAGAAGATCAGCCCAAGCACAAATCTGCCACGTTGAGGTTCGCCAATGTGAGTTAAGTAAGGACATCCAGGGCAAGAATTACTCGCTCTTTTGTTATTTCTGAAACCTGAACTGCTTTTAGAAATAAGGGCTGGAATGTTCCATAGGAACTCAGAGCATGGAACGCAGGGGCATGGCACACACTCGGTGTGGGCTATTTAAAAACCAGTTCCTTGGCTTCCCTCTGTGATTCTAAATACGTGTAATCACATTACCCTGCAGCAGCCGGTAACTATTTCTATAACATTGTCCAGCATCTGTGCTCGCCGAGGCTGGTCCAACCAGCAGAAACAAAGTGGAGAGATATTAACTGATAAGGTTGATTGATCCAGGCTTTCTGTGTCATGGCTAACAACCGCCTAGTACTGGCACATGAGTAGTATGTGTCAACTGACACTTTTTGAATTTTAAGGACTGATCTCTTAACTATCCTGGGGAGATAGAGGTACCTTAGGAGATAGAGGTGCCCTAGTATCATCAAAAGGATGCTTTCTAAATGAGCCATTTATTTAACAAATAAATAACATAGGCACAATTGATCAGTTTCTCACATACAACCAATTCTTATCCTATGGAAAGATCTCAGCATTGAAGACTTTGCCCCTTTATGTGCTAAAGACTCTGTCTTTTTTTTGATTTGTTTGATGTGCTAACACTTTCCCTAATCAAATTATTAGCTGCCTATCAAACACATAAATCACTTAGGAATATTCTACTCAATTGTTAATTATTCAAAGATATTAGCTAGTAGGACATTAACCAACATTTTTATATACTGTCCAAACACCTGATCAGGTTTGTGAAATGAAATAATCAAACCAGTTTGGGGATTTCACATAGACAAAACAATAGATGAAGTGATTTTTTTTTTAGCTTTATGTAAAAAGTTAAAACCCTACCGATGATAAAATACGTAATCATTTGTCATACCCTATGCCAAGCATTTTATCTACTTAAATCTTATTTATCTCTGATAACAACCCTTCAAGGTGTCATCACCTCCATTTTACAGATGAGGAAATCGAGGCTCAGAGAGATTTAGTCACTTGCACACGATCACACATCTAGTTTCTAGTGAGTGGTGGGGTGAGATTTATACATGGGTCTCTTCCCTATCAAAGCCATGTTGTTTGCCTCTGAATATATAACCTCAAGCAGCCAAAATGGCCAATTAAGGCAAGAAAACAGAAAGCAAACAAGGAAAAAACTTGGGTCCTGGATCATCTTATAGTTAAGATAACCATAATTCAGTTGATGGACAACTGGCTGATCCCCCACCCCCACCCCACCAAGAACCAGTAACTACAGCCCAATCTGTGGTCTGTGGCCTGTGGCCTGTGGCCTGATACCTGAGCACCAGGGGAACCTCCCCCTGCCCAGTGTGGTCCTGCTCTGAGAACTAGCAATTCAATTGCCAAATGTTACACGTCAGAACAAATTATCCATGTTACATTATGCCTGTGGAGAAATCTGATTTCTTAGTCAAATATTATTTTTTGACTATTTTCAGACATCAATTCAATATGTGATTACCTTGTGGCTAACACAAAACACATAGCAAGGACTAATCCTTTGCACTATCCTATATTAATATTTTCTTTCCCTTCTTGCAAGGGGACAAGTTATAAATTAGATGAGATTAGAAAGCAGTTACTTGAGAATTAATATTTTAAGGAATTACCTAGAAAGAACTCAGATTTTTCTTCCCCACACGGTAAATCACAGAGTAGCAGCCTGCCCCAGGTCCCCGAGGACAACATCTTGAGCGCATATGTTATACTGAGTTCTGTATTGACTAATTCAGAAACTCCAGGGTAAAATAACTAAAGTTCCCAAGTCAAAAATGAAAGTAAAAGGGTGGAATGAAATTAGGATCATTGTTGCAACATTCCAACAACTTCATAAATAGCCGTGAAAGTTGAGAGCATTACAGGTTAGCAAATTTACCACTGCAAGCATCAACCTGCACCAAGCATCAAGTCGCAAACAAATCCATCTACCTCTTACTTTACTGATATTCTTTTCCTCTCCAGAAATATAATCACATTTGACAACATTAATATTGAGATCGTTTTACTAGAAGGCTTATCCAAATATATGCTATATTAAAAATAGTCATGATATAAATATTTCTCACAAGAGCTGCAGCGATGGTGTGAATAAAAAACTCCCTTCTGAGATTTCAGTAAAACCAGATCTCACAAAGGATCTGAAAGAAAACAAAACAAAACAAACAGACACACACAAAGACACACACACACAAAACAAACCTTATGTTAATCCGGTTTAGCAAAACAGTCACTATTTGACACTATTTTATGAAGTACGATACTGTTCCTTCCCAGATAAAGTAGGAGAGATGATTCTGCTACAGGTTTCTCATAATAATGTTCGGGGGTGGAAGATAGCTAAGCATGTTCTGTAGCAGCTAATAAAAATCAAAATTTCTAAATGCAGCAAAATGTTAGCCCTGTCAAATGGCCAAGCCTGCAAGAGGAATTTTTCTCTCCATGCCCTTCTACCAATACATACAAAGCCCCAAATACATCAGCTGGAATTTTAAAATCGTAAATTAGATATCAAAATGCTTACGGGCCTTACAATGAGATAACATCAGGAGGAACGTTGCGTGGAATGGATCTGGCATTCTCACATAAAGCATTATCTTTGGTACAAGTACACACGGCAGGGCATTTTGGCTTCGCTGGTTTCTTCCCCTCAGTCAGCCAAAGCGCAGATAAGAGACATAGGCAATAAGCAATTCTTTTCAGGGGGATGCAGGCATTTCCCATCCTTTGGCTTCTCTCTGATTCCATGCAGTCGAAAAAATATCCCCAAACATGAACAGGGTTCCTGGAATTCAGATGGTGATTGTCTTGCTCTAAGACCAGGTCACATAAGAGTCCACCCTTTTCCTTTGCCTCTGCCTCTCTGCTTTTCAAAACAGGGACCTGCAGCTGATTCGTGAGCTGCTCCTTGCTCCAGCGATGCACTGCTCGGGGAAGAGACCTGTGAGGTGCTGCGAGATGGGAGGGATCCAACTGCTGGAGGAGAGAGCGGACTTGCATCACCACGAAAACACTGAGCACAGACCAGCCTTCGAAGGCAAAGCGAAGTGATGTAACAGAAAATAAACAGCTTTCTGCTTGCACCGGGAGGCCCTTTAATTGTTACCAAAAATAGGACAGCATTATGTCTTATTAGTGAGTGGGTGGGCGGGCGGGTGGGAGCAGTCATCTTGCATCGGATCTCAGCAATCTCAGAAACCTCTGGGAATTTGCTTTTCATGTGGCAAACAACCTAGTAAGAAAAACTAGCTTTGGAGCCAGCCCTGGCTGGAAAAACGAAGTGAAATGAAACTCTCTCCCTCCGCAGCATTTGGGTAAAACCTGAATATTTCTTGCTGAGTCCACCTGACTGATGCCATCACTGATGACAAACAAGAACACATGGAGAACGTGACTTTCAGGGAATGAATGTGAGTCAATACTTTCCTGACGCTTAACTGTCATAAATTATTGATTTTCATAATCCACCCCCCCCAACATGTGAGCCATTCCCTCCTCCCGTGAGGAGGGAGGGAGATAGAAGCACAGACTGCCTCTGTGTCTGAGCCACCCTCCTCACCTCTCGCACCCCACCCCCTTCTTCAGCACTACAACCAGAAGCCTGGAAGGAACTCCCTGCCAGCAGGAGGCAGCCAGCTTTGGCTTCCAAAGCTCTGGAAAAGGTTTGGCTGAGCCAAGGAGGCTGAGATAGGGTGGGATAAAGGCCAGAGTGAGAGTCAGAGACCTGGCTTTTGAGGGTCCAGTTCTGCCATGAATTAGCTGAAGGTGTCTCTGGATCTACTCCCCTGTCTGTAAAATGGGCATGATGGTATATGTACTATGAACCTCAAATCCAAATGGTAGGCTATATTGTAGGCTATGTTACTGCCATATTTGATGGGGAATGAGGATGCACCCTTGGAGAAGGAAATTCCAAAAGAAAAACAGGAGGCCCTGGCTTTGGGGGCAGGGCAGTATAGTCCAAGAGGGCGGGGAGATGTTCAGGATGGAGGAATAGACGCTTGGTCCTCGTACCACAATGCAGACATCCATCCCTCGAGCTGGCACAACTGGCCCAGGATGTCCGTGCACAGCCCTTGCTCTCTCAGCAACTTAGACTGAGAGGAATATGAGGACTATTCAAGCAAATATGTGATCATGGCATAAACATCCTACATGGATCTCAAGGCATTGACAGTCTGCCCTTTCCCTCTCTTAGGTAGCTCACTCCACACTCACTTCAAGCCCCTGTTGGCTTCTCTGTAAAGTCTGGGAGGGAAGGGCAGTGGCCGTCAAGGTCATTCCTGCATTTGATTTCTATCTCTGTACTCAGAGGATGGCAGGCTCCATGAAGGGAGGGATCCTGCCATGAACCCAGTGCCTGGACAGTGTTGTGTTCACCATGAGGAACCCCGTGTTTGTCACAAGCAGCAACAGAGCCACGGATGCTCTCCAAAGTTGGGACATGCTCATCCAAAGAAACTCCAAATGGCTCCTCAGAGTTATCACAAAGGAGGTCAAGGACAATTCCCTGGAGAAGCCATGATCCAGCTGAGTTCCAAGGTAAAGGGTGGATGATGTAGAGGGCTGGCGAGAACGTTTCCAGGGGGAGCAAGTCCCATTTGCAGATACCTGGCCACCACCCAGAGAACCACGGATGCCTCTGCAGAGTCTTAGGCGGAAGAATGGTATGATCTGGTTTGTGTTTCAAAAGGACCAGTAGGTTATTATCATTAAGCCAGTTTTTGAAAGTTGGGGAACACATTGGTTTTTTTGTTTTGTTTTGTTTTGTTTTTTTTTTTTTTTTTTTTTTAATAGAATAGAAAAAGAAAAAACTAAGTCCAGGAGAAGTCATGGTTTTAGAACCTGTACTACTCTCGCTTCACTGTCCAGGGCTCTGTGAAGGGAGCGAGTAATATCACAGTGATTTTAGAAACCGTGACTTGTGGGCAAACCCCACTTGGATCAGGAAAAGTGTCACTTAAAAGTTGGCTGCAAGTCAGATTTTTGTAAACTGAATCCTGCTTCGAGTGCACAGTGGAAACTTGCTCTGTAAAATAATTATGTGGTGAAAATTTTATAGATATTTTTTATTCAAACAATCACCCACACCCTAAGTTATCCAACTTGTAAGTGCTGTGGTTTGTAACTATAAAGACTTGGAGAACTTTTAAAGCCCTCAAACAGATGGGGAGACTGAGGTACTGAGGTCACGCAGATGACAAGTGGCAGAGCCACCCCTCTGCAGCAGGTGACACTCTGGCAGATATTTGGTTAAACTGATAGGTATAGGCAAACAGGATATTTCTTTCCTTCTGTTTCACTTTCAAATGTATCATATTATCAAGATGGCTCGATCAGCTCTTGGCTTTGTGCTCTGTAGAAGAGCGGTCAAAGAGAGGGTAAGCAGTCTTTCATGTTTGATTTGGTTAAGCCGGGAGGGTAAAGGAATGAGGGAGAGAAATCAGAGCCATAAGCACTTTGCAGCTGTATTTATCCAGCGGTTCAGTTTGTCAGTTCAAGTGGAAAAAGGACCATGGCGGGGGGTGAAGGGGGGTGCTCTAAGGACAAATTACAATGGACATTCTGAAAAGACAGTAACTTTTTCTTTTTCTATGGCATTTAAAGCCCAGACTTGAATTCCCTATTCAATTAACACACCCACTAAGATCAGACACAATTTTAACTGTGTGATGCAGATAGATTGCTGATGTTCTTTTAGGGAGAAGAAACCATTCCAGGCTCCAGAATTGGATTGAGGAGGAGACTAGTGAGACAAGGGCAGGTTGCTGCTATATTGAAATCTTGAGGGGGCTTGGGAAGAGGCTTTACTGATGACCAAGCTTCCCCGCCTTCCTTTGGGAGGCCCTGGGAGGGCGCAGAGAGGATGTGGGAAGTGGGAGGATAGAACCTGAGGGGTTTCCACCAACTAGGAGGCCTTTGTATAAGGTTTGGCAATCCACTTGTACATTATGGTGGGAGCCTTGGGACAGGGGCCTAGAAAGGATGAAAGCAGAGCTGGAAGGAGGCCCAGGCAGGTGGGGAGGCCTAGCTGAGGTAGGCTCACTGCCCCATCCCAGCTCTGGAGGAATAGCTCAGGGGGTCCAGGGCTGGCTCTGCACTTGGCCAGCCATGTGGTCATGGGCTAGCTATTTAACTTTTCTAGGCTAGTTTTCTTCCCTGTAAAATGGTGAGTATGTCTAATAGTACATATCATAGAAAGTTGTAGAATGAAAGACAATAATGTCTCTAAAGTCCTTCGCATGGGGTCTAATACACGGGAAAGATTTGTCATTGTCGTCATCATCATCTTTGCAACAGGACCTGAATTCTGAGCAGGTGACTTCTGATACTTGGGAAGCAAAGCTTTCAAATAAAAATGGGTTTGTCTTAAGTGTATGTTCACTCTAGGAAGCAGGCACTTCTGGGCAGGATGAGAGACCATGGCCTTGCCAAGAGTCTCGGCACATGAGGGAACAAAGAAGCCTCTTGGGAAAGAAAGAATTCTCTCCCAGTTTGGGTGAGAATAGGAGCACTCAAGCTTGTTCCAAGGACAAGTTCCAGAGCTGAAGAAAAAGAAGGTGCTATAAACAAAGGATGGATGTTTTTTCCTTCAATCTATTGCCCTTGAACATGAATAATTTTGAGAGGGTAAGAAAAATCTATTTGGGGATTCCTGTAACAAAAGATATTCTCTCTAGTTTGGGGGCACCATGGCATTGCATGTGAGTGCTGTGAGGATCACACACAGTGCTCTGGCACCTGGAGCTGCTGTGAAGATGTCAGACCCACAGGGTCCCTATCCCGGCCCATGGCTCTGGCATCATCACAGTCACCAAACTTTGCACCAGGAGCAACTCACCCTTAGTGTCCCACAGTAGTGACAGCCTCACAGACATAGGAAGTGGCAAGCGATCCTAGCAGAGAGCCTAATCAGAAGAGAAGGAAAATGAAGGATGTTTGGGAGCTTATGTGTGATGTTCCCTGGCATTCTTAGAACCCGGACGGGGTCTTTGAGGAGGGGCTGGCAATTCTGAGAGAGTTGATGAAAGCAGAGAGAGAGAGAGAGAACAGCCTGTGCCGTGGGTCTGATTCCAGTTTTCCCCTCAGGCTGGTGTGACCTAGGAAACAAGTAAACAAATCATTATTATGAGCCTTAAAAGATCCAGCTTGGCCCTGCCTCCTTTTACACTCAGACATGCAAACTGGTGTCAGTTAAAGCAACTTTCTCAATAAGCAGGGTTTTTGAAGCGGCAAGTCAGATACAGTAGTGGGCTGCAAAATCACTCTAGTAGTTGCAAGAAGAATTTTAAGGAATAAATCACTTTTGCGTCCAAAATTAGACTCTACTGCACCTGTAAGAGTAGCTATTGCCTTGTGATGCTTTTGTTTCCATTCTTTGGTATGTAAGTGTGTGTGTGTGTGTGTGTGTGTGTGCACAGGGTTGTGATGAAAATGTATTTCTTTCAATCAGTTTATGACTTCCCCCCCACCAAAAAAAAAAAAAAAAAAAAAAGGGAGAGAGAGAGAGAGAAAGAAAACACTGCTTTAGAGGGTGTTAAAGATTGTCACCAATCCCAGGAGTCTGTGAAATGGCAAAGAAATGTCGATCTCAATTTCAGTAATTAAGTGAAAGTGATTAAGGACAGCAATTAGATTTGTTGAAATACCATTTTTGGTATTTACTAGCTGTGTGACCTTTGGAAGGTTGCTTAGTTTCTCTGTGCCTTATTTTCCACACTGGTAAAGTAGAAATAATACTTTATTTGCATTGTTGATATTAGAATTCGTGTCAATGCATGTGGAAGATGTGTTAAAAAGAAGGCATTCAACTTCTGATAACTCTCTCAGAATTAAACGGGAAGGGAGGAGACAGCAGTGACAAGAGGGCCAGAACTTAAAGATTAGAAGTAGTGTGTCAATAGGATTCTTTGGTAGAAAGTGTCTCTGCTAACGTGAGCATAAAAGGACCTTATTGCCAGGGTGATGGAGTGATTCACAGAATCCAAGCCGGCTGTCCAAGCAGGCTTCAGAAATGGAGAAATTTGTGGGAGCTTGGGGATCTAGGCTGCAGGAGCTAATGGGCAATGTCCTCAGGTGAATTCATTCCAACCAGTTATCATCCACATGCTTCTCCCCAAAGGAGAGAGTACATCAGGCTGAACTGGAGCCAGGTACCCTCCCATTTGCCATGGGAAGCCAGGGCGCCTTGACTGGCAATCTCAACAAGGACCACACACTATGGTGCTGCTACCAGAAGCCGAGAGGATGAACTCTGGGCAGACAAAACACTAAGGGACACTCACTAAGGGATATGTGCCAGGATCTGTTAGACTAGGGCAACGGGAAATGGTATCAGTTATCATCCCAAAGCCAACATCAGGATTTTGAATTTCAGCGACCAGGGGACCATTTAGATAAACAGATATCAATAATTTCCCCAAAGTCAGCTAAACTCTTATGTCTTGATTGTGGAATTAGGGGATTTTCAATACTTGTGGTCCAAGAGAATACAAGTTTGGACAAGAGGGGAGTTGAGAAGGCAATAATAACAAAAACTGACACTTAAAGAATGCACATCATATGCCAGCTGCTGTTCTAAGCACTTTGTGTATACTAATTCATTTAATTCCCATAACAATCCCATAGGGCTAGATGTTGTTGTTGTTTTTATTTCCTCCAGATTTATAGAAAAAGAAAAGGAGGTTAAGGAATATGCCCTGGGTGCTGCAGTTAGTGAGGAGTGACACTGGGGTCTAAGCCAGGCATTCTGACTCAAGTGCCCAAGGTATTAGTCCTACTGGACACTGCCTCTCTAGAGGGCAGTGGGGGATGTGAGATACTAGTGCTGCTTGGGAGGCTCATATCATCTCACTGGCCAGGCACTGCTACTCAACTACACTTCCCAGGATGCAACTGGGCTGTCATCTTAACCCTTTCCTCACCAAAAGTTCCTCACTGTCTTGGGTAAGAAGTTTTTTAATGGCAAATATGGCAAAATCTAATTTCTCTAAAGCATGATGATGCCATGGAAGCGTGAATGTAGATGTCAGTGGGAGTAGATAGCAAAGGGACCCAGTCTCTCTCTCTCACACACACACACGTGTATATACATTCTTTTGCTTACATTATCCTCCATCGTGTTCCATCACAAGTGACTGGATATAGTTCCCTGTGCTATATAGCAGGGCCTCATTGCTTATCCATTCCAAATGCAGTAGTTTGCATCTATTAACCCCAAGCTCCCAGTCTATCCCATTCCCTCCCCCTCCCCTTTGACAACCACAAGTCTGTTCTCTAAGTCCATGAGTTTCTTTTCTTTGGAAAGGTTTGTTTGTGCCGTATATTAGATTCCAGATATAGGTGATATCATATGGTATTTCCCTTTTTCTTCCTGACTTACTTCACTTAATATGAGAGTCTCTAGTTCCATCCATGTTGCTGCAAATGGCATTATTTTGTTCTTGTTTATGGCTGAGTGGTATTCCATGTGGGTCTCAGTTTCTTTGTGTGAAATGAGACCTATAACGCTGACTTCACAGGCTTTTGCCAGTCTGGATGAAACTGTGTCAATGAAAGCATTTGATATGATGAGTAAGTTATCAAAAAAGTATGAGGGGGTTATTATCCTGTTCTAATCTTGTTTACTGAATTGAATTCTACCCTCCCTCTACAACTAGCTCTTATCTCTGATTCTTTCTTCTCTATTTTATTTCCCTTTATTGTAAGGGTACCTAAGATTTGTTTTAATCAGGTATGGTAAGATGTGCAGACGTGGAAATGACTGTCATGAAGGAAGAGGTTGTTATACTCAGTTTCCTGGAGTTTAAAATAGAAGGCATGGCATGCTGTGCAAGGGGGCTAATTGGGGAAGCACTAGGGTCACTCAGGAGGCAGAGAGAGTGAAGAAAAAAATGTGGACAAGAGGCTTAATGTGGACTAGTTTGAATAATCTCAGTGAGCTTTGTGGCATCAGGTTGTCCCTAATTATCTGATACCTATTCCTGAGTGTGAGAGCCCAGTAGAGGAGATGGTTAGAGATATGGACTCTGCATTGGTTGATTTGCATAAGAAAGATACATTCACAAGTGAGTCCTTTACTGTCTCTTGGAATTGGCTAACCCTGGGAGGGGCAGTCTCTCCCAAATCAGCAAAGCTCCAGATGTTAAACCATTAGAATAAAAAAAAATTAAAAGACATGCTCAATACAACCTTCTAGCCACTCCTCAATAGGAAGCAACTGAATGGTCTCTAAAAGAACTGGGAACAGCATTGAAACCTGGGTAACCACCCCATTAGGAGTGGTGGTTTGCAAGGAAGGGAGTAAATGGGTCAATGAATCCAGTAGAATTTCAGCCCTGGCACTATTTGGTTTACCAAGATTCCAAGCCCGTCACAAACTGAAACCTAGGTAAACAGGATGAAAGGCAGCAACTTGTACTGCTTTAAAAAGCCTCCTTGAAGCCAGGATCCACAATTTATTTATCTTTCCATTTCTTTGATTGAATGATCATTCAGTGGGAGAAACAACTCAAGTGTCCTTGTTAAAGAGAAAAGGTAGAAGTATGGGCCGGTACTTCTCTCTTAAAAAATGAATTTTATTTTGCTTAATTTTTATTCCCAAAGTTAAATATGCTGAATTTACACACTTTCATAACTGTCTTCAATTTAGAGTAGAAACTGAACTAGCCATGGATTGGAAACCATTGCTTCTGTCCCCTAAGGAAGAGCTCCTGCTGGCTCATGTTGGTGGCAGAAATTGAACCAGCTCTGCTTTCCTTCCCTGGTTAAATTTTCAGAGGAGGACAAAGGATGTCATTGATGATGAAGATGATGATGATGATGTAATGATAATGGTGATTGATAATCAAGATGACAATAGCAATGATGACTAACACTTAACACATGTTTATAACATGCTAGTCACTGTTATAGGTGCTTTAGAACTATTACTCCATCTAATCAGATCACATGTAGTTTGGTTATTATTGACTCCCAATTTATAAATGAGGAAACTGAAGCACAGGGGCTGGATATATTGCCCAAAATAAGTTCAGTCTGGCTGTAAACTGAGGCATCCCATGCTCTTAATCACCCCATGGAACTGTTGCTTGCTTCAGAGTGGTTTACCAAAACAAAGTTGATCTCAGCTTATTCATACAAGAGCAGGCAAGAGCCATGGGAGTGCAGAACCCCAGTTAGGTGACGTCTATTGAGCCTTTGAGCTAGTCTGGGCATGTAACCAGGGCTGATCCTTGGAAAAGCTGTGGCATATGGGAAGTTTGTCTCTGGGACATGGAAGGAAGAAAATGGGCTAAAATCTGGTTCTGTCATGGATGAATTGTATGACCTTGGGCACAGCTTTTGACGTCCAGGCTCTGGTTTTCAAAGGAAGCTGTTGGGCTGGATCATCTCTAAGGATCCTGTTCATGTCAATTTTCCCTGCCAGAAATCCTGTTGGGGAGTAGATTATTGGAAAGGCAAGGAGAGTGTTGAGCAGGTTCTTGCACATCCGGCGGTAAATAGCTAATAACTGTTTGGGTGCCCTGAGGAGCTCTGAAAACCTGGGGCGTGGCTGCCGCCTGCTTTGTGTTGTGCCATGTGCCTAAAACTAGTGAGTGGATAAACATCACCTTGTGGCTATTCCTAAATGCTCAGAAAACCTTGAAAAGAAGGAAGGAGTGCCTATTTAGTGAGAAAAGTATTATAGAAGACATTGGAGGGGGGCAGGGTAGCAAAGGAGGGCTTTTCATCATTTCGGCCTCAGAATAACCAAGTGGGTTTCGACCCAGGGCAGCATTGCCTTCCTAGGAGGTGTTTGGAAATGCATGAGGGCATTTCTGCTTTCACCCTAGCTGCAGTTGTTGGACTGGAGATGCTAACATCCTGAAATTCTTGGGACCTCCCCACACAACGAAGAATTGTCCTGGCTAGAATGCTCAGAGCATTCCCACTGAAGAAGAATAAAGGAAGTTCTCATAGTGGGGAACATAAAAAACTTCTTTGTGCATTTTTCTGAACATTAATCAATAATCCATTAACTCAGGGAAGCTGAATGCTCTTCACACAGAATCCAAAACAAACTGACAGATATCCTCTGGCAAGAACTGGAGAGGCTGTGTAGCTTTGGACATGGCGTTTCATTTCCTTAGGCCTCAGTTTCTCCGTCTTTATAGCACTAACCTTCCTAACTTCCTAATTCCCGTCCTCAGAAAGGAGAAATAGCTTATAAAAATCAAGGCTTGGAAAATCTTTGTTTTTCTCTTTTTGTGTATGGTGATACATGTAGTGCAGTTAACCAAAATGCATATGTCAAAGTTTAAATCAAAATTATACAGAAGCGTACTTTGACTATATTGATTATAGTTAATAACACTGTCACATATTTGAAAAGTGCTAAGAGAGTAGATCTTGTAAGTTCTCATCATAAGAAAAAAATTTTGTAACTACATTTAGTTATAGATGCTTACTAGACTTATTGCAGTGATCATTTTGCAATATATACAAATATGGAATGATTATGTTGTACACCTAAAACCAGATAATGTTGTAGATCAATTTTACCTCAGTTTCTTAAAAGTATACAGAAGCAAATGATCCAAAATATTTTTGATAAAGTTTGATTTCAGCTATTTAGAATTTTTCCTGGAAATATATTTGAATTTTTCAGAGCCAAACACCAAAAATGCAGACAAGGCCACAATAGGCTACCTTTCCTCCTGGCTAAAAAAAGCAGCTTATTAGGGAATAAAACAAGCATAATTCTAAGTCACGGATGGAAAGGTGAATGTGATTGGGCCAGAAACATAATTTGGAATAGTCCCAAGGGAAAACAGTGGCTCTAAGAGTATTGCCTCCAGGATGGGACTTGTTTATTAGAATATAAAGTTGAAAATGTGATTACTCGCCTTCCTTCTTCTACTTTATGCCTGAATTATTCCCAAGATAGTTATTAGCAGTCACTTTTTTTTTTCTTAAAAGAGACATTCCTTCATTCTTTCAGGGAGACTATTAACTGCTTTTTTGTTTGTTTGTTTTGGTGTATGATTCTGAAATTACAAGGAAAACCATGTAACTAGACTGCACATGCTGGAAACTTGAACTTCATGATGTTGGATTTCAGGCTTGTTGCTTTTGTCTTATTCGTTTAGAAAGGCTCTGTTTTGTTTGGCTTTATTCTCTCATTCTGAAAGAACTAAGAGCTTTCCATTGCTGCCCATGACTTGTGGCCTATATTACACTCATTCGTTTTGGTGGGAATGATGACCCAAGAAGGTTGGAATTTGACCCCAGAAAATGACAAGGGAATGACAGAACTGGTTATGATCATAGGATTATGCCCTGCTGGTCCAGGACAGGAATGAGTATCAGCAGCAGAAAATCCCTGGGCTTCTGTATTGGCCCCTGTCCTCGTCCCACATTTGTCCCTGCCCCTTCTGCTCCCAGCAATGGAGCAAGAAAGATGGAGGAAACAGTATGTGCTGGGCTTCCCATGGGCCGGATGGTCAATTGATCATCTGCCCTGGCTTGCAAGTATCATCTTCACTCTACAGTTAGGGAATCAGAAGTTCACAGAGACTAAAGGACTTGATCAAGACCATCTAGTTTGGCTTCACATTGACTTCTATCTGTTTCCAAGTGTTATGTAATTCCTTACTTTTGATGTATATGAAATTATAGACAGTTCTTGAGGTCTTGTCTATGTGAGGCAAGTATTATGTAAAATGTCTATATAGCATTATTTGTTAATATATATTGTTTGAGGCACAGAAATGACTGAAGCTGACTCAGCACTAGCTCTGGAAGCTCTGGGAAAACCTGGGGGACCCCTTGGTCAGCCCAGTCCAGTAGCATATAGTCTAGTGTGGTGGCTATAACTCAAGTCCTAGCTCGGCATTTACCAGCTGAGTGACCTTACCTCTATAAGGAGGTAAGGAGGCATGAAAACACTTAGCTTCAGTTCCTGGGCCTTGCAAATTAAATTGACAAAAGGCAGTTTAATTAAAGAGGAAAAAAGTATTTAATTACATATTTACACATGGGAGTTCACAAAGAAATGTGACTCAAGGAGGTGTAAGAATTTGGGGTTTATATATCTTCTTAATAAAGGATGATAAAGTACAGCAAAGAGAGACAAAGGAAAAGGGGGTTTGGGCCCTCTGAGGAGGTGGGTAACTTCTGGGAAGATAAGTAGGAAATATATGGTAAATAAGAGTGGTTTAGGGAGTTCTCTTGTGGTGCAGCGGGTTGATGATCCAGCATTGTCATTACAGTGGCTCAGGTTGCTGTTGTGGCCAGGGTTCCATCCCTGGCCTGGGAACTTCTGCATGCCTTGGGTGTGCTTCCGCCCCCCCCCCCCCAAAAAGAGTTGTTTAGTAAGGCTTATTGTGCAGATAAGGGTGCTCTCATGTGATAAGAGTTCTCCCAAGTAGTTCTTTTCCTTATACCAGAGACAACAGAGACACATTTAGAAGTGGAAATTTATGTTACCTTTACAAAGGAAAACTTATACCTACCTTTTAGATAGGAAGGTAAAAGGCAGAGAGTTAATTGTTCTCAGCTGAAATCAATCTTAAAGGGAGTTCCCAGGTGGCATAGCAAATTAAGGATCTGGCACTGTCACTGTAGTGGCTCAGGTCACTGCTCTGGTGTGGGTTCAATCCCTGGCCTGAGAACTTCTGCATACCATGAATGCCCCCCCACAAACTAAGACAAGAAAAAAATCCTTAAAAAAAGTGATGTATTTTCCCCCCCCACAAAAAAAAAGAAGAAAAAAAAATCCTTTAAAAAGTGATGTATTTGGGGTTTATGTACTCTGATCACCTTCAATGAGCCTTGCCTGTGTATAGAGTACTGTGCTAAGAACCTTTATATGTATATTACCTTATATCATTTCCTGTTTCTTTTATTTTCTTTTCCAGTTTTATTAAGATATAATTGGCATACAACACTGTATAAGTTTAAGGTATGCAGCATAATGATTTGACTTACATCATAGAACTATTACCACAATTGCTTTAATGAGCATCCATCATCTTACATGCATTTATCACTTATTTTTATAACAACTCTGTGAGATAGATATTATTAATATGCCCATTTTTCAACTAAGAACATTGAGGCTAGAGAAGTGAAATAAATAAGTCATAAACCTAGCCAATGGAAGAGCTAGCATTTGAACCTTGGAAAATGAGAGCATTAATTAATAATTTCTTAGTATGGGCAATTTTTTTGCAGGAATGGAAGTTGGAGACACTATTGTTCCTAGTATTTAGGGGGAATCAAGAAAGGGATCCTTGTAAGGATAACTTGATCCCCTTGCTGTACAGTGGGAAAATAAAAACAAACAAACAAACAAAAAAGAAAGGGATCCTTGTGAGAGTTCCCTAGTAGTCTAGTGGTTATGATTTGGTGCTTTCACCATGGCAGCCTGAGTTCAGTCTTTGATATGGGAACTGAGATCCCACATCCAGCCTCTTCATGCTGTGGTCAAAAAAAAGGAAAAGCAAGAAAAGGATCCTTGAAAGGTGTTGTAAATCCTTCAGTATCTGGTAGTTTGGGCCGTAGGAGGATCCCCCAAAATATAAATGGAGTAAAGCAGTGAGGCAGGGCATGAAGAACAGAGCAAGGGGCTGAGGGAACCTTTCAGACAGGCTTTCCCAACTTATCAGGACCAATCCAGGCTTTCTCCTATCAATATCAGTCATAGGCCAGCTGCCCTGTATCTTTTTCTCTTGTATCTTGCAGCTCCCAGGAATTTTGGGAATTTGGTGGATGGTTTCCCCCCACTTCTCTGGCACCTTAAGTCCTGATTCTCACAGTGCTGGCTGTGTCTGGGACTCTGTCTCCATGGCTTCTTCATGGCTGCCTTGGAAGACAAGACTTTTCATTTCAAGGGTCAGAAGATTACACTAAACAGAAAATACCATGAAATTATAGAGGCTATGAAACCTGCCCAAGCTCCTCCACAAATGACTCGCCTTTACTTCTGACTCCCTGTGACATTATCTCCCTAGAGTCAAACGACAGCCTTGCCACTTGCTACCCAGGTGACCTTGGGCAGTTATTTAACCTCCCAGAACACATTGTAAAAGATACCTGCTTCTTCAGGTTGGAACGAACACTCAAAAAGTTTTACAGGAGTTTCTCTTGTGGCGCAGCAGAGATGAATCTGACTAGTAACCATAAGGTTGTGGGTTCGATCTCTGGCCTCACTCATTGGGTTAAGGATCCAGCATTGTGGTGAGCTGTGGTGTAGGCTGCAGATGAGGCTTGAATCTGATATGGCTGTGGCCAGCGGCTACAGCTCTGATTCAACTCCCAGCCTGGGAACCTCCATATGTCACAGGTGCGGCCCTAAAAAGCAAAAAAAAAAAAAAAAAAAAAAAGCTTGTATATTTGAAAGTCTTAACACAGAAAAAATGCTGAGTAAATATCATATGGACTGAATCGTGCCACTCACCCCCAACAAACTCAGATATTGAAGCTTTAACCCTCAATATGACTATATTTGGAAATGGGCTTTATTAGGCAATTAGGCATAAATGACGTCAAAAGGATTAAGTCCTAATCCAATATGACTGGTGGAGTCAAGGAAGAGATACTTGGGGTACATTACCAGAGAAAGACAATTTAAGGACATAGTGAGAAGATGGCCAGCTACAAGCCAAGGAGAGAGGTCTCAGGAGAAACCCAGTATGTTGATCCCTTGATCTTGGACTTCCAGCCTCCAGAACTGTAAGAATATAAATTTCTATTGTTTAAACCACCCTGTTTGGAATATTTTGTTATGCAGCCCTAATGCAAATGTTAATTACACTTCTTTTTCTTCCCCAGTTTTTTGAACACACACAAAGACAACTCAGAATTTGAATTAGAAAAATTTGACCTGCTTGAGTTGGGAAATTGAGCCACTGGGACTCGAAACTTGGAAAGAGAACAAAGGGAGGGCAGTCTGTCCTCAATGTCGTGGTGAAACACACTTTATAGGCTTGACCAGGAATTATTGAATGATCTAGGCTGAATAGTGGACCTTTGAGTTTCTGTTTACTATTGACCAAAGGCCCACTTTGAAGTTTCATCAGTCAGAACCTATAGGCTCATGCCCAGTAGAGATATAAATGAATTCTGAAAGGTAGAAAACATAATCTTCAAGTTCTGTTGCTTGTAGGACAACCAAGTTTGTGTCTAATCCAGTCATTTTATTCCAACATTCTTTCTCCAATGCCTATCTAATTCCAATTCCTCTAATTCTCTTTGGAATCATTTTTTGTCATCCCTTCAGGACTGAATTGAATAAATCTCCAACATGTGTTCATTCTATATGTGCATAGGAGTCATATTTTTTCTTTTTTTTAATTCACACACACACACATATTCTTTTTTAAATATGTGGTCTATCCCAGGAGGTTAGATATAATTCCCTGTGCAATACAGTAGGACCTCATTGCTTATCCATTCTAAATGTAATAGTTTGCATCCACTAATCCCAAACTCCCAGTCCCTCCCATTCCCTCTCCCCCCTCCCCTTAGCAACCACAAATCTGTTCTTCAGGTCTGTGAGTCTGTTTCTGTTCTGTAGCTAGGTTCGTTTGTGCCACATTTTAGACTCCACATATGAGTGATGACATATGGTATTTGTCTTTCTGACTTACTTCACTTAATATGAGAATCTCTAGTTGGATCCATGTTGCTGAAAATGGCATTATTTAGTTCTTTTTTATGGCTGAGTAGTATTCCATTATATATATGTACCAGATCTTCTTAATCCATTCATTCGTTGATGGATATTTAGTTTGCTTCTATGTCTTGGCTATTGTGAACAGTGATGCTATGAACATACATGTGCATGTATCTTTTTGAATTGTAGTTTTGTCTGGGTAGATGCCCAAGAGTGGGACTGCTGGATCATATGGTAGTTCTGTATTTGGTTTTCTGAGGAATCTCTGTACTGTTTTCCATAGTGGTTGTACCAATTTACATTACCACCAATAGCACTGGAGGGTTCCCTTTTAAGAGTCATATTTTTGACTTTGTGAACTTTGACAAGTACAAGGAAGCCTGGTAGGTCTAGAATGTAAAGATCATACTTTAAGGTGACATAAAGCTTTCTTGAGCTTGTAATTTGCTTTTTCATTTCTAGATTTTTCTTCATTTCTGTATTAGCAGATTTAAAGCACCAATGTTCAGGAAGTAAAATAAACCACTAGTTACAGAAGAATTTGATTCCCTCAACAGGCAGAGGAAACCTAAAGCCAAATGTAAGGTTGGTTTTCATCCTTTATTTACTCCTTCTCTCCATCCCACCTTGCCACATACTGACAGAGCCCTTTAATCTGGGTTTGTCCTTGCTGTCTCTTTTTCTTGAGTGATAGGAAATTATCTGATAGAATTCAAGGTATGAATGACAACAAGTGGTTCCTCCAAGGCGTTGTATTGAAATAGGGATTGGAAACTTTAACCTGGTCGCTTTTAGACTGCACTTCTTGGGCTTTGCATTGACTTCTTTAAATTTTTTCTCTCTCTGCCCCTTCCTCATAAATACACTTTAGCCAGAACAACTCCATTTATATACTAAGATTCAGGTAAGATTTCATTTGAATGATCAGTTTCTTAGGAGATGCATTTAGCCCCAAGAAATGAAGCTTTAATGACAGCAGAGGCAACTGTATTACAGTAGAAAGAACCCTGAAGCCAAGACACATGATAAGACCTTGCTTTGCCCTTTACCACCTATGTAACCTTGTGCAGATTACTTGGTTTCATAAAGTCTTGAGGTATATGTTTATATCCTTACCTTGCAAAAGAATTGTAAATATTAAGTGATTTGACATAAAATGACACATGATTATAAAGGGTTGCTATGAACAAATTTTCAGGTGTTGCCAACATGCAGTGGAGATGTTTAGAGGCCATAGGAGGATCCCCTAGAATTCCTCAAATCATGCTGAGTAAGTGGCCACCTGGTCATATGACTATTGATTTTCAGCATGTGATCCCTTGCTCCCTTGTTACCTGGAATTCCTTTTGCCATCCATCCGATTTTCCAATTTCTAATTAAAATGTGGAGGTTTCATGAGAACTCTGCAGGAACAGTTTTTATGAAATGTTTTCTCCAGTGGAGCAGATTGTGCTGCTCATCCAAGTCAGTTCTCAAACAAATTTAACTCTCAGCCCTGTAGCCTTCATACAGAAAGGCAGGAAGAGCGAAAATGGAGCTATGATGAACAGTGCCAATTGGACCGCCTCATGCTTCTGACTCATTTCAGAACCATTATCATGTCAATAGAAACATCCCTTTTCTCCCCATATTTTTTGCAAGGAGAGGCTGTTAGTAAAGCAAAGTCTAGAGAAAAGCTGCCCATTAACATTGTGATCCAGAATTCCTCTTGTGGCTCAGCAGTCATGAACCTGACTAGTATCCATGAGCATGCAGGTTTCATCCCTGGCCTTGCTCAGTGGGTTAAGGATCCAGCGTTGCTGGGGTGTACGCCAGTGGCTATAGCTCCAATTCAACCCCTGGCCTGGGAACTTCCATATGCCACAGACGCAGTCCTAAAAAGATAAAACAAAACAAAAAACAAACATTGTGATCAGGCTTAAAGATAAAGCAGGGGGAGTTCCTGTTGTGGCTCAGTGGTTAACGAATCCAACTAGGAACCATGAGGTTGCAGGTTTGATCCCTGGCCTTGCTCAGTAGGTTAAGGATCTGGCATTGCTGTGAGCTGTGGTGTAGGTCACAGATGCAGCTCAGATCTGGCGTTGCTGTGGCCGTGGTGTAGGCCAGTGGCTACAGCTCTGATTAGACCCCTAGCCTGAGAACCTCCATATGCCATGGGAGCAGCCCTAGAAAAGGCAAAAAGACAAAAAAAAAAAAAAAAAAAAAGCAGGGATAGATATCCAGAGATGTCTTGGTCACTGGATGAAAGGGAAGAAGTAGCATTGGAAAGATGAGAAGGGAGAAGTCTATATACCAAAAGCAGGGCAGATATCACACAATAGTAAATAACTATTACTTAGTAAACATTTACTATGTTCCTGACATTGTGCTATCAATAAATTAACTTGTTTGATCGTCATGATTATTGTATTATTCACGATTCACGGTAGGCTAACTGTCCTGCTAACAAACAGTTCCCAAATCTCAGTGACTTAATAAGGTAATGGCTAATTGCTAATTCATGTCCCCATCCTCCCCAGGACCTTGGAATTCTTTTTTTTTTTTTTTTTTCTTTTTTGTCTTTTTGCTATTTCTTTGGGCCGCTCCCGCGGCATATGGAGGTTCCCAGGCTAGGGGTCCAATCGGAGCTGTAGCCACTGGCCTACACCTGAGCCACAGCAACACGGGATCCGAGCCGCGTCTGCAACCTACACCACAGCTCACAGCAACGCCGGGTCCTTAACCCACTGAGCAAGGGCAGGGACCGAACCCCCAACCTCATGGTTCCTAGTCGGATTTGTTAACCACTGCACCATGATGGGAACTCCATGACCTTGGAATTCTTAACTGGACTCTCTATCCTCCATCAGATGAGGAAGAGGGAGAGAGTGCACATGGGGAGGGTCCCTCGGGAGGGCTCTCAAGGTCAAAGCCTCAATGTGGCACACATCATTTCTTCCCACATGGCCAGAACTCAGTCATGTGGCCCTGCTTAACTGCAAAGGGAGCTGGGAAATGTCCTCTAGGCATATGACCAGGAGGAAAAGGAAACAAGGCTTGGTGAATACATGGCTTCTGCTGAAACACCTCATCCTTACCCCCATTTTATAGATGAAACTGAGTTTTGGACCCGTGAAATAACTTGACAAATAGCGCATGGCAAGTGAGTGGTAGAACCAGGATAATTTCTCAGGATGACACGTTCTTGATATAGCCCAAGAACATGACTACAGATTATAAGGCTTTGCAACTAGAAAAGAACATGTCTCTTCTCCTAAGCACATTCCCTAAGCCTGGGGATTTCCTGAAGTTTTCAATGTAAGATATGGACATTCCAGTTTTCTAGACTATAATGGAAAAATAGTAGTGGATTAGGACAAAATAATCCAAGGATAGTACATTTGTAATGTATTTGATTCCTCCCAAAGTTGCAAGTCTGGCCCCCTGGTTTTGTCCTTAGATGTTAGATGATAGTTAGAACTGAGTTCATTTTGTGCTGCAGAAAATCCTGTACCCTTAACCACTGCATGTTGTCTCAACGATTCCTTTAAGATTCCCTTGTTTAATAGCATGTTCTGTAACATGACTGCAGAGACATCGACCACATTTTAGACCTGGGGGAATTAGAAGCTATACCTTCACTTCCATGTCTTACTGAGTAGTGGTGGCCCCAATATGTCATCTGAAGCTTTTACTTCCCTATTCTGTGTTCCAGGCATGTAAAACTATGAATATCCCCTTAAACTCACCTGTTATCCAGGTCTTTGCACTCATTGTTCCTTTAGCCAAGGTGAGTCTAGAATCACTGGGGTGGGCCTAGACATTGGGAGTTTTTTTCACTCCTTAGGTGGTCCTATTTTATGGCCAGGGAAGAGGACCAAGGAAAGGATTGATCTAAGCTATTCATGGCCAGTCACATTCTCCTTGGCCAGATGGACAAATGAATGTACTCCTTATCATTTAAGATAGATAATATTTTGAGAAGTCCACTCTCATGACCACAATTGTTTCTCTGAATGCCCTAGACTGGCTTGAGTATTTTCTCAAGGGCTCCTATAATACCTTTGATCTATTCCTATCATAGAACTAATTAGTCCACATTACTGGATAGACCAGCCTAGGAGATGCTACCTTAACAATTCAGAAGACTCTGTTTTCCCAATGTGTCATAGCTCTCTAAGGCCTCCCTGGAGCTACCACTGCTCTGCAGGACACAATAGTTGTAGCAGTGGGTTCTGGTTCCTTGCCCCAACTCTAAACTGTCGTACAAATGGCACCTTTCCAGGGTGTCTTTATATCCCAAAGAAGTGACTGCTTTTTAAAATCTTGAACCCCTGTATTCCATGTCTCCCAATTTAGACCCCCCCCACAATGGCCCTGCCTTTCTATGACATCACAGCTCCCTTCTGCAGCATGAATTCCATGTTTAGCCAAACGAGGGTTGCTTTAGGCCAAGATTACCTAGTACCCCACTGAGGAGAAGGCCCAGGCTGATGCCATCCCCATAAGCAATGCTGCAAAGTGCAGATGCCTGGGCAGTCCCATTGCTGAGGAACCATCATATATGTTGGACTCACAGATTTTAAGCCTGACTATTGAATCAGTGTCCACTATGATGAGCCACTAGGAGAAAATGATGACAACGTGAATGGAAAATAATACTTTGAATGCCAGGCCAAGTTATGGCACCTTGGTCAGGCCATCAGTTGTGACAGAAAGGGACTTCTCCATGGAGGACTCTGGATTGGATGAGATGTGATGCTCCAGGTCCTGACCCATCCCCTCATCGCCCTTCCCTGTGTGTGCCCATAACCCTCTTCCCTGATACCATTTTCATTTTATTCACCTTCCCCTGCCATCAACTTTTGAGTTCTGGGTATTTAATTTGCCAGAAACCTGGGGAGAAAACCTACTGTGTCCTTGGTGGTGCTGTTTGTTTTTCTAGTATGCCCATTTCCTCTTCTCCTCTCCATCCTTGAGGTTCTGTTCAATGTCATCTCCTTGAACTTGAGATCTGAGTTTTAAGGCTCTCTATGGAGAAGAGAATTGAGGATTGAGGAAAGGGTTCTGGGAACAGTGTAAGGCTGATGCTGGACCTACTGATCCAGCCACCATGTACCATGGACATGCCTTGGGGACAAGGTGACTGTGTGTGTGTGTGTGTGTGTACACTGAAAGTTCTGTATCACATGGGTTCTGTAGCTCCAGAAGCACAGGAAGGGGTGGACATGGTCCCAGAGAAAGAGACACCATCTCCCAATGCTCGCTAGGAATCTCTTAGGACTGTCAGTGCTCGTCTGTCTTGGTACCATAGCAATATCTAAACTGAGCAGAGGCTTGCTCTCCACAATCGAACTTTACTTCTTTTGCATTAATATAAAGCAGTACAAACAGCAGACAGCAGAGCCCCTTGGCAGACTGACTAGACTTTCTTGTTTATTCTGTCAGGCATAATTAACTAATTAATAATTAATAGATTAATCAGTTTGGACTATTTTCTCTGGGAGCTCTTGCTCTTATTCCTGGGACAAGTACATTAGTGAAAGTAAAGTGGACTCTCGTGATCAACAAGATGAAATTTCCAAATCGTCATAGTTTCAGCACTAACGCAAATGTGGCCTCATTTTGAAGGCAGGTGAAGCAACACATGCCAATTAAATCGGTAAAAATTTCTTGATTAAATTAGTAAACTATACACAATGGAATACTACTCAGCCATAAAAAAGAACAAAAAAATGGCCATTAGCAGCAACATGATGGAACTAGAGACTCATACTAAGTAAAGTAAGTCAGAAAGAGAAAGACAAATACCATACGACATCACTTATATCTGGACTCTAATATACGGCACAAATGAACCTTTTCACTGAAAAGAAACTCATGGACTTGGAGAACAGACTTGTGGTTGTCAAGGGAGAGGGGAAGGGGGTAGGAAGGACTGGGAATTTTGGGTTAACAGATGCAGACTATTGCCTTTGGAATGGGTAAGCAATGAGATTATGCTGTATAGCACTGGGAACTATATCTAGTCACTTATGATGGAGTGTAGTAATGTGAGACAAAAGAATGTATACATGTATGTGTGACTGGGTCACCTTGCTGTACAGTAGAAAATTGACAGAACACTGTAAACCAGCTATAATGGAAAAAATAAAAATCATTATAAAATTTAAAAAAGAAATAAAAAGAATTTGATACCATCAAAAGGAAGAGAATATGTTTTAGCAGTGGGAATCACTTAGAGAATGGTAATGTGGAAGAGACTGTAGGTATGAAGTCAGAGAATTTCCTCGATAGACAAAGGGCATCTAAATAAAACCTAAGTTTACCTTATAAAAAAATAAACTCAAAACATTGAGTTCCCTCTGTGGCACAGCAGGTTAAGTATCCAGCATTGCCACAGCTATGGTATAGGTCACAGCTGCAGCTTGGATTCAACCTTTGGCCAGGAAACTCCCATATGCTGCAGGTGCAACAAAAACAATTTTGTGGGTTTTTTTTTGATGAAACAAAACTCCTTTTATCCAATATCTTATTTTCTTCCTCTTATCTCCCATATGATAATCTCATTCAATAATTGTAGACCAAGGAATTCCTGTCGTGGCTCAGCAGAAATGAATCTGACTAGCATCCATGAAGACACAGGTTCTACTTGGTTGTGGGTTTGATCCCTGGCCCTGCTCAGTGGGTTAAGGATCCGGCATTGCTGTGAGCTGTGGTGTAGATCACAGACTTGGTTCAGATCCTGTTTTGCTGTGGCTGTGGTATAGGCTGGTGGCTATAGCTCCAATTTGACCCCTAGCCAGGGGAATCTCCAAGTGCCACAGGTGCAGCCGTAAAAAGACAAATAACAATAATAATAATAATTGTAGACCAAATGCTTGTTATGTCCCTGGGCACTCTTGTTGGCTCTGAAATGTGGCAGGAACAGGTAGAGAGGTTCCTGCCTCCAAGGAGCTTTCTGTGTGAAAACAGAAGTTCTTATTGCATTCTCAGAATCTCTCCTTTGTGGCTCTGTCAGAGAGAATTCAAAAGCAACTTTAACATCCCCCCACCCCTCCACAGCAGGGAAGCTATAATCAGTTTGGGAGGAAAGGAATTGCCACTTTGACACGTACACGAAAGGAGGGATGGAGGTCTGTGTTTCACATCTGTTTTCTACATGTGAGAAGCAGTTGGCTTCACTGATTATGTACTGTTGAGGGTGACCTTCCCATTTTTCTGTCTTGGAAACATGTAATTTAATGGGAAGCATCTATTGGTGGACTGCAGGTACAAAGGATTCTCAGAATAATGTGCTTGATTTCTCCCCCTTGAAATCAATTCATATTTATTAAGTGCCTTTTATATATGTGGCACGGAACAAGGTGCGTCACGTGCATTATCTCATTTAGTCTCATTTAAGCCTCCTAATTGTCTCTGATATAGGCATCATTAGCCAGCATTTTCAGACCAGATAAAAGGGGAAAGAGGAAATGTTAACTCAGAGCTCTAAAAAGTGCTAATTCACTTCCAGGGAATGGATACATTTATTGTCTAATTTCTATTAGATGGATTTCAATAAACATTTTAATATTAATATCTGCCTCACATTTGCATAATCCTTTCAGCTTTTCAAAGCACTGTCACCTCTTTCACATCTCATTTGATGCTCATTCTAGCCCTGTGGTAAGAACAGTTGAGAACTATTTGATGGCATCTTTTTTTTGAGTCTATATCTCTGCAGAGGAACTTTCTTTGGTTGCCATAGCTAAGGTTCAGGATGAAACCAACAGAAATCTTGCTTCCAAAAATCGAATCCACATCTTCATTTTCAGGGTCTCCCTGGGAGGTTATAACCTACTACTTAGTACATCATTGCACATCAGTACCCTCCTACCAGAGCCCATTGCTGATTACACCTGCCCACGACATTCTCTATAACTCTAGATTTTAGAAATGTAAGTGCCTTACTACCCTGTCCTTGCCTGGATCTTTCTGCCATTCAGTTTGCTCTAGTTAATGACAGCCAAAAAAAAGAGAAGGATAAAAAGAGATTTGTGTCCTTATGTAATGAGGTGCATTTATTCTCAAAAAAAAAAAAAAAAGCAAAAGCAAAAACCCAGAAACCAACCTAAATGAAGCAATGAAGAGGAAGGGGGTGACAGCAGATGAAGCATAAAGCAGGTGCTTTCTTAACTGCTGCAGCTGGTGCCAAGTGTTTGGCATCATTTTTCTCATTTCCAATTATTGGCACTGGTGCTCATTTAGCTGAAGCATCTGAGAAGAGTCTAGGAACTGCTCTGCCCCTCTTACTTTTACAGGAAAGCAAGGAGGCAGTTTTCTTACAAATATTCTAAATAAACACAATCTTGAAGTTTTTTTTTTTTTTTTTTTTGGAGGGGGCCTCAAAACGACCCATTGATTGTGGAAAAGAAAATTGGCTTACATGCAAGTTGACATTTCATTTCATTCTGCCAAAATTGCCATGGGTTGAACTTTTAATTTGTTTCCTAAGACTTGATAAAACTGTTCAGACTCATCTGTGTGATTTGGATTTCAGAATTATAGGTCTAAGCCCATAGCTTCCTCAGGTGCTTTCTTTTGAAAAGCAGGTTGTTAAATTCACCAGTCGATGTGGCATATTCATTTCACTCTCTGGCTTTTCTCCTTTAAGTGGTGAAGGAAAACATTGCAAAAATACTGAATGCAAGTTATTGGATGCATAATTCCTCAAATGTTTATGAAGTGTGAACCCTGCGCCAAAACCTTATGAAGGACAAACAATTGTGTCCAAAACATTACTAAGAACCATGGGCATGCAAAGATAAATATGGTAAGGGCTTTTCCTTTCAGCAGATTTGTTACCGAAGGAAAGTGAGACAAGAACGAGGAACAACATAATGCCATTCTGAGGGAAGGAACAGTGATATGATAAGGAAAACACGTATCGACTAGTCACTGCTGATGGCAGATACAGCATAAAGGAAAAAGGTCTTCATTACTGCCCACTAAGGTAATTTGACTTAGAGAATGCTATTCAATCACTATATTTAAGGCAACATTTGAATTTATCGCATTTATTGTACTTATATCTCTATTGACTTTAATCTGTATGTGAATAAATACATACATACATATGTACATATAGTGCAGCTATATATGTATGTGTATACACACACATATTTGAGGTATGTATAATATATAGCTGTACTATGTGTACATATGTATGTATATATTCACATATAGATTAGAATCAATAGGAAGAGATAATATATATATATATTTCTATATATATAGAAAAATACACAAATATAGTACAAATACACAAATATGATAATTTTTAACTGATTTTTTTTTTTTAATTTTGGAACTTTATTTCAGGAAGGGGGAATGAGAGATGAGAGAAAGGCTGTAGTTTAGAAGGGCATCAGGAGATAGGGGTTCTGGTCTGGTTTTCACCTCAGTCACCTGTGTTCCCCAATCCCTGAGGGTTTAGCCGGGATGACCCTCAAGGTCCCTTTTGGACTGAATGTGCTGAATATGATGCCTCCTATCTTGTGCTGAATGAACCTGGCAGCTGTCCCACAGGAGCAAAGGACACTGGAGGTTTGAGGGCATATCAGAAGTGCCAGAAGTGGTACAGAAAGAGTGTGATTTAGGTGAGATACTCTTGGCCTCTTGGCTTTCTCAGCTCCCTATTTAAATGCCATCTCATTTGGAGAAAGCCACAAGTTCAGAGCCACTCACAGTTTTTAGTGGGCCTGATTCCTTTTAGTTCCCACTGGGTATTGCACTGGCTCTGAAAAGTGTAGAGTGTGGCCTAGTAAAAACATGTCTAAACGATTTACAAGCTGGCTAAAGTTTGTGCTGGGTTGTGTCCACAAATAAGCATTGAAAGCAATGAAGTGAGTTCTGAGGAACAGACAGAAGGAAATTGGGGAAAGTGTAGAGTGAGGGATGCCATGTCTCTCCATAGATCTTTCCTGGCTAATCTCATAGCCGGCAGTCAGGCCCAGCCCCTAACTGGCCACATGCCCAGAGGTTGTTGCTGCTAGTCCCCCAACAATCCCCTCCCTTCAGACCCTTACTGTCCAGTTTACACATCGTTATCATTCCTCAAACACCCTACTCACCGTGTTGCTTCCCTGGGCAGTGATTTATCCCAAGTCCCCGTTATTGCCACATCTCATCTCGACCCAGGGTTCAGGGTCCTTCATCCAGGAAGCATGGTATTAAAACAGGAGAACTCACTTTAGCCTTGGCCTTTGCAGGATTAAAGCTGTGTGACTTTAGGCAAGTTGTTAAACTTGCCTTCATTTTCCTTGTCTGTATAATGACTGAGGTCTGAGGTTTCCAGTTGTAAATGATCTCTTGGAACTGCTGATCCAACATTGGTCCCACACTGCCAATGGTCCCACATTGCCCAGGAGTGCCCAGATTCAAATATGCTGGCTCTCCCAAGGCAACAGAAATACAAGCAAAAAAAACCAGTGGAACCTAATCAAACTTACAAGCTTTTGCCCAGCAAAGGGAACCTTTAAAAAAAACAAAAAAGACAACTTACAGAATGGGAGAAAATAGTTTCGAACGATGCAACTGACAAGGGCTTAATCTCTAAAATATACAAACAACTTATACAACTCAACAGCAAAAAAAAGGCAACAACCCAAATAGACATTTCTCCAAAGAAGATATATAGATGGCCGACAAGCACATGAAAAGATGCTCAACATCACTGATTATTAGAGAGATGCAAATCAAAACTACAATGAAGTACCACCTCGCACCAGTCAGAATGGCCATCATTAATAAGTTCACAAATGACAAGTGCTGGAGAGGCTGTGGAGAAAAGGGAACACTCCTACACTGTCAGTGGGAATATAAATTGGTACAACCACTATGGAAAATAGTATTGAGGTACCCCAGAAGACTATAGAACTACCACAGCAATCCCACTCTTGGGCACACATCCGGACACAACTTTGCTTGAAAAGGCACATGCACCCATATGTTCATTGCAGCACCATTTACAATAGCCAAGACATGGAAACAACCTAAATGTCCATCGACAGACGAATGGATTAAGAAGATGTGGTGTATATATACAGTGGAATACTACTTAGCCATAAAAAGGAACAAAATACTGCCATTTGCAGCAACGTGGATGAAACTAGAGACTCTCATACTAGGTGAAATAAGTCAGAAAGAGAAAGACAAATACCATATAATATCACTTATATATGGAATGTATTATACGGCACAAATGAAAAGAAATGCATGGACTTGGAGAACAGACTTGCGGTTGCCAAGAGGGAGGGGGAGAGAGTGGGATGGACTGGGAATTAACAGATGCAGACTATTGCCTTTGGAATGTATAGGCAATGAGATCCTGCTGTATAGCACTGGGAACTATATCTAGTCACTTATGATGGAGCATGATGGAGGATAATTTGAGAAAAAGAATGTATATATGTATGTGTGACTGGGTCACCTTGCTATACAGTAGAAAATTGACAGAACACTGTAAACCTATAGCTATAATGGAAAAAGTAAAAATCATTAAAAAAAAATATGCTGGCCCATAATCCCAAAAGCATTTATAAATTCGGTAGGCTTTGTGTCAAAGTTTTGGTTTTGGAAATGTCGCCATGCTAGCTTTCCAAGGTGATCTCCTATTATTCTCTAGAGCATTTCTCTGCTCCAGACAAGTCCGTGGTCTCAAGAGCTCTGAACAAACCTAAATACTTCCGATCTATGTGCTCTGGCTTTGAGCCACTGTCATAGCCAGGAAGCTGCTCTTGGTCTCCTATACCATTCTATAGTGGTCAACATCCAGACAAAAGTCCATCTATTCCAGAAACCCTCACTGGGTACCTGGTACACCTAACAATGGCCACTCCTTTCCATGGTGGAAAGTTCAACAACTCTATCCTTGGTCTCAGTGGCCTTTGGCAATCTACATATTTAAAACTTCCAGGGAGTTCCCGTCGTGGCACAGTGGTTAGCGAGTCTGACTAGGAACCATGAGGTTGCGGGTTCAGTCCCTGCCCTTGCTCAGTGGGTTAACGATCCGGCGTTGCCATGAGCTGCGGTGTAGGTTGCAGACGCGACTGGGATCCCACGTTGCTGTGGCTCTGGTGTAGGCCGGGGTCTACAGCTCCGATTCGACCCCTAGCCTGGGAACCTCCATATGCCGCAGGAGTGGCCCAAAGAAATACCAAAAAGACAAAAAAAAACAAAAAACAAAAAAAAACTTCCAATCATCACCCCCCCCCGCCCCAAATTCTTCTTTTTAAAAACATAATTAAAAATGGAGTTCCCATCGTGGTGCAGTGGTTAACGAATCCGACTAGGAACCATGAGGTTGCGGGTTCATCCCTGGCCTTGCTCAGTGGGTTAAGGATCTAGCATTGCTGTGAGCTGTGGTGTAGGTCGCAGACCCGGCTCAGATCCCGCGTTGCTGTGGCTCTGGCGTAGGCCGGTGGCTACAGCTCCAATTAGACCCCTAGCCTGGGAACCTCCATATGCCACGGCTGCGGCCCTAGAAAAGACAAAAAACAAAGAAACAAAAAAAATTCAAAAACATAATTGAAAACATAATTATCATTGCTTAATAATTCAACATCGTATCATAGATGTTCTCTCTCATTGTCTTATGGTTTTCACAGGGCAGTGATGAATGCCTTGGGACTCTGCTAACTTTTCCCCTGTTATTTTTGGGCAATTAAGTGTTTAGGCTTTCAATATTATAATGTACATGTAGCTTTTTTAATATTTTGCACTATTTTCCTAGTCGAATCAAGTGCATTGTTATTGTATGACATTAACTTTCTTGTGGCATCTTGTGCTTTGGCAATCCTTGCACAGATCTCTACCTGACTCTTGTGCATCTACCCGCAACAGGTGTCCCAGACCTCCCTCTCTGCACCTTCAGCCTGCACTTACTCTGCTGGCTACCCTCACACTCAGCCTGTGGCCTTGTCTAAGGCACTGCATAGTTTTGTCTGAAGGGTCCTCGCCTCTTCAACTATTCCCTAATTCATGGGTTCTCAAACTTCAGATGCATTGGAATCATCTGCAGGGCTTATGAAAACACGGACTGCTGCCCTCTCCCTGAGTTTTCAGTGCAGTAGATCTGGGGTGGAATGCGAAAGTTGCATTTCTAACAAGTTCCTGGTGGTACTGATGCTGTTGGACCAGGGTCCATGCTTGGTGAACTCCTGCTCTAATTCTTTCCTCGGATCTCAGGGCAAATGGGTTAGATTTTCTGACTTGTATTCACTGTACCATCTGTCCTCTGAACCTCCATCCCACCTTCTCTGAGACTGAGCTCCTATTCCCAATCTGTTTTCTTCTAGTGCCTTCAATCTGTACCATTGAAACCTCCCTTACCCCATCCTTCAAGCACCCTCCCATCTCTGCTATTTTAGGAATAACCTTTCTCTTACCAACATTATCCAGTTCTAACTACCAACCCAAATGTCTTTCCTCCTGCTGCAAATTTTTCTGAACTTGACTTTGATCTTCGCTTGCTGCTTCTACTTCTTATCCAGGTATTTCCTTTTTAATTCCCAGAAATTTCCCTAGCTGCTCTACTAAACAATCTGGAAAGTTTAAAATTACCCTTTTTGCCAAATCCAGTGGCCTTTATTATGTAATAATAGCAGTTACCATTTATTGACTTCTAACTTTGTTCCAGGCATTGTGCTTAGCACTGCATATATAGTTTACATATGAAAGTATAATCTCAGAGTTCCCGTTGTGGCGCAGTGGTTAATGAATCCAACTAGGATCCATGAGGTTGTGGGTTCAATCCCTGGCCTTGCTCAGTGGGTTAAGGATCCAGCGTTGCCATGAGCTGTGGTGTGAGTTGCAGATGCGGCTCAGATTCTGCGTTGCTGTGGCTCTGGCGTAGGCCGGTGGCTACAGCTCCGATTCGTCCCCTAGCCTGGAAACCTCCATATGCCACTGGAGCGGCCCTAGAAAAGACAAAAAAAAAAAAAAAAAGTATAATCTTACGTGAAGATTATATCAATCTTATGTAGAAGGTACTATTTTTACAGATTAAATAAAAGCTAGGACTCATAGAGGTGAGGTAATTTGCCCAACAGTTTAAGTAAAGGAACTAGAATCAGATCCAGCTCTAATTCTACATCCCACATGTTTAAGCATGACTCCAGAACACACATCAGAATCCCTGAGCATCTATTAAAATGCCAGTTCCTTGTTCCAGTGACAGAGATTCCAAACCAGATGTGGCTGAGGCCTAGGAATCTGAATTCTTAATACTGCCCTGCAGGTTCTGTGGTGGGTGTTCCTAGAAGCACACACATTTTGAGAAACAGTCACTTTGTATTGACATAATTGGCTGCTTCCTTTCTTTAAACACTTCCCTTGGTTGCTATGATACAACATATTTTTTTTCTGGCTCTCTGGGCTTAGTCTGCTGTTCTCCATCTCCTGTCTCCTCTCCTGCCCAGATCAAATGCCCCAGACTCTGTCCTCTGCCTTCTCCTCCCTCTCCTCCCTATCCCCACGAGCTCATCCATTTGCAGTGCTCCAACTTGGGCAGATGGTTCCCAACCTTGCCCATCTCATGCCAACATCCTAGTGAGAATCATGGAGCAGCAGGACATGCTTCTGAACAGAGATGAACTATTGCCCAGATCCTGGACCAAAAGGCAGGCAGGTGACATTGATTCTGATGCTTCTTTGCCCCACACCACCCATGGTCTTTCCTCTTGCCCTGAAGATCCCTGAGCTTTGCAGCTTTCTAATCAAATCATTTCAGCAAAAGAGCTGACTATCTTACACACTAATGTGTTAATTCTCCCACTCATTTGCATTTTTTAAAGACTTTCCTTTCTTTTTGTGGGTTCAACTGTTGTTTGCATGCTGAAAACATTTCAGACTTCACTTAGCAGATGGGCGGGGCGGTTTAGAGGGAAACTGAGATCTAAGAAGAAGGAGGGTGAGTTGGTTTGAGAGGGGCCTTTCTCTTCCCCTTGAGATTTTTTGAACCTTTGTGTCAAAGGCAGATGAAAACACTGCTGGGTGGGCAGGCCTTGTCCTTCCTTGCCTCTTCAACACCCGGGCAGGGGTCAACTATAACGGCAGCTGCTGCAGACCTGTCCCTAGAAGAACACAGGGTGAGGACGGACTGCAGATTGGCCACTTGGCTGACTTCCTGCTGTGCTCCACACTTGGAATGAATGGCTTCTCTTTATCTTTCAATTCTCAGATTAAATATTCTCTTCCGAGAAACCAGTCCTGACCACCCTACTTACATAGGCCCCCCTGGGTGAGTCTCTGTATTGGCAGCTGTTTTCCTTCATTGCATTTATCACAGTTTGTAATTATTCTACTTGTTTGTTTACTTGTTCTTCCTGTCCCCATTTGGACAGTAAAGCTCAAGAAGACAGAGATCCATCAGCCTTGTTCCCCATTATGCTTGTAGCTTAATGCTGGCTCAGTAAATATTCAGTATTTGTAGCAGAAACATCACCACCTGGCGCTTAATGTCTAGTCCTTGAACTGAACTGACTGTCCTCAGTAGCTATCCCAGCGCTGAAAGACTTGAGACAATTGGAGAGCAGCTGGTTCACCTCACTGCTGAGATAGCAGTGGGGGTGTCCTAGAGGTGGCATCAGGAAAAAGTTATGAAAGACTTTGAAAAGGGCCATGTGGGTTACTAGATGTCCAGTCTAGCACCCAGTTGAGTTATGAGACTTTCATTGTCTTTGAGCTATTTTACAACTTTTTAAGTTGTAGAAAACTGATAGCAATACAAATTATTCATGTCAATGGAGATGAAAATTAATTTCGTCTGGTGGAGGTGCAACTGATTATTGCCCTGCAGATATTGACCAGGTTTGCAGCAACTTGTAAACTCATTTTAACTTTCCTGATTGCCTATATATGGATGTTGTTTGAATTCTCCTTTTAACTGGGGAAAACATCTAGCTGGTTGCCTTGTAAATTAGGGAAGTAAAATCTCTGATGTGTGTTAATTTTATATTTGTACAGGAATCATGATTTTAGTTTTTTAAAAAGTATCTTTTTAAATTGAACTACATCAAAATCAAGAACTTTTGTACATCAAAGAATATTATCAAGAAAGTGAAAAAACAACCTGTTGGATGGGAGAAAATACTTGCAAATTGTCTCTCAGATAAGAGATCAATATCTAGAATTTATAAAGAACTGAAACTCAGCAATCAAAACCCCACAAAGAACCCAATTCAAAAATAAGCAAAGGACTTGAACAGACATTTCTCCAAAGATACAAAAGTGGTCAATGAGCTCATGAAAAGATGTACAATATCATTAATCATTCGGAAAACCAACCCAAAACTATAATTGTAACCAAGTAAGGCCCTGTGGGGCTCCTGGGCACAAAAGCCTTTCTATCTCCCCCATTTCTTTTTTTAGGAAATGGGCCTCATTCAGCCTCCATGACCTTCCTTGAGTTCCAAGGGGCAGGTTCAGGCAGTTGCTGATTAGGGAAGGAAGGGGATGCAGAGACAAGGGAGGAACAGTCAAGAAACAATAGCACAGCTTTGGGACAGGATCCTAGTTCCCGCTCAAGGGATACGTAATGATGTAGGCATCTTATATACCTAACAGAAAAATTATATGCCTTATACTTCTTTTAGAAATGAATACTTTAAGATTGAACAGCTTGGAGCCCTTTCTTGTGTTTCTCCCTAAACACAGTCACCTGTAAGCTAAAGATTAGACACTCAAGGTCTAATTTTGCCCAAGGCACAACTGCCTGTGGGGTAAAGATTATTAGTACATGATGTTTCTCAGGAACTTTTCTAGTTTGTCCTAATCTCTGATCAATATGCCCTTTTTGCAAGTACTGTAATTCTAGGCAATTACCCAGGTGACCACCACCATGATCATGCCAAGATCTCTTGATGCAGCTTCAGTGACTAAGATTTCCCCAAAGAAAGAAGAATACATGTTTGCCCAATCCTGATTCTTATCTGAAACCCTGTTTTTCTCCTTTTAGACTCTAAAATTCCCTGAAATTCTGCCCCAAAGGAGGGCATAGTCTTTAAGGCCTTAGCCTGCTGTGGCCTCCTTCACCTGGCAAAGCAATAAAAGATATTTTTTTCCTCCTTCACCCAAAACTCTGTCTCTGAGTTTCTACTTGGCACCAGTGGACAGAGGCCAAGTTTCAGCAACACAATTAGATATCATTTCTCACTTACTAGAATGATTATTTAAAAAAAGGAAAAATAGCAAGTGTTGGTGAGGATGTAGAGAAGGTATTGTTATAGAAGGCAGATGGTTAGGTATGAGCAGAGAAGTGGGGCTTAGGGGCATATGATAAGAAACCACACATCATGCAGTCAGACAGGTCCATGGGCAGACAAAGAAATGCAGGAAGCTACAGACTGACAGAAAGCCATACATTTTGGGTGATAAGTGCCCTGGAGGCAGACAAAGAAAGGTGGAAAGGGGCATGAACCCCCAGCAACTGGATGTAACCCGTAGTTCATTATACCCTCATTATAATGAAATTATAATAAAATTAGCTATGCAGATAAGGAATACCCACCATGCACTGATGTGATGCCAACACTAGCTTCTTATGAAATTTAAATAAGGACAAAAATCTCTCCTCCCTTTGGGAAGTTGGAGCTGGAATGAAAATTAAGGAATATGACCCCCAGACCTCACCTTCCCAGTGAATATCCCAGCCGTGCAATTGGATGCCCCTTATAACTGATGTACCAGAGAAACACAAGGCAGCTGCTTGCCTCTCTGCCTGCCTCTCTTTAAGAGGAAGATGTGGTATAGCTACTCAGGAATACTATTCAGCCATAAAAAAGAACAAAATAATGCCATTTGCAGCAACACAGATGGAAGTAGACTCTCATACTAAGTGAAGAAAGTCAGAAAGAGAAAGACAAATATCATATGATATCACTTATATCTGGACTCTAATATACTGCACAAATGAACCTTTCCACATAAAAGAAAGTCATGGACTTTGAGAACAGACTTGTGGCTGCCAAGGGGAGGGGGAGGGACTGGGATGATCTGGGAGTCTGGGGTTTATAAATGCAGACTATTGCATTTGGATTGAATAGGCAATAAGATCCTGCTGTATAGCTCTAGGAACTATGTCTAATCACTTATGATGAATCTATACATGTATGTGTAACTGGGTCACCACACCATACAGTAGAAAATTGACAGAACACTGTAAACCAGCTATAATGGAAAAAAATAAAAATCATTATTAAAAAAAGAGGTATATTTCTCACTTAAATTCTCACCTTTCTTTCTCAGTTTCTGTCTTGTTTCTTTTTTTTTCAATGAATTTTATTATATTTATAGTTTTACAATCATCATCACACCCTAATTTTACAACATTTCCATCCCAAACCCCTGGCCCATCCCTTCCCACAACCTGTCTCCTTTGGTAACCATAAGTTTTTCAAAGTCTGTGAGTCAGTTTCTGTTCTGCAAATATGTTCATTGTATCCCTTTTTTTATTTATTTTATTTTATTTTATTTTATTTTATTTTTGTCTTTTTGCTATTTCTTTGGGCCGCTCCCACGGCATATGGAGGTTCCCAGGCTAGGGGTCGAATCAGAGCTGTAGCCACTGGCCTACGCCAGAGCCACAGCAATGCGGGATCTGAGCCGCGTCTGCAACCTACACCACGGCTCACGGCAACGCCGGATCATTAACCCACTGAGCAAGGGCAGGGATCAAACCCGCAACCTCATGGTTCCTAGTCGGATTCGTTAACCACTGCACCACGACGGGAACTCCATATCCCTTTTTTAGATTCTACATATAAGTGATAGCATATGATGTTTGTGTCTTACTGTCTTACTAACCTCACTTAGCATGATAATTTCTAAGTCCATTCATGTTGCTGCAAATGCCATTATTTATTCCTCTCTATGGCTATAATATTCCATTGTGTGTATGTACCACATTTTTGCTTTTAAGGGCCACATCCACAGCAGATGGATTTTCCCAGGCTAGGGGTCGAATCAGAGCTACAGATGCCAGCCTATGTCACAGCCACAGCAATGACAAATCCTTCGCTACAGTTCACAGCAACACCAGGTCCTTAACCCACTGAGCAAGGCCAGAGATTGAACCTGAAACTCATGGTTCCTAGTCAGTTTCGTTTCCGCTGCTCCACAATGGGAACTCCCCTATAACCACATTTTTATCCACTCCTCTGTTGATGGACATTTAGGTTGTTTCCATGTCTTGGCTATTGTATATAGTGATGCAATGAACATTGGGGTGCATGTTGAGTCATAGTTTACTCTAGATAGATGCCCAGGTGTGGTATTGCTGCATCAAATGGTAATTCTATTTTAAGTTTTTTGAGGTATCTCCATACTGATTTCCATAGTGCACCGATTTACATTCCTACCAACAGTGTAAGAAGGTTCCCATTTCTCCCTGCCCTCTCCAGCCTTTACTGTTTGTAGACTTTTTGATTATGGCCACTCTGGCTGCTTTATGGTGGTACCTCATAGTAGTTTTGATTTGCATTTCTCTTATATTTAGTAATGTTGAACATCTTTTCATATGTTCTTTGACCATCTGTATGTCTTCTTTGGAAAATTGTCTGTTTAGATCTTCTGCCCATTTTTTGATGGGGTTGTTTGTTTATTTGGTATTGAGCCGCAGGAAGTGTTTATGTATTTTAGAGATTAATCCCTTGTCATTTGATTCATTTGAAAATACGTGCTCCCATTCTGTGGGTTGTCTTTCCATTTTGCTTAGGGTTTCCTTTGCTGTGCAGAAACTTTTAATAGGTCCCATTTGTTTATTTTTGTTTTTATTTTGATCACTCTAGTAGATAGATCTAAGAAGATATGGCTGTGGTTTATGTCAGAGAGTATTAGGCTTGTGTATTCCTCTAAGAGTTTTATAGTATCCAGTCTTATATTTAGGTCTTTAATCCATTTTAAGTTTACTTTTGTGTATGGTGTTAGGAAGTTCTATTTTCATTCTTTTATATGCAGCTATCCAGTTTTCCCAGCACCACTTATTGAAGGGACTGTTTTTTCTCCATTGTATATTATTACCTCCATTTTCTTAGATTAGTTGAGCATAGATGTGTGGGTTTAATTCTGGGCTCTCTATCCTCTTCCACTGATCTCTATTTCTGTTTTTGTGAGAGTACCATACTGTTTTGACGACTGTAGCTTTGTAATATAGTCTAAAGTAAGGGAGCCTTTTTCCTCCAGCTCCATTTTTCTTTCTCAGGATGGCTTTGGGTATTCTGGGTTTTTTGTGCTTCCAAACAAACTTTAAAATATTTTGTTTTAGTTATGTGAAAAATGCCATTGGTAGTTAGATAGGGATTGCAATGGATCTGTAGATTGTTTTAGGTAGTATAGTCATTTTGACAATATTGATTCTTCTAATCCAAGAGCATGGAATATCTTTCCATCAGTTTATGTTGTCTTTGATTTCTTTCATCAGTGTCTTATAGTTTCCAAAGTACAGCTCTTTTGTCTCTTAGGTAGGTTTATTCCCAGGTATTTTATTCTTTTAGATGTGATGATAAATGGGATTATTTCCTTAGTTTCTCTTTCGGATCTTTCACTCTTAATTATAGAAATGCAATTGATTTCTGTGCATTAATTTTGTATGCTGCAACTTTACCAAATTCATTAATAAGCTCTAAACAATTTTCTGGTAGCGTCTTTAGGATTTTCTAAGTATAGTATCATGTCATCTGCAAACAGTTATAGTTTTACGTCTTCCTTTCCAATTTGGATTCCTTTTATTTCTTTTTCTTCTCTAATTACCATGGGTAGGTCTTCCAAAACTATGTTGAATAGTAGTGGTGAGAGTGGACATCTTTGTCTTGTTCTGATCTTAGTGGGAATTTTTTTCAGCCTTTCACCATTGAGAATGATGTTAGCTGTGGGCTTTTTACATATGGCCTTTATTATGTTGGTGTAGGTTCCCTCTATGCCCACTTTCTGGAGGGTTTTTTTTATCAGAAATGGATGTTGGATTTGATCAAAAGCTTTTTCTTCATCAATTAAGATGATCATATGGTTTTTAATTTTTCAGCTTGTTAATGTGGTGTATCACACTGATTGATTTGCAGATATTGAAGAATCTTTGCTTCCCTGGAATAAATCCCCCACTTGACCATGATGTACAGTTCCTTTTAATGTGTTGCTGGATTCAGTTTGCTAGTTTTTGTTGAGGATTTTTGCATTTATGTTCATCAGTGAAATTGGCCTGTAATTTTCTTTTTTCTGTGGTATCTTTGGTTTTTGTATAAGGGTGATGGTGGCCTCATAGAAAGAGTTCAGGAGTGTTCCTTCCTCTAATTTTTTGGAATAGTTTCAGAAGGATAGGTGTTAGCTCTTCTCTAAATGTTTGATAGAATTCACCTGTGAAGTCATCTGGTCCTGGGCTTTTGTTTGTTGGAAGTTTTTATTTATTTTTTATTATTATTGTTATTATTATTTTGTCTTTTTGCCATTTCTTGGGCTGCTCCCGCGGCATATGGAGGTTCCCGGTCTAGGGGTCGAATCGGAGCTGCAGCTGCCAGCCTACGCCAGAGCCACAGCAATGCAGGATCCGAGCCACGTCTGTGACCTACACCACAGCTCATGGCAACGCTGGATCCTTAACTCACTGAGCAAGGGCAGGGACCAAACCTGCAACCTCGTGGTTCCTAGTCGGATTCGTTAACCACTGTGCCATGACGGAAACTCCTGTTGGAAGTTTTTAAATAACAGTTTCAATTTCAGTACTTGTGATTCTATTTCATCTTGGTTTAGTCCTGGAAGATTGTACTTTTCTAAGAATTTGTCCATTTATTCTAGGTTGTCCATTTTATTAGCATATAGTTGCTTGTAGTAGTCTCTTACAACTCTTTGTATTTCTGTGATGACCATTGTATCTTCTCCTTTTTCATTTCTAATTTTAAATTTATATATATATATATATATTTTTTTTTTTTTTTTTGCCTTTTGTCTTTTTAGGCCCTCAGGTGCAGCATATGGAAGTTCCCAGGCTAAGGGTTGAATCAGAGTTGGTACTTCCAGCCTATGCCAGAGCCACAGCAATGCCAGATCTGAGCTACGTGTGTGGCCTACACCATAGCTCATGGCAATGCTGGATCCTTAACTGACTGAGCAAGGCCAGGGATCGAACCTGCAACCTCATGGTTCCTAGTTGGATTTGTTTCAACTGCACCACAATGGGAACTCCCTTTATTTCTAATTTTATTGATTTGTGTCCTCTCTCTTTTTTTTTTCCTTGATGAGTCTGGCTAAGGATTTATAAATTTTGTTGATCTTTTCAAAGAACCAGCTTTTAGTTTCATTTATCTTTTCTATAGTTTTCTTTATTTCTATTTCATTTATTTCTGCTCTGATCTTTATGATTTCTTTCCTTCTGCTAACAGTGGGTCTCATCTGTTCTTTTCTCTCTAGTTGCTTTATGAGTAAGTTAAGTTGTTTATTTGAGCTTTTTCTTATATCCTGAGGTAGGCTTGTATTGCTAGAAATTTCCCTCTTACAACTGCTTCTGCTGCATCCCATAGGTTTTTTTTTTATTACTTAATGAATCTTATTACATTTATAGGTGTACAACAATCATCACAAGCAAATTTTAAGGCATTTCCATCCCATACCCTCATTGCATCCCCCACCCCCCAACCTGTCTCATTTGGAAACCATAAGTTTTTCAAAGTCTGTGAGTCAGTATCTGTTTTGCAAAGAAGTTCATTGTGTCCTTTTTTTAGATTCCAAATGTAAGTGATAGTATTTGATGTTGGTGTCTCATTGTCTGACTGACTTCACTTAGCATGATAATTTCTGGGTCCATCCATCTTGTTACAATTGCCATTATTTTTTTCCTTTTAATGTCTGAGTAGCATTCCGTTGTGTATATGTACGACATCGCCTTGATCCACTCATCTCTCGATAGACATTTAGGTTGTTTCCAGGTCTTGGCTATTGAAAATAGCGCTGCAATGAACATCGGAGTACATGTGTCTTTGCGAGTCATGGTTTTCTCTGGATAGATACCCAGGAGTGGGATTGCTGGATCAAATGGTAGTTCTATGTTTAGTTTTCTGAGGACTCTCCATACTGTTTTCCACAGTGGTGGCACCAATTTACAATCCCACCAACAGTGTAATAGGTTCCTTTTTCTCCACACCCTCTTATTGTTTGTAGACTTTTTGATGATGGCCATTGTGGCCAGTGTAAGGTGGTATCTCATCGTGGTTTTGATTTGCATTTCTCTAATGATGAATGATGTTGAACATCTTTTCACATGTTTTTTTGGCCATCTGTATGTCTTCTTTGGAGAAATGTCTATTTAGATCTTCTGGCCATTTTTGGATGGGGTTGTTTGTTTTTTTGGTGTTGAGCTGTAGGAGATATTTATAAATTTTGGAGATTAAACCCTCGTCAGTCACTTTATTTACAAAGATTTTCTCCCATTCTGTGTGTTGTCTTTTTGTTTTGTTTAGGGTTTCCTTTGCTGTGCAGAAATTTTAAGTTAAATGAAGTCCCATTTGTTTATTTTTGTTTTTACTGTCATTACTCTAAGAGGTGGAACTGAGAAGATGTTGTTGTTGTTTATGTCAGAGAGTGTTTGGCATATGTTTTCCTCTTAGAGTTTTATAGTGTCTGGTCTTATATCTAGGTCTTTAATCCACTTTGAGTTGATTTTTGTGTATGGTGTTGGGAAGTGTTCCAACTTCATTCTTTTACATGTGGCCATCAAGTTTTCCCAGCACCACTTATTGAACAGGCTGTCTTTTCTCCATTGTATATTCTTGCCTCCTTTGTCATAGATTAGATAACTATAGGTGTGTGGGTTTAATTCTAGGCTTTCTATTCTCTTCCACTGATCTATATTTCTGTCTTCATGCTAGTACCATATGGTTTTGATGACTGTAGCTTTGTAGTATAGTCTGAAGTCAGGAAACCTGATTCCTCTAGCTCCATATTTCTTTTTCAGGATGTCTTTGGCTATTCTGGGTCTTTTGTGCTTCCAAACATACTTTGAAACATTTTGTTTTAATTCTGTGAAAAATGTCCTTGGTAATTTGACAGGGATTGCATTGAATTTGTAGATTGCCTTGGGTAGTATAGTCATTTTTTATAATATTGATTCTTCCAATCTAAGAGCATGGAATATCTTTCCATCTGTTTATGTTGTCTTTGATTTCTTTCATCAGTGTCTTATAGTTTTCAGAGTACAGCAGGTCTTTTGTCTCTTTAGGTAGGTTTATTCCTAAGTATTTTATTCTTTTTGATGTAATAGTAAGCCTGATTGCTTCCCTAATTTCTCTTTCTGATCTTTCATTGTTAGTATATAGAAATGAAGTCAATTTCTGTGTATTAATTTTGTATCCTGTGACTTTGCCAAATTGATTGATGAGCTCTAACAGTTTTCTGGTAAAGGTCTTTAGGATTCTCTAGGTATAGGATCATATCATCTGCAAATAGTGATAGTTTTACTTTTTCCTTTCCAAGTTGGATTCCTTCTATTTCCTTTGCTTCTCTGATTGCTGTGGCTAGGACTTCCAAAATTATGTTGAATAGTAGTGGCAAGAGTGGACATCATTGTCTTGTTTCTGTTCTCAGCGGGAATTCTTGCATCCCATAGGTTTTGGATTGTTGTGTCCTTGTTGTCATTTGCTTCTAGGTGTTTTTAATTTCCTCTTTGATTTCTTCAGTGATTCATTGGTTGTTTAGTAATATGTTGTTAGCCTCCACTCAGTCAAGTTTTGCATTTTTTTTTTTTTTTTTGCAGTTTTTTCCTTGTTTTTGGTTTCCAGCTGTAGGGCATTGTGGTCCGAGAAAGATGCTTAATATGATTTGAATTTTCTTAAATTTATGGAGGCTTGATCTGTGGCCCAGAATGTGATATATCCTAGAGAATGTTCTGTGTGCACTTGAGAAGAATGTGTATTCTGCTGCTTTTGGATGGATATTCTATAAGTATCTATTAAGTCCATCTGGTGTAATGCATCATTTAAGGCCTGTGTTTCCTTGTTAATTTTTCATCTGAATGATCTGTCCATCACTGTAAGTGGGGTGTTAAAGTCCCCCACTATTATTGTATTATTGTCAATTTCTCCTTTTAAGGTTAACAGTTGCCTTATATATTGAGATGATGATATGTTGGGCACATATGTATTTACAATTGTTATATCTTCTTGGATTGATCCTTTGATCTTTATGTAATATCCTTCTTTTTCTCTTGTAATATTCTTTAAGGTCTATTTTGTCTGATATGAGTATTGCTACTCGAGCTTTCTTTTGATTTCCTGTTTGCATGGAATATTTTCTTCCATCCTTTCACTTTCAATTTGTATGTGTCCCTGGAAGTGAAATGGGTCTCTTGGAGACAGCATATATATGGGTCTCATTTTTGTATCCATTCAGACAGTCTATGTCTTTTGGTTGGGGCATTTAGTCCACTTATATTTAAAGTAATTGTTGATGTGTATGTTCTCATTGCTATTTTATTAACTGTTTTGGATTTGTTTTTCCTGGTCTTTTTTCTTCCCTTCTTCTCTTGTTCTCTTGTTCTGTGGTTTGATGACTATATATTAGTGTTGTATTTGGATTGCTTTTTCTTATTTGTGTGCATCTGTCATAGATTTTTGGTTTGCAGTTACCATAAAGTTTTGACATAAGTGTCTATATATATATATATATATATATACACAAGATTGTTTTAAGATGTTGGTCTCTTAATTGCAAATACATCTCCAGTATCCTGCATTTGTACCCTTCTCTTCTCATGCTTTCTGGTTTTAGTAGCACATTTCTATGTAGATTACTTCCTATCTTTACTATAGGTATGCCTTTACCAGTGAGCCTTGTCATTTGTAATATTTTTGTTTCTAGTTGTGGCCTTTATTTTCCACCTAGAGAAGTTCCTTTAGTATTTGTTATAAAGATGGTTTAATTGTGCTGAATTCTCTTAGCTTTTGCTTGTCTGTAAAGCATTTGATTTCTCATTCAGATCTGAATGAAAGCCTTGCTGGGTTAGAGTAATCTTGATTGGAGGTTTTTTCCTTTCATCACTTTAAGTACATCATCCCACTTCCTTCTGGCCAGCAGAGTTTCTGCTGAAAAATCAGCTGATTACCTTATCAGGATTCCCTTGTACATTATTTGTTTCTTTTCTCTAGCTGTTTTCAATATTTTCTCTTTGTCTTTAATTTTGGTCAGTTTGATTAATATGTGTCACAGGGTATTCCCACTTGGATTTATTTTATGTGGTACTTGTGCTTTTTGGATTTGAGTGAGTGATTCCTTCCCATATTAGGGAAGTTTTTGGCTATTATCTCTTCAAATATTTTCTCTGGCTCTTTTTCTCTCTCTTCTTTTGGCAGCCCTGTAATAACGTATATTGATGCATTTAACGTTGTCCCAGAGTTCTCTTAGACTCTCTTCAATTCTTTTCAATCTTTTTTCTCTTTTCTGTTCTATGTCAGTGTTTTCTGGAGGTCTGTCTTCCTCCTCACTTATTCATTCTTCTGCCTCCTGTATTCTGCTTTTGATTCCTTCTAGTGAATTTTTTATTTCAGTTATTTTATTTTGCATCTCTGCTTGCTCAGTCTTTAAATCTTCTATTTATTTGCTCAGTGTTTCTTGTAATTTATCAATCTTTGCCTCCAGTTTATTTCCAAGATCTTGAATCATCTTTATTATCTTTAGTCTAAAGTGTTTTACATGGAGATTGGTAATCTCCAGATCATTTAGCTGTTTTTCTGGGATTTTTTTCTTGTTCCCTTGTCTGAGTCATAATTCTCTGCCTTTTCATTTTGTAGATTTCTTGGTGTGGTCTCCTTTTTTACAGATAATATGGTTGTTGCCTCTCTTGCTTCTGATGTCTGTCCCCCTTGTGACTGAAGTTGGTATGGGAGCTTGCAATAGGCTTTCTGATGGGAGGGATTGGTGCCTGCCCACTTGTAGGTGGACCTTATTATTATCCCTCTGCTGGGTAGAGCTTTGTGTCTGGGTGCAATTAGAGGTGGTTGTATGCCTGAGGGGTCTTTAGGCAACCTGTTTGCTGATGGGTGGGGCTATGTTCCCACCTGGTTTGTTGTTTGGCCTGGGGCTTCTCAGCCCTGATGGGTGGGGCCAGATTTTTCCCAAATGGCCACCTCTAGAGGAGTTCATGATGATGATTACTCCCTAGAACTTTGCCTCCATATCCTTCCCCCACCATGAGCCACAGTCACCCCCTGTTTTTCCAGGCGATCTTCCAAGAACTACAGTCAGGTCTAACCCAGATTCCTATGGAGTCTCTGCTTTGCTCTGGGACCCAGTGCACATGAAAGCCTGTGTGTGCCTTTCAAAAGTGGAGTTGCCATTTCCCCCAGTCCCATGGAGCTCCTGTGTACAAGCCCTTCTGGCCCTCAATGCCAAATGCCTGGCATAAGAACCTGATGTGGAGCTCAGAACTCTTACTTCTGTGGTTGAGTCTCTGCCTCCTCTTTGTCTTTTGGAGTAGGATTTTTTTTGAAAGTTTCCAGTCTACTTTGTTGAAGGTTGTTTAGCAGTTGGTTGTAATTTTGTTGCTTTTATGAGAGAAAGTGAGCTCCAGTCCTTCTACTCCATCATCTTAATCCTGTCTGTCAACTCTTTTCTGAATTACTTCTGTAACGAGATGAGAACCTAAAATTTGGCAATAGTAGAGCTGTAAAATGGTAGCTATTGTGGAAAACAGTTTGGTAGTTTCTCAAAAGGGTAAACATAGGACTTGCGTATGACCCCAAAATTCTACTCCTAGGTATAGATCAAAAGAACTGAAAGCAAGAATTCAAATAGATATTTGTACACCTGTGCTCATAGCATTATTATTCACAATAGTGAAAAGATAGAAAAAGCCCAAGTGTCTGTCAACAGATGAATGGATAAACAAAATGTGAGATAGGTAAATAGATATGATGAATATTATTCAGCAACTAAAAGGGTATAAAGTGGGGCCCATCAGCACATATATGGTCCTCTAAGCCATGGGAATGGCTGTTAGCATAGAGAGAGAACACCCAGCCCCAGCCCTGCGGAATGTGAGATCCTGAGAAGGCATAGACTGAGGAAGAGGAAAAACTGAGTGTGGTTTTGTGGAAACCAAGACAGACTAGTGACCTTACTCCTGACATCCAACAGTTCACCATCCAGTGACTTGAGGTCACTGCAGCAGCTGTTTAATTCCTATCCTGTGAGAGGGTGTCATTGTCTAGATTAATACTCCTGTTCACAGAGTGTTTTTAACAAAACACATTATTGTCAGAAATTCTGCAAAATAGTATAGGACGCATAAGGACATGGTCAAATAAAAAACAAATTGGGACTTAGTTGGGAGAGATTTTTATTCAAATAATTATTGCTAGGGGGTAAAGAGAGTACTGTGATAGGGAAGAGGGCCGATTGCAGCAGGGAGAAACTGCAGATGTCTCAAGGGCCGGCAAATACAGGTTCTTTGCTTTGGGTTTTTTTTTTTTTTTTTTTTTTTTTTGGTCTTTTTGCCATTTCTTGGGCCGCTCCCGCAGCACATGGAGTTACCAGGCTAGGGGTCGAATTGGAGCTGTAGCCACCGGCCTACACCAGAGCCACAGCAATGTGGGATCCAAGCCACGTCTGCAACCTACACCACAGCTCACGGCAATGCCAGGTCCTTAACCCACTGAGCAAGGCCAGGGATCAAACCTGCAACCTCGTGGTTCCTGGTCGGATTCGTTAACCACTGCACCACCATGGGAACTCCTGCTTTTGGTTTTGTTTTAATAGACATGAACAGAACTAGAAAGACCCAAAGGTGGGAAACTGGAATGAAAGGGTGTCATGATCAGACAGTAGATCAGAGAATATTTTATGCTGAGACCAGTCTGTTCTCACCAGGGGCTATGCTTGCTCCGGCTGTGAGTGGGCCAAAATTCAGGGGCTTGGAGGAAGGAAAGGAACTCAACCAAAGTTTGGTTAACAAGCATTTTGTTCCAATTGATTAGTGAGGATGAGCAGTTCAGCTCATCATTTATTAGGAAAGAATGGGAAATTGGAGGGTCTGTGTGTAGCTATGTCATTTGTTAAACAAGGGGCCTCTGAGGCTTATCTAAGTCACATTGGAAGAGTAATTCCAATTACTCTTTGTAATTATCTAAGTGACATTGGAAGAGTCTTTGCAGTAAGCTGTTTTCCACACAAATAAGGACATTCCTTTAATCAGAACTGTTTCCCAGGAGCAAAGGGCTCAGGTAAAATTTGGCATTATCAGTGTGTGCTGGGGTGTGTATTTCATGCCCCCAGTTTGGGTGACACCCTGGGCTTCTCAGCCAGCAGAGAGATTCCTGCCCAGGGACTTACAGACCACCCCTTGTTATGGCCATGACCCACCCCCCACCTGAGTCCCCTTTCCTGAGTGGTTATTTAGGGCTTTTGATTCCTTCCTTGAAGGAGTCTTCATGCCTGGCTTACCAGGAGACTGTCTTATTCCCAAGAAATGCATCCAAGTCAGTCTCATAAGCTCTGCTTCCAAGCCACAACCTCAGAAAAACAGTCTTGAGGTCAATGGGTTACTCCTTGGAAGTCTGCATTCCATGGGCTGAATTCAGCTCACAGAAGTGTTTTGGACCAAGGGATGCTTTACTTTTATTTTTAAACTTGAATTTGATGTCTGGTATTAAAAATTGGAATATTGACTCTAAAAATCCAGATTGCCAGCTTCTCCAGAAAAATGGATTGCTCCAGTAATTCTGGCCTATGTTGATATTGTATGCGTCCTACACTAAGGAACAAAATTCCTGACAATAAAGTATCTCATTGAGGAGCTTCTATTCATGGATGTCAGTGTTACTTTGGGTGCTGTTGTTTTTATGCAGCCAAAGTAAGGAAGCACATGAGCCTTCCATCTCCCGTTTACAACTGTTCCTCTGAACCTATTCAGTCATTTATGTTACCTCTGTGTGTTAAAGTATTTCCATTTCCTACAACCAATTATCACCTTCAGTACCAAGACAACTAAAGAGGTTTTACTTTCAGAGAATAGGTTAATTAAGGCATCATTTAGCTAAAATTGCTTACTATTAAGGTCTAATTGCCTGACCACATAATTATGATGATGTATATCCTTCAATACGTTACAGACCTGCTTCACTGGATGTTTTACTTGACTATGTAATGCACTCTCTATTCAATCAGTTTGTGTTCACGCATTAGTGTGAAATCATGTGATATGTATTCTCATGAACCCCTGTATATACATAATTAAATTTGACTTTGTTCTGGTAATCTTTTTCACGTCAGTTTAATTCTTAGGCCAGTGAGAAGAACCTGGAGGGTTAGAAAAAAATTTTCTTCCTTCGATCACAATTTTGACCTGGGTTGGGGGCAGTGGATTATGTCTTTTCCATGATTATAGGCCCAGGCCTAACCAGTCCTTGAAGAAGGATCCAGGGATACAGCCATCAACCTTCATTATTATAATGAGTCTTCCCACTTTGCATGTTCCTGAGTGAGGCATGAAATCTTGATACCCACAGATATTATATGACAAAAAATAAGTGTATCTGTTTTCCAGTGACATTCAGTGTTCCTGACCTCTGCTTCTAAGTTCATTGACCAGGTAAGTGTCTTCTTATCTCTTAATCACAAGGCTCCTTATCCACCACTACCTCAGTATGGGGTATTACAGACATCCTGTCTCAGTTCTTGCCTCCTGGGAACAGGCCTAAAAATGACAATCAGTTCACTTGGCTAACTGGTATATTGCTGTCTCTCCACTTTGCGTTCCAACATCTATCCAGCCACAGTATTCGTGCTCTGACAGCTTCCTTCAGGCACTTACATAAGCAAATGACTGACCTTTGAATAGATTGCAAAAGATAACTATTGGATTGTGTCTCTGTCGAAGGGCTGAGCTTTATTACAGAGGTTGTGGAGCTGCCTTCTGTCAGATCCTGGATTATAAATGTACAGGAAGTACAAGCTGACCATGCCAAGTGTTCAAGACCTGGGGGCTTTCAGTCCTTTGGGTGCTGACCAGAGTCTTTCTCAGCACTTGCAGGGCCCCCTTCTGCCTCCATCTCTGTGCCCACAGGAAATTTGTCTTTGACAATGTAAGCATTTATGTGGCATGAATTCTGAGACCCCGGGAAACCCCACCTATCTACTCCCTAAACTGTTCTGTCATGCCTGAAATTGCTTTAATTGCAGCGTTTCCATTTGCCAATTAGAGTCAAAGTTTTAACATCCTCTCAGAACAGTTAAATTTTGTAAAGGTAAATTTTTTATTGTGGTCTGATATACCTGCATGAAAGTACACACATTATAGGTGGAAATGAACTACTCATGTAGAGAACGCCAGAATCAAGAAATAGAATATTATCATTTCCCCAGAAGCGCCCACCTGCCTCTGCCTTATGCTCTCTTCCAATCACTTCCCATATATCCACCAGGGAAATCATTATAGGAATGGGATTGAGTCATATGCATTCTTTGGCATAAACAGTGCTTCATTTGTTCAGCATTACATGTATGAGATTCATTTAGGCTGCCGAATATAGTTGTAGTTTGTTTTATTGCTGTATGATATTCCACTGTGTGAATAAACCACCATTTATTTAACTATGCTGATGTTGCTAAACATTTGGGTTGCTCAGTTTTTGACTGACAAATAGTGCTATTATTTATATCTAGGGCTTTCTAATTAAGGTCTTTTGATGAACTTATTACACTTTTCTGTTGAAAGAACACTGAGGAATGAAATATATCAGACACAGGGTATGTACGTTTAGCTTTAGTAGGTACTATTGAACACCTTTTCCAAGGTGATTGTACCCTTTTATCCTCCCACCAGCAGTATATACAAGTTATAGTTCTGCCACATCTTCATCAGTCCTAGATCAGTCTTCTCCCATTAGCCATTCTCATAGGTGTGTAATGGTGTGCATTGTACTCTTCATTTGCATTTCTCTGATAACTCTGATAATGAAGATGAGCACATATTTATGTGCCCTTTGGGCATTCTTTTTTGTGAGTTGTTTGTTCAAGTCTTTTTTTCTTTTCTTTTTTTTTTTTTTTTTTTTGGCTTTTTGTCTTTTTGCCATTTCTTGGGCCACTCTGGCGGCATATGGAGGTTCCAAGGCTAGGGGTCGAATCGGAACTGTAGCCACCAGCCTACAAACGCAGAATCTGAACGGCGACTGCAACCTACACCACAGCTCATGGCAACGCTGGATCCTTAACCCACTGAGCAAGGCCAGGGATTGAACCCTCAACCTCATGGTTCCTAGTCGGATTCATTAACTACTGAGCCAGGACAGGAACTCCTGATTTTTCTATTGGGTTTCTGCCTTTTACCTAGTTCTTCATATAATCTGATAATTCATTGAATATTCTACTGCAATATTTTCTCTCTGTGACTTAATTTTTCGTTTTTTAATAGTCTTTTAAATGAGCAGAAGTCCTTAATTTATCTTTTTCCTTTATGTTTAGCCTTTTGTGTGCCCTAGCTAAGAAAATTTCTCCTGCCCTAAGGAAGAGATCATGGAATATCACAAAGAGGTTTTCCAGTGTTTTCTCTGAAATTGACTTTTGTGTATGGTATGAATCAAGGTAGGAATCAGCATTTTTTTTTAGCCGTAATATTCAATTGACCCAGAACTATTTATTGAAAATTCCATTCTTAAAGCTATGCCATTAATCATGGGATTATATATGTGTAAATCTGTTTCTAGGCCATACTCAAGAAGCAGTTAATTGTTAATCACAAGAAAGAATTTCCTCAATAAATGCTACTTTTCTCAAGTAATATTATGTAGTTATTATGAATTAGGCATCATGCTAAGTATTTTAGCTACATTACATTTAAACCTCGTAACTTGCTGTGAGCTAGGTACTATTATTTATTATCTCCATTTTATGGGTGAGGAAATTAAGATCACAAATTAAAAACCTGCCCAAGATCTCCTAGCTAGTAAGTGGCAGAAACCTGACTTGTCTGTGGGTCTGGCTGACTTTGGAGTTCTTTATTATACTGTTTCCCAGAGCAGTGTATGTGTGTGTGTGTGTGTGTGTGTGTGTGTCTGTCTGTCTGTCTGTCTAGGGAAGGCCAACAAGGGTGTGTGTGTGGGAGGAGGGTTATGGAGATAAGTGTGGACCAAGTTTCCTCCCCCCCACCACATACCTGTCATAGTATTTTTTTGCTTTGAGTTGCACAGCATTGTTATCCATGGAAATTTTTATTGATTTTTTTTTCTTTTTTGGCTGCCCCACAGCCTAGGGAGTTCCTGGGCTAGGATCAGATCTGAACCACAGTTGCCACCTGTGCCACACTTGTGGCAATGCTGGATCCTTTAAACACTGTACCGGGCTGAGGATTGAACCTGAGTCCTGGTGCTGCAGGGATGCTGCCAATTCCATTGTACCATGGTGGGAAATCCAGGGTTGTTTTTTTTTTAATTTTTGTTAAAATAACACATTTTACAGATTGGCCATCTATGATAGAATATATTGTTATTATTCTATATAATCTTTCTTTATTACTAGTCAACCTTTGAGAGTAAAGGGTGACATTTACATATCTGTAACCCTGATACTAGGACAGTGCTCTGTCCAGAGTAGGCACTTAATAACGATTTGCTTTTTTATAGTTGTTGAGCTATAATTATAACTTGAGAATTCCTAGTCAGGTAAGTTTTCATAGTGTATTAATTGTTTTTTAGTTCAAATCATATAATCTATCCTTAATATATATTTTCTCTCTTTCAATAACTGCTGCCTCAAAGGAAGACATGCAAATCTTTGGCTGAATGATCTGGTAGCAACAGATATGAAATTCTTAAATATTAGAACCAGAAGCTATTTCTTGCACAATTAATGAGTTGAAAAGAAGAGGAGAGAAAAAAAGACAAAATTTGACAGAGAAAGAGAGGCAAAGACAGAGACAGACAGAGAAACGAGTCTGTAGGTCTTGTAGAGAAACCAGTACTCCCAGTTCTAGACCCTCACTAGGGCTGTGGCTCTGGATTCTGTGATTCTATTTCTTATGTGCAAAATGGGGCTAACAATGCAGTCATGCAGCACAGGCTTGCTGTAAGAGTAAAATAAAGCAGCAGATAAAAATATATTAAGAATGGTAGGAAAATGCTATTAAAGCTCAAATACTAGCAGAAAGTAAATTAAATACCAGATACAGGTGTGTTTGGTTCTTTAATAATAAACAAAAGAGCTAAATAGATATTTTAGATATTTACTAAAAAAGGAACTGCTTGACAAAATAATTTAATACAGTATAATGTAAAATCATGAGGCTTCCTAATGCTTTTCATTTTTTTGGCCCCGCCCACAGCACGTGGAAGTTCCCCAGACTGGGGATGGAACCCACACCACAGCAGCAACCTGAGCTGCTGCAGCGACAAAGGGGGATGCTTACACCACTTACCACAAGGGAACTCCACTTTAAATATTTTAATAAACGTTTTTATTGAAATATAATCCGATTGTATTTTGGAATAATTGTATTTAAGTTTAACGTAAAGATTTTTAAGATCGCATTCACTGCACTGGGTAAAGTAGGATATAGCTGTACTTTACTGCCAGGGATAAAAACGTGCGTTGAACTGAGAGATATTGTTATCTACAATATCTAGTAGTGAAAAAGATGTAAAATGATGTGTAGATTACATGCCAAGGTTTTCTCTAAAATAAGCCCGCTGTGAAAGTCAGTGGCACGACTGTTCAATTCAACAAACATTTAATTAGTGCGTATGGTTTGCAAGGAACCGTGTTGGGTACTGAGGAGGAAGCCAAGATAAACAGCATCAGCTGGAGGGAGACAAGACAGGACCCCAGTAACTAGGCTGCAAAGCAGAATAGAAAACGTAAAACATAGGAGAACCTGGTGGAGCTTAAAAATAATTAAACTTTTCCTGCCTGCATTTCCTTTTTTTTTTTTTTTTTTTTTCCCCTTCTTTCTTTTTTGTCTTTAGTAACTATTTTGGATCCCTGTTCACCTGTGCCAAGTCATTTGTGGGCAGAGAATTCGCGACTCGGCGAAATCGCCGCTCTTCTGTCTTCTTCCTTTCTTCACATATTCGATGAGCTCCTCTGCCACCAGCACCGCATTTGGAATAGCATCTATTGTGTGGGTGGTGAAGCGATGGAAAGCTATTTTTGTTCTAATTATGAGAACTGGTTTATTGGGAGAAGGGGGAGGAGAGGCAGATCAGAGATGGAGATGCTGAGGGAGGAGGCGTTACTAAGGTTACTAGAAAGAGGATGGCAGGTGATATGCAGGCAGAGTTTCTTCTAAAACAAAACAAAATTCCAAACTAGGGGCGTGGGTTTAGTGTGAGCAGTGCCACACGGTATTAGATGCTGTGCTCCTGAGATGGAAATGGAAGGATGCTGCCTCCGCCTTCCCCCTGCCCCCGGTCCTGTTCTTCTGCTGCTTTTGTTTCCCGGGACTGTTATCTCTGTAGCACAAGGTTGGCGCGCCTGAGAACGGTGTCATTTAAGTGAGACGCGTGGCCGAACCAGACCGGAAGTAGCGCCCAGTCGGGACCCGTAGGGAGAGGCAGGGAGCCGGTGGTGGCGGCAGCGGCCGCTCAAGCTGTGACTGTGGTGGCGGCTTGTGGCGAGGCTGCGTGGCAGCGGCGACCAGGCTGGTGCAGCAGCGGCTCGCTCAGACTGTGGGTCGCTGTTGCAAACCACGATTTTGTGGGCCCACTTGGCAGAGCTGGGAGGAGGGGAAGGGGTGTGTGAGAAGGGCGGTGAGTGTATTTGGAGTCGGAAAGAAGGGCAGCGAAAGTTGTGTCTCTTATGCTACTAGTTGATTATCTTTCTCTTTCCTTTTCTTTTAAAAAATTTTTATTTTTTAATGTATTTTTATGGCAGATTCTGGAGACACCCGGCGTCTCTCTTCTCGAATTTCTCTCGGCCCTTGTAGGTGGATTCGTAGCCTGAAGTGAGTGAGAACTTTTTATTGCAACCACTGAGTTCAGATGGGTATGGGAAAGGTGAGCGAAAAGGAAGACAGGGGTAGTAAGGGTAGGAGGTGGTGTCATAGGATGAGGGAACAAGCTGATGATAGTAATAGTAGTTAACCTTTGACAGGGTTTTACTGTACCAGATACTGTTCTAAAACCCTTTATATGTGGTAACTCAAGTAATGCGCCGGCCTCTGAAAGTGGAACTCTATTAGCCTCACTTTATAGAGGGGGAAACAGGCTCCCAGAACTTAAGGAGCATGCCTAAAGAATACTTGAAAAGTGCAGAGCCAAGATTTGCATTCTGGCAGGCTGATCCCAGAACATCTTTCTAAGCTCCCCACAATGGTTGTCTTCCATCAAGATGTGAGGAAAGTGGGAGACGTGGGACAAGGCGTGAGAGGATGTTATGGTTTTAACAGGTATGATGAAACAGCTGAAGCAAGTTGACATGGCAAAAGGTATGAGATCCAGGTGTGTCATTACTGTGGCCTAAACCTTCGCCTCTGACTTTGGCTAGGGCCTTTCTAGAATTCTGTGGGACAGGGAGGAGACATACACACTCATATACTTTTTAAAAATTTCCATGTTGAAAATGGAATTATAAAGATCACAGACTCAATAGGATGTAAGGATAGTTTAATTTAGCACATAAAGCCCAAAGAATGAAGTAATTTATTCAAGGTAGCTAAGACTAGAAACATATCTCTTCTCTTAGGTCCAGTGCAGTGAAATTTAGGGGTTTATTTCCTATTCATGCTGTACTTACTCTAGTGAATATTAGAGTTTAAAAAGTTTGATCTATCATTTGACCAGGATTGGTTCCTTGTAGTCATATGAATTAGGGATTTATGACAAGTAGTCAAATAATCCCATTAATGTGTGTCCCAAATTCAATGTAATACTGAAAGCAGGTGCTGCTTCTAACACAAGTCAGGGACGATTGAGATCTTTCAGTATTTATAATAATTTTGATTTAAAAGTGAATTGAAACAAGTTAAAGTTGTCTAGAACAAAGGGCAAGGTGTCTTACCTTGAAGAAACTAGGTTTACAAGAAAAAGGAAATCTCTACACATATGGAAAGAGAATAGGAAAATCTTTGTCAATTGATTGTCCTACTCACAAATCCAATAAGTCTAATGGAATATGGTAATCAAAATGTTAACATGTTCCAGAGGCATTTTGTAGTAGTTGAGATCATTGAGCTTAAGATTCAAGTAGATTGGCCTGATGTAATTATAGAGGGGGAAACAAGCTCCCAGAACATAAGGAGCCTGCCCAGAGAAATTATATTTTGTGTAATCGATTGCTTGTCATTTGATTTCTTCATCTCTGAAATGAGGTAATAATTCCTAACTTGTAGAATTAGAAGCAGTTTTTGTAAAGAATCTACCATGATGCCTGGAACAAAGTTGATGATAAATACACAGCAATTGTCATTACTCTTGAGTCAGGAAAAGCATTGCTGAGCCTTGTTTTCAGTGACATGCCAGCTTCTAGACCTGATTTTCAATGGAAAGATCAAAGAATGGTTTCTTTCACTTGTTGGCCTAGTGGTAATTAAGGTGAAAAACATAATTCATTCTCTGAAGGAGTAAGTCTGTTACTTCAAAGTGAGCGAAAGGTTTAGATGGCTAGATAGCCCCTGAACAGTGATATATCCACCACTATTGTGGCTTTTTTTTTGGGGGGGGGTGTGCTTTTTAGGGCCTTATCTGAGGCATATGGAAGTTCCCAGGCTAGGGGTCAAATCAGAGCTATAGCTATAGCTCTGATTGAACCCACAACCTCATGGTTCCTAGTCAGATTCGTTTCCACTGTGCCATGATGGGAATTCCTATTGTGGCTTTTAAAGAGAACTTAATTTTGAACTATGGGCAACTTAGTTTCTAAGTAATTGGTTATACTTCTTTACAGATGCATGGTCATGGAGGGTATGACTCTGATTTTAGTGATGATGAGCACTGTGGAGAATCTAGCAAAAGGAAAAAAAGGTAAGTTTTTATTGATCTGTGTTTGTGATCCTTTCTAGATTTGAGATGAGATATAAATAAATAATGTCGAGAGTTTTTGGATTATGTTTACATACGAAGACAACAATGACCTACCAAATGAATTTTTGTTCATTAAACTATAATGGGAGTTGCTGTTGTGGCTCAGTGGTTAACGAACCCGTGAGGACATGGGTTTGATCCCTGGCCTCACTCTGTGCTTTAAGGATCCAGCGTTGCCATGAGCTGTGATGTAGGTTGCAGATGCAGCTCAGATCCTGCATTGCTGTGGCTGTGGCGCAGCTGGACAGCTACAGCTCCGATTCAACCCCTAGCCTGGGAACCTCTATATGCCATGGGTTCGGCCCAAAAAGACAAAACAAAACAAAAAAAACCACTATAATGAATTGACTCAAAAATTTGAAAATGGTTGTGTGAAAAATAAGGAAGTAGAGTTTATGCTATGAAGGGATTTCTGAGAAGGGAAGCGTAGGGAAACAGGGAAATCAATGAAAGCTCTTAGTTTTCTCTATTGCATCTATTTTTCATTCAGCTATCAAAGACTCTTGCCACTATCATAGCTAAGAAGGGGCTTGGTTTGTTGTCCTTTTGCTGGAACTTGACTTCAACATGAAAATCATGTGGAAGTTGAGAATGTGAAGCAGCAGGACTCTTAAGATTTTCTGAATGAGCAGACTAAGTGGCCAGGGGAAGGAGCTCATGGAAATTTTTATTGAATAGAACGGATAAGAAGTATTAGCAGATAGAGCCTGAGCCATACAAGGAGACAGTATCTTAGTGGAGCGGCTGTGGCTGGGGCATTGTTTTCAGCTGCCAGTGCTTAGAAACAGTTTCATCCATTAACTTAGAGTGGTTGGCTGATTCTTATTAACCAAACTCATAAAAATTGGTTTATTATTTCATACTGGAAGCAGTATATTAAGCATACTAATTGGGACTGAACATTTTTGTTGGGTACTCAGTCTTCATTGGATAACTAAAAGAATAGAAGTAATTGTATAATAAATTATATGTAATGAAATGAAAATGCTCTACATTTTCAAGATTTTTCATTCAGAAATATTACTGTGTAAGAATAGAGTTTGAGCAAATCAGTTGGATAGTCCTGTGTGCTCTAGGATTATATCTGTTTATGTAACTAGGGCTGATCACCTATGGTCTGTATCATCTATAATCAGTCCTTCTTTTTCCATGTTATCAATTACTGAAAACTTTATTAGCTCTAATTTACAAACAAGGAAATTATGGCACAAAAAGAGTAAGTAATTTAAGATAGTGAATGACAGAGCCAAAATTTGAACCAAGGACTCTAGGTGGTCTGACACTAGAACCCATGCATTTGTTAGTTTCATCTTGTCCATTTTATAGACACTAAATAAAGTTAAGATATTAATTAAGCTCTTGAGGGAGATGTAAAATGTCACATTAAAGGTCAGTGAGTCTTTAAGGGTTGAATTCTTTAAAACATATTCCAGCTATGAAAATAATAAAGAGGGAACAACATTTGAGAAAAATGAACTCTTCTAATAATTTTTCTTCTTAATAAACTAGGACAGCTGAAGATGATTTACTGCTCAAAAAGCCATTTCAGAAAGAAAAACATGGGAAGGTGGTCCATAAACAAGTTGCAGCAGAATTGCTGGATAGGTATGGCACTTTAGTATAATTTTTTTTTTTTTTTTTTTTGGTTTAAGGTGTTTTTGTAAACCCAGGGATTTGGGGATTTAATTGTACTAATGAAATATAGACATTTGAATTAGTTTAAATAATATTTGTCTTAACAGGGAAGAGGCAAGAAATAGAAGGTTTCATCTCATAGCTATGGATGCTGTATCCTTTTTATATTTCTGGACTTTATAACTAATACTTCTTTTAAATATTTTATCTCATAAAATCTTATGAAATTAGATAGATGTGTATTTTATATTTGAAAATAAGTGTTTATTGATATGGGATTTTGGCATTTGTACATTTGAGAACAATATATTTTACTGATACATAAGAAAATTTGAGAGACAAAAATAATAAATTAGTAATCTTCTATAAATAGGTTTATAAAGTCCATGAATTTGCAGGTACTTCTTCCAAAGTGTTTTTGCCAAGCACTCAACATTTCTCATTTTTATACTATTCAGGCTCATTTTAACTCTTACTCTTTTCCTACCTGGATCTTGGCTATTTAAGGTCTTTGTTAAATTTTATATTTAATAATAGGTCTGTTTGTGGACTGTCTAATGCCTACTGTGGCTTTAGCTTTCAGGCAGATTTGGGACTATCTTCAAACTACACCTTGTTTCCATGTTACAGGCATGTCTCAGCTCAACTTTTTATTTTAAGACTATGGCTTTTTACACTAGCTGCTGCCACTGGCCATCCATATTACTGTTGGGAGTATTGGATAATGACAGTATTTCTGGGTATTTATTACTATCGTCAAGATTGGAAAAAGGAGACAATGTCAGTTAGATACACCCTCTATCCTGTAGTCACCTTTTTCACTTTATCATTCCTGATCATTTAAGTTATAGAAGTTCTTTGGTTATCAATTTATTTATTCCTCTTATCTCTTAACCCAGTATCTTAGCTTTTTCATGGATCTCATCTGCCACTTGCTCCTTGCATTTCAGCATCTATTCGTCCTTGTGTGACACAACTCAGTTGGGGGTGTTGGGGGCATCTAGTTGCAACCTGGTGAGGGTGAAAGTGTAGGTCCCCTTTTCTGAATGGGTGGTCTGGAGGGTTTGACTGGAGTAGTTATTGCCTAAAAGTTATCTTTCTTTTTAGGCTGCCTCTCTCCTGGTTTTTGGCTAAAGAGAATAGACCTCTGTTGGGAACTTTTTAAAAATGTGTCCTTGGCATTTCCACGTTGCCAGCTTCTTCACCTCCAAATCTGGGATTTTTGAAGCAAAAAGAAAACCTGGGGGCTCACTACCATGTCATACCAAGGGTCCTGAGGTCTCTAGCTGGTCTGCCTTCTCTCTCCCTTTCCAAGTCTTTATGTTTGTTTTATATGTAATTTCCAAAATTTTTAATTGTCCTTAGTGGGAGGAATAGTGAAAGGTACAGTTGACTCATAAACAGCACAGGATTTGGACTGTACAGGTCCACATATACAGAATTTTTTTTTTACTCTATTGTGTAAATACAAGGATATTTATTTTATTGTAGCACTGATGATGTACAGCTGGTTAAATCCACAGATGCAGAGGGCTAACTGTACATTAGACACAGATTTTTAAACATTGAGGAGGGCTCACCCACCATGTTGCTCCGAGGTCAGCTTGTACATCTTTGCTCCCTTTTCCAGAAAGCAAAGTCCCATCTTCTACCTCTTTTTGTAAATAAAAGTTTTATTGGAATACAACTTTGCTTATTCATTTAGGAGTTATCTGTGCCTATTTTCATGCTAAAATGGCAGAGCTGAGAAGTTTTGACAGAGACAGTATGGCCTGCATATTTACCATTTATAGAAAAAGTTTGCTGACCCAGGTTCTAAAAGATATAAGTGATTTGCCAGTGTCAATGACCAGTTAGTGGTAGACAAAGAGCTCAAACCTAGATCTCTGGTATGTGGCATTTTTCTCTTTTCTGAAATGCTAATTGCTTTTTTGCCCATTTTAGAATTATGTTTTGATTCAATATTCTGTTAGAGGAGTTCTTGTCATGGCTCAGCAGAAACAAATCTGACTTGCATCCATGAGGATGCAGGTTCCATCCCTGGCCTCACTCAGTGGGTTAAGGATATGGCATTTCTGTGAGCTGTGGTGTAGGTTGCAGATGTGGCTCGGATCTGGTGATGCTGTGGCTGTGGCGTAGGCCAGTTGCTGCAGTTCTGATTCGACTCCCAGCCTGGGAACCTCCATGTGCCATGAGTGAAAAACAACAAATTCTATTAGAACACATTGTGATCAGTTAAATCACTGTTTATTTTTAATATAGTAGCATGTAGTCACAGATAAAATTACATCAGTTCTATTATGTGCATGTTCAGCTCTAGACAGAATACAGTTGAGCTTTTTAAAACAAAAAGTAACATGCTCATATATCTTGTTTCATTGCATTGAAAATAAACATGACTGTAGCTTCTTTGAATATTAAAAGAAAGTATAAAAATAACATTTAATCTCTTTACTTTTTGAAAGCCTAAATGTTAGGATTTAATATTATAAAAGGTATATCTTCTATTTTAGAAGGCTTATTGTTACTAGAATAGCTACATTATATTTAATAATAATGAAAAAGAATTCTACTCCTTACCTTTAACTTCAGAAACTAATTTATTTTTCATATTATGATGATTAAAATGAGTGGTTTTGTGAGGCTGTATGTAGTTCAGCAATAGAATAGGAATCTCTCTCTCCAGAGAGTTACTGCTTGAAAGTGTTCAAAACAATATGGAGTATTCAGTAGAAAGTGAAAGCCCCTCTAGTCTATAGTGTCATGTTTAACAGTTTAATATTTATCCTTTAGATCATTTTCACATTTATAAGCATGTATAGTATATATTTCTATATTTTAGAAAAATTCAGTAGACTCATACAATGCTTTTTCCCCCTACCAACGAATATGTCATTGACACAGAACTACTCCTGAGCAAATAAAATCCTTAATATTTTGCATTTCAGTATCAAAGGCATACAAAGTTTGTAAATGACTATATTTTATACTACGGTGGCAAAAAAGAAGACTTCAGGCGATCCAGGTAAGTGTCATAAAGTTTACATAATGGGAGGGGAGTATGGGTGTCTTTAAGACTCAGCAACTACTTGGTCTTCTGATTCTGTCATTTTCCCCAGCTTTCTGTTCTTGTTTTTTTATTACATTATAAGGTGGAAAGGCCATCTGGTCTATGGCCATACCACCCTGAATGAGCCGCCCAATCTCGTCTGTACTCAGAAGCTAAGCAGGGTCGGGCCTGGTTAGTACTTGGATGGGAGAGGCCATCTGTAGCTTCTAGCTAAGTAACTCATCATGAGTCCCATTTCTCTGGCAACAGGCCTCAGGCAGTCTGCTGAGCCAGATCTGATCCTGGCAATAACAGGATGTGTGAGGAATACTCATGTGCCTGATTATGCAGGAATTTTTTTTTTTTTTTTTTTTTTTTTGGCGAGAATCTTTGAAATAATGAACTTTTTAGACCTCAGCATTTGGGATTGCTTTTTCTTTTTTTTCCTTTTTTTTTTTTGTCTTTTTGCCATTTCTTGGGCCGCTCCTTTGGTATATGGAGGTTCCCAGGCTAGGGGTCTAATCGGAGCTGTAGCCGCCGGCCTACGCCAGAGCCACAGCAACACGGGATCCAAGCCGAGTCTGCAACCTACACCACAGCTCATGGCAACGCCGGATCCTTAACCCACTGAGCAAAGCCAGGGATCGAACCCGCAACCTCATGGTTCCTGGTCGGATTCATTAACCACTGAGCCACAACGGCAACTCCATGGGATTGCTTTTTAAAAGGTAGGGCAACTCTAATATTTCCCACACATGAAATTCCTTCTTAGCAATTCCCGTCGTGGTGCAGCAGAAACGAATCTGACTAGGAACCATGAGGTTATGGGTTTGATCCCTGGCGTCACTCAATGGGTTAAGGATCTGGCATTGCCTTGAGCTGTGGTGTAGGTCGCAGACATGGCTCAGATCTAGTGTTGCTGTTGCTGTGGCATAGGCCGGTGGCTACAGCTCTGATTAGATAGACCACTAGCCTGAGAACCTCCATATCCCAGCAGTTGTGGCCCTAATAAGATAAAAGAAAGAAAGAAAGAAATTCCTTTTTATATCTGAGGCCCTTCTATCAGAGCCTCTCGGTTTTGTTTTTTGTTTTTTTTTTCTGACTTGACAATTTTCTGAGTGGGTAGAGTCTAAAAACTTTATACTATCTCATCTTCCCCAGACTTCTCTCTCCTGTCAGCTTTGCCTGTATTCCCCAACAGTCCTTTCTTCTACCCCCAAACTCTTATCATCATGAAAAATCATCTCCTTTAACTTCCTTCCTTCCTTACTCAGTCTTCCTAGGAAACTAGTAAAATGAAGTGTGGAAAAACTCTTCCCATATTTTTAAAATTACATCTCAATAGGATGCTGTTGCTAACTTATTTTAGATTCTGAAACTTGTTTTCATTCATTTTTTCCTTGTTCATTTAGTGTTTATTCCTATTTCTCATCCTCGCTTTGGTGATTTAGCACCCTTTTTATAACTGAAACCAGTGCTAGAGATGGATAGATTCCTTATGCATTTAACTTGCTTCTGTAGCAGCACTTTTTTTTTGCTTCTGTTTTTTTGAAGTTTGACTTGTTCATCACTGTTTTATTTCTATTTTAGCTTTTTTTCTTTTCCTTTTCCTTTTTTTCTTTTTTGGATCATAGCATATGGAGCTCCTGGGCTGGGATCAGGTTGAGCCACTGTTGAGACTTAGGCCACAGCAGCAACACCAGATCTTTAACCAGCTGTGCCAGGTGGAAGATTGAACCTGCGCCTTGACGTTACAGAGATGCCACCAATCCCATTGAACCACAGCAGTTAACTCTGAGCACTTCTTTTTTTTAAAAAAAAGAATTTATTGGAGCAGAATTGACTTACAATGCTGTGTTAGTTTCAGGTGTACAGCAAAGTGAATCAGTTATACATATATCCATTCTTTTTCAGATTCTTTTCCCATAATAGGATATTACAGAGTATTGAGTAGGTTTCCCTGTGCTATACAGTAGGTCCTTGTTTTTTTTATCTATTTTATATATATAGTAATGTGTATATGTAGCAGCACTCTTTAAGTGCCTTTTGAAAATACACAATTTTTATAAATATATTTGTATTTACACAAATATAAAACTATATTTGTGTATTTATTTTTACCCAGGTGCTCAAAAATCACACACTACTTATTTAACCTAACTTTGACTAATTTTGTGTTCATATCAAATCGAAATTGTTTTGTTTTTCAGGGAAAATGACAAGACAGACATGGATGTTATACGGGAAAATCATAGATTCCTATGGAATGAGGAGGATGAAATGGACATGAATTGGTAATTTTAGCTGCGTGAGACATAATGCAATCCTCTCTCTTTTCTGTTCCCTGAGTATTTTCTTACTTTGTCACCTGTCCAAAGCATTCAGCCCCACGTGGAACAGTTCTGAACTGAGAACGTAAAACTGTGCCTTGTATTATTGAATCTAGTTTGATTCTTCTGGTAATTCTTAGCAATTTTAACTGACATTTCATTGCTTGTCTTTAAAAAATAAATTTAGGGAGTTCCCATCATGGTGCAGCAAAAACAAACCCGACTAGGAACCATGAGGTTGCGGGTTTGATCCCTGGCCTTGCTCAGTGGGTTAAGGATCTGGCATTGCCGTGAGCTGTGGTGTAGGTCGCAGATGCAAATCGGATCTGGCATTGCAGTGGCTATGGTATAGACCAGCAGCTGTAGCTCCAGTTAGACCGCTAGCCTGGGAACCTCCATATGTGGTCAGTGTAGCCCTAAAAAGCAAAAATAAATAAATAAATAGTCTTAATATAAGGCATGAAAAAAACTAAAAAAAAAAATAAATTTATAACAGCTTTACAGTATTGTTTGTTGTCTTATAATACACTTCTATTTATATTTTTAGAATATTTTGGGAAAATGTAATATCTGAAAATGGCTTAAAAAATTTGAGCATGACAAAGGAGTGAAGACTAAGTCTCTTTCTCATCTTTGACTATCAGTCTTCCAGTTTCCCTCCCTAGAGACCCACTATTAATAGTTAATATTCAGATATTCTATGCACATGTAAGTAATAGGTCTCTTTTAAAACATTAATGTTTGTATCATATGCGTTATTTATTTGACATTGCTTCCAAGTAGCAAACAGTGATTGAATTTCTAAATGTATAAGGTTTATATATTTTTAATGGATCTAGGGAGAAGAGACTTGCAAAGAAATACTATGATAAATTATTCAAGGAATACTGCATAGCAGATCTCAGCAGATACAAAGAAAATAAGGTATGCCTTCTAAATATTTATTGAAGAAGGTTTGTATTCACATACAGTATTATTTTTAATATATTATTGTGCCCCATATCATTCTTTTTTCTTTCTTTTTTTTCTTTTTTTTTTTTTTTAATCTTTTTAGGGCCGAACCTGCAGCATATGGAGATTCCCAGGCTAGGGGTCAAATCAGAGCTATAGTCACTGGCCTATACCACAGCCACAGCAATGCAGGATCCGAGCTGTGTCTGTGACCTATACCATAGCTCACAGCAATGCCCAATCCTTAACCCACTGAGCAACTCCAGGGATTGAACCTGTGTCCTCAAGGATGCTAGTCAGATTTGTTTCCACTGAGCCACGACGGGAACTCCCTCATATTATTCTTGTAAAGATGCTAACTCAAATCTGTGTTGTCTTGCATCTGTCAAGTAGTAGTTGGCCCTTTTAACCTCTATAGCTATGGGAGCTACAAAGGGGCCCTGAGTCATGTGTGTTCCTTTGTGAGCTGAGGCATGAAAAGTCTAAAATTAAATACAATGGCTACTGACTCTAATCCAGAGTCTCTGGTGGCTATAATGAATGATTTGACACTGCAGAATCATTTATTTCACAAATGATGTTTGAAATTGATAGGCTTTTTTTCCAAATTGATGGCCATTTATAAAGCGGCAGATGCATATCTTTGTTTTATAAATGTCTATTTTAGTAAAATTAGCTCAGTGCCAATTAGTAATGACACATTTCCCTTCCCAGTTTGCATCTTACTATAGTTAATATTAAGGTGATTTTTAAAATTTGAATTTACAACATTGTGTTAGTTTCAGGTGTCCAGCAAGGTGATTTGCTTTTATATGTATATATATATTCCTTCTTTGAGGTTCTTTTCTATTGTAGGTTATTACGAGATACTGAATATAGTTACCTGTGCTATCCAGTAAATCCTTGTTGTTTATCTATTTCATAAATAGTAGTGTGTATCTGTTAATTTTTTACTCCTAATTTATCCCCACCTCTACATTCTCCTTTGGTAACTTCAATTTGTTTTTTATGTCTGTGAATCTGTTTCTGTTTTGTAAATAAGCTCATTTGTCCTTTTTTTCAGGTTCTACATATAAGTGATACCATATAATATCTGTCTTTCCCTGACTTCACTCAGTATGATAATCTTTCACTCTATACACATTGCTGCAAATGGCATTTCCTTCTTTTCTTTTTATGACTGAGTAATATTCCACTGTGTGTGTGTGTGTGTGTGTGTGTGTGTGTGTGTGTGTGTGTGTACACCCTATCTTATTTGTCTCTTTAACTGTTGACACTTAGGTTGCTTCTGTGTCTTGGCTTTTATAGATAGTGTTGTTGTAAACATTGGAGTGTATATATCTCTTTGAATTAGAGTATTCATCTTTTCTGGATATATGCCTAAGAGTGTGATTTCTGAATCATATGGTAGCTATTTTTTTAGTTTGTTTGTTTTTTGTCTTTTTGCCATTTTCTTGGGCCACTCCCGTGGCACACAGAGGTTCCCAGGCTAGGGGTGGAATCAGAGCTGTGGCCGCTGGCCTACGCCAGAGCCACAACTATGCGGGATCTGAGCCGCATCTGCAACCTACACCACAGCTCACGGCAATGCCAGATCCTTAACCCACTGAGCGAGGCCAGGGATCGAACCCGCAACCTCATGGTTCTTAGTCGGATTCGTTAACCACTGAGCCATGACGGGAACTCCATATTTTTTTAGTTTTTTAAGGCGCCTCTATATGGTTTTCCATAGTGACTATACCAGTTTACATTCCCACCAACAGTGTAGGAACCCTCTCCAGCTTTTATTACTTACAGACTTTTTGATGATAGTCATTCTGACTGATGTGATTCATTGTTAATTTCTATATGCCATTTTTCTAATAATTGGTGATGTTGAACATCTTTCATGTGCTTTTTGAGTTTATTTTTGTATGTGGTGTGACACAATGTCCTAAGCTCATGATTGATATGCAGCTGTCCAGCTTTCCCAGCACCACTTGCTGAAGTGACTGTCTTTTCACCATTATATATTCTTGCCTCCTTTCTCAAGTATTAATTGACTAAGTGTGTAGGTTTATTTCTGGACTCTCTTTCTGTTCCATTAACCTGTATCTTTTTTTGTGTCAGTAACATGCTATTTTGATTACTGTAGTTTTGAAGTGTTATCTGAAGTCTGGAAGGGTTATGTTCTTTTTCCTCAGGATTGTTTTGGCAATTCTGGGTCTTTTTTGGTTCCATAAAAATTTTGGGACTATTTTGCCAAGACCAGCTCAGCAGGATGGGGCTGAAGAACGGGTGCTATGGAACTTAAGGGAAAAAAGTTAACATAAAACAAGACACAGAGACATTTATCTTAAGTAAAGGTGGGAACCAGGGGACTCAAGGTCTCAGGGACCAAGAGCCCTGCCTCAGGAAACCACACTGCTTTTATTGTGCTCTTGAGGATTACATCAAATGAAAAGGGGGTTGTAGGTGCAGGATATAGGTTTTTTTTTTATTATTTTATAAGTTCTTTTATTATTTTAAAAGTCACTTAGCTGGTAGATGGTTAAACTTTTACTCTAAACTTTAGGCATTTAAGAATCATTAGCATTTGAGTTAGCTATCTATGCATAGCATTTCAGAGAATCCTCACTATGCTTCTGCAAATGGCATGCCTACTTGCGGCAACCCTGTGTGCCTAGGTTTGCACCTTGGTTCTTTTCTAATGCATATTCTGTTAACGACCACTCATAAACCACTTGGCCATGAGGTTCCTCTTTCTCTTATTCTTTAGAGGACATATCATGCTTGTGCAAATGGTGTTACAATCTGCACAGGTCCGCGTGCCTAGACCAATGTACTATGTCCTCATTCAGCTGACCCGCGCATAACCCATGCCTTTAGGTCTTTGTTCTTAAGCTTAAGTCATTTACCATCAAGTGACTGTTTCTCAAGCAGGAAGACGGGACAAAGTAAGGAAGGACAAGATGGAATTTTCATCCAAGAGGCTAAGAAAATATTATAAAAACATGTCTCGCAACACTATTTGCTGTATTTCTATGGAAAATGGCATGGCTAATTTGATAGGTAACCCATTAAATCTGTTGATTGCTTTGGGTGGTATGGCCATTTTAACTATATCCATTCTTCCAATCCAAGAGCATGGGTTATCTCTCCATTTCACTGAATCATCTTCAGTTTCCTTTATAAATGTTTTACAGTTCTTAACGTATAAGTCTTTCATCTGATTTACAGTGTTCCGTCAATTTCTGCTGTACAGCCAAGTGACCCAGTCATGCATATCTATATATATATAGATAAACATTTTTTTTCTCACATTATCCTCCTATGTTCTATCACAAGTGACTAGATACAGTTACCTGTGCTATAATAGCAGGATCTCTTTGCTTATCCACTCCAAATGCATTAGTTTGCATCTACTAACCCCAAACTCTCAGTCCATCCTATTCCCTACCCCTCCCTCTCGGCAACCAGAATCTGTTCTCCAAGTTGATGAGTTTGTTTCTTTTCTATAGATAGGTTCATTTTTGCCATATATTAGATTCCAGATGTAAGTGATAGCATATGGTATTTGTCTTTCTCTTTCTGACTTACTTTACTTAGCATTAGAATTTAGTTGCATCCATGTTGCTGCAAATGCATTATTTTGTTCTTTTTATGGTTGCATGGTATTCCTTTGTGTATATATACCTCATCTTCTTAATCCATTATTCTGTCAGTGGTCATTTAGGTTGTTTTCATGTCTTGGCTATTGTGAATAGTGCTGCAGTGAACATAGGGGTGCATGTATCTTTTTCCTTTCTTTTTTTAGAATGTATTTTCATTTTATTTATTTATTTTTTAATTGTTATTTCCGCAACACTGTCTTTTTTTTCTACTGTACAGCGTGGTGACCCAGTTACACATACACACATACATTCCTTTTTCTCACATTATCATGTTCCATCATAAGTGACTAGACATAGTTCCCAGTGCTACAGAGCAGGATCTCATTGCTAATCCATTCCACAGGCAATAGTTTTCATCTATTAACCCCAAGCTCCCAATCCACCTGACTCCTTCCCCCAACATGTATCTTTTTCAGTGAAAGTTTTGTCTGGATATATACCCAGGAGTGGGATTGCTATATCATATGGTAGTCCTATATATATTCAGATGTACCTCCATACTATTTTCCTAGTGGTTGTATCAATTTACATTCCCACCAACAGTATAGGAGGGTTCCCTTTTCTCCACACTGTCTCCAGCATTTATTATTTGTAGACTTATTAATGATAGCCATTCTGACCAGTGTGAGATGGTACCTCATTATAGTTTTGATTTACGTTTCTCTAATAATTAGTGATATTGAGCATATTTTCATGTGCCTATTGGCCATCCATATATCTTCTTTGGAGAAATGTCCACTGAGGTCTTCTGCCCATTTTTCAATTGGGTTGTTTTTTGGTTTTTTTTGCTGTTGAGTTTTCTGAGTTGTTTTTATATTTTGGAGTTGAAAACCTGTCAGTTGCATCATTTGTAATTATTATTATTATTTTTTTCTTTTTGTATTTTAGCCTTTTCTAGGGCTGCTCCCATGGCATATGGAGCTTCCCAGGCTAGGGGTCTAATCGGAGCTGTAGCTGCTGGCCTATGCCAGAGCCATAGCAATGTGGGATCCGAGCCGCATCTGTGACCTACACCACACTTCATGGCAATGCCAGATCCTTAACCCACTGAGCAAGGCCAGGGATCGAACCCGCAACCTCATGGTTCCTAGTCGGATTCGTTAACCACCGTGCCACGATGGGAACTCCTGTTTGTGATTATTTTCTTCCATTCCGTAGGTTGTCTTTTTGGTTTTTTGTTTTTTTTTTTTTTTTTCATTTCCTTTGCTATGCAAAAGCTTCTAAGTTTGAGTAGGTCCCATTGGTTTATTTTTGGTTTTATTTCTATTGCCTTGGGAGACTGACCTAAGAAAACATTTCTACGGATGTTGTCAGAGAATGTTTTGCCTGTGTTCCCATCTAGGAGTTTGATGGTGTCTTGTCTTATGTTTAAGTGTTTAAGCCATTTTGAGTTTATTTTTGTGCATGGTATGACGGTGTGTTCTAGTTTCATTGATTTACATGCAGCTGTCCAGTTTTCCCAGCACCACTTGCTGAAGAGACTGTCTTTTTCCCATTTCATATTCTTGCCTCCTTTGTCAAAGATTAATTGACCATAGGTGTCTGGGTTTATTTCTGGGTTCTTTATTCTGTTCCATTAATCTATATGTCTGTTTTTGTACCAGTACTGCCCTGTCTTGACTACCGTAGCTTTGTAATAATTGCTTGAAGTCTGGGAGAGTTATGCCTCCTGCTTGGTTTTTGTTCCTCGGGATTGCTTTGGCAGTTCTGGGTCTTTTATGGTTCCATATAAATTTTTGAATTGTTTGTTCCAGTTCTGTGAAAAACGTCATGGGTAATTTGATAGGGATTGCATTGAATTTGTAGATTTCTTTGGGTAGTATGGCCATCTTAATAATATTAATTCTTCCAATCCAGGAGCATGCAGCTACAGCTCCGATTCAACCCCTAGCCTGGGAACCTCCATGTGCTGCAGGAGTGGCCCAAGAAATGGCAAAAAAAGACAAAAAAAAAAAAAAAAAAAAAGAGCATGAAATATCTTTCCTTTCTCTGAATCTTCTTTAATTTCCTTGAATGTTTTATAGTTCTCAGTCTATGTGTCTTTTACCTCCTTGGTCAGGTTTATTCCTAGGTACTTAATTGTTTTGGGTGCAATTTTAAAAGGTATTTTTATGTTCCTTTTCTAATATTTCATTGTTATTATACAGAGATACAACCTATTTCTTTTTCTTTCTTTTTTTTGGTTGATTTATTTTTATTTTTTTAAATTGTTATTTCCCCAATACAGTTTTTCTCCTACTATACAGCATGGTGACCCAGTTAAACATACATGTATGCATTCTATTTTTTCACATTATCATGCTTCATCATACGTGACTAGACATAGTTCCCAGTGCTACGCAGTAGGATCTCCTTGCTAATCCATTCCAAAGGCAATAGTTTGCATCCATTAACCCCAAGCTCCCAATCCACCCCACAGCTTCCCCCTACCCCCAGCAACCACAAGTCTATTCTCCAAGTCCATAATTTTCTTTTCTATGGAAAGGTTCATTTGTGCCATATATTAGATTCCAGGTATAAGTGATATCATATGGTATTTGTCTTTCTCTTTCTGACTTACTTCACTCAGTATGAGAGTCTCTAGTTCCATCCATGTTGCTGCAAATGGCATTATTTTGTTCTTTTTTATGGCTAAGTAGTATTCCATTGTGTATATATACCACATCTTCCTCATCCAGTCATCTGTCAGTGGACAGTTAGGTTGTTTCCATGTCTTGGCTATTGTGAATAGAACTGCAATGAACATGCGGGTACATGTGTCTTTTTTAAGGAAAGTTTTGTCTGGATAAATGCCCAAGAGTGGGATTTCTGAGTCATATGGTAGTTCTATGTATAGATTCCTAAGGTATGCAACCGATTTCTGAATGTTAATCTTGTATCCTGCTGCTTTGCTGAACTCATTGATCAGTCCAAGTAGTTTTTGTGTAGAGTCCTAGTATTGTCTGTGTATAGTGTCATGTCATCTGCATGGAGTGACAGTTGTACCTCTTCTCTTCCAGTTTGGATACCTTATATTTCTTTTGCTTGTCTGATTGCTGAGGCTAGGACTTCCAATAATATGTTGAATAAAAGTGGTGAGAGTAGGCATCCTTGTCTTGTTCCGATTTTAGCAGGAAGGCTTTTGGCTTTTCTCTGTTGAGTATTATTTTGGCTGTGGGTTTGTCATAAATGGCTTTTATTATGTTAAGGTGTGTTCCCTCTATACCCACTTAGCTAAGAATTTTTATCATGAATGGATGTTGGATTTTGTCAAATGCTTTTTCTGCGTCTATTGAGATGATCCTGTGGTTTTTGACTTTTCTTTTGTTAATGAGGTGTATGATGTCAATTGATTTTAGTGTATTGAACCATCCTTGTGAACTTGGGATGAGTCTCTAGAAAGTTGTCCATTTCTTGTAAGTTGTTAAATTTGTTGGCATGTAATCGTTCATAGTATTCTTTCGTTGTTATTGTTGTTGTTGTTTTTCTGTGGTATCCATTGAGCTTTCTCCTTTTTCATTTCTTATTTTGTTTATTTGGGTTCTCCCTCTCTTGTTCTTGGTGAGTCTGGCCAGAAGATTTTCAACTTTGTTTACCCTTTCAAAGAACCAGCTCTTGGAGTTACTGATTTTTTTCTATTGATTTTTGAATCCTTTTTATTGATTGCCTCTCTGATTTTTATATAAAGATTTCCTTTCTTCTGCTTACTTTAGGTTTTGATTTTATTTTGTAATTCTTTTAGGTGGTAGGTTAAGCTGTTGATTTGAGATTTTTTCTTCTTTTTGGAGAAAGGCCTATATCTCTATGCACTTCCATCTAAGAACTGCTTTTGTGGTGTCATGTAGATTTTGAATGGTTGTGTTTCCATTGTCATTTGTTCCAAGGTATTTCCCTTTTGATTTCCTTGCTGACCCATTGGTTTTTTAGTAGCCTGAAGTTTGGTCTCTGTGTAGTCAGTTTTTTTCTCATTTCTTTTCCTGTGGTTGATTTCTGGTTTCATGCCATTGTGGTCAGAGAAGCTGCTTAAAATAATTTCTGTTCTCTTTAATTTGTTGAGGTGAGTTTTGTGCCCCCATATGTATTCAATCCTTGAGAATGTTCCTTGTGCACTTGCAAAGAATGTATATTCTAGGGTTTGTATGTAATGTCCTGAAAATATTAAGTCTAACTGTTCTATTGTGTAATTTAGGGTCTCTGTTGTCTTTTGGTTTTCTGTCTAGAGGATCTGTCCATTGATGTGAGTGGGCTGTTAAAATCTCCCACTATTGTTGCATTCCCATCAGTTTCTCCTTCAATGTCTGTTAGTATTTGTTGTATATATTTGGGTGCTTCTATATTAGGGACATATATATTGATGAGTGTATTGATGAGTATAATATCGTCTTCTTGAATTCATCCTTTTATTATTAAATAGTGTCCTTTGTCTTCCTTTATGGGCTTCATTTTAAAATCTGTTTTGTCTGATAGGAGGTATTGCAAGTTCCACTTTCCTGTCTTTTCCATTTGTGTGAAATAATCTTTTTCCATCCCCTCATGTATCCTTTGCCCTAAGGTGAGTCTCTTTCTTGTAGGCAGCATATTGTAGGCTCGTGTTTTTTTATTCAGTCTGCCACTCTATGTCTTTTGATTGGAGCATTCAGTCCATTGACATTTAAGGTAATTATTGATAAATGTGTACTTATTGTCATTTAAAACCCTGTTTTCCAGTTGATTCTATGTTTCTCTTTAGTTCCTTTCTTTTTTTGGCTGGATAATTTCATTTTATTTTATGCTTGTGTCATCTTTTTAGTTTTTGTGAATGTGTTGTTTGGTTTTGATTTGTGCTTGCCCTCTTTTTCAAGTATGGTAATCCCTTTCTATATCTGCTTGCTTTAGCCTGATAGTCATATAGGCTCAAACACATTCTGAAAAAAAAGGGCTTAGATTTTCTTGTTTTCCTTAACCACATTTTATGATTTTGATATCCTTTATTTACATCTTTATGTTTATCCTTTCGCTGTTCCTTGTGTTTATTGTCACTTTTACAAGTAATTTTTTTTCTTTGATATCTGTATACTCGCTTATTTAAGCAATTGCTTTCCAATTGGGATTTCTTCCGTCCCCTATCTTCTTACTTCTTTCCTTTCAGTATTTTAGAATGGGTTTAATCTTGCTGTATTCTTTTAGTTTTTGTTTGTTGGAGAAGTTCTTTATTTCTCCTTCTGTTTTAAATGATAACCTTGCTGGGTGGAGTATTCTAGGCTGCAGATTTTTCCCTTTAGAACCTTGAATATATCTTGCCACTCATGTCTGGCCTGTAGTGTTTCTGTAGAAAAGTCAGCTGATAGCCTTATGGGGATTCCCTTATAATTAACTCTTTGTTTTTCTCTTGCTGCCGTTAGAGTCCTCTCCTTATTTTTAACTTTTGCCATTTTTATTATAATAATGTTTTGGTGTGGGTCTGTTTGGGTTCAACTTGTTTGGGGCCCTCTGTGCTTCCTCTATCTTGATATCAGTTTCCTTTAGATTTAGAGAGTTTTCAGCCATAATTCTTCAAATGTATTTTCAACCCCCTTTATCTTCTCCTACTGATATCCCTATTATGTATAGATTGGTCCATATTATATTATGCCATAGATCTCTTATATTCCTTTTGTGTTTTTTTCATTTGGTTTTTTGTCTGCTGTTCTCATTGGATGATTTCCATTATTGTCTTCCAAGTCACTTATTCGTTCCTCTGCATTATTCATTCGGCTCTTCAATGTCTTTAACTCAACTTGTGTCTCTGCCAATGAATTTTCTGATTTTTTTTGTCTCCTCCTTATATTTGCTAGTTCCTTTCTAAAGCAGTCTGCATTACTGTTCATATCTGCTTTTAATTCCTTCTGAATTTTTACTATCTCCTTTTTAAACTTGGTGTCTGTTAGACTGTAGAGGTCTGTCTCATTCTTTGTTTCTTTGGGGATTCTCCCGTTCTTTTAAGTGGGAATGGTTCCTGAGCTTCTTCATTTTGCTTATATTTTTCTTCTTCTGTGGGTTTAGGGAAAACACCTGCTGTGGTTTTGGAGGGCTGTTTATATGCAAGAGAGCCCCCCTGGGTCCTTTGTAAGGGCTTACTTTTTTTTTTTTTTTTTTTTTTTTGGCATGAGGGCTGCTTCTGGTTTGGATGCTTGCTGTCTCTTTCCTCAGTGTGTACAGGCTGTTATCCCCTTAATAGGAGATGTGCTGGTGTATGGCTGTGTGTGCTTCCAGAGAGATGGAGGCAATGGGCAGGGGCTATAGCAAGGCTAGTAACTTGTGATGGAACATGATGGAGGATAAGGTGAGAAAAAGAATGTATATATTTATATAACTGGGTCACTTTGCTGTATAGCAGAAATTGTCAGAACATTTTATTTTATTTATTTATTTATTTATTTTGTCTTTTTGCTATTTCTTTGGGCCGCTCCCACAGCATATGGAGGTTCCCAGGCTAGGGGTCGAATCGGAGCTGTAGCCACTGGCCTACACCAGAGCCACAGCAATGCGGGATCCGAGCCGCGTCTGCAACCTACACCACAGCTCACGGCAACACCGGATCGTTAACCCACTGAGCAAGGGCAGGGACCGAACCCGCAACCTCATGGTTCCTAGTCGGATTCGTTAACCTCTACGCCACAACGGGAACTCCAGAAATGTTCTCATGGGGTTTTTTTTTGTTGTTGTTGTTGTTGTTGTTGTTTGTCTTTTTGCCATTTCTGGGGCCGCTCCTGCGGCATATGGAGGTTCCCAGGCTAGGGGTCTAATCGGAGGTGTAACCGCCAGCCTACACCAGAGCCATAGCAACGCGGGATCTGAGCCGAGTCTGCAACCTACACCACAGCTCATGGCAATGCCGGATTGTTAACCCACTGAGCAAGGGCAGGTATCGAACCTACAACCTCATGGTTCCTAGTCAGATTCATTAACCACTGCACCACGACAGGAACTCCGTATCAGAACGTTTTAAATCAATGATAATAAAAAATATGTTAACATATAAATAAAGAAATGGTTGTGGTTGTGTTCCAGTAAAACCTTGTTTATAAAATAATCATCAGGCCTGTGCACCATTGTTTGCTAACCCCTGGTGTGTACTATGTACTGGGTACTATTTTAAGTACTTTATATGTATTATCCTGTTTAAACCTCTTAACTCAAGAAGTAGGAAATCGTATTATCTCCACTTGAGGAAATCGAGGCACAGATAGATTAAATAACTTCTCCAATATTAGACAGCTTTCAAATGGTGGAGACAGATGTAAAGCCAAACAGTCAAACTCCAAAGACTGCACTCTCCTGCCTTGTAGTATACTGCCTCTTCACTATACCATAACTTCTTTTATTCTTTTCTGTCAGCATTGTAGAACAGGATATATTTTTTATTAATTTACGTATCTTGCACCTGGTACCTATAACATCTAGTAGAAAGTTTAAAAGTAAAGAAGATTGTTCCTTAACAGAGAAGGTGGTGATTGTTCAGATTTTTAAGTACCTGAAATCCTACAAGTATTATTAAAAGCGGGATCTAGCTGTTCGCCACTCTAAAGCCTATAAAGAGACAGGATTGTTACAAAGGAAAGTATTTTAGAGGCTGGTAAATAGGGGTGGGGACAAGGGGGCTTGACTTGTGTCCAAAGGCCAGTTCCCTCCACTGACAATGAGTGGGCAAGAGCTTTTATAGATGGAAGGCTGGGGCTACATGCACAAACTGTACAGTAGCTCTGACAGTCATCTTGAAATTGGTCATGTGGTGGCACATGGAGTTATGGATCCTTTGTTGCCACAGCTGCGCTTTAAGTTGCAACTGTGGTATGGGTTCAGTCCTTGGCTCAGAAACTTCCACATGCTGTGGGTACAGCCATAAAATGAAAAATAATTAATTAAAAAGAATTGTAGCTTATGTCATGGCTACAGTGTGGTTTTCATGTAGTTAATTTCTTCCACCTAGTGGAGGTTTCAGTATCTACAAGACAGTTCACAGGATATAGCTTAGAATATTATCTATAGCCCTTGAGGGGGAACTAAAAGTCCTTGACTTTGCTTAATGACTAAACTATCATTATTTGTCTGTTTGACTGTTTCCCCTTGCTTCTGCATTTTCTCACTTCTCTAATTAAACTTATTCTTTGACTAAAGTTTTTCTACAGATAAAAGGCAGGAGGAGAACATGGAGGGGAAGGGCCATAGGGTCCTGCTCTGTTTCATAAGGACAGAAAAAGCTATCGTGATGGGAATTAGTTTTACTTTTTAGGTTAGTAAGTGTCATTATGTCAGTTGCTAGCTCCATGTTAAGATTTATGTACAGTTTAAATAATGTCTGATTTTACTCTGGCATAAACATAACTTTTTTTTCCTCATCAGTTTGGATTTAGGTGGCGAGTAGAAAGAGAAGTAATTTCAGGAAAAGGTAACTTTTTTTTATTAGTTTTACTTTTTAATAGTGTAAGGTTATTATGTTATTGAAATGAAGTCATTGGGTAAAATTATTCCTAATGTAAATAATACAGTATTATCTACAAAATACAGACTAAAATTAGAGAAATTGTATTAATGATACATTGCTTGTAACAAAGGTCAAAATGGAATGCTTTTGTGATGTTTACCATCAGAATTTTTGCTTTTAGAACGTTCAATTGAAGATAAGTAGAAAATTTTTAGAGTTAAAGATTTCATAGAAAGGAAACTACAATGGATGGGTGAATACTTGAGGTTTCCTTTTTATTTTTGGAATAATGAATTGGTATTACTCCAGTTAAATCCACATTTTGCAAGTAGAAATTAAATATTACTTTGAACCTAATAGAATTTTTAGACAGGTTAGTTCTTATTTAAGGGAGTCACTGAGTTTGAGCCCCAGTACTTAGACTTATAGCAAAAGACCAAGCATTTGGTAGACAGTCAATAAATGCTTTTTCTATGCATTGTAATCTGTTTATAAAATATCTCAGAAAATTTAATATCACCATGCTATTTATGCTATAAAACTTTGTATTGTTAATCGAATTTTTAAGTGTTAATGCTTCTAAAAATTACATAGTATTAAGAAAATAATTGTAAACTAATAACTTAAAACTTTTTAAATGATTAAACATTCATGCCATCACTGTGGCTCATACACATCTTCTGTATTTTGGATATCTTTGTCCATTGTAAAATTGGGTATGTAATTTAAAAATTAAAGAGTAGGATTTTTTTTAAAAATAAAGGATCAGCCCTGAAGATATTCTAGAGGAGAAGGAAAGAGAATAAAGTTATTTTTACCTTGTCTTAGGATTATATTTTAGTTTGTGTTTTTACCTAAAACAGTGAGAAATGTTGGAATGTCTATCACACTTTAAATTTTTTTTACTTTTGTTGAATGTGATTTCAAGTGATAGTATGTAATACTGCCTTTAAAAAAATTGATGACATTCTCTAAATTAATGTAGTTGAAGAAAGAAGTCGAGAAGGGGAGACGCTATTTGTCATGATTTTTGAAGTTATAATTTTGTTGCTGTTTTAACAGTAGAGCCATTGCTGAACATGTACAGATTTAATGAAGTATTCTTTGGAATGAGTAAAAAAATGCCAATTTAGAAAAATTGTTAGCCTTTAGACTGATAATTTTCAAAACTCATTTTGATAATTTCTTTTTTATGAAAAGTTCACATTTGTTCCTCTTGGTGCAGATGGTGATACAAATAAGTTTGATCTTATCTTTTCTGTCAAAGTTAATAATTGATGAATAGTTTCTTTTTCTTCCTTTCGGATCATCAATACTAGTGCTTTTTTGCAAAAGGTTTTAGTATATAGTGGATACATGGTAATGTTACACGGATTTTAGTGTCAGGCCATTCTAAAGTTTAGAGCATTGGATTTGATCACGTATTCTAGTTACATCTCAAAATTCTAGCATTTTAAAATGTGCTTTAAATGCCATTTTATGCTGGTATTTAAATGCCATTATGTTAATACTTTAAAATATCAATTTTAATTTTTTATTAAAAATTAAAGATTCAACCAGGTATAAGTGCATGTATTTTGAAATATATATTTATTCTTTTAGCAGATTAGTGAGTACACTTTTTTAGTACTCCCATTTTCCAAAGTGTACGATTCCCTAATACAGAGTTACTAGAACTCTGTATCAAAATATAAACAGCCAACCTGTCTATCAAGTAAGAATTCTGGGATTGATTTTTTTTTTTAAACAATTCAGTCAGCAGTTTGATTTGATTGCTGAACATGCTATAAATATTTTCAGTTTTTTAATGTTGACTTTATAGAACTAAAAATTTATGTATATATGTTATGTGTGTATGTTAATAGTAAACTTTAGAGATAATACCAGATTGCATAGATAAATATTTTCACCAACTATCCTAGCTAATATTCTTTTTTTTTTTTATTTGTAGGTCAGTTTTGCTGTGGAAATAAATGTTGTGACAAAAAAGAAGGCTTAAAGAGTTGGGAAGTTAATTTTGGTTATATTGAGCATGGTGAAAAGAGAAATGCTCTTGTTAAATTAAGTAAGTTGACTTTAGATGGGATGGAATCGATTTCTTCAAAGTTTATCTAGTAATTTATTCCTTAAAGTATATAGGCTAATTTAAGATTTAATTTAAACAATTTATCTTCCTGGAAGTGTACTTTTTTTTCTCAGAACTTCCTAAAATTGCAAAGAACTTTGATCCTAAAACTTTTTTATTCTCTGAATTACAGTAATATTTAGGGGAACAGTTCCAATGCCAAATGTAAACCAGTAATTTGTGAAGACCTCTTTCCATTAACTTGAGAATATCATCAAAGCAGAATGAGATGCAGAGTATCATAAGAGAATGTAATATCTCACATTAGCTGATAGCCATATCGTTATGGTGTGGATAATAAATATACTCTGTGTCAGTAAGGAAAAACATTTTAGGGGAAATTGTTCTTGATATAAGTCTTAAAGGCTTAGTGTTATAATTCCGAATAAAGCCATTTCTCTTAATATACATGCTTTTAGAATCTGTTGCTCATTGTTTTATTTTCTCTTAGCTAGTCTTTTGTGTCAGCTTCTCTGCATCATGTTAACACCTTCTCTGGTTCCTAATAAATGAGCTCTTAGAGCTTTCTGCCTACTCGAGGTAGAAGTCAAGGATTTCCCCATATGCTACTTAAGACACACCAATGAGAACTGGTTTCTGAGTAACTCTCGCAAGTGCTTATGAGGAAAAGTCAACTGGTGTGAACTGAGATTAAAGCAAAAAGGAAATCACAGTTGTGGAACTTTTTTAAAAGCTCTTTTCCTTTTGAAAACTAGAGTACTTCACAAAGAAAAACTATATCCACATTATTGTTATTAGGTATCTTGAATGTGAGATACACATTAATGTGTCTGTGAAATAGTTTCTTGTAGAATAAACTGACAGCACCTTTTTCTTTTTCCTTTTTTGTCTTTTTAGGGCCATACCTACAACATATGGAAATTCCCAGGCTAGGGCTCCTCGAATCAGAGCTGTAGCTGCCAGCCTGTGCCACAGCCACAGCAACTCCAGATCGGAGCCATGTCTGCAATCCACACTGTAGCTCATGGCAAAGTTGCATCCTTATCCCACTGAGTGAGGCCAGGGATCCAACCAGCATCCGCATGGATACTAGTCAGGTTCATTATCACTGAGCCACAACGGGAACTCCGACAGCACCATTTTTAAAAGTAATATCATAATTTCAGTTCCTCGAGCATTCTAGTATAATTTTTATTATATACACATAATTTTTTTGAGGTGGAAAGAATCAAATTGTTTTCTACAGATTGTTTCCCTTCTTAAAGGAATGTAAGGGAAAATGACAATTTATGATGTTAAAAGTAGAATAGAAGTGCAGTTATTCAAATTTACCAATTCAGTGGTATTACCCTTTTTTTTTTTTTTTTTTTTTAGGATTATGCCAAGAATGTTCCTTTAAATTAAATTTTCATCACAGGTAATATCTTTTAAAAAGCTGTTGTTAATTTTAGTTGTCTTGGATGTAGTCTCTTACCTGAGCTGTATGTCTGAAATAGACTTGAGGGGTTCCCACTGCGGTGCAGTAGGATTGGCAGTGTCTTGGGAGTGCTGGGACATAGGTTTGATCCCCGGCCCAGCACAGCAGGCTAAGGATCCAGTGTTGGCCCAGCTTTGGCGTAAATCACAACTGCAGCTTGAATCTGATCCCTGGCCCAGAACTCTGTATGCTACAGGGCTGCCAAAAAAGAAAAAAAAAAAAAAAAAAGACTAGACTTGAGTGGTTGATGGCTCAATTAATTAATTGTATATAAAATCCAGCATTACCATATGACTACATAAACCACAGAACTGGAAGTTCACTATGCATAACTCTAGCCAAGCATTTTTAAATGTGAAGACCTGTGGAGGAGGGTAGATAAGATGCTAGACTTAATTTTTTTAATTTTAAATGATTTTTATTTTTTCCATTATAGCTGGTTTACAGTGTTCATTCTGTTTTCTACTGTACAGCAAGGTGACCCAGTCACACATACATATATACATTCTTTTTCTCACATTGGATGGTAGAATTTTTAGTTTGGAGTCAGTGTCAGATACCACAATATTCTTAGAAACTATATTGTAAAGCAGGTTTTCATAAAGTGATTTCCTGTGTCTCATTTAAACAATGTTTAATTGGAATTTGTCATTCCTAAAGGATTATACCTCTACACTCATTTCACATGTTAAAATAAGGCTCCTGTTGGGTGAGCTAGAGTGTGTCTGCCACATTGAGTAGGGGAGGGTATCAGCGTTCTGCAATGTACAGTATGTGTAAGGTCATGGGGCCTTAAAATCAGATGCCCGTGAATTCCTCTCAGCTAGTCCACTTACTAGTCATTTTCTTGGGCAGTCTCTGTAAGGCTCAATTTTATTATCTCTAAAAATGAGGATACTAAAGTTATTGTGGGGATTAAATGAAAATGCATATCATGTGCTTGACACAGTGCCTAGCTTCTGCTAAGTCAAGCATAATGAAGTCCCTGGCATTGAAGATGTTCAGACAAAATCTCTATGATCTGGCATGATTGTGGTGATTAAGTTTCATGTCCTGAATAATGCTTGAAAGTCTAGCAATAAGATTCTGCAGCTTTATAAAATATGTATTTTAGTATATTAATTTAAAAGCAGTTATTTTGTAAATTGCCTTATCTAGTATTTTAGCTATTAAAAATAAACAGCAATTTTTAAATTCTTAAAATTAGCAGAATTTTTTAGATTATTTGAATAGCCTTTATTCTCCCTCTCCTCCATGATACTGAAAGATATCAGAGATGTTTTTTTGACCTTGAGTTTCAAGCTTCATTTCAAAATTGAAATTATTCTTATGAGAGGCAAAAAATGGTTATTGTCTTAAATAGTATTATAGTATTTGGTGTAAGTATCTCATCAAACCTTATATCAAGTTTTCTTGAAAGTAATCCTCTCTGTTGTCTCTTCATCCTCTTTCCCAGTTTCAGCGTTATCACTTTTTCCTGTGCAGTGTTTCTTTTCTTAACCAGTTAAAGTCAATTGCTTCCCAGTTGTTTACTGACAGCCTTGTAAACCTTGCCTAAATGAGATAAAGCTACAGTAGTAAGAGGATAAGTGGTCGAAAGTAGACATATGAGTCAACAGTAAGCCCTTCCATTCTCCTTCCGTTATACCCTTTACTGTATTTCTTTAGTCTTAAGAATTTTCTATTTACTGGTGGTTTAGAACTAGTGCATTGGTTTCTTGTGTTTTTTTTTTTTTTCAAAGTGGTGGTAGATATGAATTATGTGGAGGAAAATCAGATTTGTTTTTGTAGATTGTTTTAAATGGCTAAATGATAAGACTATAAAGAGGAAATGAGTAAAACTGATTTACATTTACTAAGGTTTGTATATAGAACTTAGGAAGAAATAATTCTTTGTCTCAGAGTGTTCAGTCATCATAATGTTAAAGAATTGTCTTAATTAACATACAACCTAAAATATTTACAGATTAACTTGAGTTCCTTATTTTGTAAATTATAATTTTAAAAATACATTTTAACTATTTTGATTTTTTCTGCCTATTGATTCTCATTTTTTATGAAGGTCAGATGAAAAAGTTAATTTTAATTTTGTGTCGTTCAACATAAAGGAGAAAAGAAGTCAAGTCAAAAAAAAGAAAGGATAAAACCAAAAAAGATTGTGGAGAGTCATCACATAAAAAATCCAGATTATCTTCTGTGGAAGAGAAGGATAAAGGTAAAAAGGAATTGTAAAAATTAAAATATAATATTTAAATATAAAATATTAAAATATAATATTCACTCAGGTGAATTTCTGAACAGGTATAATCTGCCATATGTCTGAAATGTTGAATTTAATTAGTCAATGCGTTTAGAATTCTCTTCTATAGTAGTTGAAAGGAAACAGGTTGGAGAATTTAGATATAAATTTATAGTAATTTAAAAGGGCTTCAAGAATAATGTTGGTTTTGGTTAATTTTTAGCAGATAGTATTAATATTGTGATAGCATTCTAATTCCTGGCTTTGTCACTTATAGGCTTGTTACCTTGAGGAAGTCGCTGAATTTTATATCACTGATTTCAGTTTCATGGTCTGTGTGATTTTCTCACTAGTTTAGGAGCTTCTTGAAATGAGAGAGATGACACATATGTGTCCTCAGAACCTAACATGGTGCTGTGTACATATAATTAGTAAATTGTTAAATTCGAATCCAGGTCAACTGCTTCTTTCCAAGTAGTCCTTAAGCTATATAAAATAGTCATGATAATTATATCTAGCTCTTAGGATTTTTCCAAAGTTGAAATGAGATAATTTGTGTAAGCACTTTGTGTAACACATGGCACATAGCCATTATGAAGGTTACTGCTGGTGGCTTTTTCAGTCCATAATAAAGTAGAGTCAAACTGACTATAATTAGAGTGAATTAGACTTAAATTAGGTGGGTAGTGGATTTAATTAGTTTCTGGACAGTGTGAACATAGTACTTGGACAGGAGAGGGCTCCCTTGCTCTAGCTATGAAGATCATTAGATCTGTTGTATTCCTGCATGCAGTTTTTTCTTTTAACAATGTCATGGTATATTCAAGCATATAATATTGCCAGGTTTTAGACCTGGTAGACTTGATAGGTGGTGAGAGTTAAAATACTGATATTCTGTTGCTTATTAAGAAGTGGTATTTGAAACAAATTTTTTTTTGTCCTAAATCATCTACAAAATAAATTTTAATAAATGTGAGGATCTCATTTGAATTTTTAAACATATTTATTTTTCCTTAAATGCCAATAAAACATTTAATATGTCATATTTGAGGACTTTTTAGTATTCACTAGTATGTAATGTATTTATATCACAGTATGATACCATGTTTAGTCATTGCATATTCCAAATTAAAGAACTAGTCCCTACTTTGTAAAAGTTAATTCAGTACCTTCAAAATAAATAATGATGTAGCTGGATACTCAGGATTAGGGATGGGATTGCATCATTCAAATTATAATATATATGCGTGTGATCTTCCTTATAGATATTTTTCCTTTAGGATTTTATATTTCAGTAGATGACACCTCTGTCAACCTAAAAATTAATATCAGAAATCTGCAAATTATCCTTGATGCCTTCTTTTTTCTCATTTAAAATCCTATTAGTTTTACCCGCAGGGTATATATTTCTCAGGTGCTCTCTACTCTAGTTCAGACTACCATGTTTTCTCATCTAGGCTTCTGCTGTATTATTCTTACTGGTTCCACCACTGTCTTGTCATCCCACTTGCCTCCCCTTAGTCCATTCTGCATCTCACAGTGATTTCTTGCTCTTAGGATATAGGCAATATCTGGACAAAGCATGAAGGCACTATATTATCAAGCATATAAGTCTTGTTTCTCACTACTCTCTACCTCACTTTCACACTCCACCCATCTAGCCTTTCAGCTTCTAGAAAATGCCAAACTTATTTACATTTAAGGACCATGATGCTGTTTCTTTCTCACTAAAATCCCCCAGTCCTATCTTAACTTACCCTTCAGGTCTAAGCTTAAATATCACTTTCTTAGGAATTCTTTCCTGACCATGAATCTAAATTAGGAATCCCATTTATAATGCTGTCACAGCCCTGGAACTTCTGCTTCATTACACATGTGACAATTACAGAAAAGCCCAAGGAGGGTAGGGATCCTTTCAGCTGTGTTCATTGCTATATACCCAGCACCCCACCAGCACTTGTTAGGCATAAATAACAAAGAATAAGAAAATGAAAGACTTTGAAGATTGTTTCAAAGCAGACAACTTCAAAGATAGAGAGCTAAAGCAAAGTGGAATTGAGACATCTATTTCTTATTTACTCTTTATTCAGAGCACCTTTGATAGCAGAAAGTACAGGATATGGGTGGTTGTTTTTGTTTTTTCAGCTTCTTTTGTATAAAGCAGAAAATGACACCATTTTAGCAAACTTGTAGGAAGACCATGTCGACTTCTTTAATATCTTCTTATCTGGGATCATCTGGAACGAGGCTGATCTTGATGTGATACTTTCTTGCCAGGCCACCTTTGTTCCGCCCAAATTTGAAGGATAATTATTGAATGCTTAATATCTCAGCTGTTAACATTCCTCAAAACAATCTACTTTGTTGATTTTCATCCTGTCTTTTTAGGCTCTCTTTTGCCTCAGTCTTATCCTTAGGTATTGGAATTGTTCAGGGCTCTAATAGAACTTCTTATTTCTCTTTGCTTCCCCTGTGTGATCCCATCTATTACCGTAGCCTCAGGTTATCATCATACAAAATGTTAAATCAGTGGGTGGATGAATAGATAATTGGATGGCTAGATGGCCGAATGAATGAACAGAGAGCAAAATGTAAGATCAATAGCTTGTTTTTGAGGACCAGTTTCTGCTTTGGCAGGTATGAATACAACATGCTCCTGGGTAAATTGTCTTGGCAGAAAGTTCAAGATCTTACCCCTCCATCCTCTACCCCATCCTCAAATTCAGTTCCTTGAGTAGGCCTTTTCCTGACACCTCTCACCCCACTCCTCTCAGCTAGATTAGGTCCCTGTTACACATTCTGATAGCACCCTCCACTCTGCTTTAGAAATACGTATCACTCTTTGGAATAACGTGTTTATTTTCTGTTAAGGGACTATGTGTCTTACTTAATTCTTTATCTCCAATTTCTAAGCACAGTGTTTGTTCCACATAGCAGGCATTCAATAAATATTAGGTGATTTAGTGAACCAGTTTCTCAACATCAGAAATCAGCCCAAGAATCATGATTGAAGAGATATTCTATGGTTTTGCCTTTCAAAATATGGTCCCCTGTATTGTCATCACCTGGGAGCTTGTTAGACATGCCTCATCTTAGACCTTTCCAGGTCTCCTGCATTATAGTTGCTCTTTAAGTTCCCAGGGTGATTCATATGCACAGTGAGGTTTGAAATGTGCTCTTTATCATGTACTTGTTCTGCTTTTGCTTCAGCATCTCCAGGGAACAGGAAACCACTATCCAAAATATTCCTTTATATTTCAGATAGTCATAATTGCTAGCAGGTTTAATGTTTAGCCTAAACCTATAACTTTCCCTTTGGTGCCAATTATGTCCTTAGGCCTCCAGAGTAAACCTAATCTCTCTTTTTAACCTATAGACACTTGGAAGTAGATGTCATGTTCCTCAGATGACAAAAAAGAATATATTTTGAAAGTTTAGCTATGTTTTTATTTGCCCTCTGAAGACTAGGATATAAGTAGGAGTAAAGAAACAATGACGTGAAGCAGTTGCTGCAGTCCAGGCCTTGACTTTCTTTGGAATCTTTACCCTGTAGTTCTCACACCTGAAGAATCTGGCCTAAAAGGGGCCATATATGCGACAACTTTGGCTTATGTGACTTATCCAGGGAGGTTGGAGGAATTGTTACTCTTCATCTGTTATCAGTGTTTTGATTTAGCAGCCTTCAGAAATATTTTCTCTGAGGTCTTACTGCAAGAGTCTGCATAATGATGATTTTGGGGGTGGGAGGCGAGGGGCACACCCATGATATGTGGAATTTCCCAGGCCAGGGATCCAACCCAAGCCACAGCAGTAACAATGCTAGATACTTAACCTGCTGAGCCACCAGGGAACTCCCTAATGATGATTTTGTAGGAATTACTTTAGTAGATCTTCAGTACTTTTTCCATTTCCCTTACTGGGTAACCATTGTAGAACCGAAAATGTTTGTTTTATGAAATCATTTTTTGTGTCATTTTCAGTTACGAATTGCCACCTGTATATGATCTTTGAAAAAGTATTAAGAAAAACAAGTATTTATTTGTAAACTGCCTTCAGATGTTGAACATTTGGAGATAAAATATTGGTCATATTGCAGCTAATCTATGAGGGGTTTTTTTTCCCTAGCAAAGTGAGTGTTTTATTTTTTAATAGGTATTTGTTATTTTTTAATTTTTGCTAGGTATTCCAGACTGTATAAGAGCATAATATATACCTATCTCAAAGAACGTAACATTTTAATTAGGGAGATAAATCTAAGGAACATGAAAATTTGGAAAATAGTGAAGTGCTTTTCTGTTAGTAACTATATAGTGAACTTGACTTATTAGGAAGAATTCTGATTATAGCTATAGCTGTTCTATAGCTGTAAGATGATTCTTAACAATGCTGTGTTTTTTTTTTTCTTCCAGCACATTCATCCTCAGTGAAATCAGAAAATTCGATCAACAGTGAGTATCAAGTATTTATTTAATAAAAATATATAGATTCAGGTTATTTGCATTTTGACTTTCCCACAAATTGTAATTTGATGTAAATTATTTTTTGTTTTTGTACTATGTGAGCAAAATCATAGAAAAAAGACCAAAAGTGTATTTCTTCCTCAAATAGAACATTTGAAAGTTTCTTATTTCAAGTATAGAAGAACATAAATTTTTTTTCTGTTAAATACATTGGAGACACATTTTAATTTCATATTATAGAATATGAAGACAGAGAAACAGAAGAGGTTAGGATAGAAAATGAATTAGGGAGCTGAACTGAAATTTAAGAAATACTGCTTTTTTTTTTTTTTTTTTTTTTTTTTAAGATTGCACCTGAGGCATATGGAGGTTCCCAGGCTAGGGGTCAAATCGGAGCTGTAGCTCCTGGCCTACACCACAGCCACAGCAACACAGGATCCAAGTTGCGTCTGTGACCTACACCACAGCTCACAGCAACCACTGGGTCCCTAACCCACTGAGCGAAGCCAGGGATTGAACCTGCATCCTCATGGATGCTAGTCAGATTGATTTCCGCTGAGCCACAATGGGAACTCCAAGAAATATTGCTTATATTGCATAAGACTGAATTACCTCTGTCAATTGGTGATTTGATTGATCAAATTAAATATGTGGTTTGTGCTAGAAGGCAAAATATAAGCAATTGGTTGCTACTGGTCAGTTTTTTAATAAGTCCTATAGTTTTCACCAGATTGGATCAAGCCAGATTGGATTTTATTGAATATTTGCTAAAAATTTTATTATTTTTTTCCCTGCAGCACTCTAAAAAGTGTATAGGTCACAAAGACTTACAAAAATATATACAATAAGATTTTTTTCAAGGTGAAATCGGATTAATGGAAAAAAAAAAAAGAGTAGCCAAGTAAAGCTGGAGGTAAAATTAATACAGACAAATATTTACCAAAAAAGTCTTGCATAATTGCAAAGGTAGATCACAGATGTGTCGCTGTTCTTCCTAACAATCAAACCAAAGAAGAAAACCACCAGTAGAATGATTAATTGTACCCATAAAATATTAAAGAGAACTCACAGTGTTCAGCCTTTTCCAGGCAGAGTTTTGAGAGCAGAATCTCCTGTGGATTCATGAAAGGGGGCATCCATTTGTGATGTAACAGTAGCCTTGTATCTCAGCAGTAATACATACTGAATTTCTTAAAGACCTTGCAATAAATAAGCTTAGGGTCTAACAAAGTAGAGTTTAATGGCATATCTAATTTATTATATATGGGCTTATTTTATAGGAATTCAGAAAGGTGAGACTTGTAGGCTTACTTGGAAAGTTTATAAACTTAAGCATTAAATTTTTTCTGATTTTAAAATAATATATATTTACTGTGTCAAACCCAGGAAAATAATTTTGTAATTATTCTAAATTCCACCATTAAAATTAAATGCTATTAGCGTTTTAGTATAATTCTTAAAGAGATTTAAGTGTTCAGTAATCAGAAATTTTGCACTGAATAAAAGAAAAATAGAAATTTTAAGATATTTATAGTTTAAAATTTAATGAAGAGGGAGATGTCAGTGGAAGCATTCCTCTAGTTTAGGAATATAACAAATTCCTTATAAATTACTTTACTCATACTAATTTTATTTTTAACACATGTGAACTGTACTAAAGCACTGCCTTTCCACCCATACAAATCTTAATCTCTCAGTAGCTACTAAATTAGGTTAAGTTTTCGGACAATTTGTAGAACATAGTCAGGCATGAGATAATAGACTTACACCATCTGGGGATGGAGTAGTAAGTATATATATTTTCAGAAGACATACACAGTTAAGATGGGAGATTTTATTGTAGTTTTCACCTATTTCCAACTATACATTGCACTGAGAGGTATGAAGTCCTATTTAATGTAGAAAAAACATTGCCCTTTTCCTACTCCAGTTTTTCATTGTTAAAAAATCTTTGGGGGAAATGTCTTAACTTTAACTTATGTTCATCTTTAATTTCCTCTTCCCTCTCCTTTCCACTGTCTTCCCCCTTTCAGTCTTCCCTCACTCCCCAGAAATAGCCCTACATCTCTTTATCCTTCTCAGCTAGGTCAAACTTCTAGTGGTAGAGCAGGGAGAATACTATAGCCACCTGGAAGAACCCCCTCGCTTAGCTTGGTTCTTGAAGTAGAACCATTCCAAGTAGGAGACATGTGCTTTGTTATGGTATGCCAAACCCAGATAGCTTCTTAAGTGGTCAGTGATCTTTCTTGGTCTTTGCAATTTCAGAACTCAGATTTTGACGTTTCTTGTATTTCATTTTCATTTGGATAATATTCAGTTACCCTTTTATCTCCATTTAACATATGGATTATTAAAACCAAATCCAAAAAGAAAAACCTATTTCTATGAAGAGAAAAAAAAAAAAAAAAAAGAATTTCAACTTATATTCGTTAGCCACAATCGCAAGTGGTTTTGTTGTGTGCCTCATTTAATGTTAATAATAGGTATATAATATCCCATTTGCCCTTTTATCTATATCATCAATAACTATTCATCAGTGAATCAAATGTAAGTCCACTCTTGATACCTGAATTTTGGCAGATATATTATACAAGTCCACATTAAATGATTTGATCTGCTTCTCAGTTCTATGTATAAAATGAATATCAAGAGACTTAGTTTCATTGGATTGTTATCAGAATCAAATGATGATAGACATGTAAAAAGCATGTGTCTGACAAAGTCCTTGGTAACCTGTAGCAATTATTGTTGTTATATCAGAGAAAAGGAAAATACTGGACATTAAACAGATTTTATGTTTTTTCTCTAGAATTGTCAGATCAAAAATTAAATCTATAGAAGTCTGACCTGTCCATTTGTTATCATAATTGGAGAGTTGCCACTTCTTCAGCAGGCCAAATTATTTAGGTGTCATATAACATCTAGAAAAACCAAGACATAGAACTGTTTTCATTATTCAAAGCATATAGAGAAAGGTGTATGCAATTTGCATTACATTCTAAATGAACCATTGAAAACTTAAAGCAAATCAAGAATAGAACAACCAGGGAGTTCCCATCATGGCTCAGTGGAAGAGAATCCAGCTAGTATCCATGAGGATGTGGGTTTGATCCCTGGCCTTGCTTAGTGGGTTAAGGATCTGGTGTCGGTGTGAGCTGTGGTGTAGGTCGCAGACAGGGCTCGGATCCTGTGTTACTGTGGCTGTGGCGTAGGCCAGCGGCTACAGCTATGATTCGACCCCTAGCCTGGGAACCTCCATGTGCCATGGGTGCAGCCCTAAAAAGACAAAAAAAAAAAAAAAAAAAAAAAAACAACAACAACAACCAAAACCTTGTCAGAACTTAAAATTATGTCCCAGGAAGAAGGTTGAAGGAACCATAGATATTTAGCTTAGAGAAAAGTGAAGAGGGAAAGGGTAAGGAGGTAGACATGGAAACTGTAGATACTTGCAAGATTGCTACTTATTTTTGGTGACTGGTTGGCAGAACTAGAGTCTATGGATAAAAATAGTCCAAGGACAGATTTTTGCCTTAATTTAAGGAAAAACTTGTCAATTAGAACTATCTAAAGAAATGAGTCTGGAGGAATGCCCTGCCTCCGGAAGTAGTGAGGTGTTCAAATGTAGATTGGACAGCCACTTGTCATTGGAGATGTTTTTTGTTGTTTTGTTTTGTTTTTTAGTTTTTTAGTTATAGTCGATTTACATGTTCTGTCAATTTCTGCTGTACAGCAGAGTGACCCAGATATATACATATACATATATATATACATCTTTTTTCACATTATTTCATCATGTTCCATCACAAGTGTGGTTAGTTACATTCCCAGTGCTATATAGCAGAATCTCATTGCTTATCCACTCCAGATGCAATAGTTTGTATATACTAACCCCAAATTCCCAGTCCCTCCCACTCCTTCCCCTTCCCTCTTGACAACCCCAAGTCTGTTCTCCAAGTCCATGAGTTTTTTTCTTTCTGTAGGTAGGCTTGTCTGTGCTGTATATTAGATTCCAGATATAATTGATATCATATGCTATTTGTCTTTCTCCTTCTGACTTAGTATGAGCATCTCTAGTTCCATCCATGTTGCTGCAAATGCCATTATTTTGTTCTTTTTTGTGGCTGAGTAGTATTCCATTGTGTATGCATACCACATCTTAATCCATCCATATGTCAGTGGACATTTGGGTGGTTTCATATCTTGGCTATTGTGAATAGTGCTGCAGTGAACACAGGGGTGCATGTATCTTTTTCAGTGAATACTTTGTCTGGATATATGCCCAGGAGTGGGATTGCTGGATCATTTGGTAGTTCTTTTTTTTTTTTTTTTTTTTTTTTTTTTTTTTTTTTTTTTTTGTCTTTTGTCTTTTGTTGTTGTTGTTGTTGTTGTTGCTGCTATTTCTTGGGCCGCTCCCGCGGCATATGGAGGTTCCCAGGCTAGGGGTTGAATCAGAGCTGTAGCCACCGGCTTACGCCAGAGCCACAGCAACTCGGGATCCGAGCCGCGTCTGCAACCTACACCACAGCTCACGGCAACGCCGGATCGTTAACCCACTGAGCAAGGGCAGGGATCGAACCCGCAACCTCATGGTTCCTAGTCGGATTCGTTAACCACTGCGCCACGACGGGAACTCCCATTTGGTAGTTCTATATTTGGTTTTCTGAGGTATCTCCATACTTTTTTCCCTAGTGGTTGTACTAATTTACATTCCCACCAACAGTGTAAGAGGGTTCCCTTTTCTCCACACCACAGCATTTGTCATTTGTAGACTTACTACTGATGGCCATTCTGACAGGTGTGAGGTGGTACCTCAATGTAGTTTTGATTTGCATTTCTCTAATAATTAGTGATGTTGAGCATTTTTTCATGTGCCTGTTGGCCATCCATATGTCTTCTTTGGAGAAGTGTCTATTTAGGTCTTGGAGGTGTTCTACTTAAATAAGACATTTCATTCATTGGATAAGGGCTGGACCTCCAAGATCCCCTTTCTTTTTTTTTCTTTTTTTTTTTGTCTTCTTGCCATTTCTTGGGCAAATCCCACAGCATATGGAGGTTCCCAGGCTAGGGGTCAAATCGGAGCTGTAGCTGCCAGCCTACACCAGAGCCACAGCAACGCGGGATCCGAGCCGCGTCTGCAACCTACACCACAGCTCACAGCAACGCCGGATCGTTAACCCACTGAGCAAGGGCAGGGACCGAACCCGCAACCTCATGGTTCCTAGTCGGATTCGTTAACCACTGCGCCACGACAGGAACTCCTGAGATCCTCTTTCAACACAGAGAGTCAGTGACTTAAGTTCTGATCCCCACTTGCCAATAATTATTGTGTAGATTTGACACTGATGCAAATGCAAGCATCATTTTGTGTTGCCCATTCTTCTAATTATTTCATTAGCAATACCCTTTCCACCTCTGACAGTTGTAGCAGTTATCAAAGAAATTATTTATAGTTACTGTAACCCTAAAGGAACTAGATATTTTAGATTCATATTTAGATGTTATAGGTTCATAGGGCAGTAAGGGACCTTAAAGTCGTATAGTCTAATCTTGTAGATTTGATTCCCTGAGAATATTGGGTCACTTTTTCAGCATGTCCTCGTTCAGAGAGCGCTATTTTATAAAATTATTCTGAATTGATTGTATTTTTACTAAAGCTGGATCGTCTAGTATCAGAAAACTGGTGTAGGAAAGCTGGCATGTGGGAAGTACTCTCAAGAGGAAGCAAGAGAACAGGTGGTATAAGGCCTTTTGAAATTAGCTACCCACTTTCAAAGCCCTCGTAGGTTTGTTCTCTGACATTAACAGGTTAATACCATAGTGATAACTTTATTAGGCCTATTTAGTTTTTCTGTGCTTTCTTTATCTCAATGACTTTTCCTAAAAATAAGAGTAGGAGATGTTTTTTGTTTTTGCATATTCAGTTTTAGACACTGGCAGTTCCAGTGCTGGCCATCATTGAGCAGGAATCTTGTCCTTAAAGTTCTATGACTTTATCATCTTTGTGTGTGGATCATTAGAAGTAAAACTCTCTTCTCCCCCCACTCCCCTTTTTGCTGTTTTTGTTAGAATTTGTGCTAGAATAGATTGTTTTAGGACCAAAGTTCAGACACACATGTTGATTCAAGGATCAAAGTCCAGCAAGTAAAAGGCTAGTCTACACTGTGGCAAATCAATGCAGCTTTATTTTTGTGTTGTATTTGACTAAGGGACATTCTGTATTAACAGGGCAAATTTGTATCCATTCTTATTTGACTAAGGGTCATTATTGGAGAGGAATTATTTGCTAATGCAGTTACTTTGTGACATATAATCTTATTGTTGCATAATACATGTTTCAATATTTGATAATTTTTAAGGAATCTTTTTTTTTTTTTAATTTTAGGGCTACACCCACGACATATGGAAGTTCCCAGGCCAGGGATTAAATCCAAACCACACCTACAACCTATGCCACAACAACACCAGATCCTTTAACCCATTGTGCCAGGCCCCAGACCGAGGATTGAACCTGTACTTTCACAGCAACCTGAGCCACTGCAGTTGGATTCTTAATCCACTGCGCCATGGTGGGAACTCAGTATTTGATAATTTTTAGTTGACTAATATAGGGTGGTTCATTTGGAACATGTCTTGTTATATCTTAAAAATAGAAGTATCTTGGAGTTCCCTTCGTGGCTCAGTGGTTAATGAATCCGACTAGGAACCATGAAGTTGTGGGTTCAATCCCTGGCCTCGCTCAGTGGGTTAAGGATATGGCATTGCCGTGAGCTATGGTGTAGGTCGCAGATGCAGCTTGGATCTGGCGTTGCTATGGCTCTGGCATAGGCCAGTAGCTACAGCTCTGATTAGACCCCTAGCCTGGGAACCTCCATATGCTGCAGGAGCGGCCCTAGAAAAGGCAAAAAGTCAAAAGAAAAAAAAAAAAAAAGAAGTATCTTTATTGTATTTACTGATCTTTAAAGGTAGTATGTAATTATTCTTTCAAACACACACACACAAAAAAAAATGGAAATGCTTAAAGAATAAAAGCATCCCAGGCCTACAGGTAATACCATCACTGTTAAGTTTGGTTTTCCTTACAAACTTATTTATATACACACACATATACATATACACATATTAATAATACTTTGTATATTTGTATATACATATAGATAATGTCTTAACTGCCAGTTAGATTATACTATGTTTGCATTCTGTAATCTTTTTTGGGAGGGGGTCTTTTTTTAGGGTCACACCCACAGTATGTGGAAGTTCCCTGGCTAGGGGTCAAACGAGAGCTGCAGCTCCTGGACTACACCACAACCACAGCAACACCAGATCCAAGCCGCATCTGTGACCCACACCATAGCTCACAGCAACATGGATCCTTTAACCCACTGAGCAAGGCCAGGGATTGAACCCTCATCGTCATGGATACTAGTCAGATTCTTAACCTGCTGAGCCACAATAGGAACTCCCTGCTTTCTGTAACTTTTTAAAAATTTGATATGGCATGGATATTTTTCTGTGATAATACATATAGATATGCTAAGGGTTTTTGATAGCTGTATAGTATTTATTTAACCAATCTTAATCCCTAATTGGTAGGGATTTAGGTTGTTTTCTTTTGTTGTTATTGTTATAAAATGAACATCTTTATACATATCTGAGATGCTCATCTATTTTAAGTACATAATTAAATTTCTAAAAGCATTGCTGATCAAAGCATATCTATATATTAAACTGATTTATATTGCCAGATTTTCCTCAAGAAAAAGGTATTCAGAATTTTACTTCTAGCAGTGTATGAAAATGTTTCTTCACAGAAATGAACTTCTTCTAAGTCATGTAATAAGCATTTTCTTTTTTAAAGTCTGACAAATATTTTTTCATAGTTTAACTGGCTGGTCCTATATTACTAATTCAGTTCTTGAGGTCTTGATCCTAATGTAAATATACTCTCCACAAAATCTTAACCTGTATGTCTTTTGTATGATCAGTAAAAAAGGAGAAACTAGATTAAAGACAAGTATATTGTAGGAGATAATTGTTTTAAAATATAGAGTTCATATTGGAATTGCTACTTTAACTCAGTATAACTTAGAGAAGTTACCCATGAGACTTTAAATCTTTGGTCTTTCTGCTGAGGCTCTTTGGTATATCTCAGCTTATTTATTTATTTTTAAAAAGAATTTATTGGTCTGTAAAAGTGAATTAAATTTTCAGAGAGCTATAAAAATTAAAGCTAAACTGCAGTTAATTTAATTGCATTGGGTAGTTCAAAATGTGTTTTAAATGTAATATGCACATTTTCAAAAAATCTCTTTTAAATGAACAGGAAACTCTGATGAAGAAGAAAGTACTTCAGAATCTGACCTTTGGAAGGGCCCACTACCAGAGACAGATGAAAAATCACAGTAAGTCCTGATATTAATAGATAATGCATACCTTCTGCATCATCTAGGAAGCTATGAACACAGCCTCTTTGATAACAGTTAATGAAAAACTTAGTGTCATGAATGTCTGTTTAAAGCCAGGGAACACTTAGCCTGATAAAATCAGTTTATTCTCAGTCATTGTTTGTGGCCATAAACAGCCAAGTCATCCAGCTCCCTCTTAGTGAGTAAATCTTTTCCTCAGCTCACCTTGACAGATGACCCCTAGTCTTTACTTAGGTTCTTTCAAAGAGGCACTGTTTACTAGCTTCCAGAGAAGCCTATCCATGATATTTTGATTATTGTAAACCTCTGCAGGGAAGCGCCTTGAAGATAATCTAGGTGTAAAAGCTCAATGCATGCCTTGTTCTTTGCTGTTGGTTGGAAGAACTGTCTGGATATAGGCTGGAATGTTAGCAGCTCTTGTTACTGGGATGTTCACCACTTGAACTTTATATGTTGAAAGAGGATAAAATAATACCTACAACATAGAGTTTATTGTGAAGATTTAATAAAGAATATAAAGTACCTCATATAGTACCTACCAATATAGTAAGTTCTTAATAAATGTTAGTCCTGTTTTGTTAGTCTCTGGGCATATTGGTTCAAAACTGTATGTATATTTAATACTCAGCAGCTCTATGAAGAAATGTAATCATTTTATAGATAAGGAAACTGAGCCCAGAAATGTTAAATAACTTGCTTACGCAGCTGATAACTGATAGAGCAAGAACTTAAACACTGTCTGATTTGAAAACCTGTACTATTTCCATTGTATCACTCTGGCTTCTAGCAGTAATACTTACTTAGTATTTTATAATTTTTCATAATATTTTAACACAGTATTATTTAATACCTCCTTTCAGAGTTTTGTTCTTTGTTTTGGATATAATCTTCACTGCTACAAATACATATTTACTGTTCTCAGAGTAATAAAACCTTCAACCTAAGCAGATTTCCCCTATTCCTGGGAGTAAGACTTGTATTCCTCGTTAAAATAGCTTCTTTTTCATTCATTTTTTGATCAGACTCTAATTTGAAATGAGAATGAACAGAGTAAGCTATAAAGTCAACCAAAAATGTACTTAAAAATAAAATCGTAGGTAATAAATTCACTTAGGGAGAGGTGTTTAACATATACGACATCTTAATCGGTCTGGGTATAGTTATTTTGGAAGTCAAAAATTATTTGATAGGAGTTCCCATGATGGCTCAGTGGTTAAAAAATGCAGCTAGCATCCATGAGAACCTGGGTTTGATCCCTGGCCTTGCTCAGTGGGTTAAAGATCCAGCGTTGCCATGAGCTGTGGTGTAGGTCGCAGATGCGGCTCAGATCCTGTGTTGCTGTGGCTGCGGTGTAGGCTGATGGCTACAGCTCCAATTGGACCTCGATCCTGGGAACCTCCATATGCTGCGAGCACGGCCCTAAAGAGGCAAAAAGACCAAAAAAAAAAAAAAAAAAAAAAAAGAATTATTTGGTAGCTGAATCATGAAATATATTGATGTATAAAAGAATCAGCAAATATGTTAGATTAAAATGTTTTATTTTTATTAATCATATAATGTGTCACCTTGTAATTTTTTCTATTTGATTTTAATACATATACTTTTTTTTAAAATAGGGAAGAAGAATTTGATGAGTATTTTCAAGATTTATTTCTGTGAGAAGGAAGAAAGATGCCTACATTCCTTAATGTGAAAGTATACTTTGAAACACTTCACAAAAGTTTTGTCTGCAAATTGGAATTTGAGTGGTTTGTCTTTGGAAATAAAAATCCAGCTATTCTTAGCATGTCAGATGCTTCGAAAGTTTTTCAGTTCTATGAGACACTTTTCCCTGTCCCTTATATATCTTTTCAGCTGCTTCTATAGCTCTCTTCCATCTGTAGCTCCTAGAGGATGGACCTAGTACACTGTACCGAGATCCATTGTTCCTAAATTTTGTAGATTTTTTTTTCCCCCACTGATTCACACTTACCTTCCCTTGCCTCAGTTTATATTATTATGATTATTGGGATTCACAAAATCATAAAGTTGATAAGGTATGTCTTCAAACTCTTCTTTGATACACTGGCACCCCTCTTTTGAGTACCCATTTTGTCATCAGCTGCCTTTTTTTTTTTTCTTACATTTGTCTTGCTTCTTTCTCACTTCTGTCACTTAAGGGAGTTCATTATAATCAAATTTTAGTCCTTAGTGTATGAGTGATTTATTATAAAGTAAATTAATACCACAGGGGGCCAAATGAGGTCCCAGTAGTCTAAAACAAGATGTATTTATGAAAATTGACTTAACACAGATGATGCAATAACATAGTTTAATTTAATAGGACTGTGTGCAGAGAGTTTGTCTCAGATACAGCCAGGCAGATATGGATACACTTACATGTAGAGATACAATATAAAATATAACTTCTTAATTTGGGGTCCCTATAGGCAGGAGTCAGTGCATGTGCTTCAGGAGATCTAAGCACCCCTAGCTAGAATCTGTGTGTAAATATTTGTGGTTATGTATGTTTTGGAGAAAATCCATAGTTTTCATCAGATTTTCAAAAGGACTTATTGATTTTTTTCCAAAAGGTCAAACCTGTTTTTTGTAAAGACCAAAGAGATGACTAGAGAAGAAGATGCATGATTTGGTGCATAAGAGAGGACCTGTAGAAAATGATCATAGCATTCCAGTTATTATGAAGATATGCTGTTTTAAATGACATTTAAACATGGAATGATTGGCATTAAACTGCAAAAGAGGTAATTTTAGTGTCTTATTTTTAAATGGTATGAGAGACTTTCCTTTTATTAAACAGTTGTTATTCATTAATTAAATATTTATCAGGCTTCTGTTATGTGTGAGACAGTGAGCTGGACATTGCTACAAAGGAACTATATAGGAAATAATTATGTACTCATTTCTAAACCATCAGAAAATAGTAAATCAGTGTTGGTTTATTAACCAAATAAGTAGACACAGCATGTATGTTGTGTCTTTTTCAGCTCACTATTAGGGAGTGAAAAAGAATCTTGGTTTCTGAGGAAGAAGTATTGAAATATCCAGCAACAAAACTGATATTAGTGATATAATTGATGAAGCTAAAATATCTTTATAGTAAAAGTGGTCATCAGAAAATAAAATCCTTGGAGTTCCCATTGTGGCACAGTGAGTTAGTGATCTGGCTTGTCTCTGTAACATTGCCAGTTTGATCCCCTGCTCTGCACAGTGGGTTAAGGACCCACCATTGCTGCAGCTGTGGTGTAGGTCTCAGCTGTGGCTCAGATTCGATTCCTGGCCTGGGACCTTCCATGTGTGGCTGAAAAGGGGCGGGGGGACAAAAAAGAAAATCCTTGCAAAATTTGGAGTTTCCTGGTGGTTCCACATGCTAAGGATCATTGTGGCTGCTGAGGCATGGGTTTGATCCCTGGCCTGAGAACTTCCACATGCTGCAGGCATGGATTATGCCAAGAATGTTCCTTTAAATTAAATATTCATCACAGGTAATATGATCTTTTACAATGCTATTGTTGATTTTAGTAAAATTATAGAATTAAAGAATGATTAGGGGAGTTCCTGTCATGGCGCAGTGGAAACGAATCTGACTAGGAACCATGAGGTTGTGGGTTCGATCCCTGGCCTTGCTCAGTGGATTAAGGATCTGGCATTGACGTGAGCTGTGATGTAGGTTGCAAGTGTGGCTCACATCTGGCGTTGCAGTGGCTGTGGTGTAGACCCCTATTAGACCCCTAGCCTGGGAACCTCCATATGCCACAGGTGCAGCCCTAGAAAGACAAAAAGACAAAAAAAAAAAAAAAAAAAAAAAATGACTAGGAAGAGTATTTAAAGACTGCTTTAGAATAGATTGATATATTTGGTATTGCAGATATCATTTATGGACATCAAGTTCATTTATAAATTTAGATCATTGTATATAATCAGTTTTTAATCCATTCATACACAGAGGCAGATCATGGAAGTCTTTTTTTTTTTGTCTTTTGTCTTTTTTAGGGCCACATTTATAGTATATGGAGGTTCCCAGGCTAGGGGTCAAATTGGAGCTGTTGCTGCCCACCTACTCCAGAGCCACAGCAACACCAGATCCAAGCCGTGTTTGCGACCTACACCATAGGTCATGGCAACACCAGATCCTTAACCCACTGAGAGAGGCCAGGGATCCAGCCTGAAAGCTCATGGTTCCTGGTTGGGTCTGTTTCCGCTGCACCACGACAGGAACTCCTAGAAGTCATATTTTAAAGGAGTCTTTGAAAAGGCCTCAACATGTGTTTAGAGATTAATTCTCCAACAACCCTATCTCAAACTTGGCTATAGTGTAGTAGTGGTGTTCAGCAAACCATTGGTTTGGGATGTGAAGTTATGCTTTCTTACACCTACTTTTAAGCGAAGTTCTTATATTTGCAGACCTTCAGTGGTGGCTCATCTCTGAGTGGTGGCCCCTTTATTTGTTTTTTAGTGAATGAGGGGGCAGTCATTGTGCTGACTGTTATTTTTGGATCCAAATTACATAAGGCTAAAGGAAGAGAGTTACACAGTTTCTAAAATAATCGTAGAAATAGAGGTTCAAAATTATTTAGGCAATGGAAATGAGATGTTCCTGTATCACCCAAGGTGATGACTTACATAGACAGGAGTCATTTGGGTGTATATATTACCTTCCAGGCATTCCTTGTTTATATCTGTTTGTTATGGTATTTATTCAAAATATTATTCATTCATGTTTGAGTGCCTTGTGCCAGGCACTATTAAGTGTGAGCCGTAGAGCTGTGAACAAAACAGACAAATATAGACGAAAATCTTTCCTATCATGGACCTTACATTTTGATTTCAGAAGAACATCTTATGATTCTAAGAAGCTAACTTGTGAAAATATAACAAGTGGTGATTTATTTCTCAGCTGCCATCTTCTGTATCACAGACATTTTAGGTTCATAGATTGTCGGGTTAACTCATTATAATTTAGATATATTTTACAAGGAAATCTATCGTGTAATTAATATTCACTCTGTTTTATAATTTGGCCAGTCATTATAGGTAAGAAATCTTAAATTTCTCTGGTGTACAGACATGTACCATGTAGTTAAAATAGTTGATTGCCTTTAGTTTCTCTAAGTCAAACACAGAATGCCTGGTTGATAGCTCTAGTAATCACTTTTTTAAAGTAACCTCTGTTGCAGTCCTTCTAAACCACTTTTGATAGTAAAATTCTTGCATAATCATACATGCTTCTTAATAATGCATAGTCTTTATTAGCTGATTTAACTTGTATTAGGATTATCCAGCTAATGTCTTATAAGTTGATAATTCTTTTAGTGAGAAAAATATATTTAGTTACACATTAAATAATTGATTTTAGACTTAGTAAAGGATGGCATAGGACAGTGACATACTTTTAAGCTGCTAAAAGCTATGTGTGGGCTTTACTATTCCATTATCAAGGGTAAAAAGTAGAGGAAAGTGATAAGCATTTCAGATGGAATAACATTTAGCATCCTTTTTCCTTGTTTCTTATATGGTATTTACATACATTATAAATTCTATATTGTATTTACTCTTACATTAAGACATGTTGATGTAGTTCACCTTGAGGCTCAGAGGAAACAAACCAGCTAGTATCAATGAGAATGCGGGTTTGATCCCTGGCCTCACTCAGTGGGTTAACGAGTGTTGCTGTGAGTTGCAGTGTAGGTTGCTGACGTGGCTCAGATCCCGTGTTGCTATGGCTGTGGTGTAGGCCGGCAGCAGTAGCTCTGATTTGACCCCTAGCCTGGGAACTTCCGTATGCCGCAGGTGCGGTCCTAAAAAGCAAAAAAAAAAAAAAAAAAAAAATGTTGATGAGAGATCTTTAGTTCAGGAAGGGATTCGAGGTATGAATCATGATTATTAATGTTGTGGGTCAAATTGTGCCCCACTTGAAATACTTACATTGAATTCCTGACCCCAATACATCAGAATGTGGCTGTATTGGAGATGGGGCATTTAAAGAGGTATATATAGTTAAGGTAAAATGAGGTCAATCCAATATGACTGGTATCCTTAAAAGATCAAGACACTGACACACCAGGGGAAATTATGCGAAGACACAAAGAGAAGATGGCCATTGGCACACCAAGGAGAGCAGTCTCACAGGAAACGAACCTTGGACTTCTCATCTCCAGAATTGTGAGAAAATAAATTTCTGTTATTTAACCCACCTAGTCTGGGGTGTTGTTTTGTTATAGTAGCCCTAGTAAATGAATACAATTAATAAGAACTTTAAGAAAAAAAGAATTGGTGACTAGTTTCAGGATTATATTATTTTTAATTTAAAACAAATTGGCACCGGAAATGCACTTATTTTTGTCTTATTTTGCACTTTTGTTGAACTTTATTTTACCCTCAGGGTTTTCAGGCTAGCAATATATTTTCTGATGATAAGACACAGGGTAGCTTTTCTGAAGATTCTCTTACTGTTACTTGATGGTTTGCTGAATGAAATTTGCTTAAGTTCTTTTGAATGTTTTCTTTCTTTCTTTAAATGTAGAAACAATATTTGAAATTTAGACCAGTTGTCTATTACAGCATTAGACATGTTTTGGACTTTTTGTCGTCACCACCACCTCCTGCATCTTCTGCAGCTAGGAAAAGGAAAAAAAGCAGTGTTATTAGGAACCAGTGGCTATATAGTGGTTTTGTTCTAATCTTACAATATTAGTATGACTTTATAGCCTAATTAGTACTTTTAACCTATAGCAAGTACCAATGAGAATACGGTTTGACCATTTAAAAGCTTGAATTCATATTCAGAATTGAATTAAAAAATAAAATCTAATAAATGATTAGCCAATTAATGTCTCAATTCCTCAAAGAGAACTACTGGACTATGCAATCTGGGAATCTGAGTTGTTGCTTTGTTCCAGGCACAAAGCTTGTTGCCTGGAGATAAAATAATATTCATAGTTCACAGAGACTTTGCAGTGTGGTAGGAAAAAAATTCATAAGTAATATTTATGCAAATAAAGTATAGAAGATCCATATTCAGTATACTGAATACTAAAAAAAAAGTCAGGAGCCACTTAAAAGAACTTACTAGCCTGTTCCTCATAAAATTGAGATAAAGATTATTCAGTGTAATTGTACTAAAGAAATACCTTTTCTTTTCAGTTGCTCAGTAAGATGACCATTTTTGTTATCTTTTTGAGTTGCAAATCAGGGACTTGCCAGTGTTCCCTGGAGGACAAACCCTTAGCAAGGCCCTCAGGCAACACACTCTCTGGGAGAGCTGCCTACATTCCCAGCTCCATCTGGTGCTTTGCCCTCCTTGCTCTCTTGACTCCAGCTACACCAATTTTTAAGTTCTTCAATGCACTGAGCTTATTTCCACTTAAAGGCCTTTGTGCATAGTCTATGTATACCCTTCCTTTCGAACTCCCCCTCCTTTCTTTGCTTAGGGAAAGCTTACAGTCTTCAGAGTTTAGCATAAACATCCTTCAGGAAACCCTTCCTTGAGGCACCAGGTACACACCTCATGCTTCTTCTGATAGTTAGATAAACTATTTTTGGTGTACCATCTGGCTCCCCAACCAGATGGTAAACTCTGTGAAGTAAGGACCCCTCTTTCCCCAGGGCCTAACACAGGGCCTTGTACAGAATACATACCCAATAAATATGTAAGTGGATGGATATCAAGGATTCAGAAACTCCTGTTTTTATTCTGTTAAAGGATATCCTGAACCCCTTAAGCAAAATGCTTTCTCCCTCTGTGTTCTTTAAATACCACTAAAGACAATAGAACCATCTAAGAAGAATGTTACATCTTCTTCATCATAAAGCCTTTCCAGATAGAGATGATTTCTTTGTTAAGCAGTACATTTCTTGGGCATTCCCTTCGCTCAGCAGTTAACAAACCTGACTAGGATCTATGAGGATGTGGATCTGATCCCTGGCCTCACTCAGTGGGTTAAGGATCCGGCGTTGCTGTGAGCTGTGGTGTAGGTCGCAGATGTGGCTCTGATCCCTCGTTGCTGTGGCTGTGGTGCAGGCCGGTGGCTGTACCTCCCATTCGACCCCTAGCCTGGGAACTTCCACATGCTGCGGGTGTAGCCATAAAAAGCAAAAACAAAAAAACAAAAAAAAAAAAAAGTAAGAATTTCTTACAAAACCTTTTGAGTACTGAGCTCTCAAAAGAAAAATAGCATTCTACTTTCAAGATGACTTTTGAGTCATCTGATAAACTAATAGGTGATCCCAAGCATCTTAGCAAAGGCTTTCTGAAAATTCTTAAACCTAATAGTGACTTTAGGAGTAGAAATTTCATCAGGAAGCACAGCACTGAGTATAGACATCTAAGGCACAGGCAGATTCTTGTCAAGTCACCCCACTCAGTGGGCCAGCTTTGCTTTACATACAAGTAGGGCTTCCTTAGGTCTGGAAGTGAAGCTAGAGATCTATAAAACCTCATTATATGGAGAGGAACATTAAGCTCAGAAAAGTTAGGCAAGTTGCCCAAAGTCTAACTGCTAATGCATAATGTTAGTACTAAAAACTCATTATTCTGCAAGCTATCTCAGGAGCCACCTTTGAGAGTAGATGAAGAAACCTAGCCTTAACTCCTACTTCAACTGGACCCATCAATTCCATCTGAAATTATAAGATCTTGTTTGAAGGGGGGAAAAAACCTGAAAACCATTAATCAAACATCTTATGACTGCCAGTCTGTATACAATAAAGCACAGTTCCTGTTTGCATTTACTTTTTATGCTTTTGTCATGTGAGATTAAGCTCTGCTTGATTTCCAGCTACTTTATAAGAAGCCAAAACAGATTCCATCTAACCTTTTTCAGTCGTATTTCCTTCTTCCTGCTTTTTCATCTCCTCTTCAATTACCTTCATCTTTGCATCATACTCATCAGCTAAGGATTTCCATTCCACTCTGTTGTTTTGAAGACCACTCAGCATAGGTGTGATTTCTTTGTGAAACCGTGAGAACTCCTAAAGAGAATTTTAAGTCAGAAACTTCTTAAATCATAGTTTATTTTTAGTACTTTTAATATGCACAGGCAGAACTGTAAGGAATTGTTATGGTGCTCAGAGTTGCTTAGGATGAGGTTAACTCAGTGCCTCGGAAATGGGAAAGTCAGCTGCTGTCTTTCCTGCCCACCTAAGTAAGTCTGTTTAGTTTGCTTATATCTGAGTTCTCTCACCTTTCATTCCACCCCTGAATGAGCGATTAGGGCAATACATGAAACTACTTTGGAGAAACAGAGACACCCCTAACTGGACTTCCTTGTGGCTGACCTTTTGATTTAGGTTACAATTTCAAAGAAAAATACTCATCCTGAAGATTATGTATTTCACTCAAAACAATTTGTTTACCTACCTTATATACAAAAGTACAAACAAAATCAATAAATCCAACTTGAAGTTTAGGCAGTTCATCTTTTTTGTTTCTGTCCATCATAGGCTAGAAAGAGAAATACATTCTTTAAAGATGGTTATCTAAGAGTCAGTGAACAAAACAGACTGATTTTGTATTGATAATTTTTAATAAGCATTTTTATGCCAGGGTCTTTACAATAGGTTGTTGCTGCAGCACTGTTCTCTCCAGATCTCCTTGTTCCCAAAATTCACTGGCAACCAGAAGTGCTACCTGCAAAGACAAAAGATGCATTTATGAAAAGGACTTTTTAATAGAGAATTTGTATTTTATTAGTATGAGTGACATTTAAGGATAGAGCTTATAGTTAATGCTTCAGGTATTGTCATAGCATATGTTCTTTGGTTTTAAAAAGATGTCATTTACAGATTATATTGAAATGGGGAAGGGGATTTTCTTTCTACTTCAGTGTAGTAGACCCTCTCTGGGAGAGCCTATCTCCTATTTGCTATTGCCACCACCTCTCAACAATAAAAAGGGGAGATGAGCGAATGTTTAACTCCATTACACTGTACTTCAAGCTCTAAAGCTTCCCAAATCCTTCACTTGTCCAGCTTCTATCTGATCATCTAGTATGTACCTGCACATGCATTTGTGCACACCTACTTATGCACACAGTTTAGAACACAACTTCACTTGATATTTGAGTGTTAATTTATATATTTTTTAAAAACCAATATTTACTAAGTTTATTGAGCACCTACCAGCTGCCTTCCATTGGCATAAGCCAGACTTGCCAAAAGTAAGATGTGATCTTTCTATTTAAGATGCTCACAGTCTAATGAAGACAGTCGTGTAAAGAATGTGGTGTTACAACAGTAGTAGTATGAACTGCTATGGATTAAGCAGAAGGGAAGTTGCATTTCTGCTGTATCATCAAGGATAGTAATAAACTACTAGTTTGTCGATAAAGAAAGGAAGCCTATATGCAGAGATAAAATTGAACATCCAGAGCTTATGAGAGTAGGAGCTTAGAGCGCGAGGTAGTGACATGGAGAGCGTGAAGAGAAATAAACTGGGGAGCCTAATAGGTCATGTAAGCTTTGCTGGCAAGTTTGACTTGATTCTCTGGGTAAGTGGTTCTTATCCTTTGAGCCACAGGGTCCCCCCAGAGTGCACTAGTCACACAAAAAGGTGGATGCTGAGAGAGATTTAAACCAAAGTAACTTTTTTTTCCTCTTTTACAAAGTGATCTTTGTCCAACTTTGGGGGGAGAAAAATAGTTTTGCTCCTTTAAAGAAAAGTTGAAAATAGTAGGGAGTTTAGAGGGCTTTCAAGCAATACAGTGGCCAAGCAGAGCTCTATTTATAAGCAGTCCCAGCAGCAGCTCAGGAAGATTGGAGAGTTCATGATAAGGGAGAGGCACTTGGGAGAGGCTGCTGCCATAGTTCTGATGAAAGAGGGAAAGTCTGAACTAAGGTGGTAGCAAGAATGCTTGATAGGAATGGGTTTGAAATGGGGAGAGGGACTCAAGCAAGACCCCAGTTTGTGGCTTGGTGATTGTGTAGATAAAGTATGGAGGAGAAAGAGCAGGCATGACAGCGTGGAATGAGCACGAGTGTTTGGTTTGGGGCTTGAAGGTTCCAATCAGTCTATCTTCTATAAACACAATCCACATCTATTAGTTGAGCCCAGTGAATTCCTGCCCATCTTCTGCCTAGGGTTTTCCCTGTGAATTAACTGAGGGGAAAAGAGAAGCTTCTTTCATCGATGAGTAAGAAGCCAAGTGGTAAACTAATGCCTTCCACTCTAACTCTCAAAGACTGGGAAGGAAATTCCTTGGAAGATACCCTTAAACATGAGCCCACAGATGGTGCCATCTAAACACACTGAAGAGACTGTAGGAGCAAAACCACCCTAGATAGATGAAGGCACTAATGAGTCATCCTTGTCTTGTGCTCATTTATCTCCTTTGTTAAAAGCCTCCCTGGATCATTTTACATAAACTCTTTACAGCCTGTCCAATGATGAAGGAATTCTTTTTCAGAAAGTATTTTCTTTCCAAGGTTCCCTCTATTTGCCTTGTTCTGAGGCCTGGCCAAGTGGTCTATTGTCTTCCTGATATTTGTGAGCTCTTAAAAGGTATTTGCTTTTCTTCACTAACAGGAATCTAACAGGAACATTGTACTTTTGTCTTAACTTCTTAAGTTCCTTTTGTCTTCTTTGTAAACTGTAATCTGATTGTTTGAGAGGACAGGTCCAGGGTAATGAACAATAATTGCTTATGCAATATATAGTCATATAATCGAGAGCTATAATAAAGTCCTGAGGTTGCCAGATACCTTCATGTTCACTTTCGCATGGGCCCTGGACCATGCCTGAGGGCATGATAGAAAAGGGAAAATACTTGCCTGACTTTGTACCTCCCAGGGTTTGGTTATAGCTGACAAGTCACATGCAGTCATCATCATTGCCCTTTGAAAGACAACAAAAATTCTTAAAATAGAAGGAAATAACAAATTATTTTTGCCAAAAGAGAAAATTCTAACAACTCACATGATAATCTCTTTTTTGGTTGGATCAATGGTTACATATTTGATGGCCTCTTCTTCAGTTTCCATCTTTTCACAGGCATCAACAATTTTTTGAAACATTGTTCTCTTCCTAAAAAAAGATACGGCTGTGCAACAATTTTAGCATATAAGACCAGAAATAGTGTCTTTAATACATTTTTTCAAATTTAATGTTCCCACTTTGCATCAGTGTCCACACAGTGGGTCTAAGGGGTCGGGGAGGAGAACAGGGAATGGCTGCATAACCTTGGCATAGAAGGGGTTTAAGACAGAAAAAGCACAAGCCATAAAGGGAAAAAATAAGTTTAAAAGTTACATGTTTTAAAGATCATAACATTAAGGCCACAGGCTGTGATGAGACTAATGCATAAAACTAACAAAAAATTAGAAACCAAAATATATGAAGAGATAGGAAAATACAAGTGTGAACAGTAAGATACCATCGCACACTCAACAAATAAGTAAATAGGTAGATTTAAATATGGCCGTATCTGGAGTTCCCGTCGTGGCTCAATGGTTAACAAATCCAACTAGGAACCATGAAGTTGCGGGTTCGGTCCCTGGCCTCGCTCAGTGGGTTAAGGATCTGGCATTGCTGTGAGCTATGGTGTAGGTTTCAGACTTGGCTTGGATCCCGAGTTGCTGTGGCTGTGGCACAGACCAGTGGCTATAGCTCCGATTCGACCCCTAGCCTGGGAACCTTCATATGCCACGGGAGCGGCCCTAGAAAAGGCAAAACAAACAAACAAACAAAAAAAATACACACACACACACACACACACACACACACACACACACATATATATGTATGACCATATCAAGAGGAGTCCAGATATGGGATAACAGAACTCTGAATTGGCATACCTACTCAGGAGTACAGTTTTGCCATGTGATATAAAAACCATCATATATACACAAGGATATACAAAGCAGTATTCTAGGCAGAGATGAAAAACTGGAAATAATCTAAGTGTCCCATGAATAGAAGAATGGCTAAATTAATTATGGCATAGTCACATAATTGAATATACTTTTAAAAAGAACAAAGTGGATTTCCATTTATCACCAAGCTAAATCTTTAAAACATAATGTTGTTTGAAAACAAGTTGCAGAATTGTATTACAGTATGATACCACTTCTGGAAACTTTAAAAACACATTTAACAATGCCATATAAAAACATAAATGAAAAGGGCTAATACCCAATAATATCAGGATAGTGTATCTGTGAAGGAGAGGGAAGGGGTTTTCATGATGGAGTGGGGGTGGGATGCCTCAATTGCATCAATTTTTTTCCTCCTTTAAAAAAAACTAAGACATTATTTCTAAACATCTGTCTTCATGTTTGAACTATTTAACAAAATTTTAATTATCAGGCACAATTTTATAATGCCCATCCAAGTTATTAAAATAGGCTCAGATCCTATAGCTAGTTCATTTTGTTATAATGCATTTAAAGCACCTTCATAGTTCACTGACAAGAAAATGTGCAGAGGCTTAGAGCATCTGGTCTCCTTGGTAATCATTATTATTATAAATAGGCTAGTGCTCTGCTGTGTATAACAGAATTTTGTGAGGTTTTGTGTGTGTGTGTGCTTACTGGATTATTGCTTTATTATAAAAGGATATAATTCAGGAACTGCCCGATGGAAGCCATGCATAGGGCAATGCAGGGACCAGGCCCCACTCTCCCAGATGTGTTCATCTACCCTGAAACTCCTTGTGAGTTTGTAAATGTGCCTCAGATTTTTCAGCTCTCAGGATCAAATATCTGAGCATGCCACTGTAAATACCCAACTCCAGCCTAAGATAAATTCACTGGGACCAAGAAGCCCCATAAGGTTTTGTAGTATCATTCTGGCAACGCACCAACCTTTCTGCATATTCTTCAATTCAGATTTCTTCGGATAACAAACTAAAAATAGGGGCTTAGCTTTATAAGCTAGGTTTTCAGACATCTAGTAAACTCACTACCAGGCATCTTGAGAGTATTCTATGGATATTTCAAAAGGAGAATGAAGAAATGTTTGTATAAATAAATGCCTTTTAACCTTAAGGCAATGGACTATTTATAGAAGGTAGAACCACACAGAGTATAAGAGAGTTCTGTACTTACTTGAAATACAAAGCCAGGTCAGTTGCTATTATTGCAACCTCAAATAAATGAATAACTGTTTCAAACTGCCGTTTATTTAGGTTCTGGAAGATGTTTAGACTCTAGAAGATGAAAATTCACAATAAAGTGCAATTAGTTAATAAGGCTTTGACTCCAACCAACCAACCAAACTGCTTAATTAAATAACTTATCCTATTATAGAAAGAAGAAAAACTAGGGCTTTTACTTTTTTTTTTTTTTGCTTTCAATTTTCTTTGTTGAATTAAGTGCCCCTCTACTTTGAGTAAGGTAACTATAAAAACATTAGCAAATATTCTTATAATCAGTGTATAAGTTTTTGGAGTAAATAAGTGTTTTCTTCGAGGACCATTTAAACAAAAATAGTATATTTAAATTTTTTCTGTAGTGACTGAGGAGATATAATAAAGAATATCTGATGTTTGTCAAATTGTTAGACACAGTGAAGTTATTTACAAGATAACCTCAGAGTGAGTATTGAAAATCTTAGAATTTCAGCAGCTGCAAATTGCAGTAATACATATACCTAGGAAAAAAATAATCAAATTCTTCCAAATTGCTCTTATTTCTTACAATTATATTTTACAAAGACTTAATTATACCTTTCTTCAAAGAGTTTCTCACTCATAGTCTCTTCATACATGGGTCAGCCTTACTTTTTAGTGTTCTAGAAAATGAGAGTGTAATTCTGAGAGTGGTTTTTAAAAGTATGATATTCCAAATAGACCATTTTAGGAATACAGGCAAAAGGACAGATATATAGTGGTTTTGCTAAGTGAAATTAACAATTATAAAATACAGAAAAGCACCGTAGAAATGAAATAGTCTATTAACCTGTGTAGACATAGAGGCAGCGTAATGTAGAAAAGAATACTGAGCTGAGCAGCAAATGATAACAATAGACACCTAATGCTTGCTACTTCTCAGGCACTGTTCTACATGCTCTATGAATTCTCCTAACCTCACAACAAACTACACCACAGAGAGGTTAAGAAACTTGTTCAAGGCTAAACAGCTAGTACACAGCGGAGCTAATATTTAAGCCTGAACAGCAGGGGACTGACTACACTTAAACCCAGCAAGGAGTCCAGGTTCAGTTCTCGGCTTCCCCACTTGGTAGCTATTAATCCTGGATACCTCACTTAACATCTGTGCATATTTGTTTTCTCAAATGGGGATAATAACAGTTGCTCTGCTAACTGCCTAGCACTTTGTGATCAATAAATATTTGTGGCATGTTGGTACAAATGAAGCCGTAACTGGGAATGCATTTCAAAACTAAATTGCTACAAAATTTAATTATTGCTGTATTTTTTTACTGTTATGTAAAGTTTTGAGGTTATGCCCAGGTTAAACCAGAATTCCAGGAGACTGAAATATTAGAAAGCAAGAAATTGACTGGAACTATGTATTACTGTATATGTAACACAAACCTTCACTTAGGTCATCTTTTTATAACAGCTGCTAGTATAAGAAAAATGGTAATTTTACATAGCAGATATAAATAATAGAAAGGGAAGCTGTGATATTTTTTGTTAAAATAATGGGTTCATAGTAGCAACTATAGTCTTTTAAATTGATAGAAGAAATGGCTTTTGAAAAACTACAATAAACAAAATGAAAGCTTGTCCAGATCAAAATCAATGTAATACTTGAGATGGTGCACAGCAACCCTTGGCCATAATCTCTGCACCAATTTTTTTTTTTCTAACCTGGTCTGGATTGGTCACAAAGAAGGAAGAGTAAGAGAGCCATTTGTCATTTCATTCCCACTTAACCTGTGCCTGATTTTTCTACAGTGGTAGCCTTCCTTTGCGCTGGTCATGACCTAGTGGCATATTTTACATCAGTGAGTCACTGCCTTTATCTGTGCACTGATATACATTATTATGTTTCCAAAGTAATTGTATTATGTGTATTATGTAATGTGTATTATGTAATTCTAACACATACTTTGTAGATGTAATTCTAACACTTTTGGTCATTCTTGACTCCTCTACTAAGGAAGAAAAGTTGTGGGGTCATGTGTGGAAATGCCTTAAACTTTTAGACAGATTAATAGCACATGAAGTCATTTTAATCCCTATTGTATACTGAAAAATTTGCTAAAGGGATGGATCTCAGGTGTTCTCACAACACACAGACAAGGTAAATATGTGAGAAGATAGATATGTTAATTGTAGAAATCATTTCATTATATATATGTGAATCAAAATATATGTAATTTTTGAAAAATTAACAAGAGGAAAAAGTCAAATAAAAACATTATAGAATAGGGAGGAGAGGCCCACAAAAAAGGCTGCTACATTTAAATAATCCCTTAGTGGAGACTATACAATCTACAACCATCTTCCAAATCAGTATTTGTTTTTTGTGCATCAATTACTTTAATACATGTGCCTTTTATTTGCAAACCTGTTGCTGTTTGCTAACTATATATGTGAGAGAAAAGGTATATAGAGAGATAAAAATAAATATGATGAATACTGTTGTACTCCATGTAATTCATAGCTTTTTCTAATCCAAAATAATAAAACAGCCCTATTAAAGCAGACTGTCAAAAGGTCTTTTGCTTTACAAAGTAAATCAATACTGGGTTTTAAAACATGATTAATGTCATACTCTTAGAATTGACATAATTAGGAAAAAGAGGTGTACATTGAACTTTTCAGTACTATTTCCTTTGTTGATAGCACAACTTTCCTGAATTTGACTCTTACCTTTTTTTCCTCACTCATTTTCACTTTCATCTAAAAATACTATACAAGTCTAATTGAAAAACCTTTTCTTAATTCCATGCTTTTTATTTTTCTCTTTTCCTTCTTCTCTCACAGCTAAGGTTCTTAAAAGAAGAGCTTCTAAGTGGTTTCTTTTTCAGCTATGGATATAGACTCCTATAAAAGATCCTGTTTCTGTTTTGTATGAGCTTCTAGAAAGCTCTTGACCAAAAATGTAGTACACGTCTAATAAATGTTTGTACCTCTTACTATACACATTTTGGGCCTTCACCAATGCTTCATCTTTTTATTTTCCCATCAACCCTCATTTTCTTTTTAATGTTATATATATTTTCAGAAGCACCATTAAAAATTTTTTGGAACAAGTTAAGAGTTAAACACATATGTGCATGCAATTTTTTAAGTAAGCAAAATCAGAGCCAGTGATCTTTTAATTAGAACATGAGCTCTCAGGATGTGGATAGCACAAAGTGGAAGTAAGGATGTCCCTCGAAAACCAAGTTTGACAACACAGAGCAGCAGCAGAGGAGGAACTGATGGGAAAGCTATGCTAACGTACATTTGCACCGGCTCCTGTTACTTGATTGTCTGTGCCAAAGAGAATACCCTGGGTAGCAAGAAGAGAAGGAAGGAAGGAAGCCAGCAATGACCAGATCCTAACACAGGCCCTGTAGCTTCACGAGCTTTGCTTACTATGAGGCTTCCCAACTTCTGGAAAGCCCAAATCCAAGGTGTGTTTCCGCAGATGAAAGAAACAGAATTGGTGATAAAAGTGTTTGAGACAGTAAATAGGAAGTGGAGACTGTCCTCGGTGCCTTCCTGCCCTTCCTTCACAGGATTATTCTATTAAAGAATGAGTTCCATTAAAGAAAGTAGTTTTCAAAAGAAAACAAGTACAAAAGCTCTGCATAAAAACTACAGAAATATAAGATGCAGACTCAATGTACTTTCCTCCAAAATATGAAGTTTGTGTATGTAGGTAAATTTGACAAACTGATTTTTAAAGTTCATAGGAAAATACAAAGTGTTAATAAGAGCGAAGGTATTCTTGAAAGGGAACAAATTTGAAGAATGTGTACTGAAAGAAATTAAAATTATAAAGCCATAGTAGTTAAGATGACATGGTATTGACAAAAGAGAAACTGATCAATGGAACAGAGCAGAGAGTGCAGAAACCATCATATCTCTTAGTTACCCAATTTATGACAGAGGTCTCACTGAAATGTCGGAAAAGGATGGCCTTTTTAATAAATGGTACTGGGCCAACTGGATTTCCACATAAATAGAAAAATGTATACTGATTTCTACATCAAACATGATATAAAGATGAGTTGCAAAGAGGTTGTGGGTCTAAATAAGAAAGGTAGAACAATAATACTTTTCGAGAAAAATATCTTCTTTACCTTGAATAGGCAAAGATTTTTAAGATGAGAAAAAGACTGAAATTTTTTAATCTTTAAAAAACAGGTCAAATGGACTGCATTAAAATTAAGAACTCTGCCCAAATCCACTGTTAAGTAAAAAGACAGCTCACAGAAAGGGAAAAAAAATATTTGTAATACATATTTCTGATAAAAGATACATAAACCAGAATAAAGAATCCCTACAAATAAAGCTGAGAAAAAAGTCAAGCAACCCTGAAACAGAGAAATGTCAAAAGGCCAGTAAACATAAACTGCACCTGGTATGTGTTAATCAGTGCTATTTAACTGACGCAAATTAAATTCAATGCAATATCACCACATCCCCAGCTGAATGACTAAAATAAGAAAGGTGGACGTTATCAAGTGTTGGAGATGATGGAGAACCACTGGAATGTTGGTAAGAAGCATGTATTAGTACAACTGTTTTGGAGAACTGTTTGTCAGCATCCACTAAATTTGAACATATGCTCACCCTATGGCCAAGCAACTCTTCCCAGGTTCATACCGTCATAAATGCACACAGGTTCATGAAAGGACATGTACAGGCGAGTCATAGCACATACTACAAAACAGCTCTACAGCCCTAAATCAGAAATCATGTTAAGTCTTTCAAATAGTTGACCGAATCCATAATCGTAGTGTTTTTCCCACACAAACACATACCCTGCAAAGAAAATAAGAAAGGGATACAAAAAGCAAATGAAAAATATATCAAAAGGAAATAGCCAGTGGAACAGGTAAAAAATTCATACCAATATCTATATTTTCAAAAACACAAGAACTCAGGAGATTTTAAGGTAACAATAGTAGCATTTTAAGTAAACTAGAAGAACTGGTAGTAGAATTTAAAAAATGGAATTGGATATAAAAGATTTTGAATTTATATTGCTTTTATTTATTTTATTTATTTATTTTTGTCTTTTCTAGGGCTGCACCCGCGGCATATGGAAGTTCCCAGGCTAGAGGTCTAATCGGAGCTGTAGCCGCCGGCCTACGCCAGAGCCACAGCAACGCAGGATCCGAGCCGTGCCTGCAACCTACACCACAGGTCACGGCAACGCCAGATCCTTAACCCACTGAGCAAGGCCAGGGATCGAACCCATAACCTCATGGTTCTTAGTCGGATTCGTTAACCACTGATCCACAAAGGGAACTCCCTATATTGCTTTTATATTCAATTCCATTGTTTTTATTAAATCTGTATTAAAGCTACTCAAATAGAATAAACAACTGAAATGCAGCAAAGACATAGTCCACAGTCTTGAGAAAATTACAACAAAATGAAAAAATAAATCTATAAAAATATATAAAGAAACAATGAAATAAATGGCAAAAAGACTCAGTACATACATAATTGGTATTCCCAGTGTATTAGAAAAATATTCAAAGATAAAATGGGGGAAAAAAACTTTCTTGAAATTAAAAAAAATAATCTTCTGGATCATAAGCGTAACCCATTAACAAGGGTAAAAAAAATGATGCAGAATGGTCAACACCCAGACATTCAAAGTTAATAAAATATCAAGAACTAAGAATCATTATCAGCATCCTTGTGGAAAAATCAAGTCATCTGCAAGGAAAAAAATCTCATTGGCTATTTATACCTCTCCAGGCAACATTTTAATGCCAAAAGACATTGGAGAGATGTCCTCCAATTTCTAAGAAAAAGAAAAGTGTGACCCAAGATGTTTATGTCCTGCCAAACTGACTTCCAAAAATAAATATAACTGGAGTTCACATTGTGGCACAGTGGAAACAAACCCAACTAGTATCCATGAGGACGCAGGTTTGAGCCCTGCTCTCGCTCAGTGGGTTAGGGATCCAGTGTTGCCATGAGCTGTGGTGTAGGTTGCAGATGCAGCTTGGATCTGGTGTTGCTATGGCTGTGGTATAGGCTGGCAGCTATAGCTCTGATTCAACCCCTAGCCTGAGAAATTTCATATTCCACACCTATGATCCTAAAATAAATAAACAAAAATAAATGTAATAAACAACAGATCTTCTTAGGTATGTATTTAGCTTAGACTCTCCGGGAAAAACTACCAAACGATACAAATCTAGCTAATCAAGATGAGTCAAAATAAAATACACAGGAATTAACAAACGATGGCTAAAAAAGACTGAGATTAAATATCAGGTCCCTTATTTAAAAGTAGAATTAAGAACAAACAATTGTGCCGCTTTGGTCTAGGCCACAGAAGAGAAATGACAAAGGGAACACCATCATTTGGAAAGCATCACAATAAGACACACACTGGGCTCTAACCTCCCACCCTCAGAAGTCAACCTGTAGCCAACGTGGCTGCTCCACCAGGCAGAAAAGGAAGTATAACTGGAGAGCTGAGGCTGAAGCCAAACTGCCAGTGGGGCCAGTCAAATGAGGCACCTACATTTGCTGAAGATTCAGGCATAGATTCTGAACAGAACAGCACCTTGTTTTGGAGCCGCTGTTGTAGTATCAATTCACCCTAGGGATTTCAAGCAGTAGTCACACAATAAATGTTCTGTTTTGGGTTTTTTTTTTAAGATGATTGTGGGAATTATAGAACATAATATGGATTTTATAAATACTGATAACAGTAAAAAAATTAATGATAACAAATATCTTACAAAACAGAGATGGAGATGTAGGAAGCAGTTTATTCTAATTGCTTCACGTTTCATAGGAAGTTCATAGATGGTATAAAGTTAACACATACAGTCTAAAATCAAACATCTAAATGCTGTTGCAGTTTTTCACAATTTCTCATAGCCACTTTTTACTGATTTTAGAGTTCTCTTTAAGAACTAATCTTTCCTAACTGGACAGCTGCATATAAATCAATGAAACTGGAATACACCCTCACACCAAGCACAAATAAACTCAAAATGGCTTAAAGACTTAAAGATAAGACACCATCAAACTCCTAGAAGAGAACATAGGCAAAACATTCTCTGACATCAACATACAAATGTTGTCTCAGGTCAGTCTCCCAGGGCAACAGAAATAAAAGCAAAAATAAATTAATGGGACTTCATCAAACTTAGAAGCTTTTGCATAGCAAAGGAAACCATAAAAAAAAAGACAACTTACAGAATGGGAGAAGATAATTTCAAACAATCCAACTGACAAGGGATTAATCTCCAAAATATACAAACAACTTGGACAACTCAACAGCAAAAAAACCAACAACCCAATGGAAAAATGGGCAAAATACCTGAATGGACATTCTCCAAAGAAGATAAACAGATGGCCAACAAGCCCACGAAAAAATACTCAACATCACTAAATATTAGAGAAATGCAAATCAAAACTGCTGTGAGGTACCACCTCACACCAATCAGAATGGCCATGATTAATAAACCCACAAATAACAAATGCTGGAGAGGGTGTGGAGAAAAGGGAACCCTCCCACACTGTTGGTGGGAATGTAAATTGGTACAACCACTATGGAAAACAGTATGGAGGTACTCCAGAAAACTAAATATAGAACTACCATATGAGCCAACAATCCCACTCTTGGGCATGTATCCAGACAAAACTTTCCTTGAAAAAGACACATACACCCACATATTCATTGCAGCACTATTCACAATAGCCAAGACATGGAAACAACCTAAATGTCCATCGACAGATGAATGGATTAAGAAGATGTGGTACATATACACAATGGAATATACTACTCGGCCATAAAGAACAAAATAATGCCATTTGCAGTAACATGGATGGAACTAGGGATTCTAATACTAAGTGAGGTTTAAGTCAGAAAGAGAAAGACAAATACCAAATGAAATCACTTATATCTGGTATCTAATATACAGTACAAATGAACCTTTCCCTAGAAAAGAAACTCATGGACTTGGAGAATAGACTTGTGGTTGCCAAGGGGGAGGGGAAGGGAGTGGGAAGGACTGGGAATTTGGGGTTAACAGAGGCAGACTATTGCCTTTGGAATGGGTAAGCAATGAGATTCTGCTGTGTAGCACTGGGAACTATATCTAGTCACTTATGATGGAGCATGATAATGTGAGAAAAAAGAATGTATATATGTATGTGTGACTGGGTCACCTTGCTGTACAGTAAGAAACTGACAGAACACTGTAAACCAGCTGTAATGGAAAAAAATAAAAATCATTAAAAAGAAAAAAAAAAGAACTAATTTCTCCTGTGATAAGGACACAATTCTCTGAAATTCTGCAACTCTTTCCATTAAAAAAGTTTTCTCCGTTAAATTTGAAAAAATTCAGTATGTTTCTTTCAGATAAATGGAATGCCGCTCTGCAGTGAAAAGGAATCAACCATTGCTAATTCATTCATTCAACATAAACAAATCACAAAATTATTATTCTGTGTGAAAGAAGCCATCACAAAAAGTGTAATTATCTATGACTACATTTATATAAAGTCTAGAAGATTCAAATTAACGTGACTGAAAACATTTCAGTGGTTGCTTAGGGCTGGGAGGGGAGAGACGCAAAACCCACCAAGAGGCACACAGAATCGTCTGGGCTGATAGAAGGGTTCTGTATCTTGAGTGTGTTGATTCCCAGGTATAGGAATAGAATTCATAGAACTTTTATGAATTACACATTAAAGGGATGCAATTTGTTGTACATATGTTATACTTCAATAAATTTAAAGACTTAACTCTGACCAAAAAAAAAAAAAAAAATAGCTTGGATAGTAAGATCTCATTCTTCTCAAATTGCTTCTATCCATCCAGCCTATACATATTCACAGCAGGCTGTAATGAAGTTCATTAAATGTTAATGAAATGTCTGTTTCTGAGTGGCAGGATTTGAAGTGATTTTTTTAATATGTATCTTTGGAATGTTTATCACTGTTTGAATTTTTAATAGTTGGCATACGTAATTTTTCGAACTGCTACTGCTATATTTTACTTTAAAATATAGATAAGTATACAACATCCTATTTGTTCTCCCAGGGAACTGTGCTGGAAACGTGATGTACAGACAGGTGTGCAGAATACGAGAGGAGGCCTCTGTCTCAGCCCCACTCCATCTGGGCCACACTTGCTCCACTGCGCTCCTTGCCCAAAGACATCGTCTAATTTTGCCTTCCCTCTACCATTAACAGGCCATTTTTGTTCTCCCTATGCCATTAAAATGGCAATGGACATAGACATTCTGGAGCACACCACAATAGGTAGAACAGCTCCCATTTGTTTTGATGAGGGCTCTCAGGTGAGGTGAAGCCAGAGAAGATGCCAGCAAATCTAGTTTTCGGTGTGGTACGTGCAACACCCATAGAGGAGATTGCCAGTGTGTTTCACGTTTGTGGCTCACTGGTGACCCTACACAGGATATTTAATTTCTTATTCATTCCTTCTCTTTTTTTTTTTTTTTTTGAATTTTTAGGGCCACACCCACGGCCTATGGAGGTTTCCAGGCCAGGGGTCGAATCAGAGCTATAGTTGCTGGCCTACGCCAGAGCCATAGCAATGCAGGATCCGAGCCACATCTGCAACCTACACCACAGCTCACGGCAACGCCAGATCCTTAACCCACTGAGCGAGGCCAGGGATACAGCAACCTCATGGTTACCAGTTGGATTGTTTCTGCTGTGCCATGATGGGAATGTCCCTTTCCTTCTTTTTATAAGATGGGGTCAGTATGAAACAGCATAAATGAAGTTATCGTAAATTTAATGAAGGGTTTTGAATAATAAAAGCATTCTGTTATTTATGCTGAGCAATTTATTTTGTCATTTTGACAGTAGATACTCTAATTTTATACTCTGACAAATTTGGCTAAGAAGGCTTTTCCACCTACCCATCAGGGTAAAGGGTAAATTTCTGACTAGTTTAGAACACAGATGGTTCTATCCTCAAAGTAGGGAATCCAACCCTCCTGGGACATAAAGAAATTTTAGTTCACAGCCTCATAAGGTACAAAATGAGTAAGGCCCACAAAATGCCAAAAATTTCTAGACTTATCTGGAAATTAAAAAAAATTTTTAAGTGTTTTTTTTTTTTTTAGACGTTAAATAAATAAAAGAACTGTACTGTCTCTCCAAAATGTGAAAAGAACATCTGATGGTTAAAATTTCATTTATTTTCAGCATTCAATTTGCCTGCTCATAAAAAGCTCTGTGATTGCATTTATTGCCTGGTGACTCTATTTACAACCCTTAAAGGTCTGCAATTAGCAGGTCAAATAGCATTGTAGACAGGTCTTCACCAAGGTGGTATGGATTACTAAGATGTAATATTCCTTTTTTAGAAAGAATAATAAGCCTTTATATAGCCCTCAAAACTAGTACAGACTGCAGAGTAAATAACATTAAAAAAAATTAAGATCAAAAAACAACAACTCTATTACCAACTCTCAAATCTCAGAAAGGAAAAACATATGAGCTACTAGACGCCTTCCAAAGTTAAGCATTTAAACATTTGGCTATAGCTTTTAAAATATGTTTTGCTTTAGTAGGTAAACATAAAATTATTATTTTTGACACCACCTGCCTGTGGTATATGTAATCAGTAGGATATTTTAAAAATTCTTACTCAGGAGTTCCTGTCGTGGCTCAATGGTTAACGAACTTGGCTGGCATCCATGAGGATAGGTTCAATTCCTGGCCTTGCTCAGTGGGTTAAGGATCCGGCGTTGCCGTTGCCGTGAGCTATGGTGTAGGCTGGCAGCTACAGCTCCGATAGGACTCCTAGCCTGGGAACCAACATGTGCCGTTGGTGCAGCCCTAAAAATGAGAGAAAGACAAAAAAAAAAAAAATTCTTACTCGAAAATATAAGATCATCCCAACTAGTAAAACAAAGACTTATAACAAATTGGGTAATAACAATTTACTCATATCTTCCTCCAATTACTTTTAATTTCTTCTCTTTTTAGTTCTCAAAGAACAGACACTATCATCCTTTTTATGGTATTAACTCCTACCTCAAAGATGTGTCCTGTCTATACATGAGAATTATGAAAATTCATATTAAAAATGCAGGCACCTGGGTCCAATCCCTAGAGAGCCTGATAAGTGTGAGATGAAGCCCAAGATGCATTTTAATAGCCTTCCTACCCCCATCCTGTGTAACTGATATTTTTTTTTTTTTTTTTTTTTTTTGGTCTTTCTGTCTTTTCTTGAGCTGCACCCACAGCATATGGAAGTTCCCAGGCTAGGGGTCTAATCGGAGCTGTAGCCACCAGCCTACGCCAGAGCCATGGCAAGGCCAGATCCAAGCCGCATCTGTGACCTACACCACAGCTCATGGCAACGCCAGATCCTTAACCCACTGAGCAAGGTCAGGGATCGAACCTGCAACCTCATGGTTCCTAGTCCAATTCATTAACCACTGAGCCATGACGGGAACTCCAGAATTGATAATTCTGATGCAGTTCGTCAGATACCCCCGTCTGGGTATTGAATCCATAACAGGCTATTAAAACCATTAAACTGTTTCTTTGTTTTCTTTTACCAATTTTCTGCCTGGTTGCTCAGTTTTTTAAGATTTCCCACTTGGCTTTTCATGACCTACAAGCATGTTACCTCTATATTTGGACGTATTTCCATGTGCCCCTCCCCTGAGTCTTTAATAAACAATCATCATGGAAACTGAAAAAAGCTTATTTAACCTATAAAGGCTTATTTAACCTATGAAGCTCATGTGATTCTAGACAAGTTCTCTGCCAAGACAAAACAGTGTTCCCCTCCATCTAATGATTCATTTGAATCTATTTGGGTTAGAACTTTGTCAGGAGACTTTTTTTAAAGTATAGCTAGATTATACTCACAACTTTTCCCACAGGCCTATATACTCCTTAAATAAAATCAGCAAAAGGAAGAAAAATGCCTGCCTTCTTTGAAATGTTCGTAATCCATGATATTGTGTACATCAAAGTGAATTCAACACCAAGCTTAAGCTTTTCCTGTGAAAAGCTTCCTGAACCCACCCCTACTCTCCCCTACGCCCACCCACTCTTGAATGTGACACCTCCTTTCAGAGCTCTCCAGAGCATTACTCAGTGCCTCTCCAATGGTTGTGGTCCAATCTGTCTTACATCCTGATTTCATGCCTACCTCCAACCACCAAAGCTAGATTTTCTCAAAGATACAGACAATGCCTTACAGTACATGCCCCATGAATAACAAAATCAGTGGTTCTGTAATCTCCTTTTCTCTTGACACTTATACACACCTTAGGACACACAGAGCCCTCTCCTACCCACTATAAGCTTGCTTTCTCCACAGGCCCACAGAGATTCTAGCTCTTTTGCCCTCTATCTCCACTATTTCCAACTTAATGTTCAAAAACTTGCAATATAGAAATTTCTATCAATTGCCTTCTATAGGGCATACACTACCAACCACCATAACTCAAGGCCACCTCTTTCTAAGCATTTTCTATGGTTTAGTGCTTTGATCTAGAGCTTGTGAGCTGCTCTAGAGTGAATCAGTTACCTCATCCTGCAAGAGAGTCTTGCTATACTCCAGGTGGTGCCTTTCCAAGATGGAAGATCCATGAAGCCTTGCCAATGGAGATGTAGATCTGGGAGGAAAAGGATATGCCACAATTTTAGCTATTTAAAAATTACACATAAGGTCACACAATACAGAGGTTTTACAATTTGAGAATTTTCTTTCATTTCTTCCCTCTCCCCTAATGCCTGTGAAACAGTCAAAAGTAACATAATGGAAAAGAATTTTTAGATTTAGAACATAAGACTATGCTTTAAAAATCCTTTAAAAATAACCCCCTAATTTGCTGAATGCATAAAATGATTGAATTATTTAAACTATGAAGTTTGGCTCATTCCATGCATCTAAAATCATTAAGTTCCCTGGAGCTTATGGAGGTGTCTATGACATATATAACACATAGCAAACTTGTTTGAAGCCTGTAGATTATTTGCATAGAAGTTTATTAAGAATTTCCAAGCAATAAGATCCTTCTGTGTAGCACTGGGAACTATGTCTAGTCACTTATGATGGAGCATGATAATGTGAGAAAAAAGAATGTATACATGTATGTGTAACTGGGTCACCATGCTGCACAGTAGAAAACAAAAGGTAATGGAGAAATAACAATTAAAAAAAAATTTTTTTAAAGTTCCAGGAAGCTGTAACAAGACAAGGATGCCCACTCTCACCATTTTTATTCAACATAGTATTTGAAGCCCTAGCCTCAGCAATCAGACAAACAATAGAAATAAAAAGTACACAAATTGGAAGAGAAGAGGTACAATTGTCACTCTATGCAGATGACATGATACTATATATAGGAAACACTAAGGACTCCACACAAAAACTACTCGAACTGATCAATGAATTCAGAAAAGTAGCAGGATACAAGGCTGACATTCAGAAATTGGTTGCATTTCTGTATACTAAAAATGAAATATTATAAAAGGAATATAAAAACAAAATACCTTTTAAAATCACACCCAAAAAATTAAATACCTAGGAAAACCTGACCAAGGAAGTAAAAGACTTGTATGCTGAGAACTATAAAACATTAATCAAGGAAATTAAAGAGATTTCAAAGAAATGGAAAGATAAGACATCATCCTGGATTGGAAGAATTAATATTGCTAAAATAGCCATGCTATGCAAAGAAATCTACGGATATAATGCAATCCCTAACAAGTTACCCACAACATTTTTCACAGAGCTAGGAAAAAAATCCAAAATTTATGTGGAACCATAAAAGACTCAGAATTGCCAAAGCGATCCTGAGGAACAAAAACCAAGCAGGAGGCTTAACTCTCCCAGACTTCAATTATTCAGATAAGTTATAGTAATCAAGATAGTGTGGTACTGGTACAAAAACAGACATACAGACCAATGGAACAGAACAGAGAGCCCAGAAATAAACCCAGACACCTGCAGTCAATTAATCTTTGACAAAGGAGGCAAGAGTATAAAATGGGAGAAAGACAGTCTCTTCAGCAAGTGGTGCTGAGAAAACTGGACAGCTGTACGTAAATCAATGAAGCTAGAACACACCCTCATACCATGCACAAAAATAAACTTAAAATGGCTTGAAGACTTAAACATAAGAAAAGACACCAGGAGTTCCCGTCATGGCTCAGTGGTTAATGAATCCGACTAGGAACCATGAGGTTGTGGGTTCAATCCCTGGCCTTGCTCAGTGTGTTAAGGATCCAGTGTTGCTGTGAGCTGTGGTGTAGATTGCAGACGCGGCTTGGATCCTGTGTTGCTGTGGCTGTGGTGAAGGCTGGTGGCTACAGCTCCAATTGGACCCCTAGCCTGGGAACCTCCATATGCCGTGGGAGTGACCCAAGAAATGGCAAAAAGATGAAAAAAAAAGAAAATGACACCATTAAAATCCTAGACGAGAACATAGGCAAAACATTCTCTGACATCATCCATACAAATGTTTTCCTAGGTCAGTCTCCCAGGGCAATAGAAATTAAAATAAATAAATAAACCAGTGGGACCTAATCACACTTAGAAGCTTTTGCCCAGCAAAGGAAATCATAAAAAAAAAAAAAAACTGTGGAATAGGAGAAAATAGTTTCAAATGATACAACTGACAAGGACTTATCTCCAAAATGTAAAAACAACTCACAAAACTCAACAGCAAAAAAACAACCCAATTGAAAAATGGGCAGAAGACCTGACGAGTCATTTCTCCAAAGACATACAGATGACCAACAGGCACGTGAAAAAATGCTCTACATCACTAATTATTAGAGAAATGAAAATAGAAACTACAATGAGGTACCACTTCACACCAGTCAGAATCGCCATCATTAGTAAGTCTACAAATAACAAATGCTGGAGATGGTGTGGAGAAAAGGGAACCCTCCTACACTGTTTGTGGAAATGTACATTGGTACAACCACTATGGAAACCAAATGGAGGTTCCTCAGAAAACTAAATATAGAACTACCATATGATCTAGCAATCCCACTCCAGACAAAACTTTCCTTGAAAAACATACATGCACCTCTATGTTCACTGCAGCACTATTTGCAATAGCCAAGACTTGGAAACAACTTAAATATCCATTGACAGATGAATGGATTAAGAAGATGTGTTACATATACATAATGGAATACTTACTACTCAGCCATAAAAAAGAAAATAATAATGCCATTTGCAGCAACATGCATGGAACTAGAGACTCTCATACTAAGTGAAGTCAGAAAGAGAAAGACAAATACCATATACTATCACTTATTTGTGGAATCTAATATATGGCACAGATGAACCTATCTACAGAAAAGGAAATAAACTCACGGACAAGGAAAACAGACTTGTGGTTGCCAATGGGGATGGGGAGGAGTAGGATGGACTGGGAGTTCAGGGTTAGTAGGTGGAGGATAATGTGAGAAAAAGAACACATATATATGTATAACTGAGTCACTTTGCTGTACAGCAGAAATTGACAGAACATTGTAAATCAACCATAATCTTTAAAAATTAAAAAAAAAGAATATCCAGGAACCAAAATGAAAATGATAACAAAGGGACATTTCTTTCCTCCTCCAAGACAGTGACATAATTTAAGTTTCCCACTTGTTAATGGTGAGGTTACAGCTTTATGTAAGTGGGGTCATTGGTACCCTATCCCTCTGCAATTCTTCCTGTTCAAGGAAGGGAAAGTAACACTGAAAATAAAAAGTTGAAAAGTGAGAAGCTGAGGGAAAAGGTCTACATAGATAATATGTAGACTTTGTTATAGAAATATGGAATAAATCACTTTAAGGAAGGGAGAAATCAGAAATATGGATAGCAGCCTTAGTAGAGTTTCACTGAGTGTCAGAAAGAACAGGGAGGAGAGGAGCCATTAACCAGTCATGATCAGATCTGCTAAACCAAATCCTCTCGTTAGTGAACAATAAACTACATCTGATCTATATTACAACTGATCATAATTCAACTATTAACACTTATCATCACTGGAGTTTTTTTTTTTAAATGGATAAAGCTCAACCAGTCAGAAACGAATGGCATTTTACTTCCATTAGGTTTAAAAACATTAGTCAAGAAAGTTTATTGGGAAGCTAAATATTCAGCCAGTCTCAAAATAGCAGCTCACAGATTATGTATTAACACAAAGAATAAAGTGTACTTTTACATAAAGAGATCTGCTGGATATTATCCATAAATAATTTAACTTAACCTTGTAGCTAATGGAACAAATTGATAATATGACCCTCCCCATGCAATGCATTGAGAAGGATACAATATCATCTGCATAGAATTTCTGCAGAAATGTTTACCCTGAATCTGGTAATAGGAAAACAACTTGACTGGAGTTTCCTGGTGGCTTTGCAGGTTAAGGATCCAGCATTGTCACTGCTGTGGCCCAGGTTTGATCTCTGGCCCCAGAACTTCTATATTCCACAGGTACAGTCAAAAAAAAAAAAAAAGTAAACAAATCCAAATTGAGGGACATTATGCAAAACAACTGGTCTAGACTCAACTCTTCAAAAATGTCAACATCCTAAAAGACATAAAAACATTGAGAAACAATTCCAGATTAAAGGAGATTAAAGATATGTGACAACTAAATGCAATGCGTGATCCTGAATTGGACCCAAAATCAGAGAAAAAGAGATAATTATAAAGACATTATTGGGAAAATTGGAAAAAATTGGAATAAACATTCTATATAAGATAAAATAATTGTATTGTGCCAATGTTAAATTTCTTGAGAGTGAGCATTATATTGTGTTTATATAAGCAAATGTCCTCTGCATTCTTATGAAATATATGCTGAAATATTTGGGGATGAAATGTCATGAGGCCTACAACTATCTTGCAAATGGTTCAGTAAAAAAAAAAAAAAATTACTTCGTACACACATGCACGCACACACACACACACACACACACACTCACACACACACATCTGTTAACCCAGATGAGTAACATCCCAACTTCCTGAAGAAATTTTGAGGTGGTGAAAATGACTGAGACCAGATATAAGAAAATTTTATCCTAAAATTTAAGAAGCAGAAAATGGTACAATCTGTAGATGATACAACAGGGAGACTGACGTTAATCTCTGAAATAGTTTAAACTGCTTCAGAGTTTGTTAGCACTTACAGAATAATCACTAGGAAATTCCAGAGAAGGTTTAGAAAGAGAAAATGATACAGAATAGAAGTTATGAACACTTTTGTGATAGAATTTGTCAAAGCAGAAGGCCAGGGACAGCATGTGTCTGGATATCAACAGGGCAGTTGAGAAGAAGCTTCAAGATATGTTCTGTACAAGTTGGAATATTGAGTGAACATTCGATATTCACTCAAATACTGGACAGCAGAGCCCAACGAGTGTTACTTAATTAACTGGCTTCAGTCCCAGGCCTCAGAACTCTGCCCTTGGTTTTGTCCTGATGCACAATTTTATCAATGATTTGAATGAATATTGATGGAAACCCTGGCTATCTAATTTTCAGATGGTAAAAAAACTAGAAAAATAACTAATTCACTGGTTGACAGAATGTAATTTACATGGTGATTTGAATTGAGTGGAATAAAGAATCAAATTAACACAGCAAAGGAAACCATAAAAAAATAAAAAACAACCTACAGAACAAGAGAAAATATTTGCAAACACTGTGACTGACAAGGCATTAATTTCCAAAATATACAAACAATTCATACAGCTCAAAAAAAAAAAAATCAAAAACTGGACAGAAGTCCTAAATAGACATTTCTCCAAAGAATATATATAGGTGGCCAACAGGCATATGAAGAGATGCTCAACACTGCTAATTATTAGAGAAATGCAAATCAAAACTTCAGTGATGCATCACCAGTCAGAATGGCCATCATTACAAAGTCTACAGGAGTTCCTGTTGTGGCTCAGTGGTTAACAAATCCGACTAGGAACCATGAGGTTGTGGGTTCAATCTCTGGCCTTGCCAGTGGGTTAAGGATCTGGCATTGCCATGAGCTGTGGTGTAGGCTGCAGATGTGGCTCGGATCCCACATTGCTGTGGCCCTGGCATAGGCCGGTGGCTACAGCTCCGATTCAACCCCTAGCCTGGGAACCTCCATATGCCGCAGGAGTGGCCCAAGAAATGGCAAAAAGACAAAAAAAAAAAAAATGTCTACAAATAATAAATGCTGAAGAGTGTATGGAGAAAAGGGAACCCTCTTACACTGTTGGCAGGAATGTAAATTGGTGCAGCCAATATGGAAAACAGTATGGAGTTCGTCAAAAAACCTAAAAATAAAGTTGCTTTATGATCCAGCAATCCTACCCCTGGGCATATATCCAGAAAAAAAATGAAAACTCTAATTTGAAAAGATACATGCACCACAATGTTCATAGCAGCACTACTTACAATAGCCAAGACATAGAAGCAACATAAATGATGAATAACTAAAAAAGATGTGGTATGTATACACAATGGAATATTACTCGGCCATAAAAAATGATGAAATAATGCCATTTGTAGCAACATGGGTGGACTTATAGATTAACATAGTAAGTGAAGTAAAAGCCAAAAAGACAAATACCACATGATATCACTTATATGTGAAATCTAAAATATGCCACAACTGAATTTTACAAAAACAGAAACAGACTCACAGACATAGAAAACAAATTTATGGTTACCAAAGAAGAACGAGGTGGGAAGGATAAATTGAGAGTTTGGGTTAACAAATACACATCACCATGTATAAAATAGATAACAAAAAGAAACTATTGCATTATACAGGGAAATATATTCAATATCTTATAATAACATAATGGAAAAGAATATATACACACACAAACATATGGATAACTAAATCACTACACTGTACAACTGCAACTTTCACAACATTGTAAGTCAACTGTACTTCAATTATTTTTGGCCTTTTTTTTTTTTTAGGGCCACACCTGTGGCATATGGAGGTTCCCAGGCCAGGGGTCCAATTGGAGCTGAAGCCACCAGCCTATGCCACAGCCACATGGGATCCAAGCTGCATCTGAGACATACACCACAGTTCATGACAACACCAGATCCTTAACCCACTGAGAGAGACCAGGGATTGAACCCACATCCTCATGTATGCTAGTCGAGTTCATTAACTGCTGAGCCACGACAGGAATTCCTATACTTCAATTTTTAAAAGAGAATCAAATTACAAAGTGAAACTCAATTAGGATTAAATGCAAGTACTTCAGATCATGTTTGTATTATTATATCAAACCCAAGACCTGGATTTAAGGAACAGCATACAAACACTGGAATGGGTTTACAGAAGAATAACAGATACAATTCTATGTACAGAAATTGTTATATGAGAAGTGGTTAAAAGAAAACTTGGTGTACTACTCAGCCATAACAAAGAAAAAAATAATGCCATTTTCAGCAACATGGATAAAACTAGAGATTTTCATTAGGTGAAGTAAGTCAGAGAAAGACAAATACCATATGATATCACTTATATGTGGAATATAAAATATGGCACAAATGAACCTATCTACAGAACAGAAACAAACTTATGGTCATAAAAAATAGACTTGTGGTTCTTTATAGGAGCAGGAGTGAGTAGGATGGACTAGGAGTTTGCATTTAGAGTGGATAAGCAATGAGGTCCTGATGTCTAACACAGGGAACTATATCCAATCACTGGCGAGGGAACATGATGGAAGATATTAAGGAAGATATTATGAGAAAAAGAATGTATACATGGGAGTTCCCATCGTGGTGCAGCAGAAACGAATCCAACTAGGAACTATGAGGTTGCAGGTTCAATCCCCAGCCTCACTCAGTGGGTTGAGGATCTGGCATTGCTATGACCTGTGGTGTAGGTCGCAGATGCGGCTTGGATCTGGCACTGCTGTGGCTGTGGTGTAGGCCAGCAGCTACAGCTCTGATTTGATCCCTAGCCTGAGAATCTCCATATGCCGTGGGTGCAGCCCTAAAAAAGCAAAAAAAAAGAGAGAGAGAGAGAGAGATGCATAACTGGGTCACTTTGCTGTACAGCAGAAATTAACAGAACATTGTAAATCAACTATAATTAAAAAAAAAAAGAAAACTTGGTGAATTCAACCAGGAAAAAAGGGGAAATGATAATTCTCTTTAATATATGAAAGAATAGCCTGTGGATGAGAAATTGTATGTATTCTAACAGCTCCAGAGGAGCTCCAGCTCTAATCTAGGACAAATGGAAGTTATAAGGAGACCAATTTCAGCTCAATATTAAGAAGAGCATACAGCTCTTAGAATCATCTAAAAACCTAATAGTCTGCCTTGTGAGCCATTATGGAAAATAATGGGTTGTGGACTAGAGGCCTCAGGAGAGAATACGGCAGGGATGAGGCTTGCGTTGAAGTGGGCGGTGGGGAGTGAGATAAATTCTAAACTACTTCCGAGAGTCTTCTGATAACTGCATCTCTTCAGGGACAAGATGGAAGAGAGTAAAGGAGACTGAATGATGAAGGAACCGAAAAACTAACCAAGAAAGGGGGGGAATGAAAGGAACAAAATCTTTGAACCTATGAAAGAAGGAAGCAGAAGAGGATTAGAGACAAGATGGAGGAGTAGAAGGACTCAAGCTCACCTTCTCTCACGAAAACACCAAGCTTACATCTAACCACTGAACAAACATCAACAAAATAGAAGCTACCGAAAACGATATCCTACACCCAAAGACAAAGACGCCACATTGAGATGGCCGGAGGGGCACTTTTACAATATCCATACCCACTGGGTGGGCAACTCACAGGCTGGAAAATAAAAATATTGCAGAGGCTCTCCCACAGAAGTGAGAGTTCTGAGCCCATGTCAGGCTCCCCAGCCTGGGGTCTGGCCTTGGGAGGTGGAGCCCCGGCAGCATTTGCCACAGAAGACTGGCAGGAGCGCCCCGAGACTGGGGGAAAGTGTACCACTGAATCACTCTGTTGTACAGCAGCAACTGTCACACTGTAAATCAACTATACTTCAATAAAACTTTTAAAAACAAAAAAAGGAGTTCCCATCATGGCGCAGTGGTTAACGAATCCGACTAGGAACCATGAAGTTGCAGGTTCGGTCCCTGCCCTTGCTCAGTGGGTTAACGATCCGGCGTTGCCGTGAGCTGTGGTGTAGGTTGCAGATGCGGCTCGGATCCTGCGTTGCTGTGGCTCTGGCGTAGGCCGGTGGCTACAGCTCTGATTCAACCCCTAGCCTGGGAACCTCCATATGCTGCGGGAGCAGCCCAAGAAAGAGCAACAACAACAAAAAGACAAAAGACAAAAAAATAAAATAAAATAAAATAAAATTAAAATAAAAGCAAAATAAAAACAAAAAAAGAGGAGTTCCCATCGTGGTGCAGCAGAAACAAATCCGACTAGGAACCATGAAGTTGCGGGTTTGATCCCTGGCCTTGCTCAGTGGATTAAGGATCGATCCAGTGTTGCCATGAGCTGTGGTGTAGGTCACGGACGTGGCTCAGATCTGGCGTTGCTGTGGCTGTGATGTAGGCCGGCAGCTGTAACTCTGATTAGATCCCTAGCCTGGGAACCTCCATATGTCACGAGTGCAGCCCAGGGGGGAAAAAAAAAGACAAAAATAAATAAAAAATTTTTAAAAATGAGGCAGTAAAACTGGCTATAGAAGTGAGCAAAGAGAACACAAGAACTCAAGGGAATAGTAAAAATTTGAAAATAGCAAAGTTTTTAGGGCATTACCAGAAGGCATAGTCCAAAGCTAGGAGATAGGGTTGGAAACCAGAACCAAGGGGGTTAGACATTTTAGAGACAAGTAATCAGACCGAGGGCACAAGCTCAAGCCAGGAATGTGTGCCCCAACAGCTTAGCTTCCACTCCACAGTAGTCTGACTGCTACCATCAATGTGAGAACATTAATTCAACATAACTCAATCTTTCATTAACCACTTTTTGCCTCCATATCTCTGGATTCCTGAGCAATCCCTCTAGCACCGTAAGAGCACATAAAGGAATTCATCAAGAATCACTACTCAAATTAAAAAAAAAAAAAAAAAGGAGTTCCTATCATGGCTCAGTGGTTAAGGAATCTGACTAGGAACCATGAGGTTGCGGGTTCAATCCCTGACCTTGCTCAGCGGGTTAAGGATCCAATGCTGCTGTGAGCTGTGGTGTAGGTCACAGACATGGCTCGGATCCCATGTTGCTGTGGCTCTGGTGTAGGCTGGTGGCTACAGCTCCGATTAGACCCCTAGCCTGGGAACTTCCATATGCCGAGGGAGCAGCCCTAGAAAAGGCAAAAAGACCAAAAAACAAAAAACAAAAAACAAAACGCTACTGATGGAGTTCCCATTGTGGCACAGTGGTTAACGAACCCAACTAGTATCCATGAGGATGCAGGTTCAGTCCCTATCCTTGCTCAGTGGGTTAAGGATCTGGTGTTGCCGTGAGCTGTGGTGTAGGTTGCAGATGCAGCTCTGATCCCATGTTGCTATGGCTGTAGCATAGGCCTACGACTACAGCTCCAATTCAACCCCTAGCTTGGAAACCTCCATTTGCTATTGGTGCAGCTCTAAAAAGACAAAAGATAAAAAAAAGTCACCACCGAGGAGTTCCTGCTGTGGTGCAGTGGGTTAAGAGGCCAACTGCAATGGTTTGGGTCATTATAGAGGCACGAGTTCAAACCCCACCCAGTGCAGTGGGTTAAAGGATCTGATGTTGCTGCAGCTGTGGTATATGTCACAGCTGCAGCTTGGATTCAAGCCCTGGCCAGAGAACTTCCATATGCTGTGGGTATGAGCATTAAAATATGCATATTATGTATATATATATAAAATATATATATAATATATCACTGTTGAAGGACAGAGTGCAAAAGGACACTTGATCACAGCAGCTTAGCAAGCTGCCAAAACCATGTATGCCTATGTTAAGGTTCCTGCGGTTGGGACCCCCCCTCATGGGTCCCAGTCCTTCCATCGCCATGTGTTCCTGCTGTCCAGTTCACAGAGAGAAATGGAAGAAGATGAGCATCCCCTTCGCTGATGAACAGTGGGATTCACACAGGCTCCCAACGCCAGTCTGGGATGTGGCCTCCTCCTTTCTGCAAATCTGGAGGCAAGATGTCACATCCCATTCAGAAACTTTCTTTAATCTAAAACAAGTTAGAGATCACTTTTTTGAGCTTGTTTCTTCATCAGTAAAAGGGGATAATAACACTTCCCATGCTGGAGGGCTCTGAGGATTAAAGGATAAGTCCTTAGCCTGATCTCTAGCATACAAGAGGTGCTCAATAAGTGTCCTTTCTTTTAGAACTGAATTGGCTAACACAGTCAGGAGGGAAGAAGAGAGCTCAGTGACTCTAAGGGGGCCTGTGTTCAGGAGTATGGAAGAGCCAGCATGGGCTGGAGCTCTGAAACAACCCAGAGCTGGGATCCCCTTTCCAAAAAAAAAAATCCAACTGTAGACTTGCTGCAGGTGAAAAGTCATTTCTCACAACTTTTTTTTTTTAAATGTTTTGGCTGCACCATCACATACAGAAGTTCCCAGGTCAAGGGTCAAACCTGCGCCATAGCAGCTACCCAAGCCACGGCAGTGACAATGCCTTAATCACCAGGCCACAGGGGAACTCCCACACCTTTTTATTCATTGAATAATTTTTTCTTGAGCATCTACTCAAGAAAGTAGGTACTTCCTACCTTCACATATATACTTTCACTATGTATACTTTCACATATATAATTTCATTTGATTCTCAATTTCAATTGAGAGGTCGATGTCATAACCATTTTACAGTTAAGAAACTGATTCTCAAATAAATGAAGTGATGTGTCCAAGATCCCTTGACCAGGAAGTATCTGGATCCCCAAAACCAGATACTTCCTAAACCAGATTCCAAAGCTCATTCCCTCTAAAATGTTTCCCTACCTCTGGTACCTCTGGAGAGAGCTAAGTCATGTGTCAGAGATGAGGATACAGTGCAGTCAAGGCAGATAGAGGTTCTTAAATATCATTATCCAGAAGCTAGGCTGGCCATGGCCATGGCATTGCTGATGAATTTTGAAAAGTGCCAATGACATAATAACAGTAATAATACTACTACCTAATAATTATTAACTGCCAAGAGCCTACACTGTGCTCAGTGCTTTATATGCATAATTTCATGTTATCTTTACAACGACCTTAGGTGTTGGGTGCTATTGTTATAATTCTTATTTTCCAGATGAGGAAATCGAGGCTTAGAAAATCTAAACAACTTGTGAACCCAGCAAGTCCAAATCTGTCTGAGCTGAGAGCTTGCACGCTTAAAACTGCGCTTCCTTTCTTGGGCAAGAGAGGAAGATGGCAATGGTAAGATTCAAGGTCAGCTGAAGGTCAGCTGATGGAAGCATAAGGACCAGGGAGATAGTGAGTTCAGAAAGAAATGGTCTCTAGCTTGAGCTGGGGGATGTTACCCAGGTGTGTACAAGTACAAGTCAAAGATCAGTGCACTTTAATGTACAAATTCAATACTTTGATGAAACAAATAAAGGGACACCAGGACACATTGAAATGGCCACATGTGTTCACTTACTTCATCTGGTACAAATTATTAGTGCCTCTGTGGTCAATGTCATGGCAGAAGGCAGCAGCAAGCATGGCAAAGGCTTCAAGATCCGTGTAGTATTTCTTCAGTTTTCCTGTCTGAAAAACATATATATATATAAATCTATTTACTTGGATTAATACACCTGCATGGCATGTGCAGTGGGGCCTGCCTGCCATGGGGAAGAGGATCTGGTGTGGTTTTAGGGCAAGCTAGCTTTATTTCTTGAGGACTGTAGCTCATTCTGGGCAGTTACAAGCCCAGCAGGTAACTGAATTTTCCTTTAAGGATCTAAATATGTGAGTGTCAGACTGATAATCCAGCCAAGTGCCCAACAATATCCAGGGGATTTGGGGGTTTGCGAGGTTGTATCCACAAATTCCAAAGTTACTGATCTACAGTGATGGACTGTGTCCATTTCTCACCATACTCAAGAGGGAGTTGTGCAGGTTTACAATTCACCATCATACCTACCATCAGCAAAGTGAACATGGTCTGTCCCACATTGAACCCATGTCGCCAGTTGTGGTAGGTGACAGCCCGGTACCCCTTCCTCACTGTGTACATCCATCTGATGAGAACCTGCCACCCAAAGAAGACAACACCACTCAGACTTTGGAACCGACTTCTAAAGGTTAGAAGGTCGGTAACAACCTTATCTGAAAAGATAGGTTGGTCTTGTTGACAGGGTTTAAGCGGATATATTGACAAAGTTAATGATAATATAAAATCTACACCAAAGGGAGTCCTTTGAACCACAGGAAATTTTAATGGAGTACAGCAATAGAATCATGCAGCATTTTGAATTAAATACCACCTGACCTCTACAGGTACTTTGAATTTCTCCACCACATTTATTTCAAAAAATAGCCGAAGTCCACATTTTATCAGCCCATGCTCTGTGATGGGGAAGTCGCTGAAGCGGAATTCATACAGGTCTGCGGCCTGTGGGTCTGGCAGGTCCTCTTTCTGTTGAAACAAGGACCAAGTGTTCCAGATTACATTCATTTTTTTTCCCCCTTTAGTCTCACATATTCAACATTGCATGTAAAATAAAATTACAATAAGGGGATACCACGGGCAATTCACTGAACCTCCACATGCCCAGTACTGGCTTATGCAATTTTTACATACTATTGTCACAACAAACTTGCACAAGAATCCCCAATTTCCAGATGGTGAAGGTGAGACTCAGCTATATTAAGCACAAAAAAATTTTTTAAATTTGTCTAGAAGCACAAAAGTCCCCAAATAGCCAAAGCAATCCTGAGAAAGAAAAATGAAACTGGAGGAATCAGGTCTCCTGGCTTCAGAGTATACTACAAAGCTATAGTCATCAAAACAGTATGGTATTGGCACAAAAAACAGAAGTATAGATCAATGGAACAGGATAGAAACCCACACACCTATGGTCAACTAATCTATGACAAAGGAAGCAAAAATACACAATGGAGAAAAGACAGTCTGGTCAGTCATCAGTGCTGGGAAAACCGGACAGCTACATGTAAGAGAATGAAATCAGAACATTCTCTAACACCATATACAAAAATAAACTAAAAATGAGTTAAAAATATAAATGTAAGACCAGACACTATAAAACTCTTTGAGGAAAATATAGGCAGAACACTCTTTTTCCTAGAGGAAAACATAGGCAGATAAATCACAGGAGTATCTTTGCATCTGTTGCTTAGAGTAATAGAAATAAAAAGAAAAAAACACAAATGGTACCTAATTAAACTTAAAAGCTTTTGCACAGCAAAGAAAACCACCAACAAAACAAAAAGACAACCTACAAAATGGGAGAAAATATTTGCAAATATGGCAATTGATAAAGGATTAATCTCAAAAATATCGAAAGAGTTCATACAGCTCAGTTTCAAAAACAAACAAACAACCCAGTCAAAAAATGGGCAGAAGATCTAAAATAGACATATCTCCAAAAAAAACATATAGATGGTTAAAAGACTCATGGAAAGATGCTCAACATCACTAATTATTAGAGAAATACAAATCAAAACTAGAATGAGGAACTACTTCATACCAGTCAGAATGGCCATCATCAAAAAGTCTACAAATAAATGCTGGAGAGGATGTGGAGAAAAGGGAACACTCCTATACTGCTGGTGGGAATGTAAATTAGTATAGCCACTAGGGAGAACAGTATGGAGATTCCTTAAAAAAAGAAAAAAAAAAATAGAGCTATCATCTGATCCAGCAATCCCACTCCTGACCTTATATAGGGAAAAGATGAAAACTCTAATTCAAAATATACATGTACCCCAGTGTTCATAGCAGCACTATTTGCAATAGCCAAGACATGGAAGAACCCTTCTGAAATACGTTTGTTTCTTTAAGTTTCATGCAGCAATGATTTGGGACAAGCTTAGAACCTCTTCTGCATTCAAAATAGGCTATTTTTTGGTAAAGCTATTGGTTATTTAACCATTTCATTGTTTCTCCAGTGTAAGGGCATTCCTCCTCTAAACAGAGAACTAGAAAATTCTTACTATGTCATAGTTATCAATTAAAGTTTTGTTTTATAAGAAGAGAAGTTTTTTTGAGGTCAAATGAGTAAAAGAAAAGGTCGTCTTCTGGGCCAAGTGTGAGAGCAAAGTGCCGAGGTGGAGCCAAAGAGAGCAAGAGAAGGTGGAAGAGCCTCAGATGGCATGAAAACGTGCAGGATGGGAGCAAAGCCCTGTGAAAAAGGTCAAAGGCCACTGGCTCTGAGGTGTAGAGCCCAGGGCAAGGACAGGAGGACAGAGCCTGTAAAAGATGGGAAGGGGAAAGATGAGTTATTCAGTACATCTTAGTTTAGAAAGAACACTTACATCACAGTTTAGAAAGGGGCAGTGAAAAACAGGTGAGGTAGTTAGGGAAATAAATGTGATATTATTTCAGTTTCAAGCAGACTGTATTCAAACCTCTGAATTCAAGGTTTAGGGCCCTTGATAAATATTTCAGATTTTCAGTTGGCATCCCAGAAGGACTACACTAGAAATAAAGGCTTCACCCTAGTAGTAAGAACCAAACTGAAATAGACCATGCCCAATGAAATCTAAAACCAACTCTATTTACCTGCCAAAAGAAAATCTAAACTTCTAAACAGAAGGATAATACCACCCAAAGTGCCTGCAAGGTTTTATCCATAATTTCTGGTTTTCAATTTAAAAATTATGACGTGTGCTTTAAAATGATTAAATTCCTGAAATCCAGGAGTAAAAATAGACAGTATAACCAGATATATAAGTGATTCAGGTATTGAGATGAAGATTTTAAAATCACTATGGTGAGGAGAGGGGATTAAGATGGCAAAGGAGTAAGACATGGCACCTTCTCCCACAAACGCATTAAAAAAAAAAAATCTACATGTAGAATGATTCATACAGAACATCTACTGAATGCTGGCAGAGGACATTAAGCCTCCAAAAAGGGCAAGAAACCCTTTAATCCTTTAACTGGGTAGAACAAAAGGGGGAAAAAAGAGAGAGAAGAGAAAAAAAGCAATCAGGAAATGACCAGCATTCCTGAGAGAGAGCTGTGAAAAAGGAAAGCAACTGCACTCTGGAAGGCCACCTAACAGACAGAGGAGCCTAAAAAGCCTCAGAGAAAAGCACAGCAGCTGGACTAAGGAGGACAAAGCAGAGAGAGCCACTCAGACCATCAGTACAACCTAGACACTAAAGCCTGAGACACTCAGGTAGGGACGGAGCACTAACATTCAGGCTTTAGAGTTCCATTCCAGGGAGAGGATTAGGGCTGTCCTAGTCCTAAAACAGTGTGAGGGGCTAGGGAGCAGTGTACCACAGGCTGGGGGATGGAGCACCACAACCAAGGGAGTGCAGGAGGTGGCCTGGTTCTGCAGGACAAATAAGGCATCATTGTTGGGGAGGGTGAGAGGAGGAGGGCATGGCTGTCATAGGAATATCTTTCTCTGCACATAACAGGCTCTCAGGTGGCAACACACCTCTTATGTAGGGTATGGATGGTGGGGGAAAACCACCACAGCCATTTCAGACTCCAGAGGTGGACATGGACCACTACCACTAGGGATCCATAAACAGGCACTACCTGCAGCCCCAATCACCTCAGGGGTCACCAAAGAGGCTGCTGCAACTGAGAGCCACACATTGTTGCTCTCATGCCTCTGGGAACACACACGCCCTGCTTCTGCCACTGCCAAATGGTCTGGGCACCACCTACATCTGTCTGAGGGTCATTGACCCTTCCCAGGGCCCTGCAACCAAGAGCAGCCTGTGCCACCTCCCCGTGGATCTCTGCTACTGTCAAGGGCCCAGCAACCAGGCACTGGATAACAGGCCCTGCCCATTGCCTCCATCTTCCTGGAAGCAAGTGTACGTTGTACACCAGCACACCCTCTATTAAGGGGATAACAGATAACAGCCTGCACACACTGAGGAAAGAGACAGTAAGCATCCAAACCAAAAGTGGCCCTCACACGAAAGAAAGAAAGAAGAAAGAAAGAAAAGAAAAGAAAAGAAAAGAAAAGAAAAGAAAAGAAAAGAAAAGAAAAGAAAAGAAAAGAAAAGAAAAGAAAAGAAAAGAAAAGAAAAGAAAAGAAAAGAAAAGAAAAGAAAAGAAAAGAAAAGAAAAGAAAAGAAAAGAAAAGAAAAGAAAAGAAAAGAAAAGAAAAGAAAAGAAAAGAAAAGAAAAGAAAAGAAAAGAAAAGAAAAGAAAAGAAAAGAAAAGAAAAGAAAAGAAAAGAAAAGAAAAGAAAAGAAAAGAAAAGAAAAGAAAAGAAAAGAAAAGAAAAGAAAAGAAAAGAAAAGAAAAGAAAAGAAAAGAAAAAGAAAAGAAAAGAAAAGAAAAGAAAAGAAAAGAAAAGAAAAAGAAAAAAAAAGTACCCAGGGAGTTCTCACATATAAATAGCCAAGACTACAGTAGCTCTTTTCTCTAAACTCACAGAATAAGAAAAATATAAGCAAAATGAAGAAGCTCAGGAACCATTCCCAATTAAAAGAACAAGACAATTCCCCTGAAGGAGCAAACCTCGGCAGTCTAACAGACACCAAGTTCGAAAAGGACATAGTGAAAATTCTAAAGGAATTAAGAGAGGATATGAAGAAATTAAGAGCAGATATGAACAGTAATGAAGATTACTTTAGAAGAGAACTAGAAAATATAAGGAGGAGCCAAGAAAAATTAGAAAATTCATTGGCAGTGACACAGGCTGAGTTAAAGGCTTTGAAGAGCAGAATGAATAATGCAGAGGCACAAATAAGTGACTTGGAAGACAAAACAATGGAAATCATCAAATCAGGACAGCAGACAAAACACCAAATGAAAAAACATGAAAGCAATACTAGAGAATTATGAGACAATATAAAGTGGGCCAATCTACACATAATAGGGATACCAGAAGGAGAATAAAAAGGGGATTGAAAATATATTTGAAGAAATTATGGGAGTTCTTGTCACAGTGCAGCAGAAACGAATCTGACTAGGAACTATAAGGTTGCATGTTTGATCCCTGGCCTCTCTCAGTGGGTTAAGGATCCGGTATTGCCATGAACTGTGGTGTAGGTCACAGATGCGGCTTGGATCCTGTGTTGCTGTGGCTGTGGTGTAGGCTGGCAGCTATAGCTCCAATTAGACCCCTAGCCTGGGAAGCTCCATATGCCGTGGGTGCAGCCTTGAAAAGACAAAAGACAAAAAAAGAAAAAGAAAAAAAGAAATTATGGCTAGAAACTTTCCAAATATAATGGAAACAGATATCAAGATACAGGAAGCACAGAGGGTCCCAAACAAATTGAACCCAAAGAGACCCACACCAAAACATATTATAATAAAAATGGCAAAAGTTGAAAAAAAGGAGAAGATTCTAAAGGCAGTAAGAGAAAAACAAAGAGTTAATTATAAGAAAAATCCCCATAAAGCTATCAGACGATTTCTCTATAGAAACTCTACAGGCCAGATGAGAGTGGCAAGATATATTCAAAGTTCTAAAAGGGAAAAGTTTGTATTCTAGAATACTCTACCCAGCAATATTATCATTTAAAACAGAAGGAGAGATAAAGAATTTCTCTAACAAACAAAAATTAAAAGAATACAGCAACACTAAGCCCATTCTAAGAGAAATACTGAAAGGGCTTCTCTAAATATCAAAGAAGTAAGAAAATATAGGTGGAAGAAATCACAATTGGAAAGTAACCGTTTAAATAAGCCAGTATACAGATCTAAAAGGGAAAAAAAAAACACCTACTTGTAAAAGCAATGATAGACACAAGGAACAACAAAAGGATAAACAAAGACGTACAAAAAAGGATGTCAAAATCATAAAATGTGGGGAAGCAAAGTAACTAAAAGCTAAACTTTTTTTTAAGAATGTGTTTGAGCCTATACGACTATCAGGCTAAAGCAAGCAGATGTAGGAAGGGGTTAATATACTTGAAAAACAGAGCAACCGCAAATCAAAACCAAACAGTACACTCACAAAACCTAAAAAGGAGAGGACACAAGCATAAAATAAAAGGAAATAATCCAACCAAAAAAACCACACACACACACACACACACAAGGAGAAACACAGAATTAACTGGAAAACAAGGTTAAAAATGGCAATAAATACGTATTTATCAATGATTACCTTAAATATCAATGGACTGAATGCTCCAATCAAAAGATATAGAGTGGCAGACTGGATTAAAAAAACAAGAGCCTACAATATGTTGCCTACAAGAGTCTCACCTTGGGGCAAAGGACACAAATAAAGTGAAAGTGAGGGGATGGAAAAAGACATTTCATATGGATGGAAAAGACAGGAAAGCAGGAGTCACAATACTCCTAGCAGACAAAATAGACTTTAAAATGAAGGCCATAAAGAAAGACTAAGAAAACACTATTTAATGATAAAAGCAGCAATTCAAGAAGAGGATATTATATTTGTCAATATATATGCCCCTAATATAGAAGCACCCAAATACATACAGTGCTAACAGACATAAAAGGAGAAACTGATGGGAATACAATAATAGCAGGAGATCTTTAACACCCCACTCACATCAAAGGACAGATCCTCTAGACATAAAATCAAGGCAACAGAGATCCTAAATGACACAATAGAACAGTTAGACGTAATTGATGTTTTTAGGACATTACACCCCCCAAAATCAGAATATACATTCTTTGCAAATGCACATGGAACATTCTAAAGCATTGAACCCATACCAGGGCACAAAACTCACCTCAACAATTTTAAGAGTATAGAAATTACTTCAAGCATCTTCCCTGACCACAATGGCATGAAACTAGAAATCAACCACAGGAAAAGAAATGAGAAAAAACTGACTACATGGAGACTAAACAACATACTACTAAAAAAAGCTCAATGCGTCAATGAGGAAGAATAAGAGAAATTTAAAAATACCTCAAGACAAATGATAATGAAAACAAAACCACTCAAAATCTATGGGATGCCACAAAAGCAAGTTCTTAGAGAAAAGTTCATAGCAATACAGGCCTTCCTCAAAAAAGAAGAAAAATCTCAGATCAACAACTTAACCTACCACCTAAAATAATTAGAAAAAGTCAGCAGCGGGAAGGAAATCATAAAGATCAGAGAGGAAATCAATAAAAGAGAGATTCAAAAAACAATAGAAAAAAATCAATAAAACCAAGAGTTGGTTATTTGAAAGGGTAAACAAAAAAATAACAAACCTCTGGCCAAACTCACCAAGAAGATAGGGAGAATCCAAATAAACAAAATAAGAAATGAAAAAGGAGAAATCTCAACATATACTGCAGAAATACAAAAAAAAAAAAAAAAGAGAGAGAGAGAGAGAGAATACTATGAACAATTATATGCCAACAAATTTGACAACCTAGAAGAAACAGAGAAACAAACAACTTTCTAAAGACTACAGCCTGACAAAACTGAATCAAGAAGAAATAGATTGGAATAGACTGGTCACTAGAAATGAAATTTGAATATGTAATAAGAAACACTCCCTACAAACAAAAGTCTGGGACCAGATGGCTGCACAGGCAAATTCTACCAAAATATACAAAGAACTTATACCCAACCTTCTTAAACTCTTCCAAAAGGTTGAAGATGAAGGAACATTCCCAAAGACATTCTATGAAGCCACTATCACCCAAATACCAAAACCAGACGAAGATACTACCAAAAAAGAAAATTATAGGCCAATATATTTGATGACTATAGATGCAAAAATTCTCAACAAAATTTCAGCCAACCATATCTAACAACACATAAAAAAGATCATAAACCACAACCAATTGGGATTCATCCCAAGTTCACATGCATAGTTCAAGACATGCAAATCAATCAATGTCATAGACCACATTAACAAACAAACAAAAAAAAAAACTAAAAAATGACTTGATCATCTCAAAAGATGCAGAAAAAGCATTTGACAAAATCCAGCATCCATTCATGATAAAAACTCTTACCAAAGTAGGGATAGAGGAAACATATCTTAGCATAATAACAGCCATATATGACAAACCCACAGCCAATACAACACTCAAGAGAGAAAAACTGACAGCCTTCCCACTAAAATCTCGAATAAGACAAGGATGTCCACTCACACCATTTTTATTCAACATAGTATTGGAAGTCCTAGCCTCAGCAATCAGACAAACAAAAGAAATAAAAGGTATCCAAATTGGGAGGAGGTAAAGTTGTCACTCCATGCAGATGACATGATAATATATATAGAAAACCTTCAGGATTACACACAAAAAAACTGCTCGAACTGATTAATGAATTCAGAAAAGTAGCAGGATATAAGATTAACATTCAGAAACTGGTTGTATTTCTGTTTACTAACAATGAAATATTAGATAAGGAATATTAAAACAAAAAAAAAATAGTACCTTTTAAAATCATGGCTCCAAAATTTAAATACATAGGAATGGAATTCCTGTCGTGGCTCAATGATTAATGAATCCGACAAGGAACCATGAGGTTGCAGGTTCGATCCCTGGCCTCACTCAGTGGGTTAAGGATCCAGCATTGCTGTGAGCTGTGGTGTAGGTCGCAGACGTGGCTTGGATCTGGCATTGCTGTGGGTCTGGTGTAGGCTAGCTGCTATAGCTCTGATTTGACCCCTAGCCTGGGAACCCCCATATGCCGCAGGTGTGGCCCTAAAAAAGACAAAAATATATATACATGTATAGAAATAAACCTGACAAAGGAGGTGAACAACTTACATGCTAAGAACTATAAAACATTAATCAAAGAAATTAAAAAGGATTCAAAGAAAAGGAAAGATGTTCCATGCTCCTGGATTGGAAGAATTAATATCATTAAAATGGCCTTACTACCCAAAGAAATCTACAGATTTAATGCAATACTTATCAAATTACCCATGATGTTTTTCACAGAACTAGAACAAACAATCCAAAAATTTGTAAGGAACCATAAAAGACCCAGGCCAAAGCAATCCTGGTGGGGGGTAGGGGGATAAAAAAAGTGGGAGGCATAACTCTCCCAGACTTAAGAAAATTATCAAAAAGCTACAGTAATCAAGACAGTGTGGTACTGGTGAAAAAACAGACATATGGACTAATGAAACAGAACAGAGAGCCCAGAAATAAACCCAGACACCTACGGTCAATTAATCTTTGACAAAGGGGGCAAGAATATAAAGTGAGGAAAAAAACGGTCTCTTTATCAAGTGGTGCTGGGAAACATGTACAGCTGCATGTAAATCAATGAAGCTAGAACATACCCTCACATGCACAAAAATAAACTCAAAATGGCTAAAAGACTTAAACATAAGATAAGACACCATAAAACTCCTAAAAGAGAACATAGGCAAAACATTCTTTGACATCAACCATACAAATGCTTTCTTAGGTCGGTCTCCCAAGGCAATGGAAAAAAAACAAAAATAAACCAATGGGACCTATTCAAACTTAGAAGCTTTGCACAGCAAAGGAAACCTTTTTTAAAAAATGAAAAGACAACCTACAGAACGGGAGAAAATAGTTGCAAACGATGCAACCGACAAGGGTTCATCTCCAAAATACACAAACAACTCATATAACAACATCAAAAAAATCAAATAACCCCTGAAAAATGGGCAGAAGACCTCAGTAGACATTTCTCCAAAGAAGATATACAGAAGGCCAGGAGGCACATGAAAAAATGCTCAACATCACTGATTATTAGAGAAATGCAAATCGAAACTACAATGAGGTTCCACCTCATTGTCAGAATGGCCATCATTAATAAGTCTACAAATAACAAATACTGGAGAAGGTGTGGAGAAAAGGGTACCCTCCTACACTATTGGTGGGAATGTAAATTGGCACAACCCCTATGGAAAACAGTATGGAGGTATCTCAGAAAACTAAATATAGAACTACCATATGACCCAGCCATCCCACTCCTGGGAATATATCCAGACAAACTTTCATTCAAAAGTACATATGCACCCATATGTTCATTGTAGCACTATTCACAATAGCCAAGACATGGAAACTACCTCAAAGTCCATCAACAGATAAATGGATTAAGAAGATGTGGTACATCCTGCTGTAGAGCACTGGGAACTATATCTAGTCACTTATGATGGAATGTGATAATGTGAGAAAAAGGAATGTATATGCGTATGTGTAACTGGGTCACCTTGCTGTACAGTAGAAAATTGACAGAACACTGTAAACCAGCTATAATGGAAAAAAATTAAAATCATAAAAAAAGAAGATGTGGTACATATACACAATATAATTACTACTCAGCCATAAAAAAGAACAAAATAATGCTATTTGCAGCAACATGGATTGAACCGAAGATTCTCATATTAAGTAAGGTAAGTCAGAAAGAGAAAGACAAATACCATATGATGTCACTTATATCTGGAATCTAAAATATGGCACAAATGAACTTATCTGCAGAACAGAAACAAACTCATGGACATGGAGGACAGACTTGTGGTTGCCAAGGGTGGGGAGGGAGTGGGATGGACTGGAAGTTTGGGATTAGTTGATGCAAACTATTACATTTAGAATGGATAGGCAATGAGGTCCTGCTATATATCACATTGAACTCTATCCAATCACTTGTGATAGAACATGATGGAAGATAATATGATAAAAAGAATATATGTATGTGTGTATATATATATATATATATGTCACTTTGCTGTACAGCAGAAATTGAGAGAACATTATAAATCAACTATAACAAAATATTTAAAAAATAAAAATAAAATCACTATGGTCATAGATGGCAAAAAAAAAACACATGAAAAGATGCTCAACATCACTAATTATTAAAGAAATGCAAATCAAAACTACAATAAGGATTTGGGTTCGATCCCTGGCCCCACTCAGTGAGTTAAGGATTGAGCATTGCCATGAGCTGCAGTGTAGGTCCCAGACATGGCTTGGATCTGGCTTTGGTATGCCTGTGGCATAGGTCAGCAGTTGCATTTCTGATTTGACCCCTAGCTTGGGAATTTCTATATGCTTTGGGTGCAGCCCTAAAAAGAATAAAAAACCAAAAAACTACAATGAGTTATCACCTCACACTGGACAGAATGTCAGTCATCAAAAAGTCTACAAATAATAAATGCGGAGAGGGTGTCGAGAAAAGGGAACCCTCCTGCACTATTTGTGGGGATCTACATTGGTACAACCACTATGGAAAACAGTATGGAGGTACCTCAGAAAACTAAATATAGAACCACCATATGATCTAGCAATCCCACTCCTGGGCATATATCCAGACAAACTTTCATTCAAAAAGATGCACGCACCCCTATGTTCATTGCAGTACTATTCACAATAGCCAAGACATGGGAACAACCTGAATGTCCATCGACAGATGAATGGATTAAAAAGATGTGGTATATATACACAATAGAATACTACTTGGCCATTAAAAAAGAAAAAATAATGCCATTTGCAGCAACATGGATGGACCTGGAGATAATCATACTAAATGAAGTCAGACAGAGAAAGCCAATCATAGAATATCATTTATATGTGGAATCTTTAAAAAATGTACAAATGATGCAAACTTATTTATAGAACAGAAACAGATTTACAGACTTAGAAAACAAAATTATGATTATCAAAGGGGAAAGGGTGGGGAGAGGGATGGATGGGTGTTTGGGGATTGGCATACACATGCTATTGTATATGGATGATCAGTGGGGATCTGCTGTATCACACAGGCAACTCTACTCAATATTCTGTGATAACCTACATTGGAAAAGAATCTGAAAGAGAATGGATATGTGTATGTGTGTAACTCAATCACTTTGTTGTAGAGCAGAAATTATCACAACATTGTAAATCAACTATATTTTAATGAAACTTTAAAAATAAAAAAAAAAAAACAAAATCACTCTGGCCAATAAATTTAAGAAAACAAATGGAAAGAAAGATAACGTAGATAAAATGATGGAAAGTTTCAGCAAGGAGTGGGAACTTTTAAAAAAAAGATACATTCTAGAACTGATAAAGACAAACTCTGAAATTAAAAACTTACTGGGTGGGTTTAGACTGTGGAAAATGAGTTTGGATAGGTTTAACAGTAGACACAACAAAATACAGGATTAATAACTGGAAGAGAAGTTATTTTGACTGGAGATAACAGTGCTAGCCAATGACAACAATAGGAAAGAACTGAATTCCTCCAGGCTCCAGAAGAGAAGCTAGAGATGGCAGGTGATAGCGGTGCCTCTAAGGGTCTGAGAGACACTGTAATTCTGTTGTATCATCTGGATTGGTCATGGTATAATCCAAAGCTATTAAGACAAACTGGCCATGCTATCACTAGAGTTTGTGCCTGAATTTCTTTACACAATAGTTTAATTAAGTTTAGCTGTGATTCTAAGTTACCTTTGTGGATTGCACTGCAGCTGATAAAGAGGAAGAAAAGCAGGGAACCAGAAGATCACTTGTTAAAAGAAATCTCTTTCCTTTTGAGCTTTGAAAGGTACCAGGGAAGAGGAAAGTCAACACTTACTTGAAAATGAGAATGCTTGTCCTTTTGTATTTTATTTAAAAGGCATGAAGGAAATAAGTAAAACACTTACCAAAATTGTGACAAGTTGTTTTTCTTCACAGTCTTCAATTACATCTATATTTAATTTCTCTTTAAATTTCTAAAATGTAAAAGCACAGGAGGTGTGAAATTCCTATCAAGTCAACTTCTGATTCCTTTACTCTTAAAATCAGTTAAAATAAGCTATGCTTCAATGAGTCCCATGATAAAGATGCATTCTGGATACAAAGATCTGTAGCACTCGATTATGTAGGGTTGTCTTTTAAAATTAATGTAATTAATTTCTCTTTTCCCCCAAAATGTAAGAGTAGCTGTCTCAAAGAGTTGAGGGGAGTGGGGGAGAAAGATATGGGTTGTCTGCATGAAGGCAAGAAAAATAAGTGGCTTATGTCTTTTTCTATTAATTTATAGCAATTTCCCTTTGTTCTCCCCAGACATTCTCATCTTCAACATCACAGGAACTCTCAAATCAAATTTCTTTGAAGTCTCAAACCACCCAGCAAAACCAAAACCAAACCGAAAATACCCCAGGAGAACTACACCCACATGCATTCAAAAGCTAGGGAAATGGACTAGAGATAGTGGGTATATAACATTTTCCCTTCATTTGGTGGCGATTAGAAGACCGTTAGCAAATATTTCCTTGCTCCTCCATCATCCATGATGTTGATCTTGGGTCATGTTTGGCCAATGAGAATTTCAGTGAATGGGATGTGAGTAAGGACTTGAAATGAACTTGTACAACTGGGCTTACTCTCTTGCACTTGTCATCACCATGAGAACATCCACCAGGTGGCTGCTAGTCAAGAAGAATGAGAGAAGCAGAGAGCAAACTAAAACTCATAGCTTGTAGCCATGCCCAACCAGGATCAACTGAATCCTGGTCAACTGACAAAGGTACGAATTCAGATGCTTATTGTCCTATACCACTGAGAGTTTTTGGTGAATTTATGGTTGTTATGCAGCATCACATGACAATAGCTGATTGATAAGTTTTCCTTCCTGGAAATATCTTTTTCCTTGCTAACACACTTGAATCCAAACCTCACTACTCCAGCTCCTACACAGTTATTTTTAACAAAGTGCTATTCCAACCAAGGAGCCTAGAAGTTCAGTTAAGTTCTGTGTACTGTGGGCCACCCGGGTTCTCCCCAACCCTTCCTTCTTTCTGTCCCCCTCCTTAGCCCAGGACTAAACTTATTCTCTTTTGTCAGGTAACTAGGTGAATTCCAGAAGCCATGGTTAGGTACCATCTAATGTTCACAGGACTGAATTCCTCACTTACCAAAATAGACTCGATTTCATCAGGAGTAGCTTTGGTGTGGTTCATGAGCATTTCCTGAGCGATGTCCTTTCTGTTTTCTAGCTTATTCATTTTCTCATAGGTGTCAGTATTTAAAAGAGACCATCCAAGAAATTGTGTGAGAGTCTGAAATGGATAAAATGTGATTCGATTCTCTAAAATGAAAGAAAAATGGATTTGGAGGCACCAGTCTGCACACTTTCTTATCAATCAATTTCTCTTCCACTAATAATAATTCAGCTTCTTGTTTTAATCTAAGAAAGACAAGTACTACTCATCAGCCCAAGGCAAAACAATTGGCTAAGCCTTTGCTTTTTAAAGTGCTCCACACACCAAGAATACTTTTATTATAGGAGAGGAACTTAAAAAATCTAGTGTAAAGCATGGAAATCAGAGAGGGCTGGAGTGATAGCAAGAATGAGAAGGAACTGAAAGGGAGTGGGGAGAGAGAAACATTTTCTCCCAATTTCCTGGTGTTGGAAAGAATTTTGATTAAACCAGAAGTTCATGCTTTGACAGAAGACATTGCTATTTATGGAAGTCAGGAAATAGAAATGACACAACAACACACTGATGCAATCACGTGTGACTCACATCTTAATTGCCCTCCTAAAGCATCATTCTAGAATGACAATTATGTATCTTCTATCATTTCATGAATTTCATCTACTTCCATTATTTTATAATTGCACTTACCTCAGTGATGTGTTCATCATACTCATCAAAAGGCTTTCCATCCTTCCTGTTGTAAAATGTAGCTACTCCCACGATGTCTTCTTTCTTGTTGACAATAGGCAGGGACAAGACGTTTTTAATGACCCAGCCAGTTTCATCTACAGGTCCTTTCTACAAAGGATAAAGACACTGAGGTTATTTCTTTTTTTAACTTTTTGTTTTGAAATAATTATAGATTCACAGGATGTTGCAAAATAAATGTACAGAAAAGTCTCACCTCCCTTTTATCCACTTTTCTCAACAGTAGCATCTTGTGTCACTACAGTACACAATCAAAACCAGGGAATATCTTCCTTGGGCATATACCCAGACAAAACTCTACTTAAAAAAGACACATGCACCTTCAAGTTCATTGCAGCACTATTCCCAATTGCCAAGACATGGAATCAACCCAAATGTCCACTGATAGATGATGGATTAGGAAGATGTGGTATATATACACCATGGAATACTACTTGGCCATAAAAAAGAACAAAATAATGCCATTTGCAGTAACATGGATGGAACTGAGTGAAGTAAGTCAGAAAGAGAAAGACAAATAATATATGATATCACTTATATCTGGACTCTAATATACGGCAAAAAGGAAACTTTCCAAAGAAAAGAAAATCATGGACTTGGAGAATAGACTTGTGGTTGCCAAGAGGGAAGGGGAGGGAGTGGGAGGGACTGGGATCTTGGGGTAAATAGATGCAGAGTGTAGCCTTTGGGATGGATTAGCAATGGGATTCTGCTGTGTAGCACTGGGAACTCTGTCTAGTCATTTATGACGGAATGCTTAATGTGAGAAAAAAGAATGTATACATGTATGTGTAACTGGGTCACCACGCTGTACAGTAGAAATATATATATATATAAATAAATTATTAAAAAAAACAGAAAATACAAAAAAATAGTATTTAAAAAGTTTTTTAAAAAGAAAAAAAAATAGCAATACATATTGGAGTCCATGGAGTTTGTTCAGATTTCACCAGATTTATGTGTATTTTTTGTGCATGTGTGGGAGTGTGGAGGTGTGGAGATATGTACCACCTCCCTTAGAACTGAGGTAAAGAACCAATCTATCACCACAAGGCTCCCTTACACTACCCCTTTATGGCCAGCCTCCACTATTTCCCACTTGGGTTACTTTTAATTTGAAGAAATAACTCAATGGTGTTAGATTCATGATTCCTATGTTGTGTCAAAACATAGCTAGCACTATACAGCCATAAAAGTGCTCTAGTACATTTAAGTGTCCTAGAACCAAGTGTCTGTATTGTGACAATCTTGATTTCTCTTTGCCCCCACCCCCAGCCCTAGACATGGGAAGCACTTACCTGTGAGTTACCTCAGTGTTCCCTGTTCACTTTTTCTGTCCTCCAACACCTGTTTGGCTAATTCCTTATATTAAATTCTCTCTGTTAAGACACCTAGTGTGGTTTCTGTTTTCAAGATTGTCTTTTGTTCTGTGGTGTGGTTCCATTTAGCAAACATCAATTAAGCCCCTATGATGTTCCAGGACCTGAGCTAATTGCTGGGGGTACAAAGATGAACAAATCACAGCCCCTAACCTCAGGATGATAACAGTCTAGTGAGGGAGGCAGACACAGGAGTTCAGGAGTGTTTCTCAAAGTTTGGCCCAAGAATCAAGGGCAGCAGATCTTTTTCTTTGTAGCTTCTTTCATAACCTCTGGGCATGCTTCTTAAATAAGCTCCCTGGGTAATTCGGAAGCCCTCTCAAGTCTGAGAGCCATGGTGTGGCACTTGCACAGTAGGCAACAGGCCAAGTTAGCCAAGGTAGCAGACTTGTTCTGACCATAGTTCACTCTGAATCATTAGTTTTTCCATTAAACTTCAGATACAAGAAGGACTGTTGAGAATGGAGGTGAGTGTGAGCAGAGAGAGAGCACAGGAAGGTGGAACAGGATGGGGGCTTGGGAAGGACAGCACCCTATCCTGAGTCTACTTTTTGGAGTGATCCACAGGGGCAATGCCTGTGCAGAAAATGGAGAGGGAGCCACAGAGGCTGAAAGCCTTTCAAGATGCAGGGCTAAGGTCAAAGGGAAGGATGGAGGGATGAGTGGGAGTGTCTTAGACCACAGTGCAGCTCCAAAAGAGTTTGCAGAGTGAGGGGGATTGCTAGGACTAACGGTGCTGCTCAGATGAGAGTGGTGTTGCCCAGAAACTGGCCTGTGTTGGTGTCCTCAACCCACGGGAAGTGCAGCTTAGTGCTAATGTGATTGGATTTCCAAGCCCAGCATCCCAGGGATGGTTATCACCTGAGAAGTGCTGTTTTGATGTGTCCTGGAGGGCTGGAAATTTCTAGGGCTGGAGGTTTACCCCATGATGGTTCCTCCTTCTCTACTTTGCTGTCAGAGCCCTTGTGTGGCCGCTCCCATGGGAGTCGCCCAAAGTCCCCACAAAGCACAGGCTCTCAAACCTCAGAGCACAGCCTAGTTCTCTGGGGCCAGCTCCCCGCTCTCCCTGTTTAGATAATGACTGCTTGAGATTCAGACACTTTAGAGTCCTTGTTCCTCTTCCTGCCTGTGCACTCTTTCCAAGCACGAACTGCCATCCAAAGAGGGGTCAGGGCTGGGGATAGCATGGTTTCCATTAGATCTAAGCTGCTAGAGGGAGAAGCAGGAGCAAACACCACGTGGTCGTCTGCATGTCTCCTTGTGGGTGAGCAGAGGAATGAGGAGGGAAAGCCTGTAACCTGCCCTGTAACGGAGGAGCTAGTCCCCTTCTGCTGCTGAGGCTGTGCCCCTCCCCCACCCCCACAGACCACCTGCACCCAGCGGGCAGAGGTGGAGCTCTTTAGGGGCCTCTGTGTGAGACTGGAAGATAGAGGCTAGTGGTCCCCACTGGGAGGGCTGTCTCTACTCCTGACTGGGGCAGAGCTCCAAGTTGAAGGATTGCTAAAACAGAACACAAAACAGCCAGGGCCAGAAGGCAGAAAAGGAGAGGCTACTGGGCCAAACGCCAATTTATCCCCAATGGTCAGGTGGTGGGAGGAGGGACAGGTAGAGAGGCACAGCTCTGGAAGTTGGGAAAAGAAAGATAAAACCATGGGTCTGACAGCAAGACAGCCCCCAAGAAGTTTTGCTTTTCCTGATCATAGTGGCAATAAGCTGCCAGGAAGGGCCCAAGGAACCACCGAAGGGCTGAATGCAGGTGGTGGGATGTTTCCAGCTAAATCATTCATGCTAAATCATTTATTGAGCACCTGTGATGTGCCAGGCATTGTTTTAAGCACAAAGTGATCAGGGGTGGGAGAGAGAGAAGGGGCAGCCTCCTTCTCCCACTAGAAGCTCTGGGGGTGCCTTCTGGTCACCCCTGAGCTTAAGGCAGACTCTGGGAATGGATCGAGGTCAGCGCCGCCCCTCCCCGCAGCACTGCCAGGGGAGCCCTGGCAGAGGGAGGTTACCTGAAATGTGAAGTATTCATCCGCAGGGGCGTTCAGCATGTTGCAGATCTGTAAAGCACACGGAGGTGAAAATAATGAACACTGCGTAGTGGAGCCATTAACCCACAAAGAAAGGAATGGGAAAGAATGCCTGGAGCCCGGATTTTTACCCTAGCTCTCTGCTTGCAGGCAAATTATTCATCGTGGCCCTCAGCAAGGCTGAACTTGCTAACACCTTGACCTTCAGACAAGCTGGGACCTGGGGCCCTTTACTGGGAGTGTGTGCCTCTGAGCAGCAGAAGACAAAGAAACCATAAGTGACTACAAATAACTACATGCATGCACAGTTGGGGCAAGTTATAAATGAAACACAAAAGGCCACAAAACAGCTGCCATGTTGAGATGCTGGAAGCAAAAGAGGATGCCGCATGTGATCCCTGCACAGGGCACCATGGGAGGGGGTAGGTGAGCCACCTGAGCCAACCCCTCCCCTCACCCTATTTAAGGAACCAGCTTGCCCCTCCCAGGAGCAGGCAAGGGCACCTGTTTCTTATTGTTGATCCCTCCTACTGCGACACCAGTCCCAATAAAGCCTTGCAGGAATTTCTCATCAGGCCTCTTCCAATTACTATTGATCAAAGGGTCCAAGGACCTGGGTAGGTAACAAAGTTAGCTCTGCTACTAATTAAGTCACTGGATGATATTTAGCCCCACATCTGCTCTCTCCTACTCTCAGCCTCTAAGGCTTCTTCTTCCAAATTCAAAGCAACTAACTGTTTAGACCAAAACATGGAGAAATCTAAGCAGAAAGACTTTCCTGCCCACGCAGGTGTGACAGCAATGCTGGGAAGGCTCTATTTTCTTTCTTTTTTTTTCTCTGATGTGGGATCCAAGTTGGAAGAAGGTAGCTAAGGGGCAGAAGGAAAGAGCCAGACCGCCTTTCAGGTACACCAAAGTAAACATTCACTATTGAGACATTGCTTTAAATGCTAAATTCAGAGACTATTGCTCACATCCATAAGGACAAAAATCACCCTATTTCAGGTCATTTTGAATTATCCTTACATCAGGTCAAATCCACGAATGAGTCTTAATAGAAGACTATACTTTTCTTCCCACCAAAATTATATTAGAGACTTTTTATTTATTTATCTTGCTTTTTAGGGCCACACCCACAGAATATGGAGGTTTCCAGGCTAAGGGTCGAATCGGAGCTATAGCTGCTGGCCTATACCACAGCCATAGCAACACCAGATCTGAGCTGTGTCTGTGACCTACACCACAGCTCAGGGCAATGCCGGATCCTTAACCCACTGAGCAGGGCCAGGGATGGAACCCGAAACCTCATGGTTCCTAGTCAGATTCATTTCTGCTGAGCCACGACGGGAACTCCATATTAGAGACTTTAAAACATAGCATTTTAAAGTTGGAAAACACTGTAATGATTAATTTTAGGTTTTTTTCTTTCAAAGATGAGGAACTAGAAGTCCATAGAAGTTAAGTGATTTTGTTCAAATTCATGAGAGGAAGCTAGAACTGGGATCTACAGGGAGGGTGCTGGTGGAATGGCCGCTCCTGGCGAGGAGTAGAGAAAGCCCTCATTTGTACCTGCTGCCAATTTCAATGTCGTAAATACTCCCATCATGGGGGATGTCAAGCTGCCAACAGTTTAACAAATGCTTGCAAAATTCCTGAACTCTAACAATGTGATGAGCAGGTGGGAGCAGGCTTCTACTTCTGCACTCACCCTGCCAGCCCCTCTGGCCCAAAGGAAGTGCTTTCTGAGAGTGGTTGAACCATGTCAACCATTTTTGTCCTACTCTTACAAAGCAAATGTGACACTTTTTCAAAGTTTTGTTAGTATAGACAGCCTAAAAATTTAAGGCATCATTTGTGGTGTCCATTAATTTTATGATCAAATATGAAAAAAAAAATGAACCGATTGGCTGAGCATCCTTCAGATGTTTTAAAGAGGCAAAAAAGCAGTTTAGTTTTCCTTTCTGACCTTTCCATCAGGAGTGTCGGTTTTAGTCCAGATTTTTCAGGCTGCCAGAGAACATCTACAGATGGCCAAGGTCCCAGAGGCCAAGCTTTTAACTCAATATTCAAAAATCCTCTCTACCCTCCCCATTTCTTCCCCTAAGTTTATAGGTCATCTTAATTCCAGCTTGGTTTGATTCTGTATTTACTTTTTAAATTATTTCTTTTTCCAGTATAGCTGGTTTACAGTGTTCTGTCAGTTTTCTACAGTACAACAAAGAGGCCCACTCACACATACATATATACATTCTTTTTCTCACATTATCTTGCATCATGCTTTATCGTAAGTGACTATAGTTCCCAGTGCTACACAGCAGGATCTCATTGCTTACCCGTTCAAAAGGCAATAGTTTGCATCTGTTAACCCCAGATTCCCAGTGATCCTGTATTTAACACCTCCAACTCTACAAATGTAATTCTACAAACTAATTTTCATTTTTAATACTTAATGTTTTCAATTCTAAAAAGTCACTCCACTGAAGTCTGATGTTTTCCATTCAGAGCTGGGATTTACTGCTTTAATGAGAACCCTGTGGGCATGTGCTTCCTAGGTCCAGCAAGGTCCAGCTGAAAGCCTGCCTTTATGGGAAAGGGTTTGTGAAAAAATGATCAAGGGAAAAGTTTGAAAAAGCTAAAAGGGAATGTTTTAAGCAGTTTAAAGGACCATCACATAGATACAAATAATTATGATTAAAATTGAAGACTTTTTGAGTTCCCATCGTGGTGCAGCGGAAACGAATCCGACTAGGAACAATGAGGTTTCCGGGTCCATCCCTGGCCTTGCTCAGTGGGTTAAGGATCTGGCGTTGCCTCAAGCTGTAGTGTAGGTCGCAGACGTGGCTCAGATCTAGTGTTGCTGTGGCTGTGGCGTAGGCCGGCAGCTACAGCTCCAATTAAACCCCTAGCCTGGGAACCTCCATATGCCACGGGTGCAGCTCCATAAAGACAAAAAGACCAAAAAAAAAAAAAAAAAAAAAAAAGGGAAAAAAACTGCAGACTTTTTTTTATGTTTTCAGCATTTTTTTTTCTTTTTATGGCCACACCTGTGGCCTATGGAAGTTCCTGGGCTAGTGGTTGAATTGGAGCTGTAGCTGCCAGCCCAGGCCACAGCCACAGCAACACTGGATCTGAGCCTCATTTGTGACCTACACTGCAACTTGTGGCAACGCTGGATCCTTAACCCACTGAGTGAGGCCAGGGATGGAACCCGTCTCCTCACAGAGACCCTGTCAGGTCCTTAACCCACCGAGCCACAGTCGGAACTCCTGGTTTCAGTATTTTTAATCATCAGTAGAGTTGGGTTTTTTTCCCTCCAAAATTGCATTCTATTTTATTGCTTTTTTAATTAAAGTGTAATTGATCTACAATGTTGTGCCAATTTCTGATGTACAGCAAAGTGACTCAGTCATACACACATATATATATACATTCTTTTTTATATTATTTTCCATCATGGTGTATTCCAGGAGATTAAATATAGTTCCCTATGCTATACAGTAGGAGCTTGTTGTTTATCTGTTCTAAATGTATAGTTTGCATCTACTAACCCCAAACTCCCAATCCATCCATAAAACAAAACAAAACAAAACCAAAAACGAATTAATGGCATTTTCAGCAACATGGATGCAACCAGAGAATATCATACTAAATGAAGTCATAAAAAGAAAAACAAATACCATATCATTTACATGTGAAATCTAAAATATGACTCAAATTAACCTATCTACAAAACAGAAACAGATTCACAGACATGGAAACGGACTTACAATTGCCCAGGGGTAGGGAAGGATGGATTAGGAGTTTGGGGTTAGCAGATGTAAGCTATTATATGTAGGCTGGATAAACAAAAAAGTCCTACTGTATAGTACAGGGAACTATATTCAATATCCTGTAATAAACTATAATGGAAAAGAATATAAAAAAGAAAGTGTGTGGAGTTCCCACTGTGGCTCAGCGGGTTACGCACCCAGCTAGTATCCGTGAGGATGTAGGTCTGATCCCTGGCCTTGCTCAGTTAAGTAATCCTAGTTGCTGTGGCTGTGGCGTAGGCTGGCAGCTGCTGTTCCAATTCAACCCCTATCTTGGGAACTTCCATATGCTGCAGGTGCAGCCCTAAAAAAAAAAGCCAAAAATAAATAAATAAATGTGTGTGTATGTGTGTATCTGATATATATCTGAATCACTTTGCTGTACAGCAGAAACTAACGCAACACTGTAAATCAACTACACTTCAATTTAAAAGTGGGCATAAAGCCCTTTATACCAACTGCAACAGCTTTGGGAGTATCAAACTTGATTAAAAACCCTAAATAGGGCGTGGAAAATGGCCTGCTGGGAAACCAAGGATAGGGTCCAATTGTCAAGCTATTTGGCTCTCTGGTGGGGCTGAAAAATCGTAGTATCTGTTGATTCATTTAGGAATGAACTGGAATATTTTGGTCATTACCACCAAGTCAGCAAGGACATTTAAAAATATTTCAACACTGTAAGTCGTCTATACTTTAATTTTTTAAAAACTAGCAAACAAGAAAAAAATCCAGTGATTTTGGAGCAATTTTGAAAACCTGACCTTTGTTATTAAATATTGCTATTTATTTCCAAAAGACCTAAGACCGCTTCTCTCTTCTTTCCCTCTTCTTTCCTTTGACATGTTCTACACTAAGGAAAGAGATCATGGCACCTGGTGAGGCCACCTGGTCCTGTAACCAACTACACCCAGGGTTTAAGCATCACCTTTGAAAGCCCAGAGTAAAGCATCCCTACATAGGGAGATTATCTTGTAGTCACAATAGAATTTTCCTTACTCGGTCACCACTCAGAACCCAGAAATGTTCACACTCACTCAGCAGAGGCAAATTTGCAACAGTAAAAGCACTAAACCACCTAGATTTTTGTTCCACTTCCCCTACAACACTTGGGTGACTCTTCCAGTCATTATAATTCAGATGCACATTACTAAATAATGAAGATGCATGAACACTGACAAAAACATAATGACAGCACTAAAAAAATAACTATGCAAATGAATGCTGTAAAAAAATTTTTTTAGAAACTTGAGCATGAAGGGGGAAGAAAAATGCCAACAGAAAGAAATGTTGAAGCTGCAAACACTCTTTACAGGGAGGAATCCTGATGCCAAAAAAAGTGATACCAATGGTAGAGAAGCCCAACTTGGGAGAGAAACCCACCATGAGGAGGAGGCCGAGCAGGAAAGCTACGGAGACCCATGAGACCCCCCAGGGGCCTCTTGTTAGCTGTCTTCCCACCCCTGAGCTCTCTTAACCAGACCTGGCTGACAGTCTCCCCACCCCCATCCCACCCAAGAAACCAGGGCAAAAATCCTCACTTCCCCTCACTACATTTTTTTCCTTTTTGGGGGCAGCACCCGCGGCATATAGACATTCCTGGGCCAGAAATCAAATCCAAGCCATATCTGAGACCTGTGCTGCACCTGTGGCAACAGAGGATCCTTAATCCACTGCACCGGGGCCAGGGATTGAACCAGCAATGCCACAGAGACAAGCCGGATCATCAACCCACTGTGCCACAGCAGGACCTCCTTAACTCTCTACATTCTGCATTGCAATCAGGAGCAACGTTCTTTCTTTACCTATTTTTCTTTTTTTTTTTTTTGCAGTAATTTTCCATGTGTCAAACCTCTGGACCAAGGGAACTAACTTGAGTTCAAATCAAACCCAGCATGAATCACAGTCATGACCTGCCGAAGGACATCTGAAGTCTGTGTGGCTGCAGAATGAGGTTGGAGATGGATCAATTTTGCTCATGTTGACTAAATTATTTTCTTGTAGAGTTCAGGAGTCTCTAGTTCACCTACATTCAACGGCGGAGATTCCCCTCTCCTGTGTCCTGTGCCAAAGTGGCCACCTCACCCTTACCTGGTGCATTCTTGCTCTCACAGTTGTTCCCATCTCTTAGCTAATAAGAGGTTCATCCAACACTATATAAAATGTGAACTGTTCAATAACTTACAAATCCATTTTCAGCAACATATGTAGGTAACCCACTAACAAGAGTCCAGTGGTCTGTGGGAGGTGTCCTTGAAAAAGATAAGAAAAAAAAAATTGCTATACAGGGAAAATCACGGCTATACAGAGAAATGCACTGTATACAAGAAAATTAAGTGGCAACTCCTGCAGCTACTTCATGGTAATACTCACGGAATGACCTTGATCTCTTCCTTTCCATGTAAAATGTAATCGATGATCTTATAAAAGATGATTTCCTAAGAGGAACAAAAGGGACTAGGTGAAAAATCTTCCCCAGTAAAACACTTTTCCTTAATCAATATACAACTTTAAAATTTAAATAGTACTTTATTTCCCAACCACATTTCTCTGCATAACATACATTACCAAACTACCCACGTCTTAATTACAAGCTAACTAGAAATAGCATTGGCCACTAATCTACATGAACAAGCCTTGAACAAATTTTAGAAAGTTAAACTCACCCTAACAGCTTCTGGGGGAGTCTTGGTTTTTCTTTTAACTGATTCCTTTCTATTACCTAGAAGTACCTGACTAATCACTTCGGTGGAACAAATCATGGGATTTCCTACTGACTGTTTTCTCTTCCCGGCTGTAGAGTGTCACGCCTTCCAGCACTCGCATATCTGAACAGGTGGCTCAGAAGCAGGATTTGGTGGATACGTTGACAAAGCTGGAAGTGACTTGAGAATCAGTCTCTCTACTTCTTTGGGCAGAGGAAGAACCTGAACATTCCACCCTTTGCCTTCCCTTTCCTGTGTGCTGGTGGCACAGCTTCCTGTGAAGCTTGCAGTCAAGGGGGAAAGGAAATCTAATCCAGCCCATCCCTGGAGTCCCAATCCAGCGCGTCAGAAGGAAGGCCTAGGCACAGTATGTCTATAAACCTCTGCAGGAGGTGCTGATGCTTCCCTGTGTCTCCCTGTCAAGAAGCATGAAGCCACCAAACCCTGGCTTTACAGAAAAGGAAACTGAGATTAAACAACAAATTAAGGCAAGGGCCACCCTGGGACTTGAGCTTCAAACTCCTTGTCCAGTGCCCTTTTGACTACTTCAAGGTCCCCCAGGAAGTTACAGGACTAGAACCCAGTCCGTCCCCGGCCAGTGCTCATTTCCTCTACGCATGGCCTCCTCTGGTTTTAGCACCTGGTACCCATGTACAGATATCGTCAAGGAAGATGTTTGCACTCACTCTGCCATCTGGCGTCTTTGGACCTTTATAAGGCTCAACTTCTCCCAGCTTGATTGGCCATTCATCATAGAATTCCTGGAGGCAATTATATTTAAACATTATTAAGCAAACTGTTCTGTGAACTCTCCTATATTATAGGAATGTCATTGGTTTGCATATTTTATGGTATTTTATAATTCCAGAATTTTAAAACTCTTTTTTCAGCAATATTGCTTATGAACCCGTAACTGTAAACAAATCAATCTTTTTAATCTGTAAAATGGGGATAATAATGAAATTTATACTATACGGTCACTGTGTGGATGCAATGAATAATACAAAGTTGCAGTACCTATCCTGACACATAGTTAAAAGTTCTCAATAGATAGCAGCTATTTTACAGACAATTAAACTAAATCCAGATAGGTTAGGAGGCTTGGCCAAAGTCATGTTGAGTGGTGAACAGTGTTGCTTGCCTTACCCAACATACATTCCCCCCTTCTTCCTTACTAACAGAACCTGATTTTAGGTAGGTTATCAGGTGGCTTTCTCAGGGAAGATGGGTCTATCTAAGGTGCCTGGAATTAGTTTGAGGGCAGGTATGTGTCCTGGACAATGAAGGGAGAGAAGTCTGCCAAGGGGCTCCTGGGAGACATTTCTCATCTGAAATGTCTCCCAGTTTTGTCTTGTCTATGCACCAGGCATGGAGCTGCAATAGCCATCTTTGCATCATAAGAAGAGACCTCACCAACAACGTAGAAGGGAGCAGAAACTCTGCTGGGGAAAAAAAGAAAAGCAGCTGGGATTTTGATAACTCTATTGAGCTCTGAATTAACCAGCCTTAGAATTGCCCTACCTTGGAACTTCTTGTTAAATGAGATAATAACCATCATGTTATTAAAGATTCTTTTAGCTGGATCTGATGTTACTTGCAGTAAAAAGCATCCTAACCAATACACTCAGAAAGTCCCAGAGCCAGGATCAGAACTCAGCTCTCCCGACACTTAGTTCTATGTTTATCCACTTTTACTATAAACTATAATCCACAACTACTACAAACAATAACTTCCAATCACATGGAGAGTAATAAATGATATAGTATTCATTAGTCATGTTGGAGAAATCCAACAGAATTAATGAAGCGAGATGAGAAATGATGTGTGTGAATAATATTAAATATTTCGTGACTTCTACTTTAAAATAATTTTAACTTTTCAGAATATAAATCCTCAAACTTGTAATAATAATATAATTTGGAGTTCCCATCGGGGCACAGTGGAAACAAATCCAACTAGGAAACATGAGGTTGCAGGTTCAATCCCTGGCCTTGCTCAGTAGGTTAAGGATCTAGCGTTGCCGTGAGCTGTGGTATATAGGTCGCAGATGCAGCTTGGATCTGGCGTTGCTGTGGCTCTGGAGTAGGCTGGCAGCTGTAGCTCCGATTCAACCCCTAGCCTGGGAACCTCCATATGCCACAGGTGTAGCCCTAAAGAGTCAAAAGACAAAAAAATAATAATAATATATTTTTATGCCCTGCTATGTGCTAGACCCGACAGAGATACAGATTTAGAAATACAGATTAGATAGATAGATAGATAGATAGATAGATAGATAGATGGATAGATAGATAGATAGATGGATAGATAGAGACATATAATTTCTAAATAATTCCAAATGCTCACAACTGATGAGAAATGTCTTCATCTAACAGATGAGTAAATCAAGAATCAAAGAAAAGACTTGCTGAAAAGGACAAAATCAAAAGAACTGACACTTCAAGACTTACTATAAAGCTACAGTAATCAAGGGAATATGATATTGGTGAAGGAATAGACAAATTGGTGGAACAGAATAGAGCCCAGAAATAGACCTATACAAATAAAACAACTGACCTTTGACAAAGGAACAAAGGCAATGGAGAAAGGACAGTCTTTTCAACAATTTTACTGGATCACCTGGACATCCACACGCAGACAAAATGAATCTAGACATAGATCTTACAAAGGTCACAAAAAATAACTCAATGTGGCTCATAGGCCTAAGTGTAAAATGCAAAACTATGAAACTTCTGGGGGATGGCATGGGTGAAAATCTAGGTAAATTTGAGCTTGGTGGAATTCTTTAGATATAACACCAAAAAATGGAAAATTAGACTTTATTAAAATTAAACTTCTGAAAACAATACTGTTAAGAAAATGAAAATATATATCACAGATTAGGAGAGAATATTTGCAAAAACATATCCAATACAGGATTCGTATTCAAAATATATAAAACTGGGAGTTCCCGTCGTGGCACAGTGGTTAACGAATCCGACTAGGAACCATGAGGTTGCGGGTTTGATCCCTGGCCTTGCTCAGTGGGTCAAGGTTCCGGCATTGCCGTGAGCTGTGGTGTAGGTCGCAGACTCGGCTCGGATCCTGCGTTGCTATAGCTCTGGCATAGGCTGGCGGCTACAGCTCCAATTCGACCCCTAGCCTGGGAACCTCCATATACCGCAGGAGCGGCCCAAGAAATGGCAAAAAGACAAAATATATATATATATATATATAAAACTTTGGAAACTGAACAATAAGAAAATAAACAACCCAATTAAAATTGAGCGATTAATTGGGCGATTAAAAATACGCAAAAGATCTAAACAAACATCTCATCAAAGCAGATATACCGATGGGAAGTAAGCATATGAAAAGAGGCCATTACATGTTACCAGGAAATGCAAATTAACACAATGAGATACCTATAAGAATGACCAAAATCTGGAACACTGACAACACCAAAAGCTGGTGAGAAGGTGCAACAATAGGAACTCTCAATTATTGCCAGTGGGAATGCAACATGGTACAGCCACTTTGGAAGACAATCTGTTTCTTACAAAGCTAAACATAGCCTCATCATATGATCCAGCTTTAGCCCTCCTTGGCATTTACCCAAACGGGTTAAAAACTTATGTCTACACAAAAATCTACACACAACAGCAGCTTTACTCATCATTATCAAAATTTGGAATCAACCAAGATGTCCTTCAGAATGGATAAGCAAACTATGCTGTACCCAGACAACAGAATATCATTCAGCATTCAAGAGAAATAAGCTATCAAGCCATGAAAAGACATGAAGAAAATGCGAATGCGTATTCCTAAGGGAGATAATTTCATCTGCAAAAGTTACATGCTGTATGATTCCAACTACATGACATTATCAAAAAGGTGAAACTATAGTGGGAGTAAAAATATCAGTGGTTCCCAGCGGCTTGGGTGGGGAGAGAGAAGGATGAATAGATGGAACCCAGAGGGGTTTAGGGTAGGAAAACCATCATAAGGTACGATACTTTAATGGCAGTTATATGACTTATGTATTTGCCCCAAATGCAAAGAATTGTGCAATATAAAGAGTTGAACCTCATTGTAAACTGTGGACTTTAGTTAATAATAACATATCAATACTGATTCATCAACTGTAAGAAATGTGCAACATCAAAGCAAGATGTTAATAATATGGGAAGGAGGGGTGGGAAAGGAAGAGCAAGGTATGGAAAATCTCTGATATTTCTGATCATTTTTCCTGTATATCTAACATTATCCTAGAAGAATAAAGTCTATTAATTTTTTTTAAAAGGCTTGAAGATACATATATCTAGGAAGTGGAAAAGCCAAGCCTGGTTCATCTTTGCTTCAGAATGCATACTTTTACCTCTATACCATACTTTCTTGGCACTAGTTTTTTTTTTTGTTTTGTTTTGTTTGTTTGTTTTTTGCTTTTTAGGGCCACACCCACGGCATATGGAAGTTCCCAGGCTAGGTGTCAAATCAGAGCTGCAGCTGCCAGCCTACACCACAGCCTCAACATTGCCAGATCTGAGCCATATCTGAAACCTAAGCTACAGCTTATGGCAATGCCAGATCCTTAACCCACTGAGTGAGACCAGGGATCGAACACACATCCTCACAGACACTGTGTTGGTTTTTAACCTGCTGAACCACAAAGGGAATTCCCAAAATTAGTTCTTATGATCTATCATGACTAGTAATCTACATAGTGTATCCTTTTTTTTTTTTTTTAATGGATGGCACTTTGCATGATAGACATTTTACAGGTGATTTTAGGTGAAACAGAATGTACGGAACAGTGACCTTCTCCTTGGTCATGTCCAGCAATCCAATGGAGTATCGTTCACAGTTCAGATATGTTCTAACAGTGTAGAGTGCTTTGTGAAATTGCCGCTCAACATCCGTGAGCTCTTCGAATACTTTGTTGGCTGACCACATAAGGATCTGAAAGTAGATATTACCAAGAAAACAGTTAGAACAAAATACACAATGAAGAGCTAGGGCATCAGTCAGAAGAAGACAGGAGGTGCATCAGATAAAATGAATACATATCACCAAACAATGTAATTCCATTTTTGAACATGCACACGTTTTGAACTAGTACACATTCAATTTCTCAGATTCTCTGAGTAGATGATGAGCAGACCTTTGCAAGGCTGTGGGTTTAGGAAAGGAGAGAAGCCACAATTAGTCCCCATGTCCAAATGTTTTGACTCCAAAGGGCAAGTGATCTAACAGTAAATACAGAGACAGTCCCTGGGCAGAAGGTCCAGTATTGGTGGCCCACTGGCGCCTGATGGCCCTCATGGCGAGATAGCTACAGGCCTCCTTCCACCCATCCTGAGCTCGCCAAAGGTTACCTCACCTGGACAGTTAGAATGGGGCAGGCCTTGGAAGTCCTTCATCACAACCACCCTCCCACCATTGCACCAAGGAAGAAACCGAGGTCCACAGGGTGGTACAACTCAGGGATCCTGACCAGCCATGTTGTTCTTTATCCCTCTGGCTCGAGGAAGCAACAGGCTTTGGAGGAGCCATTTGCTTCTCAAATTAATACCTTGACTAGGTACCAGGAGCTGCTAAGAGCTTTATATGAACTAATTCATCTAATGACCATTTGCTTGTCATAACAACCATGTGGGGTAGGTACTATCATTATCATCACATCTCATACAGAAAGAAACCATGGCTACCCAGGCTAGAGACTGAATAAAGCAAGCCAGTGTTTGGGGGTCTGCTCCGTGTGGTTTAAACCTCCACGAGGCATAGGAAGAGTCTGCACTTGTTGCCTCTGGGTCCCTCTGTCACACAAGTCAACATGAAGTGATCAATGTCACCTGCCCTTTACCTGGCTTCTTCGGGATTCAATACTGTACAGGTAGTTGGTATGATGAAGCTTTAGGATGACAGAAACAAAGTTGAGGTATTTGGAAAAGACCTGCAGATAGCAGAGAAAAACAAATTAAGTGTGACAGCTTTCCTTCAGTTATACCACGAATAAATTTCCTGAGCCTCCGACAGGATGCCCCAGGTTAGCATTACCTCTTCATCCTGTTTGGAAAACTCAGGTGCATCTACTTTGTTAACTGCCATAATCACAGCAAGAACCTCCTTGCCCATCACGATGGGGGTTGCCAGTAGGTTCCTGGTGACATACCCGGTTTGTTTGTCCATGAAGTCAGAAAAATGGTTGTTCTGAAAGATACATTCACACATTTGGCAAAGTAGCACAGAACCACTGAGGGCAGATCTAGGAATGGCAACAGATCATTCTCTCTAGTCCAAGTCCTACCAACAGATAACCAGACCTAGCACGGTGGTCCCTAGTAAACATTCCCCACCCACCCCCATCCTCACTTAGAGAGAATGAATGAAGTGCAGAATGAAACTGCCTGTTTCTGAATGAGCACTTCCCATCTGAGCTATGGCCTATCTAGCTTAGGCTGAGGTTGGGCCAGGAATAAAGAGGTGAGGTTGTGGCCAAGAGGAAAGTGAGGTGCTAAGAGGAAGGGAGGAGAAAATGCAGAATTACAACAGGCAGAAAGGATGTGCCAGGAGAGCATGGTGGGGATTCTGGGTCTATTCCGTGGAGCTCTTTTTTTTTAATGGCAAAAGTAAAATGTGCACTTGAAACCTGTCAACCCATAAATCAAAGCATAAAAAAAAGAGATCGACCCCTACCTCCTCAAAATCTCACCTAATGCAGGTCTGTGCATTGGGTTCTTGTCCCGTATGACTCCTTCTATGCCTTTCTCTACACTTGGACAAAGCGTTTTCTTTTTTTAATAAAATTTTCTTTTCTAATTGTATACAATCCTTTCATCACTTAACAATATCGTGTGGACTCCCCTCCAGACCTATGCATATGGACGTGAACTCATCTTCCAGATTCCTGCCTACTACTCCACAGTGTGGGTTGAGCTCCACGGTCAGCTCAACCATCCTCTACTGAGTCTGTCTGCTTAGAGCTTTCCCCACTGCAAACAAGACTGCACTCATCACTCTCACTTTTATTTTTAGGCAATGGAGTCCCCAAAGTGGATATATGTTTTGCAGGATCAATAGGTATCTGCAGATTTTAATGACACAAATTATTTTTATCAAAGCTTGACATTCTTACTGCCATTGGTCATATAGGAGAGAACCACCCTCTTGCCAGCACCAGATAATTAAGTTGTTCAATGTTCTATCAAGTCAGTGTCTTTCATTCATAATTTTTTCATTCTTTCCTTGGGGAAAATGCAGTATCATCCCAGATGCAAGCTTCAAGCAGTAGGAGGGAGAGATGACTTTAGTACACTAACCATGGAAAGTGAAAGGGTGTCGTGCTAAGTTTGGAGAAGGGAACAAATGGAAGGGCTTGGGAAGAAGGTCAAGGGTAGCAGTTATCCTATTGGCTGTAATTGAGAGGAATACTTTAGTTGCATGTAGACTGCTGTGGGTCCTTATTTTTTCCCCTTACCTGAGTCTTCTTCAATTAGAACTGAACTTTCAGCCTGACTTTGAGACCCATGGACCAAAATTAATGTGGTGGTCCTTTCACAAGTTGTACTATATTCATTTCTCTGTGTTGATGGTGCTTCTAAAAGCAGCACAAACTTTGGAGGCTGGTCTCTGCTCAGTTTCCCAAAGTAAAAATGTCCACTGATGAAGCTCCTGTTGTGGCGCAGCAGAAACAAATCTGACTAGAGTCCGTGAGGATGCAGGTTCGATCCCTGTTCTTGTGGGTTGGGGATCTGGTGTTGCCATGAGCTGGGATGTAGGTTGCAGATGTGGCTCAGATCCCGCCACTGCTGTGGCTGTGGTGTAGGCCGGCCACTGTAGCACCAATTCAATCCCTAGCCTAGAAATTCCCATATGCCCCGGGTGCGAGCCTTAAAAAAAAAAAAAAAAAAAAAATAGTCCACTGGTGCGTGCCTTCCGGGCCAGAATTTCCAACCGAGAACAAGGGCTGCTTGGACAATAGACCTCACAGCTCCCACCAGAGCAGGAGACCTGGGCTGTGCCTCAGAATCATCTGCAGATTAATGCAGATTCACAGACTCAAAGCAGACCCACCAAATGCTAATTTCCTAATGTGGGATCTGTCTTCACCAGGAATCTATACTTTAAGTACATCAATCAGTTCTGTGGAGGAGCCTTAGAAATGTGAGATGCTAAGGGAGTCAGATGCAGCCCTTGACCCCAGATGGCTTTCATACCTTCCGGAAACCACACAAATCAAATATTTCATATGCATCGCCTAATGGTGAAGAAGATTCTGAAGTCAGACTTCCTTGGCTGAAACCAGGCCCCAATTTGCTAGCTGTGAGACCCTGGGCATACTACTTACCCTCTGCATCCTCGTTTTTTAATCTAAAAATAAGGACTCTAATATTATCTACTGTCTAGGGTCCCTGATGTGAAGAGAGAATAACATCATGTGGGCAGAGCACTTAGAAAAGAGTTGGCCACATAGTAGTTGCTCAATAAATACTGGGAAGAGAAACCTGGGACTTTGGAGACTTCCCTGGATGAGAAGTCTTTGTTTCTGCAATTATCATTTTGCTCCTACTTCTAGCTTTTCCAATCAATTCTAATCACTGAAGAAATTAAATGCTCCTAGCTGATGTAGGACTCTGATGCCCAGGAGCAAGCTTACTCCTGAGGGCCAGCTCTCTACCCCATGCCATCAAGAGCCATATTTCTTTCCTAACTACTTTTTTTTTTTGGCAGCACCTATGGCAGGTGGAAATTCCCAAGCTAGGGACTGATTCCAAGCCACAGCAGCGACAAGGCTGGAACCTTAACTGCTAGGCCACCAGGGAACCCCATTTCCTAACTCCTTTTTTTGTTTTGTTTTTCCTAACTACTTTTTCTGTGACTTCTCTCTGCCTCCTGTAGCATTTTCATCCTTAGACCAGAATTTCTCCAAACTTTGTGAGCTTCTTTCTCTTAATCCACTGCTAGCCCAGGCCAGCTTGCTGCCCATTTCGCTCCTAACCTATCATCCATTACAGATTCAATCACTGTCATTTACATGGTGATTCTGGGCACTAAAGGAGTAACCCAGATGCCCCAAACATGCACCGTGGATGGAGTCAGACAGCACCTCTTCGCAAACACATTTCACTCTGCCTGCTTCAAAACTCGAGGCTATTTAATTCTAGATTCGAAACATAAGGAAATGTTCTTACATTCAATTGGCTGTCTTGAGAAAATAATAAGTTTCGAAATGTAATGCTTGAGACCAGTCGCCTGTCTCCTTGCATGGCCCTGCAATAAACTTTTGTCTGCTCCAAAAAAAAAAAAAAAAAGAAAAATTCAATGCTTTCTTATCATTGTATCTACAAATCCTTGATACAACCATCCATCAAATTACAGGGGAGGGGAGGGAAGGGTTTCCGGTTTTTTATTTTCACTGGTTCAAATCCTTGGTGAAGTTTCTTCGAGTAAATCTTGTATTTTTCAGAGTCACAAACCCCCTTTGAGAGTCCTTCTTCGAAGAAGCCAATGAAGGCAATTGGGAACACTGTTTAGAAGGGCAGGCTGTCTGGACCCCTCATCCCATTTTAGCATCATTAAATTCTGATTAAACATCTTAAGATTGGGAGTCAGAAACAGAGGAGGGAGGAAAATGAGCTCTAAGTACCCTGTTAATTATTGAAAACTTAGGATTTTCCCATTGCTTTCTTTTAAACCACAATCAGGAGAACCACCCATAGAGTTAATCACCAGCTTTCCCAATAGAATAAGAAATGATTAACTTGAGGAGGATATGTCTCAGTTTCCTGTTATTAAGTTTCCCTGCCTTTAACCTGTTTTAAAAACAAGCAATAATCATTGACCCGGTTTTGGCCACTTACACCCAGCCCCCAGCTCCTCTTGGCATTAAAATAATATTGTCGTAGCTGTCATTGATAGAGCACCTACTAGAAGTCGGGCACTTTGTGTACGTTTAATCTGTACATGTGGTCACTTCTGTTCCTCAGGTGCAGAAACATAACCCGTCATGCAGTTATCCGGTCTCAGACCTGGATCTGCGCCCAGGTCATCTGATGCCAAAGCTCTCACCCGACACCATGTGGCTTCCTTGTTGCCAAGGCTGGGGACATCCAGTTCTGCCTCTTCATCTATGTGTGAGAAGTCCTTCCCTCCCCACGCCCACCTGGCCAACCAGAGAGGAGCCGTGTGTGCTCAGTGCTGTGGCAGAAGAGGGAGGCCTCGAAAGACCTGGGTTATGATCCCCTAGACCCACCACTTCCTGCCCGGTTGACCTTGAGAAGAGTCTCACATACACAGGATGGTAATAAAAATATGGTCCTTGCCCCTGCATAGGGTCTTTGCCAGAATCAAATGAGATAAAGAATGAGAGAAATCTTCACAAAGTGTCAAAGGCAATAAAAAGGTGAAGCATTCATAGAAATACCATTTAAAACATTGGTTTCGAGCTCCTTTCTCTGCAGATTTTTCTGGAATGATGTAAGTACAGCGAACATGCAGAGCTGTAACATAGGGTGAAGATGGAAAGAGTGCTGGACACAGAGTGAGGAGGCCTTGTCCTCTCCAGCCTTTCTCAGTCCCTGACCAGACCACAGACTCTGGGAGAGACAAGGCCCCCCACGACCTCAACTCCCTGTCTGCCCAAGGGAAGAGTTAAACTGAGGACCCCAGCAGAAGAGTTAGTTAAACTAAGGACCCCAGCAGCCCTTTCCCTCTAGTCATCCACAGTTGATTTGAAATCCATTTCCTCCTCTTGCATCTGCTCACCCAACAGACAAGGAGTTTTCAACATTGACTGCATATTAGAATCACCGGGGGAGCTTTTAAAACCTACTTCTGGCTGCATCCCAGCCTCTGAGAGTCTGGTGTAACTGGTCTATTGGGAGTCTCACGCACCTGCATTTTTCAAAGAGCTCCCAGTTTGATTTTAATGTGCGAACAGAGATGAAAAGCACCATTCTTGGAGGAAAAACAAAAATGTGTAGAAGCAGTAGAAATGGAAAGCACAGGAGGCCTTTGTCCCTCCTTGCAGCTCAGGAGGGTAAGGGTGTCTGTCTTTACACGTCCTCAGGAAAGGGGAGATCAGAGAGACATCACTCTCCCCTCTTCCATTTACTGCCCTGTCCATGGGGTCAGGGGTAGGGGAGGGAGGGGCACCTATCAGGGAGAGCAACAGACTCAGGCCACCCAATCTCTTAGGCAGCTCCATTCTGTCCTTCTGTCCTCAGCATGGAGCACTGAGCTCGCTAATTAATAAAGGAGCACAGTAGAAGTCATTTTATCCAGCTTTTCTCTTAAGAAACTCTTTTTAGGAAAAAAACCTTGCATATCGCTTTTTAAAGTTTGCTGTCCTAGTCATTTTGGAGATGGCCTCAGTCAGAGGCTGGCCAGAAGCGTATTCCTGTGAGAAAACCCAGGGGTGAGGGCATAGCTTCCTGGCCAGGGGTCTGAGCACTCTGCCTTAAGGGCCCACCTCAGTTTAGTCTCTGGAAGCAGCTGCAGTTGGCCTCAGAATCCTACTCAAACAAGCCTGAATGCACTACAGGGAGGGACCGGAAAGACTGGGGACTCTCTGGTGCCCAAAGGCAACCATTGCTCCTCCGGGGGCTGTCCTGTAGCTGTTTGCCGAGTGTTGCTAATGTTTGACAACTTCTGTGCCTTCTGGATCCAGGCACCCCCTCCCCGCCTGGCTGTAATCAGCTTCAGGAGGGGATTATCCTCCCCACCCCCATCCCCACCCCACCAGCTGCCCCCTCCACCAGCCGGCAATAAACCTCTACAGAGAAAGCATCTCAGGGGCTGCTCCGCATCAATTCTGTTCCATCATCATCTAATTCTCCCCTTTTGTTAAAAGCAAATCAAAATGACGGGACTCAGGTGTAGGAAAAGGGCTGGCAGAGAAAGGCCAGGATGGGACCTTTGGTGATGGCTGAGGGGAAGGATTATGGGTGATTTGCATTTCCTCCTTTTTGTTTGTGTGAACTTTGTAATTTTTTTGCGATGAATAAGCACTGCGGTACTACACAGAAAGTTATTTTTTCTGCTTTTAAAAGAGCATAATAATGTGTGAACTCTACGATCAGTCTTCGGGAGGGTCCAAAGGTCCTATTTACAGGATTGGAAATTCTTGATAGATCTGAGCTATGAGTGGTTGAGCTGGCCAATGGTACTTAGTCATCACCTAAACTCACATTTGCAATGACCCAGATGAGAACATCTGAGCGTTCCAAGGGTGTCATTCTCCCTTTTGCGCATTTGGTCTGTAGGTGAGAGAATAATTCACAAGCCAATTCATTCCAAAGACCTGAGTGTCTTCAAAGGATTGTGGGTGAGAGGCGTGGAGAGCGGTTCAGGGGCTTTGGCATCTGGCGTGTTGGCTGATCTCACCAGTGGGTGGCCAGCTTTGCCCTGTTGGTCAGGACAGTGCCCAGAGCACAGAGGAGGTGTGAGGGAGCAGATGTGGACTGCACCAGGCTCAGGTAAGGCTGCCCAATAAAATGCCCAACATTCCATGGGACACAAACTAAAACATTACCATTGATTATCTAAAATTCAGATGGAACTGGGCATCTTGTAATTTTATTTGCTAAATCTGGCAACCCTGACCTGGAGGTTCCTCTTCCTCACCCTGCCACCCCCCGCCCCAGGTTATAACCAAATCAACAGCCCAAGGGTGGCCCCTGGACCCAGTTCTCTTTACCAGTGTTCCTTCCCAACCCCGCCAAGACCTCATTTCCGCTCCACTGTCATCATCAGCCCACGTACCTTTTTCACATCTGGGACATTAAAGGTTTTCTTCGTGTGAGCCACCCAGCCCACTATCCCGACATCCAACGGAAACACAGCTTCTCTGTCGGGGACCACCAGGTTGTCCTCAAACTTGGAAGTGGGGGTGACATCGAGCAGCTTGGAGGCCACCTCGGGCGTGCCGTTGCGGGCCCGGCACAAGAACATGCTGCAGCGGTCGGCCTGCAGCAGCTGCGCCAGCCTCTGCAGGGCCCGGTGCACCGCCAGCTCAGCGCTGCCCGCCTCCTCGCGCAGGATCCCCAGCAACTCCAGGCACACGGCCGCCTCCTCCGCCAGCGTCAGGCCGGGGAAGGATGCGCTGGCCTGCGCCCCGCCGGGCTGCGAGCTTTCTCCCCCCGCCTCCACCCGCAGCTTCTTGTCAAAGTACTCCTTGGCAAACTGAGGGTTGTCCTCCAGGTATTTCTCTACCGACTCTTGGCTGATCTCACCCATGGCGCGGCTTCTGCTGCCGTGTTCAGAAAGGAAGCCCCTCAGAGCACCACCAGAGGCAGAGCGCCAAGAAGGCGATGCATCTTGGTCCCAGTTACCCGGAGAGCCCCAAGGGGCTCCTCACAGGACACCCAAAGGCCGAACAGAAAGGTTGTTGAGCAGAGCTTTCAAACGGCCTGTAACTCTTGGGATGTGACAGAAGGTCCTGGCTTAGAGTGGGCTTCAGGAAGCATGGGATTAAAGAGTTCTTCAGGACACGAAATCCCTAAGCATTATTAGCTCATAAGTCCTCTGAGAATCCGCAGAGGATCTTAGTCTGCCAGCCAAGTGGCAAGTCAAAATAACCATTCCAGAAAAATACCTGAACCTTGACTGCTGTCGGCAGCAGGAAGAAACATCCATGTATCCATTAATTATATTACATTAGCATCCATTGAAAATATGACTTGTTCTTTCATGATAGCTCTATGAAGTGAAACTATGTCAACCTTGGAAATGTCTGTTTATTTGGCAACTTTAATGAACATTTGGGAGAGACGGGAAGGGTTTAGCAGCCATGCAGCAGGACACTGAATATTAATCTTTTCTTTTTAAAAGTTTTATTTAAAAAAGTTTTATCAAAGTATAGTTGATTTACAACGTTCTGATCATTTCTGCTATATAATCTTTCCTTTTCTTAAAAGTCCTATGATTAGCTAGATTGCTTGGCTGACTCTTTCTCTAAAACCCTCACCTCTCCATTCCCCTCATTTAAAAACTTGGCCTCAGAGATGTTTTAAAGGAACAAATCTTGGGCTTATACTTGGGAGCTGAACATGGAAAAATATTTGTCCATGATTCAAGCCTCATCAAATCACAACTAATACAATACTTGTCAAAAGACATGATCGTAAAAGGCAACCCATGCAGCTGCTAACTGGGTTTTCCTGCTAAGCATATTAATTTGGATTTTGTTTTCAATAGTAGCAGCCAAACCTCATGCTTTTTTTGTTCCAAGGTACGGTCAGTTGAATCTACTGGATAATAGCTGTCTTGTCTGTTGCTAGGATCCTTCACGTGTTGGGGGCTTCTGGCATGGAAAGACCACTTACCCCTATTTACTTTTGTTTAATGTTCGGGTTTTTAGGCTTTTACATTGATTAAGCACATTTCCCCAAATATTTAAACACAATTATGCAACTAATAAGTCAAACTACACATTTCATGAACCAATTTCCTTGAATAGTTAAAAAGGTGATTTCAAATTTAGTTAAGTTCTTTTAAGCATTTCAGTAAAGCTACAAACCTTATATGACACATTTTCTTGAAAGAAAATATACATAACATGTTACAGGGACTCTAAAATTTATTGTTACACCCACATTTAAGCCCACTTCAAAAATAGCAAGGCTCAGTGGGTTAAGAATTCAACTGCAGGGGCTCAGGTTGCTGCAAAGGCGTGGGTTCAATCCCTGTCCAGTGCAGTGGGTTAAAGGATCTTGCATAGGTCTCAGCTGCAGCTCAACTCAATCCCTGGCCTGAGAACTTCCACATGCCAAGAGTACGGCCATAAAATAAAATAATTTTTAAAAATTAGTAAGGATGTGGTTTTCACTTACTTCTCTAGATTTTAAGCTTATCTCTCTAGAGTGATAATGGTCTTAGTAGAAAATAAAAAGAGATTTATTGAAGTTGTAGGGACTAGGTCAGGAAATGAGAGGTTCCTGATGGTTCCCGTGGTTTTCCCAGGGGAACAAAACTCACACTGGTATTTACTGAGCCTTGTCCCTTCCTATGGTTGAGTCTACTTGCTCCCTCAAAGGATCTTGCCAAGCACATACCCTTTCTTGCACCTCCCTCTGTCACACCCAGGTCCAGTCTCAGGATGGTCCTCCTCGGATTACCATTTACCTTATAACATCCTATTAACATCTCATTATAAATCGAGTACTGCAGAGGTTTAGATCCTAAGAGAAAGGAGCTGAGTCAGCTAAGTCACTCCGATGGGCCCAGCATCCATCTTTGAACAGAGCTGCAGACACTCCCTGGTTGGTTTGTGTGATGACTGTGCTGTTCCTACTTCTTCCAAGAAGCATGTGTGTGCTTACAGTTCCCTGCTGCTGTCCCTCCCTCTTTACACACACAGAGAAAAGCACACGTCTGCATCCCGTAGAAATGCCCACATAAGTTAACATCACTCCACTTATGAAAATGAAATTTAATTTTAAACTGAAGCATGTTCTATCATAGTCCTCATTCTTTTGTTCTGATGACTTCTTCTAGTTTCATTCATTTGCACATTCTTTCAGCACATGTCTGTGGATGGTCCATTATAAGCAAGACATCATACTAGCTCCTGGGGTAGGGACTCCAAGTTTCCCTTTTTCCGATACTCCTCTCCTCCTAGTTATATGGGAAGATTCCTCTCTGCCCTCTTCCAGCCATAGGGCCATGTGACTAATTTTGGCCTACGTGTTGTGAACATAAATGTCTCTTCCAGGTAGGAGCAATCAATTGACACTATGAGCCCCTCCAGGTCCCTCATTGCCATGTCAGTTGCAGATGGAGGGGTCTTATGAATTCCTGAGTGTGGATGTCATTGGAACAGAGGCTCCTTGCTGACCTGAGATGGACATCTAGCATGAGGGAGAAATAAATCTTTCTTGTGTTCAGCCTCTGAGATATGAGGGTTGTCTGTTACTGCAGCATAACCAAGTCAGTCCTAACTGTTACACTTCTATTGCAGGGAATGCGGGGGATGAAAAAAGCTTGGTCCCAGCTTTACAAGCACTTGTGGCACAGGAGGGGAGATAAGACTAGAACCTAAAAGGTCATGAAGGATAGAAGAGAATAGCATAAAAGCCAGAAGTGAGGGACATACACAACTATGGGACTTCATGTGATATGGATATGGATCCATATCTATAGTGGGTAGAGATGGAGGAGAAATTGAGTGTGTTCCATGTGGTGATAACAGCAGAAGCAATAGCATGGGGTGTAGAGTAACGGAGGACTAGTGAAAGATGAATCTAGAAAGGTAGGCTGGGCCCAGATCACAGGGCCTCAAAGGCTAGACTGAAGATTTTGAACCCTGGGAAATCTGGGGAATGACATTATTATGGTTCTTCTCTACAAACTTAATCTGGGAGCGCTTAGAAAGAAGAATTAGAGAAAAAAATACTGGACCTCAGGATACAGACTAAGAAGCCATATTGCATTTGGTTCATTATTAAATACCCTAAGAATGTGTACAGGCCTTTTTTTTTGGGGGGGGGGGGCCACACAGCATATGGAAATTCCCAGGCTAGGGGTCGAACTGGAGCTGTAGCTGCAGGATCCGAGCCACGTTCTACAACCTACACCACAGCTCATGGCAGCGCCAGATCCTTTAACCCACTGAGCAAGGCCAGGGATGGAACTCGTGTCTTCATGCATGCTAGTTGGATTCGTTTCCTCTGCAACATATATGGGAACTCCCTATATAAAGGCTTTGACCCTACAATTCTGCTGTATGAATTTATCTTACAGAAATAATTAAGAGTGTATATGATTAATGTAGTTACAGAGACATTCATCAATGATTATAAAAGAACAAGATTAGAAATAGCCTAGATATTCAATAATAGGAGGTTAAGTAAATGGCATTATAGTCATACAATAGGAAACTATTAATAATCCTATTGTAAAAGTCTATTGATCTGAAAGATTTTATGATGTGCAGTAAACTGCATGATATATTGCAGTACAATTCCACATACACAGACATATACAGAGATGTAAATACCAAAATGTTAATAATGATTATTTCAAAGTGGTGGGGTTTATCACAGCAATTTTTTCTTCTCTTTTGCTTAAATGATTTTTCTAAAATATCTAAAGAAAATCATTCATTCATAAACATAGTTTTTAAAGGCTCTTCTTTCAGGCTGTGGGTGAGGGTGCTTGAGAATGAAGAATGAAGGGACAAATGTGAAATAATTTCAGGCAAGAATTGACAGGATGAGGCAAATGATGACTTAGAAAAGGCAAGTGAGAAAGAGGGATGACGGCTGTCTACTTTGAGTACTGGATGACATTTTATAAAGACAAAGATTCTGCTGAAGGAAGTACTGGAAGCTGGCCTGTTAGTGCACACCCAAATACCTCTCTTCCTCTCCCATCCTTGACTAGGTCCCATCACCTACTTGCTCCTCTTCCTGGGGGTCGTCCTTGCAGAGTTTCTGGCCTGTGCTGACAAGACTTTGGTGTCTCTGTCCTAGGCACTGAAAAAACAAAATTTAAGAAACTATACATACTTTTTTGGCCTTTTGTATTTTTAGGGCTGCACCCACAGCATATGGAGGTTCCCAGGCTAGGGATCCAATCAAAGCTGCAGCTGCCAACCTACGCCACAGCCACAGCAACGTGGGATCTGAACCAAATCTGCGACCTACACCACAGCTTAGCAATACCGCATCCTTAACCCACTGAGCAAGGCCAGGGATCGAACCCCCAACCTCATGGTTCCTAGTCGGATTCATTTCTGCTGTGCCACAATGGGAACTCCAAAAAAAACTGTAATATTTTTTTAAATGACCAAAACAGGCCACTTAGAATGAAATTTTAACACGACGAAATAACTGTTGATTTTGTTAAACTTCTGTTTACTTTTTATGTCACCATTTCTCGTTCATTTCAAGTATAGATTTAAAAAAAAAAAAAAAAAAGACAGCATTAACCCATGGGAAGAATGAGGAAAAGGGCCAATATCTTAGATGTTACAGACATTGACAACCATTTATTTAGATAAACCGAAACAATAACTAAGCGGATGTGAAAACTCTACTACATTTACAGAGTATTTTTGGAAAGCTAAGCCACAGGTAGTGATAATAAAAAAGTTATCGGAAAAATGTATGATCTGTACCTGGCACCCTTCTAAGACCCTTACATGTATCATCTCACTTCAGTCTAACAATAACCTTATGACGTGGGTACTATAATTGTCTGTAATTTACAGGTGAGAAATTGAAGCATAAAGAGAAATTAAATAACGTGCTCAAGGTCACACAGCTAGTGATAGTGACCTATCCCAAACTACCAGCTTAAATAGGAATAAATTAAAAAGTGCACCCATGAGGGTACAAGACACCATACTAACTGCTTCAGGGGAATATACAAAGACTTTTTATTTAAGAAACGTAAAATCTAGACCTATAGCATAAAAGGTTAAACACCAATACAAGAGTTAAATTTAAAAAATCCAGGAATTCCCCTCCTTTTTTTGGCCACATGTGTGGCACACGGAAGTTCCTGAGCCAGGGATCAAACCCATGCCACAGCAGTTACAATGCTGGATCCTTAACCAGGGAACTCCCAGAATTCTTTTTAAAAGCATACAGGTGTAGGATTTCCTGACATGGCACAGCAGGTTAAGAATCTGGTGTTGCCACAGCTGTGGCATAAGTCACAGCTATAGCTCAGATTGGATCCCTGGCCTGGGGACTTCCATATGCCACAAGTGTGGCCAAAAAAAATGAAAAAAACAAAAAACAAAAAGCATACAGATGTAATAAAGAAGAGTTTGACTTCCTTAATCTTTCAGCTTAACAAGTTTACATTTTTCAGTAGTATATTATATTCATGGACACATGTAATATTTAATTGCATTATTGCTAAAATTTTCCACTGCAGTTAGCTGTTTTTACAGGAAATAAGGCTTATGTAACAGCCAAAAAAATATGCACATGAGATTGAGGCACTAACAAGAAACTAACAATATGCTAGATTAACCAAGGGCATTTTGGATCATTATACTGGACACACTCTTAGCCCTACCCTAGCCAAATTCTCTGTTCCTGCCACTATTTATCACCAGAAGACACCTCCTAAGGGCAAGGATGTTAGACACATCCTAGCAGCCAATTTCAAAGGGCCCTCTCACCTTACACATTTGCTTTCAGAGAGTCTTTGCCTGCATGTAATTGATGGGTATGACCAGGTATCTCGGAGGTAATTCAGTACATGGGAAGCATGTTATTTTCAACTAAATTAATGAAACTGATTGATGGCTTTGTAACCACTGAAGAAAATATTATTGAAAAATTTTGTTTGGTATAGCATGGGGAACTGTAGTCAATATTCTGTAATAAACCATAATGGATGAGTTCTTGCTGTGGTAGTGAGTATCTGTGGAGGTAGTGGTTTGATACCCCGCCCAGTGCAGTGAATGAAGGATCCAGCCTTGCTGCAGTTGTGGTGTTAGGTCGAAGCTCTGGCTCAGATTCAATCCCCAGCCCAGGAGGCATGGGAGAAGAAGTTCGAAGAACTCTACTTTGGAATGTCCAAGAGGGGAACCACGCATTGGAAAGGAGATAGGTACCCTGAAGTCCTTTCTACCTACAGTGCATAGATACTACCTACCATGTGTGTGGCCACACCCAGGGTCCCTGTAGGGGCGGCTGGAGAAGACCTTGTTTGAGCCATTTGGGATTATACACCCTGGGATAAAACTGACCTCACCTGAAGATCTCCTGGTTAGCAGGCAGGCCAAAAACAGGGCTTTCCCAGCAGGAAAGAGGGGGTAGTAAGGAGTTAATTGCATCATCACTGGTACACAAATGGAGAACTGGGTGAGAGGAAGGTGGAAAATGAAGCAGAGAACCAGGCCCAGGCTGAGAGATGGCCAAAGACTTACAGGACAGTGACAGAAGCCACAGGTGTTTTTGTTCCAGAGGCTCAGAAGCAACCCAAGACCATCAACTCCTTATTTCTCCATTTGGCAGTCACCCTTCTCTACCTCCACCCTCGCTCACTTCAGGTCTGGTGGCAGCAAAAGGGACCAAATTCATCTCCGTCTTTTTCAGTTTGGGCCATGGAGGCACAGCGATATTGTACGGAAGGAATCTCACAAAAAGATTCTATCACTGCTATATCCCTAATGCTCATTCAGTCCAAAGCTGAATGCTGTGATCAGATTAGAGGAACTCTTTTAACTCCGAATGGAGAGAGAAAACCATGGTCAGTGAATTGTGCCATGACTGGGTAAAATCACAGACCAAGTCACAGCATTTGGACTTAATTGACCATTGACGTTATAGAAGTTTGTTCACCTCCCCCTCTTGTCCACTCCGCAGCCAATTCACCTTAGCTGTTTTGAAAACAAAACAAAATTCCACTCTGGCTTTGAAATAAAATTGCAGGATTAACAATTGGTAGGTGTGTTTCAAAGCGGTTTGAGCGAAGTGCCACGGGGTAAGTAAGCGACCACCGAGGTTGCTAAAATATTTCCTGTCCTGACCACGTTTGCGTTTCTGGAGAATATTTAACAGGGAGGGTTTTAATGCTTCTAAAGATGTTGAAACTAAAGAACAAATATTGATCCAGAGGGCACCACAACTCCCCTGAAAGAGAGTAAAAGACAGTCTTTATAAAATGAAAAACTACTTGGCCGAAATAGTCCCAACCCCCTGCACAACCAGCTCTCAGAGGGCCGAGGGGCCAATTTGGCACGGCCGGGACCCGGGCAGCACTAACGCACCGGGCAGCATCGCAGGTTCCCTTCGCTCTGGGAGGCCACGGTCTTCCCGCCAGACCGACCTGAGCCTCCAGCCAGAGCAACTGGGCCTCGAGGCCACCCCAGGCCGCAGCTGGCGGCCGCTGGCACCGGTGCCGGGTAACTAGGCCAGAGCTGGTTCCCGCCGCTCGCCGCCGCCGGAGAGTTGGGCTCAGGCGAGGCCACCCCGCGCGGCAGCTCCACAAGCCCCGGGCGGCGCTGGAGGTGAGGCTCTCGCCCAAAGGGACCCTCCCAGCGCCCAGGCGGCGGTGAGTCAGGGCGCGTTATGCAAGTGCTGGCCCACGGGCCCCGGCGCCTCCCCCTCGGTCTTTCACCCCGCGCCGTTACGAAAGCGCGACCCCCTCCCCCCGGAGCTATAAAGAGGCCGGGCGGCCCCGCGGCGCGCTCGCTTCCCTTGCTCCACGCGCGCCTGGACCCGCGGCCACGCTTGCGCGCAGCTCCCGACGGTGAGCAGTGGCCTGGCGGGATGCGGGGCCGGGATGAGCGGGATCGGGGTACCGGGCCGGGCAGGGTGGGGGACCTGCAGCCCGCAGGATGGGGAGTTGGTGCGGGCGGGAATGGGTCTGGGGACCGGCAGTGGCGGGCCAGGTGGTCCGGCAGCCAGGCGCTCACCGCGAGCGGTTTCCCTAGGGCGGACTCCGGAGCAAGATGGAATGGGTTTGGGCGCTCGTGCTACTGGCGGCGCTGGGCAGCGCCCAGGCAGAGCGCGACTGCCGAGTGAGCAGCTTCCGAGTCAAAGAGAACTTCGACAAGGCTCGTGTAGGTATCAGCTTCCCGGATCCCCAGCATTCCCCTTTCCCGGCGGTAAGCCGGGCGCTCCGGGACATCAAACCCTGGTCTCCTCTCTTCCCCAGTTCTCCGGCACCTGGTACGCCATGGCCAAGAAGGACCCCGAGGGGCTCTTTCTGCAGGACAACATCGTCGCCGAATTCTCCGTGGACGAGAATGGCCACATGAGCGCCACGGCCAAGGGTCGAGTCCGTCTTTTAAAGTCAGTGGCATCTGGAGGGAGGGGAGAGGGACTGTGCTCTTTGTGCTGCAGGGTCCCCCGGGCTGAGCGCCCAACTCTGACTGGGGAGGGAAAGGAGAACCGCGGGTGGGATGGAGGGAAGACACCCTTTGCTTGGCCTGGCTCAGGATCCACCTGGCTTTTGCAGTAACTGGGACGTGTGCGCAGACATGGTGGGCACCTTTACAGACACCGAGGACCCTGCCAAGTTCAAGATGAAGTACTGGGGCGTAGCATCCTTCCTCCAGAAAGGAAGTGAGTAGTCAGCTCATTGGGACTGTGTTGGGGGATGGGAGGCACACCTCGCCAAATCGCTGGGTTTCTTCTCCAGCGACACCCTTCTGAAGGATGCTCTGTAAGTGGCTAGAACCCTCAGCATGGCTTGAGGCTGGCGGGGTCGGGCGGGGGAGGTTGGTGAAGTTGAGAATAGATCAGCCCCTTCATCACCCTACCCCCTCCCCCCAGCTCAAAAACCTGGCCCAAGCTCAAAAGGACCTTTGGGCTTGTCACGTGACCTCCTCCTGCCATTTACCCGCGCAGCAGCTCTGTCAGGGCGTGCAGCCTTTTCCATGCTTAGACCTCCCATCTCAAGTTCTAACTTACATTACTGTTCAACCCGATTTTGTATTTCCTCCATTTGTTTGGTCTGAATCCCTGAAATAGCTTGACTTCTAGGGGCTCCAGCAGAGGCTCAGAGCCTGCTTGTCCAAGGACGCTGAGCATTTGTGCACAGGCTTGGCTCACTCCCAGGTGCCCTACCTGCCAATACTGAGATTCTATGTCTGGATGACAGGGACCTCTTCTCTTTCTCCCAAGCCCCCCAAATTGTATGGGGGGCAGGGTGTTGAGGATTCTCGAAAGAGCACCCTAAAATCTGACCTGATGTAGATGTTTGAGAACGTACACGTGTACGTGCTCTATTTCTCCCCCATTTCTACTAAGTTTCAAACCTGGAGTCTTCTTGGTACCTAGAGAATAATGCAGCTGGGGGCGGGGGGCAGGGAGGGAGGGGCATATCATGGAATCTTAGAAAATGGAGAGTTAACCCTGTGAAGGGGGCTCAATATACAGATGAATAAGAAGATAGTGCTCAAGAGGCCACAAGAAGATAGTGCTCAAGACTTTCATAGCCTGTTGGGAGGTGATACATGAAAATGCTTAATAAGCACTCAACAGACATTAGCCATGACCATCATTGTTTGGGGCCCTCCCAAAAAGACCAAAGACTCTCCTTTGTCCATCTTCCAGATAAAGTCTATCGCTCAGCTAAAGGCATCGTTGTCTGGCTGATATAACAACACAGGCCTGACTGTCTACTGTAGTTTCTCTAAGACAAGGTCCCTAGACTGTCTACATTCAGACCAGCTGGGGTTCTTGTTAAAAATGAGATTTGCGGGCTCCAACCCAGACTTATTGAAACAGGAACTTTTGGGGTGAGGCCTCAGTCTGCATTTTGAGTGTGCTCCTTCTCACAGTAAAGCTTGAGAACCACTGTTTTAGGTCATTCAATCCAGAGTTGCTTGGCTTACTCCACTCACTTTGCCTTTGCCTGACTTCTGGGGGCAATGAGTTAAAAATAGCACCCTGCCCACCATCTGGCTCAGCTGGACTGTTAGACCTGAGAACCACAGGGAGCCTCTCACCTAGTTGTGTTGGTTTAAAGGGTTGGAGGACACAGGTATAGGGAGCTGAAGGGACACATCCCAGGCCCACCGCAGAGAGGAACAGATCTTCAGGATGTCCGGGTCCCTAGAGGCAGCTCCCTCTACCAAGGGTTTTCTTTGGTTTTTGGACTGGCACTCAAAACCTCTAAACCCACCTAGGTGGGTACAGTGCAGACATAGATATAGTGTAAGCCCATGCCCTGGGAGGGTAGAGGAGAATGGGAGCCATATGTCCACTGCCTTGATCACGCTCTCTCCCTAGCTCCTCTGCGTGCAGGTAGCCACTGTCCAAACAGGTTTGGGGTGTCTGGCTCTCCAGGGAGACCCACCCCACATGCTGGGAATGAGGAGGTTGGAGGACCAAGCTTGTTCTTCCCATCAGCCCCGAGAGGGTTCATCTCTTGTCTTAGAGGGAGACGCTGGTAAAGATTGCTAATGATTTAAATTCTTCATCTTTGAACTATTTAGCCAATAAGAACCTGGAGAGAAACCAAACCAATGCAGATTTTCTTTTAAAGTCAAGAAGGGTAGTCAGTTTTCCTAAAACCAGGCAGTGAAGTTTACTTCCTATGGCAGCATTCACATTCTCGCAACAATTCTGGGGAAAAAAAATTAAACCCAATTCTGGGCTTGTGGCTGCTCTGATCATGAATTGGGGCTCACATTTCAAAGGAGTGTCTGAGGGGTAGGCTGTGACTGACACAGTGAGCCCCATAACCAGGGAAGAAATGACTTCATTCAAAGAGGAAGAAGGCTTTGCCCAGATGCTTGGGAGCCTGTGAGGGGAGCCGGTGTTCAGGAGGACTTACCAGCAGGCAGCCCCAAGTATCCGTTCCTGACTATCTGCTGACCAACAGCGTGGCCACTGCTGTCAAACATCTAGGCGCCCCCTGCACCCGTGCCCCTGACCCCAGCCTCTGACATTCTCCCCTTGGGAAACCCTAGGAGGTTCAGGGGTAGCTGGCTCAGTTTTCCTTTTGGCAGGCCTGCCGTGAGCTGAAGAGGGGGCTCACCCCCCACCCCTGTGCAGCTTTCCTACAGGGCATGGGTTTGAGTGCCTCCTAGGTGGGCACTCTTGTGGGTCTCAGAGCCAAGGGGCACACCCAGAGGTGACCTAAGAGAGCATTAGCGATCTTCCTTACACCCTTAAAGCTCAGGGATCTGGGTTCCTCTGCATTCCTCCCGCTCTGTACATGACCCAGAGCAGAGATCATCCCTTGCTTCATGACCTAGATGTGAAAAGGAGACACAGAGGCTTTGGTTTCTTGTCCTCTGCCCACCCCACCCCCCACCCCCGCCGTTTACTTATTGCCTGGAGACGGTGTGGTATAGAGGCCAGGCGTGGGGACTCCAGAGTCAGAGGGCATCTCAGTTCTCTGCTACTCTTGGTGATCCTGGGTGAATTATTAATTTCTCTGGGCCTCCGTTTCCTCATCTGTAAAGTGGGGATGACATAGCCTGCTTTCAAGTCCGTGTGAGGAATAATTGAGAAAACATTCTTTCTAGCTCTGTGGAGGGTGTCTACACCGTGACTGACACGGAGTTAAGGGCTCAGAAAGTCCTGGTCATGGTTCTATGTCAACAGGAATGTTAAGTAGAAACGTGACACGTTTTACCAAATGCAAGGTATTTGGATAAACCCGAGCGGTGTTGTTTCTCCTGGGCCAACCTCTCACATACGTTCTTATTACCGTGGTTTCCCATCCTGCCTTTGTTGACGTTATTACCACCTTTGTTTACACTTACTCTTCATCCCCCTGGCTTACATCCCAGTCTTAGGAAGAAATATAAGCTAATGTCTTCACAGGTGCAGCTCTGCTTCTGTCAGAGGAGCTCTGAAGGGGACAAGCTCTAAGAGAACATCTGACGTGGGAGGCTGGGTGGGGACCTCTCGCCCCCAAGGCAGAACCTACCCTCTTGTGCCAGCCTGGAGAAGTGAGTCGGGTTACGAAGCTGGAATTAGGATGGAGCCAGGAAAGCTGTGACCCAGATCATCCAGTAGCCTGAGAGGCAGGAGGGCAGGGTGCGAGGATGGGAAGGAGTGATACAGGTCCATGCAGAAGAGACTCATCCTGAGGGCGGGGATAACGTAGTTCGGTGGCCACCAGTATCAGCCCCAAGGACACAAGTGTGTATTGTCAGAAGACGGAGAAGACAGCAGTAGAAAGGTCTATTCTGTGGTTCTCATGGGCCCACATTCTCAGTTGTTCCTTGGAAAAATACCATCTCACTTATTGTCAGGGAGAGAAAGAATCATTGATGTGAATGAGGTCGTACGCCCACACCCCACCGCACCCCAACCTCAGGACTTTTTTCTGTGAAAGACAAAATCCTTTCTCATTTTCTCAATGTCATCAGAGCTATCAGAATTCCCTGTGGTCTCCTGCTTCCTAACTCCTGAAACCAGTTGCGGGAAGTGGCTGTTTTCTGGGGCCTGGCGGTGAGTCTCCTTGACATCCGAGAGGCTGAGGGAGACGCAGTCGCCTTTGGCTTTCTGGCTTGCAGACGATGACCACTGGATCATCGACACGGACTATGACACCTACGCCGTGCAGTACTCCTGCCGCCTCCAGAACCTCGATGGCACCTGCGCCGACAGCTACTCCTTCGTGTTTGCCCGAGACCCCCACGGCTTCTCCCCAGAAGTGCAGAAAATTGTGAGGCAGAGGCAGGAGGAGCTGTGCCTGGCCAGGCAGTACCGGCTGATCACTCACAATGGTGAGTGGTGGGTGGGAGCAGGGCACTCGCTGTCCTCCCTGAGGGGGTCCCTGGGTCTGCATTCTGAGATGCATTCCACCTGCACGCAAGAGAAAACAGGGAGTCTTTGGAGCCCCCTCCTAGCTGAAGTCTTTGTCCATCTGGACTAGGTCTTTCAGAGGCCTTATCATAGGGCCGATGCAAGAGGAGTGGGCAAAAGCCTTTTTCCAAAACCCTGGCACTTTCAAGCAAGTAAAACTGCAGGGGACACCCTCTGTTACCCAGGCCGAGTCTGTGGTCACATGATTTTGCTCCTAACTGCACTGCCCCCAAACCCAGTTTGACTGAATTAATATTGTTTGGGGATTAAGTGGCCCCAGTAAACAGCTGAGCATCAAATGTGGCCATTTGTACAAAAACTTAAAGGCAGGCATCACCATAAGAAGTTCAAAAGAGTGATTTCAACAAATGCACCTTTTCTACTATGGAACTGCATAACCATTATATTGACTAGCTGGTTTTCCTCATTTACGTTCTTTGAGATCTCCCAGAACAACTATTGGATCTTTTTATAGATATCACCCTTGTCTGATCTTGATTTAAACACCAAAAACATTCTGGAGGAAAGTGCACATTTTATTTTGAAGTGACACTCACTCCCATGGGAAACAAAGTTTCAAAATCCAAATGGGGCAATGCTAAATTGTAGGGAAAAAAAGAGAACAAACCTAAACTTCTCTGAAGGTCTCCTAACCAGCTGACCCACACTACACCAAACAGATATGAACCCAGACCTAACACATAAATAAATATGATTTAGATGCTTCACGGGGTGAGGGGAGGGCAGCCTGAATGTAGGACCAGGTAAAGGATTTTACCCCAGGCAGGCAGGCTCCACATCCAGCCCTTTACCTGCATTATCTCAATCCTGGAGACACCTTATGACGTGGGTATTCTCATTATCCACATTCTATAGATGGGAAAACAGAGGCTAAGAAAGATTATGAAGGTTGCTCAAGATCTTCAAGAGATAGTTGAGTTGTTTGCAAACCAAGGTTTTTTGTGACTGAAGGCCCTTGTGGCACCACCCGCTGACATATGACACAGGACATGGTGAACAGTCCCTAAAACTGCTAACAGAGTAGCTGAGGTCAGACTGACCTAGCCCCTGCTTCCTGAAACAGGATGTACCCTCATCCCTTTGAAATGCAGTGAGGCAAATTTAAGACAAATAAAAAGAACACTCTATCATGCAATAGGTCTAATGCTCTTGGTCCCACTGCATTGCCCCCTGAGAAATTCAGAAGTTCAGAAAGGCTTGAGGACGTTTATGAATGATCGCCACATCTAGCTGTAACCTTCCGAGAAGTTTGATCAAAGCTGAGCCCTAAGGCCATCCTGATATTCACTATTGACATTTAATACTCGGTTCCTCTTTTTGTTGTTAATAGCTTTGTTTTCTGTATTTCAGGTTACTGTGATGGCAAATCGGAAAGAAACATTTTGTAGCAACATGGAGGGTGTCACGTTTCATTAGGAAACTTCCATTAACCCCTTCAGCCCTCAACTAAACTCCTAGGAGTTTAGTTTGTCCCTCTCTCCTTCCCCCACCCCTCCCCTCCTTTCCAGAAACAAAACCTTCAGTACATGTAAAAATATATGTGGGGATGAGTGAATCTGTTTGCACTCAAATGTATGTCTTCCCTGGAGTTTTCTAAGGAATCATTTGAGGCTTAGGATTCCAGACTTTGATTTATTAAAATATGTATAGTTACCCGTTTCCTATGATTTGAGTTTTCATTTGTGTTCGCATCTGTGTCAGAGAAAAAAGTCCTTATCACAACATTGTAAATCAACTATACGTCAATAAAACTTTTAAAAAATGAGTTTAAAACATAAAAAAGTGTTTGACAGTGAGAGACAAACATCATATGCTATCACTTATCTGTGGAATCTTAAAAAAGGATATGAATGAAGTTATTTGCAGAACAGAAACAGACTCACAGACTTTGAAAAACTTATGGTTACCAAAAGGGACAGGTTCCGGCAGGAGAGAGAGACAGGGTTTGGGATGGAAATTTTCTAAAATTAGGTTGTGATGATGGTTGTACACCTATAAAATAATAAAATTCACTGAATTTTAAAAATATTATACTTTATTTAAAAAGTGAGAAGTGGAGTTCCCATCGTGGCGCAGTGGTTAACGAATCCGACTAGGAACCATGAGGTTGTGGGTTCGGTCTCTGCCCTTGCTCAGTGAGTTAAGGATCCAGCGTTGCCGTGAGCTGTGGAGTAGGTCGCAGGTACAGCTGGGATCCCGAGTTGCTGTGGCCCTGGTGTAGGCCAGCGGCTTCAGCTCTGATGAGACCCCTAGCCTGGGAACCTCCATATGCCTCGGGAGCGGCCCAAGAAATGGCAAATAGACAAAAACAAAAACAAACAAACAAAAAAATAAATAAATAAATAAAATAAATAAAAAGTGAGAAGTCCTGGAGTTCCCGTCATGGCGCAGCAGAAACAAACCCCACTAGGAACCATGAGGTTATGGGTTTGATCCCTGACCTCGCTCAGGGGGTTAAGGATCTGGTGTTGCCGTGAGCTGTGGTGTAGGTCACAGACGCAGCTCGGATCTCATGTTGCTGTGGCTGTGGCGTAGGCTGGCAGCTGTAGCTCTGATCAGACCTCTAGCCTGGGAACTTCCCTATGCCATGGGTGCAGCCCCAAAAAGACAAAAAAAATAAAATAAAAAATAAAAAGTGAGAAGTCTTGCAGGTGGCCGAGTAGGTGCACTTTCATATCCCAGGAGGGGTTCTTCTCTCCCCACACTTTTTGACCTTTAGTCTGTTCTACTGCCTAATCGCCATTATTAATGACTGTGGCTTCTTTCAACTTCCTAAAAAAGGGATTTCCCTGATTAACCCAGGAAGGCTTTAACCACTGAGGCCAAAAGAGGAGGTGAGCGTGAGCCAGCCCAGACCCTAGTCAGCCTCAGGCCTGTGCCATGGCTGGGACGGCGGGCTCACCTCAGCTGGTCTGAGGGGCCAAGGAGCATGGGTCTCGCAGCCCTTAATGTCTCCAGCACCTATTTCACTCCTTATCTCAGGTGTGGGCAAGATGCTATGGGGGAGGAGGCTTCTCTGGGGGAGTTTGGAGATGGGATCCTGGAAGCCAGGTGTGTGGGAAGATCATGGCACCCCCTACCTGGAGGGTGCAGGAAAGGGTGACAGGGGGCAGAACACTAGTATTCCACAGCAGTAGCAGCACTTGTGAACACTAACGTATAACTGCACGCGAAGCCACGCGCTGCAGTTTCCCGTAAGCTCCTAGCAGCCTCAGTTTCTCATCTTGAAAAGGCATTAAGGATTTGGTATACCAGAACTTGGTTTTAGGTCAAAATCCAGCTCAGATATAATTCACTGCGTGATTTGGGGTGGGTCGTATGGTTTCTCTGAGCCCCACTCTCTTGTGAAATACGGGAACATTGTTTGCCTGCTGGGCTGCAGCAAGTGTTCAGTCAGAGCACTCAGGAGCTGGGTAAACACTGGCGATGCCAGGCTGATATTTACGAGATGTGCTGGGAGGCGGGGAAGGGCACCTCTCTGTGTGCAGAGCACTTTGCCTGGGTGCTGGCATATCAAGGGGCCATGGAGGCTCCTGGGTGCCGCAAGTCAATGTGCTTCGTTCTCCCACCAAAGAGGGAGGAGGCAGGGGACCATGGACAGGAAAGCTCTGCCTGTCATTCACACAGAACAAGAACCCTCAGAGCTGGGCTCTTCAGCTGCAGGTGTCACCCCAGAGACCCATAAGATAGCCACACATCGCTTCAAAAAGCAGGTCTGGTTTACCAGATTTATTAACTAAAGATGAACAAAAGGTCTCTGTCCTCTTATTCTCAAGCTTGTGATAAATCTGACTTCGGAAACAAGTGGCTCAAGAAACTCCATGAGCAATGGCAACTACTGGCTCTGATTGACTTGGCAACAAAGTCTGGTTGAGCACCTACTATGTGCCAGGTCCTGAGCTACTGTGCATTCCAGCCTTGGGCCACCTCCCAGTGCTTGCGTGTCTCTGGATTCCCTCTGGCTCTGTTTTTTTCTCTATCTCTTCCCAAGGATATTTCATAAAACTGTAGATCTGCAAACACTGTCTGATGACTCCCAATATTGAGTCCTCAGGCCCATACCTGACATCCCTGCATCCAACCACCTACACTCTGTTTAGATCTCACTGGGGTTTCAAATTTTTATACCCCAAATAAAACCCATGGCTCTTCCATTCCCATTCTCCTAGTCTTTCCCCATTTTTGTTGCCTGCCCTACCATCCAACCACTGTCAGGAGTCACCCTTGAATCCTCTCTTCTTCTCATATTTTGCAACCTGTCCATTAAGAAATCATGTTTTCTCTGCCTTCCCAAAGTATGTTCCAAGATTATTTCTCACAATCCCCCACTGATGCCACCACCTCCATTTCCCATCTTCCTTCTCTACTTTAGCAGCTGCCATCTTTATTCCTGCTCGGCAAAGTCCATTCCCTGACCAGTAGACAGAGTAATATTTAAAAACATATACCAGGTCATATTAACATCCAATTGCAAATCTCCAGTGACTGCCTACTGAACGCAGAATAAACTCCCTGTGATGACCCCTCAGACCCCTGTGTAATCCAGCCCTCTAGCCTCTCTGTTCTCAACTGATGGGCTCCAGCAAAGCATCCTTCTGTCAAAGATAGTGACTGGCATAGAGGAGGCTCAGTCAATAGTTTGCTTTGTTTATACCAGTCTTCTTTCTGTCCCACAAGTAGACAAGCCTCTTTGCACCAGCACCAGCTCCACCTGCAAAGCCCCATTCCCCTGTGTTCATATGGGTGGCTCTTTCTTGTGGTTTACTTTTTGGCCCAAATATCACCCCTCAGAAAGCTCTTCCCAGACCCCTCAACATCCCATCTATGGAGTTCCCGTCGTGGCTCAGTGGAAACGAATCTGACTAGCATCCATGAGGACGAAGGTTCGATCCCTGGTCTCGCTCAGTGGGTTAAGGATCCGGCGATGCCATGAGCTGTGGAGTAGGTTGCAGACACGGCTCAGATCCCGAGTTGCTGTAGCTGTGGTGTAGGCTGGCAGCTGTAGCTCCAATTAGACCCCTGGCCTGGGAACCTCCACATGCCATGGGTATGGCTCTAAAAAGACCAAAAAAAAAAAAAAAAAACATTTAAACTGCCATCACTGTCCTATTTTCTTCATGATGCTAATTCACTCTATAATACTACATGATCTATTGACTTAGGTTTGGTGTTACTCCACCCTCATCTAGAAGGTGAATAAGCTCCATGAGGGCAGGGCCATGGCTGTCTGATTCACTGCCGTATTCCCAGCCCGAAGAACATCAGCCAGAGCATGCACTTAAGAGGCATCTGACAGGTTGGTCAATGAAGGGAACTACTTGTGCTCTCACTTTGAAACGTTTGGAATCATCCTACTTCCTCTCTGCCTCCTAAAGGGGTCCATGGCATTTCTTCATAAATAAAAAAATAAAAGTCACCTTTAATTCCTTGTAAATTAAATTCCTTGTTCCTTTGAAATTCCTCAAGTACTCTTGACATTAATGAATGATCCAGTAGCCTTGCAAGTCCAGGGTGGGGAACTAGAGTGGCTGTGACTCTTCAGAGAAGAAATCTGGGACTTGGATCTGTTCCAAGATTCAATTCAGAAACCAGCAAGGCATGGCTTTATACGTAGGAGATGGAACTGGTGAACAGTTATAAATAAAAATTTATTAAATTCAATCATATTACTAACACACCAAAAAAGTTCATATTAAAAAGGAACCCACAGCAAATCCTTTTATAAAGGATAAAATTGTTATCTGAATGCTCATCCCTTAATTTACTGGTGCTGAAAATGTATAGTTGCAGAGGTTACATTTTCTTAAAGCAGGTACACGGGTGCAATGGTCCTGGAAAGTCGTTCCCTTTGAAAACATACCAGGGCTTGCCAGAGAGTGACAAATAGATGCCGATAGACAAAAATTAACTAGCTGGAAATAACAGACAGATCATTTCTTCTGACAGACGTGTCTGTAAACATGGCTCCCTTTTCTGGGAAGAAGAAGCAGTGAAAAAACTTCCTCCATTCGTTCCTAAACAGTGACATGTTGTAGAGAATGGGGTTGACGGCTGAGTTGGCAAAGGTGAAGGCCATCACCCAGAAGAAGAGGGACGGCCAGATGACCAGGTTTTGCTTGAAGTTCTGGATCAGGATGAGGAGGATGGTGATGATGATCGGGCTCCACATGATGAAGAAGGAGATCATGAGCAGGAAGAGGGTGCGGAAGAGCCGGACGTCCTGCTGGGACACGCGGATCTGGTGGCTCTCGGAGTAAGCCAGGCTCATCGTGAGCCTCCTCCTTGATGCCTTGGTGATCTGCAGGAACACAAGACAGAGCTGGAGCCACAGTTTACTGCAGCACATCAGGGTGGGGTTCATCTAGGAGGAGCAGAAAGGGACCGGGAGCTGGAATCTGCCACTGTCACTGCCCTGGGACTATTTGGTTTTGGAACTTTGTGCAGAGAGAGCTCCATCCTCAGAGGAGGGGGTCTCTGCCCGCGCTTAGGTTGCGCTGGAGAAATGGGGCAGCTGGCCTCCTGAGAAGTACGGCAGGAGATCATCCATGCTGCAAACAGTGTTGATGAGGGGACGTGAAAGCCTGAAGGGGATGGTCTAGAATAGAGATGTGTGGACAGATGCATATGGCAATGGTCTGAATGGGTCCCCGCCAAGTCCATGTGGTGGGGCCTAACCTCCCCGAGGTGACAGGAGGTGGGGCCTTTGGGGTGATGAGATTATGGAGAAGCAGCCCTCATCAATGGGACTGGTGCCCTTCAGAGAGAGGCCTGATCGAGCACCCTCTGCCCTTCCACCATGGAAGACAGCGACAAGTCGGCAGTCTGCAGCCCTGAAGAGCCCTCTCGCCAGCCCGGCCATGCTGGCACCCTGATCTCAGACTTCCAGGCTCCAGGGCTGTGAGAGAGAAATCTGTTATTTATAAGCCACCCACTTTGTGATGTTTTGTTATGGCAGCCCAAACAGATTAAGACACACATCTGCCTGTTATTTCTTTCTTCTCTTCCTTCCTTCCATCCTTCCTTCCTTCCTTCCTTCCTTCCTTCCTTCCTTCTTTCTTTCTTTCTTTCTTTCTTTCTTTCTTTCTTTCTTTCTTTCTTTCTTTCTTTCTTTCCTTCCTTCCTTCCTTCCTTCCTTCCTTCTTTCTTTCTTTCTTTCTTTCTTTCTTTTCTTTCATTCTTTCTTTCAAGAGCAAAGTAATTCATTGCATAAAGCAGTATGTGTTCAAAGGTACAAATGCAAACAAACACTATGATGGAGGGAGATCGAATGAGACATACAAGACCTCTAGCCTCCTGTACCCTCCACGTTCCCTCTCTGGAGGTGACCAGAGTGAATGGTTGGTTTCCTGTACGTCCTTCCAGCGATGCTCTACCTACCCACACATGCCAGGCTGTGAGATCATAGGCGTCTGCACTTCTGCTTTGCACACAAATGCAACTAGCCCATGCATCTGGCTCTGAACCTTGCTTCTCTTTTACGTAGCACTGCATCTCGGTGCTCATTCTGTATCCGTCTGGAGAGAAGGCACCTCCTTCCTGCCTTGTTAGTGGTTGTCTACATTCCCTAACGTGGATGCATCACAATTTATCCAAGCCCCCATGATGGGTACTTTATGTATTTAGCTTTTCGTGTGTGTTTGGGGGGTGCACTGGGGTAGGAGCTATTTGGGAACAATCCCCCGATCCGCAGGCTCTGTTGGCACCACCACCAGCTACATGGAGACCAGAGACGATGCCCAACAGAAGGGTCGTCATCTCACATGGGCAGCCAGGCAAGTTCCTTGTCCATGAGGAAGAGTGGGGCTTTGACAGAGATTCCCAACACTGGAACTGCTAGGACCTCTGCCATTTTGTACTAACGACCAGGGTCAGTATTAGAGCAGAGAAGGAAGGCAACTCTGGTGACACAGGTTCAGAAGGGAGTTCTGGACTTTTCCATCAAGAGCCCTTGCAAGCATTGCTCTCTGGGTCTTTGGCCCAGTCTGTTCTGTTCAGTTAGCAGGCTTTGCTTCAGCATCAATTGGAGGGGCTGGTTATTAGTGGGCAGCCTTGGACACGGAAATGATCCGTCAACTGAGGCAAGCTGACCAGATTAAAATAAAGCCTGCCATGTCCTCTCAACCCACTGTCCCACATAAAAATGGCATTTTGAGAGCAAATGCTCCATGGTACCTCAGAACCAAAGCATTGGAGCTACCAGGCCCATGCATCACTTGAGCAGCACTTCTCAGACTTTACAGGCCTGGGAGGCATACAGCACCGTTTTGTGCAAGTGTAGATTCTGGTTTCACATTTCTAACTAGTTCCATGTGCTGCTGCTGCTGATCTGAGGACCACATTTTCAGTGGCCAAGGCCTTCTCCACTCGTCATTCTGTCAGTGAGGGAAGAGGCCCCCAAGAGAGGGTTTATCCAAAGTACTTTGAAAATAGGAGCCTTGAAAGTGTTTACTTCAGAGAGCAAAAGCCCCACAGAAGCTGAGTCTGTGAGAGAGAAGGTGGGGCGCCACCCTGGGGATACTTCCAGTGTCGTGGCCTTACAGCTAATTCTAAGTGTCCTCTAAGCACAGTCAAGGGTCTGAAGACCTGCTGTCACCTATCACTTGCTCAGCTTTGATGGTGCCAAGAGGTGTGGGCGGGGCACAAGGACTGGCGGTGGGGCGGGCAGACTGACGCACTGTTAGCCTGGAATATGACGGGGCCCTGTACCTCCTAGCCTGACATGCTTGACCTCTGTCCTTGGGGAGAAATCCAGTTCCAAATGTCTTGCCACATTCATGGCGCTTGCTCACTTGGCTTTGCTTAGTCTAGCCCTGTGTCCTGCTTTTCCTGCAGGAGCAAGCTGCTGGCCACACAGTGGGGGGCTTACATGTCTAGAGACTTTAATGACCAAAAGTTTAATCGTTAGATCCGCCCTGGCCTTCCTAGGACCAGTCCCCTAAGATTCTTGAATCTCAAGAGGTAAAGTACTTAGAAAGTAATTAGACTCACGCAAATTTGGGACAAGATTAATTCCAAGATCTGAATGGCTTAAAATATTCTCCTTCAGATGCTTCTAACTAGCTAGTTAAAGGGTAGCCATATAATTGTCTTATAATTAAATGCAATTGCTTCTGTGCAGCAGTTTAAGTCCATCTCTTGGTGATGGAGACCAGGACAACAGACACTGAGTGACCAGAACCCCTTCCTCTCCACCGGCTCCCCACTAAGAACAACAGGAATCACGATCACTGAGCTTTACAGAGGGCACCCTGTGTGCCAGGCATGGTACTATGCACCTTTTTAAATAAATTGTCACATTTACTCTTCACGGATACTCTTTGGATTTGTGCCATTATTGTCTTCACTTCAGAGATGAGGAAATTGAATCTCAGGGAATTTGAGTAGCTTGCTGAAGGTCACTCTGCTGATGATAAATGGTCAAAAGCCCCCATGTGTGAAAATCCAGCTCAGTTGAGCTGAAGATTAGCCATACATAAAAGGCTCTGGCACAGTTGCCTTCTTCAGCTCTCCCCTCCACTGCCTGCGCTTCAGGGGGACAGGTGCTGAGGAGACATGACCCACCATCTCAGACCCATATGCTAGAGGTGACATTGGCACATCCAAGCTGGAAGATACTATGCAGAACCAAAGTTAGACTGCATGTTCAGGTGAAAGCTCGTTAATCTGAGACCTTGGATGATTGACCTGGCAGGGCAACAGCAAGGCAGGGGCAGGTGGGTAGCTACAGGGGAAACAGCATCATATCTGAGTAGCCTAAGTGCAGCCTGAAGATGATTTCAACAGCAGCCTCATTGCTTGTGCCGTCCACATTGCTCTGCCAAGAAGGATGGAGTCCCCGGTGCAGAGACTTTTAGATATTTTTTGAATGAACAATGTGGATGGAAGTTCTTTTTTTTTTCTTTCTTTCTTTCTTTTTTTTTCTTTTTTTTTTTTTAGAGCCACTCCTGTGCATGTGGAAGTTCCCAGGGTAGGAGCCGAATCAGAGCTATAGCTGCCAGCCTACATCACAGCCACAGCAATGCATGATCTAAGCCTTGTCTGTGACCTACAGCACAGCTCATGGCAACACCAGGTGCTTAACCCACTGAGCGAGGCTAGGGATGGAACCTGAATCCTCATGGGTACTAGTCAGATTCATTTCCACTGTGCTACAACGGGAACTCCAGAAGTTCATATTTATTGAGCACTTACTCTGAGCCAGGCCCAGAGTACATATCACTTGGCTTATTTATCTATTTATTTATTCATTTGCTTTTTTTTAGGGCCATACCCGAGGCATATGGAGGTTCCCAGGCTAGGGGTCGAGACAGAGCTGTAACCCCTGGCCTACGCCGGAGCCACAGCAACGCGGGATCCGAGCCGCGTCTGCAACCTGCACCACAGCTCACGGCAACGCTGGATCGTTAACCCACTGAGCAAGGGCAGGGATCGAACCTGCAACCTCATGATTCCTAGTCGGATTTGTTTCCACTGCGCCACGATGGGAACTCCGGCTTATCTCTTTAAATTCTTCCCAGGCTCCTGTGACATATACACTTTGATGATCCCCATTTTACAGAGGAGGATACTGAAGTTCAAAGAGGTTAAAGAAATTGCCCAACAGTCCCCAGCGAAGCAGCCGCAGAGCTGGGCTTCAAACCATGGCAGTCTGACTCCAACCCATGCTCTTCATCATAAACTAGTTCTTTCCCACCCGCTACTATCTCTGTCAATGGAAATCCTTCGGCCTGGCCTGTCCCTCCAAGCTCTAAAGCCAGGAGCTCTGAGAAGGCATCCTGGTCCGTCTCTCATTAGCATCTTACAGAGCTTTGTTTTAGGTCCTCACGTGGCACTTGCCACATAGTCTGTGTGGTCGATGTCGCAGCATCATTCTCACCTCTGACTCCCACCAGACAGCAGCTCCCTGGGGGCTGGGCGGCCCTGTGGCTTCTGTGGCCTGGGGCTCTGGCAAGTGCCTGACAGTGACTGTGAGCGACACAGACAGCAAAAGGGACTGACTCATGGACCAAGGGAATATGTGGCTGGCTCTTTTTTTAGCCCTGACTGATGCTTCCATTTCCTTCCATCCACAGTTCCCTCAATTTCAGGGAGTGAGAAGGAAAATGGGCCCATTATAATCTCACAGGGCACCTCCCCTGCTCCCTTCCGCATGAGATGACAAGACCATCGGACCTTTGTCCAAGGTTTAAAGTATCTCTGGCATTGCGCTGAATGCTTGATGTGCTTTTAGATCAAATTAAATGCTCAATTGACTTCTGAGGATTAACTTTGATCCTTAAACAAGCCTGTGGGGTAGGCTCTGTCATTGTGGGGATGAGAGACGGAGGTTCTGAATGGTGAAGTGACTTGCTCAAGGCCTTACAGTCAGGGAGGGAAGGCGTACCTCGGGGGTACGCTCTTTGCCAGGCATACCACTCCCACTGTGGGGACAGAGGACAGTGCTCCTGGGGAACGTGGTCCACGGCCACCCACATCAGGGTTATGGGCCTGTGATAAAATGCAAATGCTTGGGCACCTTCAGGTCTCTGATTCCGTGGGTCTGAGTGGGGCCAGGAATCTGCACTTTTCATAAACTCCCTGAGTGATTCTCGACCACCAAAGGATAAGTTCTAATCTAGGACAACAGGCTTGGCATTTTCCCCCAGCCTTTGAAGAATCACTTTTTTTGTTTTTAAGGGTCACACCCATGGCATATGGAGCTTCCCAGACTAGGGGTCGAACTAGAGCTACAGCTGCCAGCCTACACCACAGCCACAGCAATGCAGGATCCGAGCCACATCTTCAACCTACACCACAGCTCACAGCAGCACCAGATCCTTAATCCACTGAGCCAGGCCAGGGATCAAACCTGCATCCTCATGGTTCCTAGTCAGATTCATTTCCGCTGAGCCACAACGGGAATTCCTGAAGAGTCACTTTTAAACTGCCTAAGACTTGCTGCCTTCACACCCACATGAGCATCTGAAGGCCATGAGTGAAGCTTCTCCCCACTCCACACCTCTCTGCCACCATAGACCACTGACCACAGCTGAGGACAGGTGGGCATGGGGACAGGTCACTCCTGATGATCCGCCTCAGGCTCCTGAGGGGTCGGTCTCCTCTGGGGGCTGCTCTGTCACTCCACAACCTCCCAATTAGAATCATCAGACAATAGACTCCATCCTTCCAGAGGGCCCACCTCCCCTTCCATCACTGGCAAGCAGCCCCCAAAGCTGGGGAAGGAGGGCCAGGCGTGGACAAAGGAAGGGCTGTGTGTTCACTAAGATCTTCACCCTTAGCAAAAGGGTTTCATTTCTCAGTTAAGCCCTGAGAAAGGTTAGGATTTTCCAACTTTAGGCCGTACACTCACTCTCTCATTCAACATCTACTTATTAAGCCCCTACTATGTGCCCAGCACTCTTACTGGGCACAGGGGAAAGAAACAAGGGAGCCCTGCCCACCTGGCATTTTCATCCTAGTTAGGGCTGGAGTGGTGAGGGGGAGGGAGACCAAGAAACCTATAAGCTGTCGCAAAGCCTGGAAGCTTCTCATCTTGCCATGGCAATGGTTGCTGGGTGACGGTGTAAACCAAGCCCCACCAGTGAGCCTGGACTGCCTAAGATTATAGGCACTGGGGAGTGGCCTGGAGACTATTACCCTGGGAAACTGTTGACTGGAAAAAGCCACTGGTGATGTAGAGCACGCCTGAGTCAGGAGGAAAGAGGAAGCAGGGGAGGTAGAGGGTGGAAAAGGCCATGGCCCTGAGCAATTGAAGCAGCCCTGGAAGGGAAGGGCCCTGGTGAAGTCTGCTCCCAACGCTCACCCAGGGCAGAACGAGCAACCAGGACAGGGGCTTGAGGGAAATGGTTCCCAAAGGATAGTCTATGGAGCACCAGCCTGGGGAGATGCTCTGTGGGGAAAAGGCTGTCTGAAGTCAGATTTAGCAATGCTGCCTACTCCATTCCCCAAATGGAGAGCCTCCAAACTATGTTAGCATAATAAAGGCTCTGAGAAGGCCTGCAGTCAAGAAACCTATTTAACTTTGATTAACCCAGATCTCCAAATTTCTTTGCTCAAGGGACCCTTTCTTGTGTGTGTGTGTGTGTGTGTGTGTGTGTGTGTGTGTGTGTGTGTGTGTTTAGGGCCACACCCATGGCATATGGAAGTTCCCAAGCTGGGGTCAAATTGGAGCTGCAGCTGCTGGCCTACACCACAGCCACAGCAACGACAGATCCAAGCCGTGTCTGCAACCTACACCACACAGCTCATGGCAATACCAGATCCTTAACCCACTGAGCGAGGCCAGGAATCAAACCCATGTCCTCATGGATACTAGTCTGGTTCTTTACGGCTGAGTCATGATGGGAACTCCTCAAGGGACCCTTTCTAACAGCTAACACTCCATGGAGTTCTAGAGAGCTCTTTAGAGGAGACTCAGCTTGTGAGGAATAAAAGTCAAGGTGATTTGAAAGAAGTACTTCTCAGGCCTAGAGATGGAACCGAGTAAGAAGCAGTCATGACAGGTGAGAGGTGGGCTGGTGAGTTAGGAGTGGGTGGTATCTTTCCCTGTCCTATGGCTTCCAAAGATTCACTAATTGTGTCTCCAAGATTATAGCTAATTAACACTCACATTCAGTTGATTTTACAGAGTTAGGCGCTTGACAGAAAAAGCTCAGCAGGAAGGCTGATTCAGTGTCTCTGAGTTATGAATATCTTCAGAGGGAGAGAGACGCAAGCTAAGAGGACCTGCCAGGACGATTCACCTGGCAGCTTCCCTGCTTCCAAGTTACCCACAGGTGCAAAGTGAGGACAAACGTCACGGTCCTCCTGGGAAATGGAGGCCATTTTGCCAACGAGGTGGAAAATCATTTTCTAAGTCTTATATTTGCATTAGTGTTGTGATTTGCAAAATCACATTGGATCTCTTTCATAGTAAAGTCTAGCTGTCTGTTCAAAACAAAATCATATCTGCACTCTCATTTTATTGTGTCAAACGACGCACTGAGGCCCACAGTCACTACGCAACTTGCCTGAAGTCACACGGTAATAAAGACTGGACTAGAATCTGGGTCTTAGGACTCTCTGTCCAGTGGTTTTCCCACTGCCCAAAAGGAGAAGGTGCTGCTGGTCCTGTCACTCTGATCCAAGTTTGTGTCTTACTCGTCCAATGAGTGTTTATGGAGCGCCTACAATGAACAAGTCAGGCTCTGTTCTAGGCTCAGGGACTAAGGCAGGAAACAAGCTCTGACCTCGGAGAGCTTACGTTCCAGATGATATGCAAGGAAATACACACGAATGAATATGACATTCATTGGAAGTGGGCTGGAAGTGCTTTGGAGAGAAATCCATCAGGATAAGGGACTAGAAAATGATGGGGAGTCTCCCTGGAGAAGGGCCTTTTGTGCAGAGACCTCACTGAAGTGGGGGAGTGGCCCACACAGGAGGCTGGGGGGTGCGGGAGAGGTCCACGAGAGGAAAGGGTGGGTGCAAAGGCCCTGAGGCAGGAGTGTGAGGGCATGTGTGCGGAACAGCTCAAGGCCCACTGGACAGGAGAGAGGGGACAAAGATGAGGTGAGGAAGGCAGGCAGGGCCAGATCACACAGGGCCTGAAGGTGAGGGCTTTGGATTTTCCTCCATGTGTGAGGGAAACGGTGGGATCTAAATTATATTTTTGAATCATTACTCAAAGCAATGTTTCATAACTGTGAGTCATGAAAGATACTCTGATTCATCTGGGAGCTGTCCCGGGGTCTGTGATGGTGAGCACAGAAGGCTGGCCTTTCCGTTCCTTAGCTAGGAAAAGTGTCTGGAACTGCAGTTAGAGGCAGGTGAATGAGAGGACACCTTCCCACTCATCAGGGCCCAAGGTCTCCTAGGACATTTCCAGGTGAGCCCTGGCCTGAAGGAAAGATGGACAGGGTGAGAAGTCTTTCCACAGAGTAAGGTAGTCCTCCCTTAGAAGGCGGCTGGGAAGTATGAAGCATGAGTCAAAAGGGGCAGATCAGAGCCCTCCTGGCCTCAGGGACTCAGGGGTGGGCCCGCCCAAGCAGGAGAGGTGGGACACCACTGCCAGCTTCTGCCCAGCCCCCGCGCCAATCAGTCACCCCTGCTCTAGCACCAGGACCTTGTTCTTGCCATGCTCCAAATCTGGGCCCTGCTGTTTATTCTCTCAAAAATCTCAGTGGTACCTTTTTCCAGCATGCTCTGAGAGGATAAAAGGAACAGCCTTGCCTAACAATTAACAGACAGAAATTATTCATCTCCTGCAACAGGCAGGCATGACACTCACCTGGGATAGTGTCTCAGAGAAAGCTTAAACCGTTGGAGGTTTTGAGGGGTTTTGTTTTGTTTTGTTTTTTGTTTTTTGTCTTTTTTAGGGCTGCACCCACAGCATGTGGAAGTTTCCAGGCTAGGGGTCGAATCAGAGCTGCAGCCGCCAGCCTATACCACAGCCACAGCAACACAGGAACTGAGCCCTGACTTCCACCTACACCACAGCTCATGGCAACGCTGGACCCACTGTGCGAGGCCAGGGATCAAACCCGAGTCCTCATGGATACTAGTCAGGTTCATTAACCACTGAGCCATGATGGAAAGTCCAGCCGTTGGAGCTTTGATCATCATTTTGCAGTTGAGGGAACTTAGGTTCAGAAAAGGTAGTAACTTGCCAAAGGCCACACAGCAAGTAAGAGGCAGCTTTATGACTCAAAGCCAGGTTATTAAAATAACCCTTTTGGAGTTCTCTGGTGGCCTAGCACTTAAGTATTCAATGTTGTCACTACTGTGGCTTGGGTCACTGCTGTGGCATGGGTTTGAGCCCTGGCCCAGGAATCTTTACATAACCACAGGCACAGCCAAAAAAGTAAAATAAAATAACCCTTTCAAGTCTCAGTCTTTTAGAGCCTTTTTCAGGTTTCAGTCTTTTAGAGCCTTTTCTCTTCTCTCTTTTCCCTCTTTTTTCTCTTTAACAACTTGCAAAGTGTTTTTATACCAAATCTCACTCCTTTTTGTGTTTCAGGGTTTCACTGCATTGAATAGCAGTACTGTTGTCTGTCTCCCTCTTCCCTTTCCTATGTTAAAACTCCTTCTCAATAGAGAATGTGAGTTGCTCATTCTTGATCAATCCCTACTACCCCCAACACTTTGTATAGAGCAGATCTTTAACAAACATCTGGGGGATTAAAGTGTCAAGACTCTGGAGCCAGACCACCTGAGTCTAAGTCCTGATACTATGGCTTATGAGCTTTGTGACCTTTCACAAGTTACTTAACCTCTCTGTGCCTTGGTTTCCTCATCTGTAATTCTGGGGAGGATTAAATGAGTTAGTTCTCAATACACTATAACTACCACAGAAATATGTGTTAAATAATTTTTTAAAAATTCATTCTATGTTTCTCTTCCTTTTTCCTTCATTTCTTTTAACATAACGAGAGGAAATAATGCTTACACATATCACGGCCCCATTGCAAGCACTATACAGACCTCAATTCCAGGCCTGGAATCTGACATATCCTCAAACAAGCTCCAGGTGGGACATCACTTAAACGGGTCACCAGTTTTAAGTAAACTGGTGGGGAGAGGTCTAGGGACTAATATGAGGCGGGCCATCTCACAAAGGACCAGAGATTAGAAGACACAGATGGAAGCTGGCCTGGCTTTGGGTTCTAAGCATCTAAGAAGATCTCAGACCCTTAACCACAAAGACAGGGCCATAAACGTGGCCGGACGGCAAGCAGGACCTATAGGGTCCCACTTCAATGTGCTTGTTTGCCATATGACCCATTATGTGCTATAAAACCAAGATTCAACAACTGTAAACCTTAGAGAGTACTCAAAGGTTCTGCACTAAACCTTCTAGAATGAACATGAACACATGCAGATGCTGTTTGCCTGGGTTGGCACCGCACACGCAAATACACTGCCTCAAGTGGTAAGAAACAGGCTGGCAGGTCTTTTTCACATTCCTGTACACAGCCACACCTAACACAGAGAACACTTCCTGTTTCAGGGCACTGCTGAAAGGGACAGGCCTGGCGGGGGCATGGGGGGCGGAGGTAGAAATTGGAGGGACACAGGAGGGGCTTCGGGTAATGTTCTGTTTCTGGGAGCTGCTTCTGGGAGTGTGGTCAGTTGGCAGGCTCTGCGTGTATGCTGGGTGTGCTTTTCTGTATTTATATTGTACTTCAATAAAAGTTGTTAAAAGTGTATGTTCTTTATCACTACAGTGCTGTTTGTGATGGGGAACAATGAACACAACCCAAAAGCCCATAAAATAAATTATGTCACATCTTTATGATGGAAGGCCATGAAGTCATTAAAAGTAACAAGGCAGAGATACAGGAACAAATGTGGAAAGATGTTACGTTACAGTCAGTACTAATTGAAAAAAGGAAGTTACAGAACAGGTAGTACTATCTCAGATCTGAAGAGAAAAAAAAACCCCTGAGTTGATATTTTATAGTTCACCCACTTTATCTGATTTATTTATATATATATGTAAAATGAGTCAGAAAAAAATGCATATGTGTGTTATATATAGACACACATACACACACACGTGTTGCATAGAAGTATTTATATATATAAATTTATAAGAAAAATAACCTGAAAAAATGTACTTTAAATGATTACCAATGGGGGTTGACTAGATTTTTAGTATATGTGGTACATTTCTATGTGTTTAATTTTTTATAATGAGTTTGTATTATTTAGAGATGAACAAAAGCAAATCGTAATACAAATCACAAAGATGTAACTTAAAAAAAAAAAACTCTTGTCCCTCAGTGTTGCAGAGGAATGGAAACCAGGATTGGACTGGTGTGAATTCCAAAGAAAGTTCTGACCGAAAAATGCTAAGATTCCATCTGAAACACCCTGAGCCTGCTTGAAGTTCAGCCACAGAGCGCTTAAGCAAACGTACCTGTAAAATTTTGGAGTAACTGATCACAATAAGTAGTCCTGGTACTAAGAAGTTCAAAGTAACAAACGACACATCCCAGGAGATTTCTCCAGCAACACTGGGCCAAATCAGTGTGCAAATCGGAATTTCCTAGTTAAAAAAGGAAGAAAAGTTCATTTAAATGCTGGTTTCTTATTTGGTCTTTTGCTTCGTTCCAGTTGGAGGTTACAGAGCACTGTTACACACTGGTGGGTTACACCACTGGGTTACACTGTTGTGTTATGCTGTCACACAACTGGTACGACAAGAAACCCCAGAATCCCCTCCATTGTCCACACAACCCCACTTATAAAGCATTCGCCTCTGACCCTCAGAATCCCCATCATTATCATCCCCACTCTCCAGGAGAGGTACGTGGGCCCCAGGGTCCCAGGCTAGGAAGAATTGGCGTCAGTTCTCAGGTGTGACTCCAGGTCCAGTGCTTTTTCCACTTCCCTGAACAGAGCTACACAGAGCCTTTGAGCCTTCTCTTCCAAGTCTTTCATTTCACAGGAGGAAAATCTGACCTCTGAAAGGTTACATAGATTGGAAGTGACATACTACAGGCACACTTGCATAAAAAACCAAGAGCAAGGTTTCCGCATAATCACACTGTCTGCTGAATGCAACACGGTCTATATTAGGGCACTAAGGGCTCATCTGGGGGATGCTTAAGGGTCTGAACTGTGTCAAGCCGCATTGGGGCAGCCACGGCTTGCTCCAGGACAATGCAGGTGCCCAGACTCGGCAACTCTGTCCTCGTGTGCCTTTCCTCGTGAGGGGGATGCTCAAGTGTCTGAACTGTGTCAAGCCGCGTTGGGGCAGCCACGGCTTGCTCCAGGACAATGCGGCAACTCTGTCTTCGTGTGCCATTCCTCCAGGGGAGGATGTGACAGCCCCAGAGCAAAGATGCAGCCAAGGCCATCAGTTCAAGATGTAAAACCCCTCGGATGGGGCGGAAGAGCATGCAGGTTTGTGACTTTGCTGCTATCACTATGTTGTGTTGAATTCAAATGTTTGACACTAACTACAAAACCCCAAACATGTTGGAACCTCACTGGATAGTTAATAAGAGTGGTTGCAACAATTTCTTCCAACGAGTAAACAGGTCACTGAAAAGCGCTCTCTCCCCCCAAACACAAATCTCTCGTACCTGCTTGACTATAGGACAAAACCATTTAGAAAACAAGAGGCTTAAACACTTCCAGACATTTAGAATAGATTTTTAAGAGCACATTCTGTGTAAAAGACCACATGATTGATTTTCGGTGGGCCGGGCATTTTAACCACTGTCCAGAAGTGGTATCATTATCCATAGCATCATTCATTCATTCATTCATTTAAGCAATATTCATTGAATACCATCCTAAGCAAATGCAAAGATTTTTATCATTCCCAACATGCATCATACCTGCGTGGTTGAACAAAATATAGTCAAATAGTCACTCCTTTTCCTATTCAACTATAACAGAAAATAGTAATATCTAAAATTCACTGAGCATTTATTCTGTGCCAAGAAGGACTTTACAGACATTATTTCACTGGCTGTTTACCATAACGTTATTGAAATGCATATTATTATTTATACTATTACAGAGAGGAGGCAATTAAGGCTTAGAAGTCCTTTTTAATCATCTCCAAAGATCTGAGTGCTTATAAAAGATAGCCAGGGACCTACCAAGAAAACTCTAAGCCAAGTTAAGCAGAGAAGACTGCTCGAGTTATACATGTACCTTGAAGTGGTGGTATGTTGCTGCCCCCCTTTTTGTTTAGATGGCTCACAAATGCACTGGACAGTCTAAACACTTGTTCCTCCACCCCCATTCCCATCCACACTGTGCACACCTGATGGAAGAAAGTTCATTAGCGTTCTGCATTTTGGCGATCAGAAAGAAACTTGAGTCTCTCAAGAATCTTCTGAATATTGGCAGTGCAGTGACTACAGCTTTTGGGAAATCTATGCAGCCTTTGCTTGTACGCAGACCTCTGCCCACCAAGGACCCCTCATTCCAGTGCACTGGTGGGCCACACATATTGACAGATAAGTTAAAGCAGCCATCAGAAGAAAGAGGTTCCAGCCCCACATGGGACTTAGCCTTTAATTCTTATGCTTGTGATGGGAAAATATACAGAGAAGGAGGGCAGCAAAACAGATGACTCCAGAACCATTTCCTAAAACCTCCAAGAGGCCTCAGTTGTTTCCAAAAGCCTTCTCCAGAATGTCTGCCCAACCATCGCCAGGCTTAACAAGATTGTGTAGAAGAATGTGGTAACAATAGAGCAAGGTGTTCCCTGGACATCAGAGGCAACAACGTTGACCCTTAAATAACATGCCTGTATTAGGCCCAGGCTGTTGAAGAAAATGTGTAGGTGTGAATGAACAGGTGTCTGCCCACACACCCAGGCATGGAAAAGACTGAAAAGATACACTTAGAAAATTACCAGTTCTGTTTCTAGGTGGGACTCAAGTTATTTTTGCTCCTTTGCCTTATCTGAATTTTCTAAATTTTCTATAATGTGCTTATTTTACTTGTACAAGCGTGAAAAAATGGCAGTAAACATTATTTTAAGAGAAATGATGATCAAATATGAAACACAGATTACTATGATACTTGAAGAAAACTAACCAGCTATTTTTTTCAACAAAGACAATGAGCCCATCCCAGGAAGCCTCCCAAATTCCCTGACGCTGATGAAGATGCTCTTTCACCTTTTGATGTGTGGTTCTCATTCCAGGTAGGAGTGAGTAAGGAAGTAAGACAAGAACTCTGCCCAGCAGCCCCACACATGAACTAAGAGACAGTGTGGCTGGCCTGTGTGGCCTAAATGACTAATTACATGCTCTTTAGAAAGCTTTATATGGCATCACTGGTTAAATGCAGTGCTTATTTTCATTTAAAAAAAAAAAAAAAAGCCAGCACCAGGTCCATAGTCAGAGATCTCACTTGGTATTATAATTTTATTTCCATGAGAAAATCCATTTGACATAAGTCATTTTACTTCTAGGTATTCGCATAGGCTGTGACTTGTAGGAGTTTGGCAGTGCATCAAATGTGGAAGGTCGGGGCATGAGTGTTATAATAGTCTCTGTCCTTTTTCTGCACATTTGAAATGTTTCCTTATTTTAATAATGAAATCTGAAAACCGGAAGTGCTGGATCTGCTTTCCTACTAAGATAAAGAAGCAGAGCTGGGGTGGGGCGGGGAGGGGGGGGCATTCCCCTTGTGGCTCAACAAAAACGAATCTGACTAGTATCCACGAGGATGCAGGTCGATTCCTGGCCTCGCTCAGTGGGTTGGGGGATCTGATGTTGCCATAAGCTGTGGTGTAGGTCACAGATGCAGCTCGAATCTGGTGTTGCAGTGGCTGTGGTATAAGCTGGCGGCTACAACTCCAATTCGACCCCTAGCCTGGGAACCTCCATCTGCTGCGGGTGCAGCCCTAAAAAGACGAAGACAAAGAGGAAGAGGAAGAAGAGGAGGAAGAAGAAGAGGAAGAAGAGGAAGAGGAAGAAGAAGAGCTGGCTGAGCTGACAACATTGTCCTTTAATCTCTTTGCCCAACCACTCACTGATTCAAGCCATGGTGGCTGAGTCACTGGGAGGCCACAGTGAGGATGGGCAAGGCTTGGTCCCTGCCCTCAAGGAGGCTATGGGTACAGTTGGGGAGGCAGAAAATCACTAGGAAACTTCAATACAGGGCAGCAAGCCGAATGTGCCCAGAGCTATAGGTGACGGGGACAGTGGGCAAGGGGCAGCCAGGAGGGCTTAAGTGAGCTGTGCCTGGAAGGATGGGGCTTCAGCCAGGAGAATGGGGAGGCTGGAGCTCAGAGTCCAGACCAGAAGAGATGGAGGTGAGAGGCCATGAAGGAAAGTGTGAAGTGTGGTGAGTGTGACTTGCATTCCTGTCCCAATCTCCATCTCTTCCTGGCAACCTCCTTTTCGTCCTTACTGGCTTTCTGCCCATGCTGCTGCCATCTACTCCTTCCAGCCCAGTCTACTCCTGAACCCCAGACTGGCCTACAGCCCTGAGGGCATTGATACAGGATGCCTTACAGGCACTTCAAGCCTCCAAATGGCCCTCCCTCAAAGATGCCACTTCCTACATCACTGCCCCATTTTCCAAGTTTTCAGAAACCTGAGTACTGGCCTCCCACCCTCTTCTTCCTCCCTCTCCACTCAGAGGGAACTCCTAGGTTCTGCCTTAACAGCTATCCACAAGCTCATTCTCACTAGCCCACCCCTTCCCAGACCAGGCCATCTCCCAGAATGCCCTAAAGGGATGTACCAGACCCTTCTCTCAATGGCCCCTACCAACCCTTCCAGCACCATCTCTTGCCAATATGTAGGCTATTTCCTCTGCTGGTAATTTCCCTCAGTCCCCCATGACCAGTTGAGATCTCACTCATTCTTATCTCACGGATGATAAGAATCCCCCGAGGATGCGGACATCTATCTACAGGCAGGGCTCAAGTGCTGACACCCCCCCCCCCCCGCCACTGGCTGACCCATTTGTAAATGCTGCCTGATTCCAGCTGTTTCCTGTGATTCTTCCTGGGGTACCCCCAGAGACCCCCTTGTAAAGACTTCTCCCTGCCCTACCTCTTCAAACAAAATGGAAGACTTCAAGGTCCAAGATGGGGCAGGGTGATATCTTTTTTATGTTGTCTATCTCCTCGCTGATTCGCTTCCCAAATAAGAAGAAAGAACATACCCAAGCAAGAGATGGACTAACTCTTCTGTATCTTAAAAGCTTCCTCTACTATTAACAATGGTAAACAAACTTGTTTGTCTCCTCAGCCAATCCACACTCAGTAGAGACATGACAGCATCACTGAGCTGGTACTAAATCAGGGCAGGGTACAGCGGTGGGACCCAGAGGAACTGTGAAATTTGGGAGAGGCACCGGGGGAAAAGACGTACCCCAGCTGCCTTCTGGCTCCATCCTTCGGAAAAGAGAAGATCCACTCATGGGGTTACTGTTAGGACCAAATTGTGCCAGGCTCTGGAACCAGAACCTGCTTCATCTACATGCATCTCCTTGAAGAGAAAGACAGTGTCTTGGGTAGGTGACTCTTGGTAAGGGTAGGAGGGAGGGGTGCTCAGTAAATGTTTGCAGAATAAATGGGCAGCACATTCTGGCCAGGGTGGACAGTCCTCTCCACCTGCCAATGCAGGTCACACCCTGCCAGGGCCACGGCACACACAGGCAGGAATCCATTGGAACAGGCTGAGCTGACCTGACCGAGATGTCTAAGTTACTAGGATGTGTCCACCCTCTGAAAATGGTAGTCTTTTCTTTTATTGCAATCAGAAGAATGATACTGCCTGAAAAACGTTTAAAATATTTAGAACCAAAGATAAGGAAACTAATAATAGCTGGCAATCCTTGAACGTTTAACTGTGTATATGCCAGGTGTTAGTGCATTTACTGAACAGTAGTCCCCGCGATGATCCTGGAAGGTTAATTCTGTCATTGTGCCCGTTTTGCAAATGGAGAAAGTGAGATAGAGAGAGATGAGGCCGTGTCCCACTGTCTCAGAACTCCTAAATGGCAGAGATGGGATTCAAAGAACATTTGATTCCAAAGCCTGCACTCCTAATAGCAAATCATCTAGCATTTTCCAGCATGTCCATCATTTCATTTAAGTTTTAGAGAGTCTGGTCACCTTGACTGTTGGGCACCCACTGCCCACATGGACCAAGGTAATCATGGTCCTGGTTTTTTTTTGGGGGGATGGGGGCGGGACTGTCGATGAAGGGGAGCTCAGATAAGCAGAAAGCCCTGCAAGGCACTCTTTCCCTGGGCAGCGCTCCTTGAGGGGAGGGAGCCAGCATGTGCCTGAGTTTAGTCAGTTCTCTTAGCAGGTGGTTTGGGTAGGAAAATGTCCCCCATCCAAAACCTCCGTATTTAGTGTCCAAGTGGGAGGGGGCAAGCGGAATCTATGGCCAGGAAGCTGGGAGTAGAGGATTGAGAAAACAAGTTTTTGCTAATTTTAAATGTGAGTCTCAGTTCAGTCTAGACCAGATCCTTCTCTGTTTCTTTTTTTTTTTTAATGGCCCCATTCCATTTTTTTTCCCATTTCTCATGCTTTTTAACTTATTTCTTCACCTGCACAGCTTCAGTTTGCCCATCTATAAAGTAAGATGTTTTCTACATGTGCAGGTCACAGCCCTTGAGGAACTGGGAGTTTTCTGTTGTTAGTTTACTGGCAGGAGTGGAGAATGAGTGTGCTGGGGATGAGAGGCCCGTGGGGGGAAAAGACAGAGGATGGAGAGCCGGAAAGGACTGTCCCAGTTTTTCATTACGAGCTCCCTCACCCCACCTCTACTAATTTCAGGGAGCAGGGTTCCTGCAGCCAGCTCAACTGGCCCCCAACCTTCTGAGATGCAGTGCAGACTGCTTTCCTCCCAGGGGCTTTGCCCAAATCCCTCTCCAAAGGCACTTAAGACCAGAGTGCTCTTTCTGCATTAAAACAAGAGGGGTCTTGGAGTTCCCACTGTGGCACTGAAGGTTAAGGATCCTGGGTAGGTCACAGCTGCAGCTTGGATTCGATTCTGCGCCCAGGAACTTCCACATGCCTCAGTGTGGCCATAAAAAGAAGAGAAGAAAAAAAAAAAAAAAAAAAAAAAAGCAAGAGGGGTCTCTGTGCCCAGTCCCAAGGAGGGCTGAGGGAAGGCCACCACAACATAGATCTCCATGGTTCACCGCTGGGCATCCCAGAAGTGTCTGGGCACACAGATGCCCCACCTGGGGTAAAATACAGAGTGGCAAGGCATCTGTGCAAAGGCTTTCTCATGCAAATAACCCTCTGTGTCCACGTCAGTAAGCAATTGTAGGCTGGGTTATTGGCTGGGGGGGTGACAAGAGCCTCATTTTTTTAGTGTTATTTGCGAGTTAAGTAGGAGTGTACCTTTAACAACTGCAAAAGGGGGGGGAGGCACAAAGATACAGGTCTGGAAACATGATACCCTTAAGCTATGTCCTATTTGATTTTAACTCCCTGAGTTCTGTGAAATCCCTCAAGTCTATGAAAAATACAGAAACACTGTACTCTGTGAGAGAATAACTTGAAAAAAAAAAAACTGAACGTAGAATTCCAGCTCCAGGATGATCCAATTGGCCTGGGCGGAGGCCTGGACTTCTACTTCCTTTAGAAGCATCGATGCAACCCATCTAGAGTCTAAGGTACATCAAGGCTGAGGACGACAGCCCTGCTCACAAAGCCAGCTTCCTTGAGCTGTCCCTGCCAACGGCACCCCACCACCTCAGCTAACACCAGCTTTCCTGGTCCCCACCTCAGGGAACATGGCCACAAGCTGACATGTTCTTTGATCAACTACCACATGCCTGACAGGGATCTGGCCTGTTAGTCATTCAAAGTCTTCAAACAAACCAGACCCCCCACAATGAATGTATTCCACACAAGGAACAAATTATTAGGAAGGAAACTTTTCGTTTGGATTTGCATTAAAAACAAACAAACAGACAGACAAACAAAAACTGCTCACACAGGATGCCCACCTCACTCCCCAGTGAAAGACAGGTGAGAGAGACCTGCCTGGGAAACACCCTGAGAAGCCCACTTCTGCTTCACGCTCTGGAGGGCCGCCCAGGGAATCGGGTCCTGGTCACACTGTGTTCCTCTCCACACCTAGAAGCCTTTCCCACTCCCTCCCTATCCTCCCACCCCTCCCAGACCTCTCTTTGGGGCTTTGGCTTCTGCCGGACTTGTTTAGGAGGCTCCACACTCCCTCCCAGGGCCAAGGTTGAACGTTCGAGTCCCAGAAAACAAGCGACCAACGTAGGGAAAGGGAAGGGGCAGAGAACTCAGCCTCAGGCAGACCCTCTAGGGGGCTGAACCCGGGAGACTCGCACCTTCCCACAGGGCGCCCAGACCTCTGTCTTTTCCCCTGGCTCTCCCCACGAGGCGCACAGAACCCAGCATTGGGTTGACAGCCAAAACCACCCTCCCCTGTCCCAGATCCTGGGTGAATCTCCACGAGCAAACCCTGCCTCGGCACTACAGCGCAGCTATGACAACAGACTCGCGTTTGCAATTCTGATTGTGGGGACTGGAGGAGACTTGAGCCAATGCCATGAACCACCCGCAGAATCTTTTTTAGATCCTGGACCCCTCAACAATCCTAATGACAACTCTGGGCGCGCTGTTCAGAATAAAGCTCATGGATTCAGCCACAGGAATCTTCGCAACGCCCAGGATACTCTGAAGCCACTCTACATCAGAAGCTCCCAGGATAAGATCCCATGGTCTAGTCTAATCTTTCAATCTTGCAGTTGGAAAAACTGAAGCTCCAGGAGGGAAAGTCACGACCCAACTAGAGGCAGCACTAAGTGCGGGGTCTCTTGTGTCTCCAATGCCCTTTCTCCCCAGCCGATCCACTCGCACCTGCCCGCGGGTTCTCAGAGCAGGACCTTCATCCAGCCCCCACTGAATCTGCTGAGCACTGTCTCAGCTCCTCCTTGCACTAAGTTGAGATACCCTTGAGCGAGTTATTCTCTGTGCATGTCAGCTTCCTCATTGTAAATAGGTGTGATAACAGAAGTACTGTGAGAAAGCAGAATTCACTGTAATGCCATTAGTCATTCCGGGTCCCCCAAGTTCCATTTGTCTGGCAGCTAAGCAACACCCTCCCCTGTTACTCCACTAACCCTGCAAGAGCCAATGCACATTACAGGCATTCTGGGGACTCAACTTAAAACATTTTTCAGGGTGTTAATGAGATCTGCATTACAGGGTCGTAGTGAAATTTAGGAGGAAAAAAACTTCATAACACTGGGTACGGTGACACGATTAAATGCAACAAATGGCATAGTATTGCTTTTTTGGTTTTGTTAATGATCATACCAGGTCACCGTTTCCGTCGGATCCCGCCGACCAGCCCTTTCCAGACACCTGCCTGGCGCGCACAGCCCGGCGCTCACCTGGTCTGCGCCCGGGAACCGCTGGGGGACTACGCGGAAGAAGATGCAGAGAGGCAGCGCAGCGAGCGCTGAATAGCCCCAGATGAGAGCGAGCAGGGCTGCCCGCGCCCGCCGCCCCGGGCCCCGCACACCGCGCTGAAGGCGCACAATGCACACCATGCGCTCCAAGCTGACAGCCGCTAGCGTGAGGATGGTGACGCTGCCGCTTAGGGTCATCACGTAGAAGAGCAGATGGCAGGCGACGGGGCTCAGCAGCCAGGCCTCCGTCCAGCGAACAGCCAGCACGAGCGGGATGGCGCTGGTGAAGAGCAGGTCCGCGCAGAAGAGGTTGAGCACCAGGCTGGCGGTGGTGCCACCGCGCCGTCTGCGCGCTACCAGCACCAAGGCGCACACGTTGCCCAGCAGCGACACCACAAAAATGAGTGCCAGCACCACGGTCTCCACGGTGCTCAGCACCAGCCGGTGGTCGCCCTTGACATCGGAGAAGAACGGGAAACGGGTGCGGTTGGCGCTCTCCAGGCTGCGCGCGGGCCCAGTGCACGCTGCCTGCGCGCACTCAAGGGACATACCCGGCACCCCGAAGCCCTCAGCCGTCTGAGAGTGTGCTCATCTGGGAGGTGACTGAGTGCCAAGGCGGGGAAAGAGGGAGGGAAGCGGTTGCGACATCTCTCCTCTGGTCCCCTCCCTCCTGAGCTGCGCCAGGCGCTGGGCGTTGCGAGCTGAGCCTGGGGCGCGCGGGAACGAGGAAGTGCCAGCTGGAAACACCCCGTCAGGGAGGGAGGCCGAAGCCCAGACAGAGGCCTCACGCCCTCGGGCAGTGTCGGAGCGAGGCACGGGCCAGAAACCTTATCTAGTGAACCCCCAGAAACCCCACAAGGATTCCCCAGCCCCTTTCATCCTCCAGGGGCACCCAAGGGTGCAAAGTCCTTAATCTCCTGATTTAGCTAAAATTGATTTCGGAGTGTCTCAGTTAGACTTTGGAGGTCATTTTGGTTGTTTGCTTATTTGTTTGTCTTTTTTATTGCCATTTCTTGGGCTGCTCCACGGCATATGGAGGTTCCCACTCTAGGGGTGGAATCAGAGCTGTAGCCACCGGCCTACACCAGAGCCACAGCAACGCGGGATCCGAGCAGCGCCTGCAACCTACACCACAACTCATGGCAACGCCGGATCCTTACCCACTGAGCAAGGGCAGAGATCAGACCGCAACCTCATGGTTCCTAGTCAATTCGTTAACCACTGAGCCACGACGGAACTCCAGGAGGTCATTTTGGCTTCTACTATTCAGACTTCATCAGAGAAGACCCCCTGGGTCTAGGGGAAAATCCTAAAGCACCCTGCAAGGGCCCAGATCTTTCCTGGGATGGGAAGTGGGCGTGGGGGAGGGGGGAAGAAGAATCATTGCTTTGTAACATGTGACTAGGTAGATTATTTCATCTCTCTTTGCCCAAGTTTATTCATCTATAAATGGAGATAATATCTCAGTGGGTAACTGTGAGGCTCATATAGAGATTCACTCTTGGCACACAGTAATTTTCCTGAAACCTCATCAATTATTAATTACTGTAATTAAAATCCATGTAAATTTTGTGTTCTGAGCAATGTTTTTTTTTTTTTTTTTGGTTTTTTGTTTTTGTTTTTGCTTTTTTTTTGTCTCTTTGCCATTTCTTGGGCCACTCCCGTGGCATATGGAGGTTCCCAGGCTAGGGGTCTAATCGGAACCATAGCCACCGGCCTACGCCAGAGCCACAGCAATTCGGGATCCCAGCCGCGTCTGCAACCTACATCACAGCTCACAGCAACGCCGGATCGTTAACCCACTGAGCAAGGGCAGGGACCAAACCCGCAACCTCATGGTTCCTAGTCGGATTCGTTAAGCACTGCGCCACGACAGGAACTCCCTGAGCAATGATTTTAAAATGCTTTCATGTAAAGAGCAGGCCTCCCCAAATCTTGAATAGACTTAGCCCCTGGGAAAATCAAACACTCCAGGTGCACACACAGATCATGAATGTGCCTTGGGCGCCCTGATTTGAGACAAAGTGGACAATTCACTCCCCCTTACAGATGAAACTGAGGCATAGCAAGAAGTGACATGTCCTGGACTTCCTGTCGTGGCTCAGCAGAAACGAATCCACCTAGTATCCATGAGGATGCAGGTTTGATCCCTGGCCTCCATCAGTGGGTTAAGGATCTGGTGTTGCCATGACCTGTGATGTAGGTCACAGATGCAGCTTGGATCCCACATTGCTGTGGCATAGGCCAGCAGCTGTAGCTCTGATTCGACCCCTACCCTGGGAACTTCCATATGCAGCCCTAAAAAAAGCAAAAAAAAAAAAAAAAAAAAAAAAAAAAGTGACTTGTCCAGAGCGGCCCTGTTTAGTGACAAAAGCCAGATCCCCCAGAGGTTTCTGCCACATCCCAGCTGTCTAGTTTCTGTTACAGTAAAGTAGGCAGAATGAACGTATGCTTGTAACACTAGACCCAATGATCACTTCCCTGGCCAGACACCTTCCCACCACCCATACCCCTTTGCCACACTTCCAGACCCATCTGTCTTGTAATAGTCTCTGTGTATTTATTAAGAATTTAGTACACCAGCCTGAGATGTTCTCTGGCACAGGAAGAGGGTGCATTTGTGTTTGCTTATCACTGTGGCTTTTGGGGTCTGAGTTGACAATGTGACCTCTGCCCTGAAGGGCAGATTGCATGTCTGTGGGAGATAGTCAACCTGAACCTTGACTAAATTCAGGTAGCAAAGGGGAAGCAGTTTGCTTCCTGACACAGGTAAAAAAGGGCAAGAGATTGAAATAAAGGGAACTCAAGTGGGATTTGGCAACTGAGTGTGGCCAGGTTTTTGCATGAAGAAAAAGAGAGCTGTGTGTGTGTGCCAGAGGAATAGGAAGAGGTTTCCGCAGGGTGGACAACCAGAGTGGGGTCCCTGAGCTAGAAAAGTACAGGGTCCTTTCTCTGTCATTACCCTCCGGAGTCCTCCCAACAGCAAAATAGTGAGTACAGAGGTTCCCAAACTTTCCTCTTTCACGTCACCTTTAGGGCACCCCTCATCCAAAAGAAATACCTAACAGTTCCATTTATTAAGCATCTGGGTCCAAAGGACTTAATAAACTTTATGTCCTAACAATTTGGTGGCCATCTGGGAAAACATACACATGAAATGAAAAATAAAATCTTTGTTTCTTTCTCAAACAATGACTTCCTAATGGAATGGGTGCCCCTGTTGAACTCTACAAAACTGGGACTCGGTTGGGACGCTGCCACGTTCATGTCCTGCTTCACACGGATCTTCATGTATCTGTTTTCAATCACAGTAACTCCTGGAAACCCAGATTTTTCAAAGAGTTTGATGTTGAAACTGTGACGGACCCAGAGCTAGTGGTCCATGTGGAGTCTGATGTGCATGGAGTAGCACTGTGCTTCCTGGGACCACCCCCTCCCCCCCGCAAGTCGCACAGGGACACAGGAACTAAGAACCTGGGCCCAGACACTCGCCTGCCAGGACCAGAATCCTGACTGTGCTACTCACTGTGTGACCTTGGGCAATTTGGTTTTCTGGTTTTTGTTTTGTTTTGTTTTCCCTGGCGTGCAGTGGCTTGATGTGGGATCCCAGTTCCCCCACTCAGTATTAAACCCCAGCCACAGTGGAAAAGGGCCGAATTCTAACCACTAGGCCACCAGGGAACTCCCAAGTTATTTTAGCCTTAAGTGTTTCAGTCTTCCCATATATCAAAAGGGTATAATAACCCTACCAATCTCAGAGGAGTTGGCGGGGGGTGGGGAATTAAATGCAGTTCCTACCAGTAACACACTTAGCACAGCAGTCATCCAGGGGACACTGGACCAGGCTCTGTGCTCAGCGCTGTGTGTGGACTTCAGGGCTGACCACACATCCCTGTTTGCTGAGACAGTGTCAGGTTAGGAGATTATTATTAGAACCCTCTTCCGCTCTCAAACTGCTCTGGAATGGAGGGTAAATTATGTGGTCAGCCTACCTTTGTGTCGTTTAACTCCCTCAGGGCTCCCACAAGGCGCAGGCACTGGGACTTGAATCTGAGCAGTCTGCCTCCAGGGCCCCTGCTCTTAACCACTAGAGGAGGGGGGAGGTTTTACATACACACACACACACACACACACACACACACACTGCCGCAGAAACATTTAGTAATGTCTGGAGGCATTTTTGGTTGTTACACTGGGGGTGGGGGGGTTGCTACTGGTGTCCAGTGGGTATGGGAGAAGCCAGGGCTGCTGCTGAACATTCTGCAATGCACAGGTCGGCCCCACAACCAAGACTTGTCGAGATCCCATATTAGAAGCTATGTCCTTTGGAGGCGTCAGCAGACCTTGCCGCTTACTGTTGATTTCTGCTGTAAAGTCCCACCTTGTGGCAAAATCCAGAAACGTAATTATTATTCCGGTAGGAGAATCACTGCCAACTCTGTAATCCCTTTAACCAACCCACAAGTGAGGCTCAACTTTGTGCTGTGGCCCCGGGTGTCCAAGGCTGCAAAATCCCCTTGGTTCTTTGGGGCCAGATACAGAGTCACCAAGGTGGGCTGACCTCACACGTTCCTTGGGGACAAGATGGCAGGAAACCACAGACTGAACGCTCAGTGTGAGAATTGTATTCACTGCTCGTGGTCATGAATTACTGCTAGTATCATGCTCCTTTGCCTCCTTCCACTCTTAGATAAAATGACAGACGTGGAGACGAAGATCCACCAAGTATAAATATGGACAGTCCAGTCTCTGAGCTGAAGAGAAGGCCAAACTGAGGGATGACATCTTTGCCTGTTTATTTTATATTTTTAACCAAACAAGAGGAGCAGATTTTTCTGTATGTGGTTTTCTCAGTTCTCCTCTGGAAAAATGTTCTAAAGCTTGTATGAAAATGCTTACCAGCCCACTGTTTCCTCTCCAAGCCTCTCTGTGAGTAGCCTGTCACCTACTTCACCTATCTATGTCTATCAGGTTTGAGCATAAATCCTGGCAGAGATCAGAGTGTCTCCTTGCACAGCTAGGATCTATCCCAGAGCGGAAGGCAAAGGGCGCATCTCCAGGTGTAAAGACTAAGCTCCTTCCTGCCTCTGCTCCTCCCATCTTAGCAAGGCGGATCCTCACCAGACCCCAGGCCCAACTTCCCTGAGTGTTCCTAGCTGGGTTACCTCCTCAGCCGGGCCAGTGGGGTGAAGGGAGGGCCACCTCATGCTCCTTCTTCAAGGAACCCCAAGAGTTCCAAAGCAGACAAGTCACTGAGTGGCGTTCCGGCACATGCGAGGTGGAGTGAGTGAGAGCCAGGCCATTCCTGGGAAAGGGCAGGGGCCTTAGGCCTGTAATCCCCCTGCTGTGCATGTCACACCTACCCACCAAAAAAGGAATCCCAGCGAAAGTGGAAGGCAAGGGAGTTCCCACTGTGGCGCAGTGGAAACGAATCTGACTAGAATCTGACTAGTATCCATGAGGATGCAGGTTCGATCCCTGGCCTCAACACAGGGTGCAGGTGGGAAACACAGCTTGGATCCCAAGTAGCTGTGGCTGTGGCATAGGCCAGCCACTGTAGCTCCAATTCAACCCCTAGCCTGGGAACTTCCATATGCCGAGGGTGTGGCCTTAAAAAGCAAGAGGAAGGCGAGAAATCTAAGCCGGGTGGGACAAGGCATCAGCACCTGGTTATAAAGTATTCTCACACCAGGAGCCCAGGGCAAGTATCTTTACATGCGATATGGTGGCCCGGCCACAGCCAGCACATGCCATGCCTCATACAAATTAGAAGAAAGTGCCCACTCTGAGCGGACACTCAGGAAAAGGTGAGGTGGATGCAGCAGAGCTCGGGGAGCAGGGTCTGGCTGGGTTTTGGCCCTGTGCACGCCCCTCAGGTGGGCATCCCTAGCAGGGAATGACTTCCTGGCTTGCAGGCTTGCGCTGCCAGGGCACCTCTCACTGGCTCTTCCTGCCGCTTGTTGGTGGTCTCTGCTCCAACCCTCAAGGTCCCCCCCAATACCTATCACATTGGAGTCACTGACTGGACAAGAATGTGGTACCACCAAGCCACCCATTTTTCTGGGGACAGTGCGCAAGCTCACAGCTGTGGGAATCTCACCTGAGGAGATGAAGAGAGAAGAGCTGGGGTCGACCTTGTAGCAGGCCAGAGATGTACAAAGAGGGGCTGGTGTCAGGGGTTGAAGTCCTAGTGTGAGGACGCTTGGTTTCCTGAGGCAGACAAAGAGGGTGTGACGAGTCCTAAAGAAGCTGATGCTTCCTGGGGGTGGAGGGGGTTGAGGAGCCAATAACTCATGAAGCCCCAACTCTGATCAGCTCCCCCCTTTGAGGAGAAGGGACAGGGAGGAGCAGGTAGACTGGCAGGGTGGGCAGGGGAGAATAATAACAATAGCAGTAGTAGTAGTAATAATATTAATAGCAATCAAACACTTGTGCAGTAGTTGCCATATGCCAGGGACTGTTTTAAGTGCTTGCTTGTATTAATTCATTTAATCTTCATAACAACCCTGTGAGGTACTATGATGCTTATAAAATATGGCTGCACATTTTTTGACACTCCTCTCTTCAAATAGGCTTAATAGATGCAAACTATTGCATTTGGAGTGGATAAGCAATGAGGTCCTGCTGTATAGCACAGGGAACTACATCTAATCACTGATGATAGAACATGATGGAGGATAATGTAAGAAAAAGTGTGACTTTGCTGTACAGTAAAAATTGACAGAACACTGTAAACCAACTATAATGGAGAAAATAAAAATCATTTTAGAGGGGGGGAGGCTAGTTCTCCTCCCCTTAGATGTGGGCTGGACTTATTTTTGTGTAATGAATGGATGTAGAGGAAGTAATGGCATGTGACTTCACCAGCAAGGTTGTTAAACGCATATGACCTCTGTCTGGCTCTCTCTCTGGTATCCCTGGCTCTGGGGGGAGGCAACCACCAGGTTGTGAGGACAGGCCAACAAGCCACTTAGGGAGAAACTGCAGCCTCCTGCCAACAGCCAGCACCACCTTGCCAGTCAGGCGAGAGAAAGCACCTTGGAAACAGAGCTTCCAGCTCCAGGTGAGCCTTCAGATAACTGCAGTCCTAGCCTCATCTGACCAAACCTCATGAGAAACCTCACAGCAGAATCGCCCAGCCAAACTGCTCCTGAATACTGGGCCCATAGAAACAAGAGAGATACGAAGTGGTGATTGTTTTAAGCTACTAAACTTGGGAGGAATTTGTTTTACCTCAAAAGATAATGAATGTAAGTTGGTACTTTTTTTTTTTTTTTTTTTTTTTGGCTTTTTAGGGCTACACCCCATAGCACATGAAAGTTCCCAGGCTAGGGGTCAAATTGGAGCTACAGCTGCTAGCCTAAGCCACAGCAACATCAGATCCGAGCAGTGTCTGTAACCTACACTTAGCTCACAGCAATGCCAGATCCTTAACCCACTGATTGAGGCCAGGGATCAAAACTGCAACCTCATGGTTCCTAGTTGGATTCGTTTCCACTGCGCCACAATGGGAGCTCTGTAAGTTGGTACTTTTTAAACCCATTTTACAGGTGTGGAAATAGAAGTCTAGAGAAGTAACAGAATTTGCCTAAGGTCCTAGTAAGTGTGATCGGAAACCAGGCCACCCAGCACCAGGGCCCATGCTCTGCACCATGCAGTGAACCTGTCAAGACTCAGAATCCTATGAAAACAGAAGTCTGTACAGGAGCTGGGGCTCAGGGTCCTCAGCAGTGTTTCCTGCAGTCTGACCACTCTTGGTCCTGCTCATTTTTTCAGCAAGCTCTAGTCATGCTGACCAAACTGAGAGTTACCAGGAGCCTTTCTTTCCTGATTGAATTGGCCAGAATTAACTCCTGTTGCCTGTCGCTGTGATGCCTAATCTTGGAAGACCCGCCCTCCCCAAACCTTGTTGCTTTCAAGACGGCCTTTATTTTAATGGCAGCCAGACTGCCTTTAAGACAGGAACTTAAACCCATCAAAGGGATCTTGGTGATCACTTTGTTCCGTTATTCTGAGGAAAGCCTACAAATTCAAATTTCCCACAGCAAGGAAAGCCATTCAGAGATGGTCCATTGCTACCCAAGTGGCAGCTTTTTTCAGTGGCCCCCTCTCAGCCGGAGCCACAGTGGCCAGTAGAGTAGGGAAAATGCTCCCCATGAGGGAGTTCCCATCATGGCTCAGGGGTAACGAACCCAACCAGTATCCATGAGGATGCGGGTTCGATCCCTGGCCTTGCTCAGTGCGTTAAGAATCCGGCTTGAGCCGTGGTGTGGGTCACAGACATGGCTCGGATCCCTCTTGGCTGTGGCTGTGGCTGTGGCTGTGGTGTAGTAGGCCAGCGGCTGCAGCTCCGATTTGACCCCTAGCCTGGGAACTTCCATATGCCTTGGGAAAAAAAGAGAAAAAAAAAAAAAGGTCCACTCAACACATACTGATGGCTCCATGGCTCCATCCTTACTACACACCAGGCACCAGGCCCAGCCCTAGAAATATGAAGGCAGCAGGTGGGTGATGCCAGCAAAAGCCCAAAGGAGCCTTCTGAAATCCAAGATGTGGCTTCACTGAAATTCTGTGTATCCCAAGGAGACCATCGGCCAAGGTCTTACATAGTATATTGCAAGATTTCTCTTGCATCACTGTTTTTTTTTTTTTCTTTATTCGTTCTATGTTTCTGAATGTAAAACAGGAAGATTTGGAAAATACAAGAAATACCTCAGAGAAAATAAATGTGGCCATCATTCTTCCATGCAGAGATAACCCCATGAAGCTTTGCTATATAGACTTCCAGTGTTTTTTCTGTACGTCCGAGGCTGTCCGTAGGTATATAGATACTTTACAAACTGAGGGTCAGGGTATGCCCACGATTTTGTAATACACATTTTAAAATTTCCTGGAACATTATTTCTGTGTTCTTTTAGTTCCCCCTATGCACTTGGTTGCCACATGATGTATTTAGCACACCTCTTAACTGCCAGGTGACCAACTGTAGGTGGGGGACACACCCAACCACACCTGCTCTCCAGCAATGGCTCCCAGAAGCCCTTCCTTCACTTTCCACTGGTCTAAAGTGAAACCAGAACAATATAGACCACATTGATTTTCCACAAGGCTAAATACAACCACTTTCAATTGTTAGATTTTGTTCTGCTGACTTTTTTTTTTTTTTTTTTTTTTTTTTTTTTTTTGGCTTTTTAGGGCCGACCTGCAGCCTGGAAGTTTCCAGGCTGGGGGTCAAGTTGGAGCTATAGCCACCAGCCTACACCACAGCCATAGCAACACCTAGATCCTTAACCCACTAAGCAAGGGAAGGAATCAAACCTCTGTCCTCATGGATGCTAGTTGGGTTCACTACTGCTGAGCCACAATGGGAACCCCCATTCTGCTGACATTTTTGTTAAACATTTTTTTTTTTTCTTGTAGGACAGAGTACTTAAACAAAGAACAACCCTGGGGAGTTCCCTGTTGGTCTAGTGGTGAGGACTTGGCACTTCCACCTTTGCGGCCTAGGGTTCAATCCCTGTTCTGGGAACTGAGATCGCACATCAAGATGCTGCACACTGTGGCCAAAAAAGAAAAGGAACAACTCTATGTAAAAAGGTTGACCTACATAAAAACCCTATGTGACTTACTGAGACTTATAACAGAAAAACATTCTCCTGACCTGTGACTTCCTGAAGGAACTTCTGCTCTGGGCCTCCAGGAGAACTCGGTCCAGGCACACCGGCCCAGACCATGACAGTAATAAGGATGCATGGATGTATACGAGGAAAGACCTCTGAATTAAAAGGCCCTTTGATGCTCATGCTCTCATCTCCTCCTGAGGGCAGCTACCCAGGGCAGACCACGTAGTCTCCCACTCCACAGATGAGGCAGCAGAAGGGCTCAGCAGGACAAAGGGAGAGGGCCCAGCTCGCCTGGCTGGTTAGGCCCCTTGGAGCAGACCCAGGTTCCAAACTCCCATCCCAGGGACCTTGGATGGACTCTTCCCAAAGGTACAGCTTTGAGTAAAGACACACAGTAGCAGAATTGAACTTGAGGGAACATTCTGGAATTCCTCCTCAGGAGCCACCAAGATATGACACACGTAAGTGGCCAGGAACCCAGGGCTGAGGGTTCTGCTTTTCCTGCTCCTCCCCGTGGCCTGGGGGCCATGCACTCTCGCTGCCTGTGCAGGTGCTGACTCAGGAAAATCTGGGCACGGGCCACCACAAGCCCCGCCATGAACATTGGCAGGAAATGCCTGGCACGTGGACAGCAGCCTCCAAGGTTGGATGATTGGTTCCGTAGCTTACTGGCTGTGCTCCCTGGGGCGAGTGACATCATTTCTCTAGATCTGTTTCCTCATCTGTACAATAACACCACCTCCCTCATGGGTCCGTGTAAAGATAATGACTCTCAGGCCTTTAGCACAGAGCAAGGGATTGATAAATGTACAACTCTGTTACTTGTTTCAGAACCTGATGCATAGTGGATGCTTTAAAACATTTTTAATAATTAAGTCATTGGTGAATGAATGAAAATGAAATTTTGAGCTTTTGTGTGTCTTCCAGATACTCTGCTGTCTAAGGCAAAGTCCTTGGAATGGGCTGTGAAGTGTGTGGACAGCCAGAAGGGGAGGGAACGAGCCATCACTATCTTAGTGTTCTCTCCAACCACCCTCCCTACACCAAAAAAAGAGAGAGGGGAAATGAAAAAGCAGGGCTAGAGGAGATGATACACAAGAGAAGGAAATTCTGAGAGAAGGATCACTGATGTTGTGAGGATATGATGAGGACACGTTCTGAGCACAGGGTCCTTCCTTTCCCGGGAAACAGGAGCACAGGGATACGAGTCCCAAAAGGAGAGATGGCATATGTTGGGGTTGGGGGGTGTGTGGTGAGGGCTGAGTCACCAAAGCTGTGGCCCTGCTGAGACACTAGGAAGACAGGAGGCCCTGAACGATGCACTCAGGGTCTATTCCCTCTGTGCTGTGCTCACCAGTCAGAGGCCAATGGGAAGACTCCCAGGAAGGGCTCCAGGGGATAATGAAAGGGGCTCACACATCAGGGCCCTCAGAGCATAAGGAGCTGGGTTCCTAGCTGTATTATAATGGGCAGAGTGCTGGGCCCACTCAAGAGCCCAGCTCAGGGGCTGTGTACCCCCCAGGCACAGCCATCAACTCGTTCTCTCAAAAATAAAAATGTTAGGTGTTCTCGTTGTGGCTCAGCAGAAACAAATCTGACTAGTATCCATGAGGACACAGGTTCGATCCCTGGCCTCGCTCTGTGGGTTAAGGATCTGGTGTTGCAGTGAGCTGTGGTGTAGGTCGCAGACGTGGCTCAGCTCTGGTATTGCTGTGGCTGTGGTGTAGGCTCTGATTCGACCTCTAGCCTGGGAACCTCCATATGCCTCAGATGCAGCCCTATAATGACAAACAAACAAACAAAAAAAGTCAAACAGGAGTTCCTGCTGTGGCACAATGGGTTAAGAATCTAATTGTAGCAGTTCAGTCACTGCGGAGACATGGGTTCGATCCCTGGCCCAGTGCAGTAGGTTAAGGGATCCAGCGATACTGGAGCTGTGGCATAGGTCACAGCTGTAGCCCAGATTCAGTCCCTGTCCCAGGAACTTCCATATGCCGCGGGGGCAACCAAAAACATTTTTAATTAAAAAAAAAATAAGTAAAAAATAAAAATGTTAAGCAAAATAAGCTCTAGAATTCCTGGCAGCCAAGGTCTGACGAGAGAGACTGAGGAAGTCGTAAAAAGCTGCTCCACACTGCCCCCTCGTGGCACCTGGCTGCACTGATCATTGTCTCTCAAAGCTCAGGTGTCCATCTACCCATCCACCCATCTTTTCTTTTTTCCAGTAACAGGAGCTCTTCCAATTGTTGAGGATGCCATAGAAAATGATATGTTCTCCTATTATAAACGGAAATGCACAAAACACAGATAAATATGGGACCACTGAGTGAATACCGCAAAGGGGTCTTGGATGAAGTGTTATGGGGATACGGCAGGGCTAGTAGCTGACTCTCCTGGGGAGCTCAAGCAGGATACACAGAGGAGCTCGTCAGTCATTCAGTGGACAAGCACTGAGTGACAGACATGAATTGGGGTGGGGGGCAAGTGTGTGAACATCACTAGAAGGGGGAAGGTACATGTAGGAAAGCCGAGGAACAAGTGAATCCCCACCCACTGCTTCACCTCCCCTTGTCCGGGCCAGTGGTCCCCACCCACTGCTTCACCTCCCCTTGTCCGGGCCAGTGGGTTCCTGACAGACACCGTCACCTGGAGTGTGGGGCAGGGACTGATTGGGGGTGTTGCCCTTAATCTTCTTCCTGGGTTTCCTAAAGGAGAAACCTATTAGAGCAGTTTTTCAACTCTTCCCCCCGCCCCCAAATGTGGTTCCCTCTGGGTTAAGACCAAATGCTAAAAAACAACAAAAAAAAAAAACTTCTGTCTTTGCAACCTAAGCTTGGTAGCTGAATTCACCTCCAAGGCTGCTGTAATGGGCCTTTGTTTCTGCAGAGGACAAACCAGAGCTAAGTCCTAAAGGGAGAGGATGTGACAAATCAGAGCTGAGTGCTCTGCTTCGTTAGGAGAAAGGGTCTTCCCCAGGGGTCTGGCATGTCTCTGAGGAGTGGGTCAGCTCTTCATTTCAGAGGTAGGGAGGAGAGGAGCCTTAGGTCCTCATCTTGCTGGCGGGGTGGGGGTGGGGTGTTAGGGTGGCAGGGAGCAATAACAAACCAAAGGAGCAGAGCCACAAGGAGAAGGAGGAACCAGGTGGTACTTGGAGCTCAGTCTGAACTCAGCTAAATGAGACTAGGTTCCTGCTGCTGGTGGGGGCTTGAATGATGGTTCTTTAGATTTTTAAGGATGAAAACACTGTGGAAAGGAGAACTTAAGACACAGGTCATATGCTTATTCCACACACACGCACACACACGTGTACGTGCACACATACACAATACAGAAATGCTACAAGATATATATACAGCCTTGATGGCTGCCCTTTTGAACCCCATCCTGTGACTGGGAAGTTTCCCACGTTTTGAGTCCTGCCTCCTCTAGATCAGAGGTTGATACTGGCTTTCCCAGCCCCTTTGCAACAAGGCATGTACCCCAGGCTTAGCCAATCAGATACCCCATGACAGACTTGGCCTCCAGGAGAGGACACGAGGAAACTGGGATTGCAAAGAATCCATTCTGGGGTAAGGGTTTAGGGCTCCATTGTGAGGTTTCCGGCACCCAGTGACCAGTACCAGCGGTGTGAGCTGAGCATGACATCTGCGCCCTGGGGCAGGGACGGTCGATGCTCCACTGGAGCAGCCCCCCACACCCCCACACCTCCCACAATGAGGACATTGCTCCAGACTGGGACGTCTCCAAAACCAGTTCTCTGCCCACCTCCCCCTGATCCTGCAGAGATCCTGCGAGTTACGCAACACCTTTTCAATTTAATCCAGCAGAGCGGGTTTGCATGTGAATTTTGTTCCTCCTGTGCTAAAATTTTTCTTAACCTCAGAGCCCTCTGGCCTGGCTTCATCAGAGTCCCAGCTCCCTAGAAAAGAGCAGCCTTAAGAGAGCATTTTCTGAGTGCAGGCACCAGGTCTTTCCTTTCTATAACCAACACGACAACAAGGCCATGAGTCCTGGCTAACTTTCTCCTAGTTTACGTTCCCTGTCTCCAGGCCGCATTGCAAAATCAGCCTTTTCTGTCTTGCCAACCACTTGTCTCCCCCTTTCTCCTCCTCTCTAGAAATCCCTGCCATTTTCAACAACTGCCAATACCCCAACATTTTTCCAGGACCCCAGCATCACCTGCTATTGAATAGGGACCCTAAGGGAGTGAATTTGTGTAAGAAGGGAGAGGGGGGCGGGGCCTGCTGCAGGGAGCCTCTGTCTGATGATAAATTAAGAAAAAGCAACTCCCTTTGTTTTTTGTCTTGTTTTGTTGTCATTGTTTGACTTTTGTCTTTTTAGGATTGCAGCCTTGGCATATGGAGGTTCCCCAGGCTAGGGGTCGAATCAGAGCTACAGCTGCCAGCCTACACCAGAGGCACAGCAACGCGGGATCCCTGTGGCCTACATCACAGCTCACGGCAACACTGGATCCTTAACCCACTGAGCAAGGCCAGGGATTGAACCTGTGTCCTCATGGATACTAATTGGGGTTGGTAACCACTGAGCCACGACAGGAACTCCCAAGCAACTCCCTTGGAAGTTGCTGGCACAGCACTTTCTCTTTTCTCTTAACTGAGGAATCCATTCTCTCTCTTTTTATACATGGAGTAAGTCTTTTCCTTCCTTTTTTGTTGGGGGGGGTGGTGAGAAGGATGAGATTTTTCTGACATTCATATCTCCTAACTCATTAAAAATAATGGGTAGCATTTACTGACAAGCACTTGATGGGATTGACTCAGGTAAATCTCAGGAAATTCTGTGTAGGAGACAAGTGGTATTTTACTATTGGTGTCCCCATTTTACAGCTGAGAAACTGAAACCAGAGAGTATACTGTCAGGAGTCCTGGTTACAACTAAGGGGAATTCAACTCCAAATTAAATAAAGAGTTCCCATTGTGGCGCAATGGAAACGAATCCAACTAGGAGCCATGAGGTTGTGGGTTTGATCCCTGGCCTTGCTCAGTGGGTTAAGGATCCGACCTGGGGTGTAGGTCGCAGACAATTGTTCAGTGGGTTAAGGATCTGGTGTTGCTGAGGCGTAGTCCGGCAGCTACAGCTCCAACTAGACCCCCCTAGTATGGGAACCTCCATGTGCCGCAGGTGTGGTCCTAAGAAACAAACAAAAAAGTTTTAAAAAGGAGGAGGGGGAAGGGGAAGAGGAGGGGAAGGAGGAGTAGGAAAAGAAAGAAAAGGGGGGGACATGTTGGAGGAGAATGTGGGAAAAAGAATGTATATAAATGTGTGACTGGGTCACTTTGCTATATGGCAGAAATTGACATATTATAAATCAACTATAATAAAAAAATTTTTTTTAAAAAGAAAGAAAGGGGAAAACCATGTTCTGGCTCAGATAAGCAAGAAAGCCAATAGGCACACAAGATCCAGGCACCCAGATAGCTTGTTTGAGCATCTGTCTGAGCCTCCTCACTCTATTCTCCGAACTGACCCTGTTCCAGGCACCTCATCCCCTAGTGGGAGCTCAGACACCACAGTAGCTCTTGCCCACTTGCTACAAACTCAGTAAACTCTTTTCTAATGCTTTTGATGGACTTCCCAACAATAGCTCTCATTGGCTGGGTTGGGGTCACATGTCCATCCCTGAAATCTGCACCAAGACTGGCAGTGGGCAGATTCCACAGAGAAAGGTCAGAATGCTGAGAACAAAGAAAGGGAAGAGATTCTGGCTAGGCTAGAGCCACAGGGGTTGGGGGTGGGGAGTTCACACCAGTAACATGGAAAGTGAAGTGCCAGTTCCAAGCCAGGTGTGACTTTGGTGTCTGCTGTGACTTTATCTGAGGTCCACAGAGGGCCCAGGGGCTCTGGGTTCTAGTGCTGGTTTTGTCAGGCACTAGCTGCATTGACCTTGCCAACTTAACCACTTAGACCCTCGCTTTTCCTGTGTGCGGAACAGAAATAATTATATCTGTCTAATCTCCTTCATTAAATTGTTGTAGAAATCAAATTAGACCTTGAATTTAAAAGCACTTTGGGAGTTCCCTTATAGTACAATGAGTTAAGGATCTGGTGATGTCACAGCTCAAGTTGCTGCTATGGCACAGGTTCAATCCCTGGCCGGGGAACTTCCACATGTCATGGGCACGGCTAAAAAAAAATACATATAAAATAAAAGCGCTTTGAAGAGCTAAAGATAAAGTATTATATTATTCCTATATATACCTTCCATTTGTTCTGTTGAAATTAGCTTAAAATCTATATTTTCCTAATTCCCTTTATTTTCCTGCTTTTATTTATTTATTTTTTTTAGGACCGAACTCATATTTATTTTTTTTAGGACCGAACTTGTGGCATATGGAGGTTCCCAGGCTAAGGGTCTAATCAGAGCTACAGCTGCCAGCCTACACCACAGCGACAGCAACGTGATATCCGAGCTGCATTTGCGACCTACACCACAACTCACGGCGACGCCAGATCCTCAATCCACTGAGCGAGGCCAGGGATTGAACCTGCAACCTCATGGTTCCTAGTCAGATTCGTTTCCACTGCACCACAATGGGAACTCCTATTTTCCTTTCTTAAAATCCATTACAAAATAATACATGCTATCAACAAGTTTAAAATCTAGAGAAGAAAAATAATGGAAAAATAACGGAAAAAGAGGGATCCTCTCATCCTCAAATAACTACTAGTAACATTTGGTATTATTTCTCTTTTTCTGTGTGTATGGACACGTATAATTTATTGTAATAAAGATGGCATATATAATACTGTTTTAAAACTTGCTTTTGCCTACAAATAATGTTGCGAACATTTTACCTGGCATTACATAGGTCTCTATAAATGCCAGTTTAATGGCAGAATGGCCTTCTAATTGTTTAATAAAACCCCTCTTGTTAGACACTGGGATTGTCTCCCAGTTAACAAACACACTACAGGACACACTGTGATAACTGTTTCTCTATATTCATCACTATTTCCTTAGAACTCTTTTTGGATATGGAATTCTTGGTCAAGGTTTTGCGAAACTCTAAGGCTTTGGGCATCTACTGCATATCCAGAAAATTTCCACCAAATTATACTCCTCTGAGAGGTAGATATGTATCCATTCCTGCATCAGCTATTTTAGTTGGTGTTAGCATATTTTAAAACTCTTAAAACTTTCTTTTCTTTTCAAATTTAGACCCGTGGAGTTCCCGTTGTGGCTCAGTGGAAACGAATCTGACCAAAATCCGTGAGGATGTAGGTTCAGTCTCTGGCCTCGTTCAGTGGGTTAAGGATCTGGTGTTGCCGTGAGCTGTGGTGTAGGTTGCAGACACTGCTCAGATGTGGTGTTGCTGTAGCTGTGATGTAGGCTACAGTTTCAATTTGACCCCTAGCCTGGGAACTTCCACATGCTGTGGATGTGGCCCCAAAAAGCAAAAATAAATAAAATAAAATTTAGATTCCTTCCTCTTGATTACTTTCTACTGGTGGAGCCTCTGTCTCTTCCTTCCTGCTTCTCGATGCCAAAGAGAACTGAGCCTGGGCAGCTTAAGAAAAATCTATAAAGTGTGCAGGGCTAGAAGTCAGAAGACCAAAGTCCACACTCCACGCCCACATTTAGAAGCTGTGTGACTTTTGGTAAGTCATTTAATTTCACTGAATGACAGGGTCCATATTTGTAAAATAGAGACCTAGTCCTGCCCCTGGTCTACCTTCCTGACAGGCTATAAAAGAGCACATGAAGGTGGACGTGAAAGCCTTAAGAGATTAGTGTCCCCCCACCCCGACACCCACACACACTGGGGATGCTTCATATTCACTCACTTAGCTTTGTCCACTGTGGTAGCCAGTCTCCCAGATGGCCCCAAGGAAGGATGCTTCCTGGTCCTCTTTCCCTTGCATGTAGTTCTCTCTCCTTGAATCCAAGCTGGTCCTATGTCCCATTTTTTTTTTAATTATTTTTATGTCTCCTATTTTTAAGTATCAGATACAAAGGAACTTCCAAAGCTGGACCATCTGACTGAAACTTGTAGGAGAAACTCCAACATATAACCACCCAGCTGGCCCCGTCAATCCACAAAACTATGACAGGGTGTAATACACTTTTGTTTCAAGGCAATAGGTTTAGGGCTGTATTGTTTTACTGTAATGAATGAACAAAACATGTGCCAAATTTTCTTCTACTACCCTGAATCTTGGAGCAAATCTAAAGCTTAATGGTTAAAAGATGTTGTCTCTGGAACTAGACAGCCTAGTTCTCAATTTTTGCTACCACCCTCTTAGCAGCTCTGTGATTTTGGGTAAATTATAAAACTCTCTGAGCCAAACTATACCAGTCAGTAAAATGGGCAAGATAATAGTATCGGCCTCATGGCACTGCTGAGAGGGCCAAATCAGACAATGCACAGAAAGCCCTCAGCATATCATCTGGCACGCAGTCGTCAATACACTTCAACTCTAATGTAGTGATAATCCCTGATGATAAAGTGCCTTAATCATTTGGCTCCCTTAAAAATATATATCACAGTACCCTAAGTTTTTTTTGGCTGCACCTGTGGCATATCAAAGTTTCCAGGCTGGGATCAACCTGTGTTAGAGAAGCAACCTGAGCTATTGCAGTGGCAATACTGGATCCTTAACTTGCTGTACCATAAGGCAACTCCACTACCCTAAATCTTTTTACCCCCTGCCTCAGCCACCATCACTGTGACATATTCTCTGGTAATGCAAGGGACTCAACACTTACAGCCTTGGAAATGTAGTTTTAGTTAAAATACCAAGGCTAGACTTAAGATATTTTAAATGAGTTGCCAAAAGTGAATTTCCTCAAAAAAATGTTTTATATATGTTGATGTCACTGATCAAATATTTACTTGATTTATGGTCACATTCTTCAAGTTTGCTATATGGTCTCTTTTGCACTCATGTTTATTTAAAGGTTGAATCATACTTCTTGTTCCTGGATGGCTCTACTAAAATTTCTAAAGATAAGAGCGAGGTATTTCTGAATGACAGTCAAATGGTTGAAATCATTGTTTCTAAAAGAACCTCATTTATTTGCTCTGAAAACATTGATTGAAATAAAACCAAGAGCTGGTTCTTTGAAAGGGTAAACAAAATTGACAAGCTTCTGGCCAGACTGACCAAGAAGAAGAGAGAGAGAACCCAAATAAACAAAATAAGAAATGAAAAAGGAGAAATCTCAATGGATATTGCAGAAATACAAAAAAAAAAACAAAAACAAACAAACAAACAAAAAAAAAAACACAACCAACAAACAACAACCCATAAGAGAATACTATGAACAGTTATATGCCAACTAATTTGACAACCTAGAAGAAATGGACAACTTTCTAGAAACATACAGCCCACGAAAACTGAATCAAGAAGAAATGGATAATTTGAACAGACCCGTCATAGAAATGAAATGGAATGTGTAATTAAAAAAAAATAACTCTCTACAAACAAAAGTCCAGGACCAGATGGCTTCAAGATGAATTCTACCAAACATAAAAAGAAGAACTTATACCCATCCTTCTTAAACTTTTCCAAAAGATTGACGATTTAGGAACACTCCCAAAGGCATTCTATGAGGCCACCATCACCCTAATACCAAAACCAGACAAAGATACTACCAAAAAGAAAATTATAGGCCAGGATCTTTGATAAATATAGATGCAAAATTCTCAACAAAAATTTAGCCAAGTGAATCCAAAAAACACATAAAAAAGATCATACACCAGAAATTCCTGTCATGGCACAGCAGAAGTGAATCCAACTAGGAACCATGAGGTTGTGTGTTCAATCCCTGGCCTAGCTCAGTGGGTTAAGGATCTGACATTGCTGTGAGATGTGGTGTAGGTGGCGGACACAGCTCAGATCTTACATTGCTGTGGCTGTGATGTAGACTGGCAGCTGTAGCTCCAATTTGACCCCTAGCCTGGGAACCTCCATATGCCATGAGTGCGGCCCTAAAAAGCAAATAAATAAGTAAATATTTAAAAATAAATAAATACAATACAATACAATAAAAAATGGAAAAAAAAGATCATATGCCATAATCAAGTGGGATTCATCCCAAGTTCACAAACATGGTTCAACATATGCAAATCAATCAATGTCATACACTGCATTAACAAAAGAAAACTCAAAAACCATGTGATCATCTCAAAAGATGCAGAAAAGATATTTGACAAAATAAGATCTATTAATGATAAAAACTCCTATGAAAGTGGATATAGAAAGAAGATGCCTTAACACAATAAAAGTCAATTATGACAAACCCACAGCCATTATAATACTCAAGGGAGAAAAACTGAGAGCTTTACTTCTAAAATCTAGAACAAGATAAGGATGCCCACTCTCACCAACTTTATTCAACATAGTATTGGAAGTCCTAGCCACAGAAATTCAAGAAACAAAAGAAATAAAAAGTATCCAAATTGGAAGAGAAGAGGTAAAGTTGTCACTATAAGTAGATGACATGATACTATATATAGAAAACTCTAAGTACTCCACACAAAAACTACTCAAACTGGTAAACTAATTTAACAAAGTAGCAGGATACAATATTAACAGAAATGCATTTGGTTGCATGTCTGTATAGTAACATTGAAATACCAGACAAGGAATATAAAAAAAAAAATACCATTTAAAATTGCACCAAAAAAATTAAAATACCTAGGAATAAACCTGACCAAAGAGGTGAGAGAATTATATGCTGAGAACTATAAAACATTAATAAAGGAAATTAAAGAGGATTCAAAGAAATGGAAAGATCCCATGGGCCTGCATTGGAGGAATGAATATTGTCAAAATGGCCATACTACCCAAAGCAAGCTACAGATTCAAGGCAATCCCTATCAAGTTACCCTTGACATTTTTCACAGAACTAGAACAAACAATCCAAAAATTTATATGGAACCACAAAAGACCCAGAATTGCCAAAGCAAAACTGAGGGGAAAAAACAAAGCAGGAGGCATAACTCTCTCAGATTTCAGACAATATTACAAGCTACAGTAATCAAGACAGTGTGATACTGGTTCAAAAACAGATGTACAGATCAATGGAAAAGAATGGAGAGCCCAGAAATAAACCCAGACACCTACTATCAATTAATCTTTGAAAAAGGAGCCAAGAACATAAAGTGGGAAAAAGACAGTCTCTTTAGCAACTGGTGCTGGGAAAACTGAACAGCTGCATGTAAATCAATGAAACTAGAACACACCCTCACACCACACACAAAAATAAACTCAAAATGGCCTAAAGACTTAAACATAAGACATGACACCATAAAACTCCTAGAAGAGAACATAGGCAAAACATTCTCTGACATCAACCATACATCAACCTACGTTTTCTTAGGTCAGTCTCCCAATAACAACAAAAATAAACGAATGGGACCTAAACAAACTTACAAGCTTTTACACAGCAAAGGAAACTATAAACAACAACAACAACAAAAGACAAGCTATGGAATGGGAGAAAATAGTTGCAAACAATGCAATCAACAAGGACTTAATCTCCAAAATATAAAAACAACTCATACAACAAAAACAACAAAAAACAAAGAATCCAATCAAAAAATGGGCAAATCTAAATAGACATTTTTTTCAAAGAAGGCATACAGATGGCCAACAAGCACATGAAAAAAAATGCTCCACATCACTAATTATTAGAGAAATGCAAATTAAAACTACAATGAGGTACCACCTCACATGGGTCAGAATGGCCATCATTAATAAGTCTACAAATAGCAAATGCTGGAAAGGGTGTGGAGAAAAGGGAACCCTCCTACACTGTTGGTGGGAATGTACATTGGTACAACCACTATGGGAAACAGTATGGAGGTTCCTCAGAAAACTGAATATTGAAGTACCATATGATCCAGTAGTCCCACTCCTGGGCAAATATATCCAAACAAAACTATAATTCAAAAGTATACATGCACCTGTATGTTCATAACAGCACTATTCACAATAGCCAAGACATGGAAACAACCTAAATATCCAATGACAGATAAATGGATTAAGAAGATGTGGTACATATATATGATGAAATACTACTCAGCTATAAAAAAAGAACAAAATAATGCCATTTGCAGGAACATAGATGCAACCAGAGATTCTTATACTAAGTGAAGTATATCAGAAAGAGAATGATAAATACCATATGATATATATGGAAACTAAAATATGGCACAAGTTAACCTGTCTACAAAACAGAAAGAGACTCACGGACATAGAGAATAGACTTGTGGTTGCCAAGAGGGAGGAGGGAAGGAGTAGAATGGACTGGGAATTAGGGGTTAGTAGATGCAAACTATACATTTAGAATGTGTAAGAAGGAGGTCTACTGTATAGCACAGGGAAGTCTATCCAGTCTCTTAGGAAGATAATATAAGAAAGGGAATGCATATATATGTATGACTGGATCACTTTGCTGTACAACAAATATTGGCACAACACTGTAAATCAACTATACTAAAAAAAAAAAAAAAATCTATTGCACACCTAGTACACGCCAGACCCTAGCTAGGCATGAGAGATGGGAAGAGAAAACAACCTCTAGCCTTAAGAAGTTTACAGTCTATTGGGGTGGCATGGATGGGGGAGAGAGTGACAGGAAAGTGAAAAGTTATTACAATATGGAAAGAAAAAGGCAGTGAAAGAGGGAGGTGTAAGAATCATGGAAAGCCAGAGAGGAACACTCCCTGCTGTATCTTTAATCAGGCTTTCTGGCCTGGCGAGGGAGCAGGTGGGTAAAATAGAGTGGCAGACTCCCACCCAGGAGCCACCCCTAAGCCTCTTCTTCTAGGGGTGGCCATGGAGATAGGAGGGAGGGGGCAGGGCACAACCTTTAAAAGAATGTCAGAATCAATGAAGATATGACAAATCAAAACCACAATGACATACCACCTCACACTGGTCAGAATGGCCATCATTAAAAAGTCTACAAATAACAAATGCTGGAGAGAGTATGGAGAAAATGGAGCACTCCTGCACTATTGATGAGAATGTAATTTGGTACAGCCACTATGGAAAACAATAAAGTCCTCAGGAACTTAAAAATAGAATTACCATATGATCCTGCAATCCCACTCCTGGGCATACATCCAGACAAAACTGTAATTCAATAAGATGCATGCAATCAATAAAATCCTAGGAGTTCCCGTTGCAGTGCAGCGGAAATGAATCTGACTAGAAACCATGAGGTTGTGGGTTCAATCCCTGGCCTCGCTCAGTGGGTTAAGGATCCAGCATTGCCGTGAGCTGTGGTGTAGGTCGCAGACACCACTCAGATCCTGCATTGCTGTGGCTGTGGTGTAGGCCTGCAGCTGTAGCTGCCATTCGACCCCCAGCCTGGGAACCTCCATATGTGGCAGGTGCAGCCCTAAAAAGCAAAAAAAAAAAAAAAAAAAAAATCCTACTGTATATCCCAGAGAACTATACTCAGTGTCCTATGATAAACCATAATGGAAAAGATTATTAAGAAAAAAGGAATTCCCTTGCAGCACAGCAGGTTAAGGACCCAGCATTTTCACTGCAGGGGTAGGGGTCACTGCTGTGACACAGCTTCAATCCCTGGCCAGAAATTTCCATATGCCACAGACACAGTAAAAAAAAAAAAAAATTTAATTAAAAAAAATTTAGGAGTTCCCGTCATGGCGCAGTGGTTAACGAATCCGACTAGGAACCATGAGGTTGTGGGTTCAGTCCCTGCCCTTGCTCAGTGGGTTAATGATCCGGCGTTGCCGTGAGCTGTGGTGTAGGTTGCAGACGCGGCTCGGATCCTGCGTTGCTGTGGCTCTGGTGTAGGCCGGTGGCTACAGCTCCGATTGGACCCCTAGCCTGGGAACCTCCATATGCCGCGGGAGCGGCCCAAGAAATAGCAAAAAGACAAAAAAAAAAAAAAGAAAAAAAAATTTAAAAGAGTGTATACATACGTACATCTGATCACTCTGCTGTACAGCAGAAATTAATACAAGACTGTAAATCAACTATACTTCAATTTTAAAAATTCAAAAAGATACATGCACTTCTATGTTTAGCTGTGCTGTTCACAGTAGCCGAGACGTAGAAACAACCCAAATGTCCATTGACAGATAAATGGATAAAGAAAATGTGGTGTATACACACACACCCAGGAATACTACTAAGCAATAAAAAAGAACGAAATAATGCCATTTGCAGGAACATGGATGCAACAAGAGGTTATCATACTAAGCGAAGTAAACCAGAGAAAGACAAATATCATATAATATTGTTTATATGTGGAATATAAAATATGACACAGAGGAGTTTTCTGATGGTACTAGTGGTTAGGACTTGGTACTTTCACCACTGGGCCTGGGTTCAATCCCTGGTCTGGTGAGCCCACATCAAGCTGCTTCACACCGTGGACAAAAGTAATAGTAATAATAATAATAATAAATGACACAAATGAACCTATCTACAAAACAGACTCAGGGATAAGGGGAACATACTTGTGGTTGCCAAGAGGGAGCGTGTTGAGGGAGGAATGGAATGGGAGGCTGGCTTTAGCAGATGTAAGCTATTTATTATACATGAAGGGGATAAAAAACAAGGTCCTACTGTATAGCACAGAGAACTGTTTTTTGGGTTTTGTTTTTGGTCATTTTTTTAGGGCCGCACCTACAGCCTATGGAAATTTTCCAGGGTAGGAGCTGAATCGGAGCCGCAGATGCCAGGCTACACTACAGCAACACAAGATCTGAGCCGCATCTGCGACCTACACTGCTGCTCATGGCAATGCTGACTCCTTAGCCCACTGACTGAGGCCAGGGATCGAACCCGCGTCCTCATGGATACTAGTCCGGTTCGTTACCACTGAGCCATGAGGGGAACTCTGAGAACTGTATTAAATGTCCTATGATAAACCATAAAGAAAAATTTGTTAAAAAGTGTATATATGTGTATGTATAACTGAATTACTTTGCTGTGCACCAGAAATTAACACAACATTGTAAATCAACTGTACTTCAAAAAAAAGTCAAATCACACACACACAAAGAATGACAGAGCCATTGAAGATACAACAGAAACTGGTTAGAACCCATTATGCCCAAGATGGCAGAAGACTGTCCTCCCAGTAGACCCTGATCCTCATTACCCGCTCATTGTAATACATTAGCTAAAGGACACACCCACAGGCGCCATAACAGTTTCAAGGCAGACCATGAAAGAGCACCAAGGGGGCAGTAGTCCAAATCCTGGAAATCCCCACCCCTTTCCCCCAAATAGTTGGAATAATCCTCCCACTCATGAGTCTATGAAATTACCCAGCCCATAAAAACCGAACACCCCCTACACCACAGGGCTGCTCTCACCCCTTCCAAGATGCCCACACTCAGTCTTTGGAGGTTCCGGGGCTGCTCTTGCCTTCTGAGACCGACCTCATTCTGCCTACGGAATGTGCACCTCTGCTTTCATTTTACCACGGCTCGCTTTGCTCTTGAATTCTTTCCTGTGTGAAGCCACTTGGAACCTGCCTGAGACCTAAGACATGACCATCCTCTCACACCCCATTTCCCTGCAACCTCTTTACAAAGGTATTAACAATATTTACTTCTTACCGAGCACTTTGCCTCTCGCTGAATTCCTTCTGTGCAGAGACCGAAAGCACCTGAGCTTTATTAAGTCCTGAGATTCAGTTTTAGTTGGAACTAAAACTATTCGGTTTTACTTGGAAGATTGTAGGCTCGCGTCCCATCGGAGATGTGCAGTTTCACCATAAGCAACACACCGTTGGCTGTGCTGGGGCTATGGTCCTTCCCAGTCCCCTTGCTGGAGGTTGGGCAACAGACCGAGCTCTGACCAGGTAGGAGGGCGAGCAGAGTGCGTCACTTCCGGTCTGAGGCAGTTGCAGCTGGTGCCACTACCTCCATCTCTTTTTCTCTTTTTCTTGACCTTGGAAGCCTCCAGTTACAAGTGGTGTAGCTACAAGGTGAAGGCAGGTCCCCAAGACACAAGAATTGTGAGATGAGCAAGGAAGAAACCTATATTGTCTTAAGCCACTGAGACTTCAGGGCTTACTTTGTACCTAGCCTGGCCCAGCTGTACGGTCAGGACACTCAAGATGGCTGTTCTCTTGCTTTCTGTACATCGCCTGCCCGACCACTGCCTGCTTCACCTACACCCTAAGCACAGGAGTGACCTTCCTAGTCCTTGCCCCAGCCCCAGGTAATGATTATTCTTAGCAAAGGAGCAGTGAAGGACTGCCCCTTGCTGGTTTCCCTGGTAACTAACGAGCCAACCTGAAGTTAATTCCTCCTATAACTTGCAATCTCCCCTTGCCCCCCTGGAGTGAAGCCTGCCCCCAGAACTTGCCCTCTGTCTGCAGCTCAGGTAGGATGGTAGGATGTTGCTCCAGGACCTCGCTTCAGATGTGTAAGATCCCCCAATCCATCAAACCACTGATGTCTCTGTTGCTCACTCCTGGCTCTTTCTTCCGTCTTGAAGCTGGGCAAGCACACAGGCCTTGTAGGTCTGTGGGGTGCAGCCCAACACTGTCCTAATACCACTGTAATCCAGCTCTTGTCAAGGAGATCCAAGGGAAGTGTACTGTGGAGTTTCTGGATGGCTATTTCCACGTCCAATAAATTTCCTTTTATTGGATAAAAGGAGAGGGACATAGAAGGAGTGAACATTCATTACCTGGACTAGCTTGTCGGCTTCTTGGTTGTGGAAAAAAAAAAAAAAAAGTCTCATTAGATTGTAATGTTTGGAACTGCAGCAGATATCATGTGAGCCTAAGTAGGGGCCAAGAGAATTGTAGAGATCACAGCCCAGAGCCTTTACATTGTGAAATTGATGCTCTAAACTAGGATTATCTGATTCTGGGCTGCCTTTTTTTTTTTTTTTTTTTTCCAGGGCCACACTTGCGGCATAGGGAAGTTCCCAAGCTAGGGTCGAATTGGAGTCACAGCTGCTAGCCTACATCACAACCACAGCAACTCCTGATCCAAGCTGCATCTGCGACCTACACCACAGCTCACGGCCACGCCGGATCCTTAACCCACTAGTTGAGTTCGTTAACCACTGAGCCACGAAGGGAACTCCCTAGGTTGATTTTTTAACAAACGCTAAATGTGCCTGCATGGTGTCAGCCTTTTCTGTTATGTGCATCTGAGTGCATCTGCACTGATACTAGTCACAAATGAGTATGAGGAGTGGTTTCAGTGAATGAATAAAATGAGCAGCTGTTCTTGAGGGTAGGTAATGTCACTGCCATCTCCTGTCTTCATCCTCATCCACACTATAATCATTGCTGGAAAATAATAATCCTGGGCAGTATTTCCCTGTCCGCAATGTTTTCATGTACACTTTCTGGCTCTAAGGTGTGAGGTGAGTGGCAGCAGAATGTAGGAGGTAACCACTCTGTCTCTAGAGGGAGACACACTTGGGTTCAAATACCTGCTCTGAACCTCTCTTTGCTATGTGACCTTGGACAAATAAACTCACTCAACCGGTTTCCTAATCTATATAATGGAATAATTATAAAAATCCCAGGTTATGTCACTGTGAGGATAAAATGACATGACACATAGGAAGTTTTTAAGCATATTGCATGGGACATTAAAAACACTTAATACAGGAGTTCCCATTATGGCTCAGCGGAAACAAATCTGACTAGCATCCTTGAGGACGAAGGTTTGATTCCTAGCCATGCTCAGTGGGTTAAGGAGCCAGCATGGCCGTGAGCTGTGGTGTAGGTCGTAGATGCAGCTTGGATCTGACGTGGCTGTGGCTGTGGCTGTGGCATGGGCCAGCGGCTACAGCTCTGATTCAACCCCTAGCCTGGGCACCTCCATATGCTGCAGGTGCAGCCCTAAAAAAACAAAAATAAAAACACTTAATACATAGGATTCCCTAAAATAAATTGGATTTTTTTAAGAGTTAAAGTTGTATTTGGATTATGTCTTGGTTACTTAAGAACAATAAATTGGATTTTGATATTCATGTCAGCCTGGGAAGAGAGGTATGAACATTCCCATTTTAGAGTGGAGGAAGCTGAGGCTTAGGGAGTTGAAGGGACTTGCCCAAGGTTGGAACCAGATTTTCACCCCAGCTCCAGTGGTTCCCATTTCAGGGCTCTTTCCATAGTAATATGCTTCCTTAAAATTACCAAAGAAACAATACAAAATAAAGTTTAAATGTTGAGATGCTTCCTTTTTGAACTACAACAAGTAGAACCACTTCCTTTAGGAAAAGGGAATTATGGTTGTAGCATATGTGCAAATGTGAGAGGTTATACTGAAAATAATATGCTCTGGAAGTTTGTCTTTCTTTTTGGGCCGCACCCACAGGATATGGAGGTTCCCAGGCTAGGGATCCAATCAGAGCTGTAGCTGCCAGCCTACGCCAGAGCCACAGAAACTCGGGATCTGAGCCACGTCTGCAACCTACACCACAGCTCATGGCAACGCCAGATCCTTAACCCGCTGAGCTTGGCCAGGGATTGAACCTGCATCCTTGTGAATCCTAGTCAGGTTTGTTAACCAGTGAGCCACCACAGGAACTCCTGGAAGTTTTTTCTTGAGCTTCTAGTGTCAGCTCCACCCAACTCCACCACCACTTACCTCCACCTTGTAAAAATCAGGTGAAAATACACATCTTCCTAATCTACACAAGATGGCATAGGTACCATTCTACAAAATCTGTAAATCAAACAGCAAGGCTGAATTTCTTTTTTTCTCCTTCACTAAAACCTTTATTATCCCTTCTGATATTTAACATTCAAAACCATTTACTTTCTGTATCTCCATGGCGACGTGTCTCTCAGCATCATTAAATGAACAGGATAGGAAGGAACATTTTCACTGAACCACAGTCAGGATCTACCTCACTGCCCTTCCTCTACACCCTCATCCTTTGTCATCAGGAAGTGACTGATATAACACAGGCCATACTTTTTTTTTTTTTTAAGGTTCTGTTTAATGATTCACTTTCGACATAAGCCCAGGAACAAACATTATTAAAACTTGAGTATTATTTGTTTTCTTAAACTTAGCTTAGTCATTATCCCCTTCAGAAAGCCTCTCCTCTCTCAACTGTGGGGTGACCTCTAACAGGGCACGCACTCTGCTGTCATTGGTCTGCCTTGATGTTCACCTTGCTTTGTTTCTGCTACAGGTGGCCTCTGCTTCTCTCCACCTCTAGTGCCTTGCTCCACACCTTGCCCATTGCAGATGGGTTAAATGTTTGCCGCATCAAGTGGTGAGATTAGTGCTTGGTGCATGTCCTCAATGGATGAGAGTCCATCAGGACACTTAACCTGTAATACCTTTTCTTTCTTGCTCTTTCTTTCTTTCTTGCTCTTTCTTTCTTTCTTGCTCTTTCTTTCTTTCTTTCTTTCTTCCTTCCTTCCTTCCTTCCTTCCTTCCTTCCCTTCCTTCCTTCCCTTCCTTCTCTTTTCTTTTTTTTTTTTTTTATGTCGTTTTAGGACCGTACCCATAGCATGTGGAGGTTCCTAAGCTAGGGGTCAAATTGGAGCCACAACGGCCAGCCTACACCACAGCACCAGATCCGAGCCACATCTGTGACTTACAGCTCACGCCAACGTCAGATCCTTAACCCACTGAGCAAGGCCAGGGACTGAACCTCCAAGGATGCTAGATTCGCTTCCACTAAACCATGACAGGAGCTTGTAATACCTATTAAAATGTCTCCTAGTGGAAGACTGTGCTGGTCCTGGGGTTAAATCATTACAGTGAGTCTGGCAGGTAAGAAGATGAAGGTTATTACGAGATGCTAACTCTTACAGTGAGTGCCATTCCTTCTTCCTCTGGTTGCTGGGTTTGGGAGACACAACTTTAATCTGATTCTCTGAGTACTCCTGTCTATCGTGGACCACTTGGGGTGTACCCCAGGGCTCAGCTTTCTCTGCTCCTTTCTCCCTCATCTCTCCAGATCTATGCAAACCCCTAGCTTGGTCCTACCTTTCACCTTTGTTGGGGTGTCACCACCAGATTAGACACTTTAGTATCTTACTCATATTTCCTGCTTAACCATCCAAAGCCAAAAATATCATTAGATTCAAGGCAGAGAGCACAGTACAGAGGTAAGGAAAAATAAAGAGACACAGGGCAACAAACCACTGAATTTGCCTGAGGAAGACAGAGCATCTTGCAGGAATCATGGCACACAAACCAAGATGGTAGGGGCTCTAACAAACCACTGCCATTGGGAATCCGGGCCTCCCTTGCTTTCCTGCAAACTTGCTATGTGGTCTTGGTAAGTCATGCCCCTAAGACTCCATTTCCTCAGGGAGTCAAGGTTGAATGAGTTCAGTGGTTCTCAGTTTACAGTGAGACATCAGAATGCCCTAGAGAGCTTGCTACTAATGGGTATTCCATGCTTCCCACCCCAGCACTCTGATTTAGGAGATCTAGGAGAGGCCAAGGAACCTTTTCAACACACTCCAAGGCTGAGGTGGTTTCCTGGATCCAAAATACTTAAGTAGATTACCTCATAGTTCCCTTCCAGCCGTGACATTCCCCCAGTTGTCAGATTTGGGGAGTAGAGGAAATGCTGGCAACCAACAAGTTGTTAGGGAAATGTAGCCACAAAAGAAAGTCAGATGGCAGGTAAACAGGGCTGGTGAGGGAGGGCCATGTTTACTCCGTGTCCCTCAGGGCCTCTGGACTGAACCTGACTTGGGGAGACCTGTCCTAACACAGCAGGCAGGACTGAGAGCCTACCCTAAGCTTCCTGCCCATTGGGCTGAGCTAACCACTCCTTTTGCCCCGTGCAGGTGCTCTAAACAAGTCATAACCTGGAAGTGCATTTGGCCCACACAAGGTTAAATTTTTCCATCATTTAAACATTGCAAAATTTCCCACTTTAAAAAACAAAACAAATTTCTCTTGTAAAATCTGAAAGATCAGTCACACTGGGTTAGTATTTGCATAGGATGTTCACTGGAGCTGAGCAGCTGCGCCCCCTTTAGGGGAAGACAGGCATTTTCTAGTCTCCATGATCCAGCTGGCTGGCTGGCTCATTCTGTTTCCATCTGGCCCATCAGAAGGAGCTTTTGAGTTGGCTCTGAGATAAGCCAGAGCAGCGAGAGCTACATCCCAGGAGAGTATGGCATTGCCTGCACTTCAGGATTACAGAACTGCCTCTGGACACGAGTTTTCTTCTCCACTGTTAAGAAATCAGCAGAGTGGAATTCAGTGCTGTTCAAGGCAGGGTGGTTGTTGAGGCCATGGATCTCTGGTTAACGTGTTTCTTCTCTACAAAGGCATGCTGGAAGAATCTATAATCTCAGCACCAGGATTGCTAGAGCAGTTTTTTCTCAGCCTCAAACTCAGGGCTCCCCTCTCAGAAGTGCACCATGGCCTGCCTTGGGCTACCATTTCACTTCTTAGTCTTGTTTTACTATTGTACTTTGCTACTTTTACATTTTATCTTAGTATGAGGCTTGTATCTTTGAAGAGTCAGACCCTCAATTTTTTTTTTTTTTTTTTTGCTTTTCAGGACTGCACCTGCAGCATATGGAAGTTCCCAGGCTAAGGGTCGAACCAGAGCTACAACTGCTGGCCTATGCCACAGCCACAGCAACGCCAGATCCTTAACCCACTGAGCGAGGCCAGGGATCGAACCTGCATTCTCCTGGATCCTAGTCAGGTTCGTTAACCACTGAGCCACGACAGGAACTCCCACACTTACCTTTTTAGATGTTGGTCTCTTCTACCAGACTGTGAAGACGGGGCTGCACTGTATCATCACTGTGTCACTAACACCTAGCCCAGAGCCTTGCATGTAGTTGCCATTTAATAAATGTTTCGAGAATGAAATTAAAGAGGTTGCAGAATTGGCAGAGCACAGATCCATGGAACAGGTGGAGGACTATGACAAGGCAAAACTTCCCTGACCAGAGGGATGAAAGAGACCAGCTGTGTTCTGCCATTTTTCTAACTCAAGAAATATCCCTTACTCCAATTATGATAATACTTAAGGATATGAGTTTGGAGAGTTCAAAAGGGTTTTCTGGTGGAAAGAAGATGGGCTTTGACGTCAACCTGGATCTTGAAATCCAAGAATGTCTCTCTTTCTTATGTTTTTTATATTATTATGGACAATCTGCTTGAAATTTCTGACTTCATATAGTTTTTGGTTCCATCCTTAACCACTTCACTGTTTTATACTGTGTGTTTATCTGTCACTCCTTGGCACCCCTCTCGGGGTAGAAGTCTTAGAATATTCATTTGTATATATACATTACACATAGCAAAACTTATTAAATAATTTTATTCTTTTCTTCTTTATATTACTAACAGTAGCCCAGTGTTAAGCATTTTTTAAAAAACTGAAGAAATAAAAAATGTTTTGGTTTACTCACACACGTATAAAAATATATGTTCAGATAAGCAAAGATCTGCTCATTACAGTGCCCAGCTTTAGAGTGCCAAAAATAAATAAATAAAACATCTGCAAATCAAAAGAGAGGGCCAGGTGGTTTCGTTAAAATTCATTTTAACAATTTTAGCTAACCAACATGTGCTGATGAAGTTCAAGTTATGGTTACAGCCAGTTAACGTTATAGAAAACATGGTGTGTGGCTACATAAGAGTATTCCTTAAACTGAATCTGCTTTGTGCTTAGAACATAGCTGGGTTTATAATTTCAACAGCAAGCAGAAATAAAGATCAAGAAAGTCCTAACTTTTCTAATAACCACTCTATCATAGGAAGGAGAAAAAATGAAAAAAGTATCACCATCTTTTCACAACAGACATCAAAGTCAGAATTGCAGGTTTACTAAGTGCTTGGATTAAAAAAATACTAATGACACAATAAGATCCCTGGTTAATTACCTTTGATTTTAAAAATCCATAAAACATACAATGTTTGCTTGCTGGTGTAACAGAGTTGACCCACAAGCAATAACCTGAACTGTCTTTTCTCCATCAAGTACTTTACCAGTGCAAATGTCAGTCATCTCAGCATTCAATGCTCTCCACATCACATCATGTCACCAAAGCCTGAAGATGAACTATCTCAGGGAGGTATCACTGCCAAGCAAGATGCAAAGCAGGCAAAAAAAAAAAAAAAAAAAAAAAAAAAATTCACTCCTATGTCAGAGTCTCAAAGGTAGATAGGCAGTTTCTGATCTGAGGTGAAATAAGTAATTCAAAATGTCCATAAGATACAGTATTGAATCTTTTGACCCCCAAATTGAGAATAATTATATTGCTACTTGGAACAATATTCAACGTGGACAAGCAGATCTCGATGTTCGGTGGCTGGATACTGGATATTGCACTTGGGACATTCCACCAGGCTTTCATTTAGTGCAGCAGTAGGACTTTTTGGTGAGGCAACTTTTCCTCTGTTTTCAGTCTCTCCTTGGAAAGTGACCAATGGTTCTGTGAAGGCAAACTCACGAAACTGCTTCTAAAAAATGAAAGTCAAATGAACACTTCTTTGCATAGAGGGCCTACCTACCATTCAGGGGTTGTAACTGCTCTGTAACTGGAGTTGTAAATACTCCAGTTGTTTCAGTCCTATAGACAGATTTTCTTTTAAAATCTCTGCTCACTAGTATTATGTGCGAACATACAAGGTAGTTATAAATTACTCAAATTATGTAGGAAGTATTAGGGTTGGGTGTTTATATAGATAGGTTTTATTAAAATGCTTAGAGCTAAATGTAAAGGTGGGACAATATATTAACTGTAATAGTCCATTATCCCTAAAATCAGCATTTTTCTCTTTCTTTCTAAATAGAAAAGCGTAGTTTCCAGTTCAGGATCTACAACTGCCCTGCCCGGCCCCTTGCATCACACAGGCCAGGCACTATTTCGTGCCTCTGGAATCACAGTGCCCAGGGTGGGCGGGGGAGGATCACAGGCACTGGTAATGTTGTCATTACCAAGAGGTCCTCCTGTCTAGTGCTCTGGACTGATGCTCAAGGGGCAGCTGCTTCACATGAGGCAGGGGATATGATCTGATTGATCTGAGAAACAGCCATTCTTTTTTTTCTTTTTTGGCAGCACTCGTGGCATAAGGAAGTTTCTGCCAGGGATCGAATCTAAGCCGCAGCTAGGGCAACGCCAGATCCTTAACCCTCTGTGCCACAGCAGGAACTCCAAGAAACTGCCATTCTTTAAGCTGTATCCTCATAGTCTGGGAACTGGTTTGACACATAAATAGAAAGATGGCAGAAAGAAAAAGATGAAAATCAGTTTTAGTTTAACCATTCCAGACTCACCAAGGATTCCAACTGTGTTATTTGATTTCTTGCTTTTCGGAGCTCCTTAAGAATTACATGCAATTGATGCTGCATATTTTGACGGTCAAGTTTTTCATTTTCAAAGTCTAAAGTACATGCCTGTATCTGGAAAAAAATGCCCAGGAAGAGACAATTACAGCTAGTGTATACTGTCTAGTTTTCTTAAGTGAATACTTGCTTTTTTTTTTTTTTTAATTAGCTCAAGAAGCAAACGTGTGTCGTGCCATCAGAGCAAGAATTCCTCTGAGCACAGAGAGATGTTGATAAATGAAGCTTTACCCAAGAAGCAAAGCCAAAGCTCGACGTATTATAAGTGAGTGAGGAGCAGCTTAAGAAGTTGCTGGTTAGAATCTGTCCTCTCCATCCTCCTTTCTGTGGGAAAGGAGGAGAAGGAAAAGAGATGGCTGTTCCCTGGTTGGGAATATACTAAAAACTCTTCTGTTTTTCTTCTGAGAATAACAGTTGTCTCTTTAAGTTCTACTTGAGGTTATCAAGGAGCCCTATTAGGGACATCCTGTCAGAGTAGAAGCCATTTAGGGAAGAATAAAATTTGCTTAGGCAAACATCTACCTGTCAAAAAAACTGCCATATCATCTCAGAGAATCTGGTTTGGCCATAAGACAGTAACAGGGATATACGGCTGGCACAGATAGTCATTTTAAATATTTTAGTTAAAAGTTTTTTAAAACCATTTTTCTTAACTTTTAAATAGTTCTTTGAAGAACAGTGTAAAGATGAGAAAACATTCCATTTTCTAAAAGGCTACAGTGAATTTAGAAGCAACTGCAATGAGTACCTGTTGTTCCAACAGAGCCACCTTTGTTTGTTCCTCTTGCTGCTTCAACAGAGACGTGTAAAGAAATTGGACCTGTAGGATGCAAATAGAACCAACACTGTCACAATGACTTTTTATGGCTTGACCTTGACCTAGGACACACGAGAGGCTCACAAGTTTCATCATATCTCCAACTAGGGCAACACCTGCTCTTCCTGGTGAGTCCTTCCAGCCACAGCTAGACAGCTATCTCTGCAAGCAGTTGAGCAGCACCACCCAGGCTGAGGCTTCCCTCAAGGAAAGACTGATAAAAAACACTAAACTGCACTGGACACACCCACTTTCCTGTAGGTTCTGACAACCACTAATATTTCTGAGTAGACAACGAAGCTGGCAATGCCTTGCCTCCTCAGCCACAGAACTGGAACAAAATTCTCACTTCTGCTTAATCTTTTGTAAATGTCACTGCTCACACCTGTAGGCAGAAGTGAGGTTCATAAGCACTAAGACAAATGGTACAGACTATTTTCTTCCTCTCTCTCAACTTTTAGAGGATTTTAAAAATTACTATTCTAGTAGTTGCAACAACTAACATTTACCTAGCCCTTTAATTTACAAAGCATTTTCACATTCTTTCAGTCGACCTTCACAAAAGTCCTAAGAGGCAAGAAGAGGTTGTTAAATTTTGTGTTGTTAACCTGACACACAAATAACCTGCATGTCAGAGAAGTTAGCTGATTTTCTTAAGGCCACACACCCTCAGCAAGAGACCTGGTGTGGACCCCAATTCATGTTTTTTCCATAATTTCATACTCTGGGGCAACTTTTTTCTTTTTGCTTTTAGGGCCACACCCGAGGCATACGGAGGTTCCCAGGCTAGGGGTCTAATCAGAGCTACAGCTGCCAGCCTATGCCACAGCCACAGCCACAGCCACATCAGATCAAAACCTCGTCTGCAACCTACACCACAGCTCATGGCAATGCCAGATCCTTAACCCACTGAGCGAGACCAGGGATCGAACCTGCCACCTATGGTTACTAGTTGGGTTTGTTAACCACTGAGCCATTACGGGAACTCCCATCCCTGGGCAACTTTTAAATTAATGAGTTTCTGCTGAAGTAGCATTTAATGCTAATAATCCTAACTCAGTAACGCCAATATTACTGAGACATTTTGGATCAAGGAGGATAATGAGAACTTGGATGGTACATGGTGGATTAACTTGAGCACAGCGTCATCACAATTGTGGTGCCAACCTAGGAACCAGCTGGATCCCCTCTTTATTTCCCGTCTTTCGGCTTCTCACACACACCTACCTCCTTCTCACTCAGAGCCTTTGTGTCTACGATTTCCTCCACCAGGAGGGAATTCCCAGTTACTCACCTCACAGATTCTCTCCCCCCATCAGGTCTGTCCAAGTACCATCTCCTCAGTGATGCCTCCACTGGCCCCCAGTTTCCCTTGGTCATATTACCCTGTGTTATCTTCTTTAGTTTCCCAGTTTACTTAGGTATTTGCTTATGGTCTGTGTCCCTTCTAAACATGAACTCCCATGAGGGGGCAGGAACTCGTGTTGTTCCCTGCAGTTCCCAAGTAGTTAAAATACAGTCCCTGACAGTAAGTACCATGAAAAGTGTGAGTTATACACCCTGGAAAACCTTGCTGCTTAGACTCACCTGAGATAAGAGCTCTTCAGATCTCTTCTTCTCTTCTCCCAGTTTTTCCCTGGCAAGATCATTCTCTTCCTTGAGCCTTTGTATTTTCTCTGTTTTATGCCTATCGTCTTCCAGATGTTGTACATCTGCCTTTCTTTGTAAACACAACAGCTGGTTTAAATCTTGCACTTCTTTTTGGGTTTCTTCGTATTTTCTTCGAAATTCACTAAGTTCAAAATTCAACTGAGTTACAGTTTGTCGTTCCACCTCTAGATCCTTTTTTGCATTTACCAAGAGATGGTTGTAATATTTTTGCTTTTCTTCTTGAAGATAACCTATGACAAACAAACCACAGCACAACTCACTTTATAAAATAGATAATTTTTCCTGAAAAAAAATGTAAATGTGTTCCTATGAACAAGATCACATTATTTCCTTACCTTCTGAAATGAAGAGTCAAGAAATAGGGACTATGGTTATATTTAATAGAACAAGATACAGAAGTTCAGGTACATTCCTTGTACATCTGAAGTTACAAAATGAATAAACAGAAAACTAAAAACATTAATATAATTATTCTGAGGGAGGGAAAGTCACTAATGTCTAGAGAAAATAAATCAAAAAATAGGGCCATTAGCTCATTATTTATAGATATGGAGATAATTACCAAAATCAAAACCAGAAACCTTAGAAGCAGCTGCCCTGACGGGAGGAAGAAATAGGGATTAAGATGGGATGGAAAGGTGGAGCAGGGCCTTCTGTACTATTATTAAATTATATTATTAAATTATTTCAACAAGTGCTTATATTACTTTGATAAAACAGAGAAAAAAGCAAGAGCAGGAGAGAGAAAAACAAAAAACATAAACCTATATTACCAAAGAAAAAAACTAGACTTTGGCCATAATGAAAACCCTACCTTTATGTGTAGTAAACTTATAAAGCTTTGAATTATCTCTAGAGACAATCCTTTTCTTTTTTTTTAGCATTAGCTGCATTTTAAATATTCAAATGTGAAGCTCTGAGTGAATGAGCTTGCTGGGTTTTCTTTAGCCTTCTCTTTCTACAATTCAGGCTCCAGTCCCACTAGGGCTGTCAGACATTTAAATGAGTGCTTTTCATGGGGGCTTTCTCTTTTCCTGGCACTTCACCTGGAACTACTGAACCTATTTGTAAAATGAGAATAATGGTCCTTCCTGCCCTACCTCTTACGGTTCTTGTAAAACTCAATGGAGATCAGTTCAGGGAAACAGCAAAGCACTTGGCAAAAAGATAGCATCACTCATAAAAGACTTCACCTCGATTCTAGGGTGAGATTCAAATGACTGAAGAATCATCTATAAAATGTAATCTTTCTCCTGAAATTGATATGAATAAGTACTAAAGGGAAGCAAAGTAAAAAGACAGTCGGTGACAAGGCCAGCACTGGGGGAATTAAAGGTGGAGAAGGGCTTTGAAGGAGGGGAAGGATATACAAGGAGGAGAAAACTTCACATGCCTTCAGAGCTGCAAGCTCCTTTACCCTAGGCCTCATGCCCTCTGGTGCTGGAAATCAAGAGGAAATATAACAGACTGGCTAAAATGGTACTTAATTCAGGGCTAGCAGACCTGCTTTTACTTGACTCTCTAACATATGTGTATACAAATCTAAATTGGATGAATCTCTCCTTGTGAAAATGTCAGGCAGGCCAACCCAAAAGAACATTTGTGTACCAGTACCTTCTGACTCAGTCTTTTTTGTCTGCTGTGGAAGCACATGGGCAGCTGTTTCCGATTTCTGCTGCTCCAACTCAAAGATCTTCGCTAAAAGTCCTTTTACATAGACCTCTCGCTGCTGATCATATACAAGCCACTGCTGATTTTTCTCCAGGGCCTCAAAGTGAAAATGAAAGCAAATCAATAATTTTAAAAGAGCAAACTCTTTTTTTTTTTTTTTTTGTCTTTTCTTTTTGTTGTTGTTATTGTTGCTATCTCTTGGTTCTTGGGCCGCTCCCGCGGCATATGGAGGTTCCCCGGCTAGGGGTTGAATCGGAGCTGTAGCCACCGGCCTACGCCAGAGCCACAGCAACACGGGATCCGAGCCGCGTCTGCAACCTACACCACAGCTCACGGCAACGCCGGATCATTAACCCACTGAGCAAGGGCAGGGACCGAACCCGCAACCTCATGGCTCCTAGTCGGATTCGTTAACCACTGCGCCACGACGGGAACTCCAAAAGAGCAAACTCTTAAAGCAGACAAGGGAGTCCAAGTGATGCAGTCCTTTCCAGTATATAAAACTCTTCAGGCTCATATCACAGAATGATTCTAGGCAACCACTGAATGGCTTCCGACACACAGGTACACTCTAATGGTGCACTCCTTCAGAATACCTAACAACCTGGCAAAGTCACGTTCACACAGGGTTGCGTTCATTTGTCTGCTGGCTTCCTATACACAACTTCCTTTGTGTGTGTGCCCAGATCATTCTCTAAAAACTAGAACGTCTTTGGGGCAGAGGTGGACATTCTCTGCTCAGACAGATGTTCTTTAAGAAAGAGCTGTTTTGCCCAACATAAGGTTCTGCTTGGGAGGTCTCCACGGGGTGGAGAGGTGCTGTCAGATTGGCATCCTGGTCTGACAGTGCCCCTGCCCAATCCTGCCGCCTTTTCTTTTCACAGCTGTCACTTCTCAATAAACTGTTTGCACTGCTAACTCCATCTCAGTGTCTGCCTCCCAGAGAATCACACTTACATTCCATTCTGCCCCCCCCCTTTTTTTTTTTACTTTTTAGGGTTGCACTCGCAGGATATGAAGGTTCCCAGCCTAGGGGTCCAGTCAGAGCTATAGCTGCCGACCTACACCACAGCAACACCAGATCTGAGCCGCATCTGAAATCTATACCACAGCTCACGGCAATGCCAGATCCTTAACCCACTGATCCAGGCCAGGGATCGAACCCACAACCTCATGGCTCCCCTAGTCGGATTCGTTTCTACTGAGGCAGGATGGGCACTCCCTGCCCCCCCTCTTTATCAGCAACTTTCGTCCTATAAAGGACGAATTTTAGAACTCAATTAAAAAATATCAAACTGGGACTACTCACCTGTTTAGGGGCTTATGAACTTAAGCTGTTATCTGTATATACGTCTACATGTTTTAAAAAAATTATTTTACCAACCATCCTGAACTGTGTTTGCTGTTTCTCTCCAATAGACAGTAAACTCCTTGAAATGGCAGACCATGCTTTTCTCACATTTTCTTCCCTTTTTTTTTTTTTTTTTTTTTTTTGGTGTGCCCAAGGCATGTGGAAGTTCCTAGGCCAGGGATCAAGCCCAAGCCACACTGGGAGTTCCCATTGTGGCTCAGCGGTAATGAACCTGACTAGGAACCATGAGGTTGTGGGTTCGATCCCTGGCCTTGCTCAGTGGGTTAAGGATCCGGCATTGCCATGACCTGTGGTGTAGGTCACATACATGGCTCAGATCTGGCATTGCTATAGTTGTAGACTAGGCCGGCAGCTGCAGCTCCAATTCAACCCCTAGCCTGTCAACTTCCATATGCTGCAGGTGTGGCCCTTAAAAAAAAAAGCCACAGCAGTGACTTCTGGAGCCACAGCAGTGACAATGCTGGATTCTTTTTTTGTTTTAAACTTTGTATTAGAGTATAATCGATTTATAATGTTGGGCCAATTTCTTTGCAGCAATATGGATGCAACTAGAGGCATAGGTTCAATCCCTGGCCTGACGCATTGGATTAAAGGATCCAGTGTTGCTGTAGTTGTGGCGTACATCGCAGCTGTGGCTCAGGTTCAATCCCTGGCCATATGCCATGAATGCAACTTCCATATGCCATGAATGCAACCATTAAAAAAAAAAAAAAAAAAAAAAAAAGCCTTGAGATCCTTATACTACAGCAACAATATGTAATGAGGTTTTATCTCCTCTCTCTCCTTTCCAATCTAAGTATTCACTCCAAGAGGAAAGGACTGTCCCCCACTCGTGCTATGTTCCTGAGAAACTGGGGAAATAAGACTCAAAGACTATTTGTGTAAAGAGAACATGTGGATACTGAAACTTGATGCCACAAGTGTAACACATTATGGATGAAGGGCCCCAGGAGGCACACACAGGGATGCTAACACTCCTCCGCAATGGCCAAGCTCATTGCTACTGGGCTCTCTGCCCCTGCCACCCATGCTATGACCTATGCCCACAGGAATGCCTGCATGAGCAATGATTCACTGTTAGGTATAGGTAAACCCTGACTGTTGGGGATTTAGAAATCCTCAGATGGAGGGGGATTTCTCCATCAAGAAGTGGGAGAGGAGGGAGTTCCTGTCGTGGTGCAGTAGAAGTGAATCCAACTAGGAACCATGTGGTTTCGGGACTGATCCCTGGCCTCGCTCAGTGGGTTAAGGATCTGGTGTTGCCATGAGCTGTGGTGTAGGGCACAGACGCAGCTCGGCTCTGATGTTGCTGTGGCTGTGGAGTAGGCTCAGTGGGTTAAGGATCTGGTGTTGCCGTGAGCTGTGGTGTAGGGTGCAGACACAGCTCGGCTCTGATGTTGCTGTGGCTGTGGAATAGGCTGGCAGCTGTAGCTCTGATTGGACCCCTAGCCTGGGAACCTCCATATGCCATGAGTATGGCCCTAAAAAAAAAATAAAGAAGTGTGAGAGGAGATGAAGGCCACAACCAAAACTTTGGATTAATTAATGATCACTCAACGTTTTAAGGCAAAATAGCTACTGCTAATAAGTTCAGTTCAACCTCTTCTTTGGTCCCCCAAAGTACTAAAGAGTTTTAATTATATTAATAACTGAGAACTTTTTAAAGCTTCAGGACATAACTTGCTGAAACTGAAGTTATGTTCCCTCAGGCTGTCATTAAAATTGTCCACAATCTGCTGCTTCCCATCTCTTCAGGTCATAGCCTGGCCTTTCCCCTCCTCCTCTGCTGTCTTGTTATCTGCACAACTATGCATAATCTCTGTGCCTCTTCCCTTTGCATAGAGTGCCTGAGAATCCTTTCTGATGTTATCTGCCCACTTAAATCCCATCTTTTCATCAAGTTCTGGCGAGTCCAGGCTTGTCTTTCAAGCCTCCTCACCATAACTGTCCTCATCAAGCCTTTTCTCCTTCATAAACCAAGAGTGATTTTTTCACATCCAATCAATCTATTTGGCATCTTATACTCATGATCTTGATTGCTTCCTGATGCTACTTCTTATCTTAACCAGATCCTGAGCCCTCTGGACAGCTGGGTTTAGGCTTGTTGAGATATTTTCTTTCATAGTTCCCTTCATGTGTATCTGCAGCAAGTGGCTGCCTGATAAGTGTTTGTGAATGAGGATAACACGGAGTGGGAAAACTGGCTGCAAGAACCAACAAGGTCCTGAGAAAGCCTTGTAGCCCCAAATCAGAGTGTGTGAGTGTTCAGGGAAGGAAGGAGAGGACATGAAAGAATCTAGCAGTTCCTCACACACAGTAGAACAATCCATTTAGAGTGACTCACAAAGAATAAAACACTTCCAAAAATCTCTTACTCATTAAGTAATGTATGAAACATAATCAAACACCTTTGTAATGGAACAATCACAACTATTTCTATAATCTTACAAGTGTATAATATGTATCCTTTGTGTTACAATGCATCCCAGACCTGTTGGAATGTATGATTATCAATGACTAAAGTGTGGCAGCCAGGATGTATTACCTTCTTATCCTTGAAGGTTGCCAGAAAGAGATGATACAAACACAGATTTCTTTAAAAAGTTGCATGGTATAACTTTACTGAAGTAAAATATACATACTGGAAAACATTTTTTAAAATGGTCACTTCTTAGAGGTCCCGTTGTGACTCAGTGGTTAACGAATCCGACTAGGAACCATGAGGTTGCGGGTTCGATCCCTGGCCCTGCTCAGTGGGTTGAGGATCTGGCGTTGCCGTGAGCTATGGCGTAGGTTGCAGACATAGCTGGGATCCAGCGTTGCTGTGGCTCTGGCGTAGGCCAGTGGCTACAGCTCCGATTGGACCCCTAGCCTGGGAGCCTCCATATGCCTCGGAAGCGGCCCTCAAAAGGCAAAAAGACAAAAAATAAAATAAAATGTCCAATTCTTTTTTAATCACCCTGCATTTATTGGAGGTACACTGTAAAAGGACGGGCTCCCCTTCCACACCATCTTACTCTAGAAGGGTGAGATGCGATAAGTGGTAAGGAACACGGTGGAAGTTTTTGGTTACATATCAAGGCATCTTCTTTCATGTAGAAATTTCCATCCTTTAAAGATAGAGGCAATTGAGCTCCATGTCCAAAAAGATCTACTTATCTATTTATTTATCTATCTAGAAAGTTCCTCCAACTTTTGCTAAGCTGCTTCCACAAGGAGCCCACAAACTTATGAGCAAAACTTCTAGGTATGGGGCTTAAAGGATTTTCAATGTCTATTCTCTACAGAACTAGGAAATGGGTTGGGAAGACAGAAGCAGCCTATGAAATCAAAGACTTAGTCCAGGGCCCTTCCTCCAGCGACTTTTCTCTCTGTACCTCAAGCAGTTATAACATCCCATCTCCTAATATGGCTTGAGAGTCCATTTATCAAGTGCAGATACTATATAGCCACTTTGTTTTATACAAATTTAGTTCATAAGAGATGTAGTACTATATGACTCAAAAAACACATATATATCCAAATACTTAAAAATTGTGTTAGATGCTAAAGATACCTAATTTTATACCAAATTTAAAATCTGTCCAGGAGTTCCTGTTGTGGCTCAGTGGAAATGTATCCAACTAGTATCCATGAGGATGCAGGCTCAATTGCTGGCCTCACTCAGTGGGTCAGGGATCTGGCATTGCTTTGAGGTGTGATATAGGTCACAGATGTGGCTCAGATCCTGTGTTGCTGTGGCTGTGGTGTAGGCCAGCAGCTGTAGCTCTAATTCAACCCCTAGCCCAGGAACTTCCATATGCCGTGGGTACAGCCCTCAAAAAAAATTTTAAAAGTCCATATTTAAGAAATACAGGAGTTCTCCTGTGGCACAGCAAGTTAAGGATTTGGTGTTGTCACTGCAGCAGCTTAATCCCTAGCCCAGGAACTTCAACACGCCGTGGGTGCAACCCCCTTGCTCCCCGCCAAAAGGAAATGTAAATGTAAATGTCAACGTTGCATGGTCATGAAAATTTTCTTTTTTTAAATGAGTCTGACCATACATTATTTATCAGAAATAAAATTCTATCAAGATGTGAGAGGCAATATTCTAAAAGGCCATATGATGGCGATATTACTTCAATAAAGTAGTAAACAGTTACTCCTGACCTCACTATGCATCTACTCTTCTTTTTATAGAATCAATAATAAATGGATTTGATAGCTATCAGTGAAAGCTGATATGAGTTTTGCACCGTTAGAGTCCTCCTTGCATCAGTTATCTCTTCCAGCTTTGTGTCATCTACACATTTGTCAGACATGCATTTACCATTTTCATCCAAGTTATCAATAAAATTATAAAACAAGAGCACACAAAAGTGAAGCCATGTGGAATGCTTACTAATGCTCTTCCTTCTGCTTTGGCAGGGATCCATTAAATTATTTCTTGGGCAAAAATTTGAATGTAAATTGAAATTGAACCATATTGGAGAGGGAAAAAATGGGCATCAACTGACAAAACTGGAATATGGGTGGCAGATTACATAGAAGTACTGTGTCCATGTTAAATTTATTAAAGTTGCTATCTGTACTGTACTCATGTAAGAGAATATCCTCACTCTTGGGAATATACATTGAAATATACCGGCTTAAAGAGCTGTGGATATATGCAACTCATTTTCAAATGGTTCAGAAAAAAATAGTGTGTGTGCTGGGGGGGTTGGACTGAAAAAGAAAGAGAGTATGAAATTGGGTAAAATGTTAACAATGGTTTGATTTTGGTATATGTGCCATTTTCATTCTTGTAACTTTTGCATATATTTGAATTTTTTTTCCAAATAAAAAGGTAAGCAATAATTATGATTGATTTTACCTAAATTCTATGTTTAAAAATTATATTTTTAAAATTAAGAGCAAGAAACCCCTATTAGGAGTTCTCTTGTGGTGCAGTAAGTTAAGGACCTGGCATCATCACTGCAGGGGCTTGGATTACTGCTATGGTGTGGGTTCAACCCCTAGCCTGGGAACTTCTACATGCCATGGGTACAGCCAAAAAAAAAAGGAAATTCCTATTAAAACTGCCTTTTAGCTATTTGGTTTCAAAGTTACTGGCACTGGAGAATATGCACAGCATTAACTCCATGTAATTACTTCAAAATATCAGCCAGACCTAAATGGTAGCTGAGAAATGATACAGCTTGGCCTTATGACAGGTAAACATAGGTTTTTAGGGCTTATTTTAGCATAACAAATACTGATTCTTAAGATAGGTGGTCAAACTTTTTCAGGACATTTTGTGAAAGCTTGGCAGAAGGCATAGGACTAGAATTGCTGAGCCCTCAAAAACCAAAAAAATGGGACAGTGTGGGCCTGAGGAGTGAGATTTCTCTTTCCCTGCTCTTGAGTCCTCCAACTACAATTCTCCTTCTGGTCTAAAAGATCTGCTGAGGGGTTCCCACTGTGGCACAATAGGTTAAGAATCCAATACAGCAACTCAGGTCACTGCAGAGGTGAGGGTTTGATCCCAGGCCCAGTGCAGTAGGTTAAAGGATCCAGTAAAATCACAGGCTCAGATTCGATCCCTGGCCCAGAAGCTTCCATACGCTGCAGGTGCAGCCGTTAGGGAAAAAAAAAATGCTGAGGCTCCAAATGGATACCCAGAGTTAAGTCACCTCTTGCTCGTGAAGCGTAAGTAAACGGCTCTCAGAGGGTTGTCCTCAGACACCTAGCAGTAGCATCTAGAACTTACTGAAAATGGAGAATCTCAAGTTCTAACCCAGAGCAATCATCATTACATAAAAATAATTTTAGTTGATATTTGAAGCAGGTAGCATTGAGAAGCTAAAGCCTTACATATGAGTTTAAGAAAAAAGCATTGATTTTTAGGTACTTTGCTAAAAGAGACACAGTAAAATTCTAAAAACTTCACAAGATTCCATTTTGTCATTCTGATTTTCTATATGCTAGGGATAGTATACGACATACAAAAAAACTTATTTTGATAGTTCTTTAAGAATTGTGTTTCTTCATTTTAGTTATCTCTAGGGAAATTTTGATAAGGGTACTGTGGTACCCCACTACACAGATGGCTCAACATATTTAAATTCTTTTGAAGATCGAACAAACCTCAAGGTACACCTGCTAGATGAGATAAACAAGAATCTTAAAAGTATACTTAGATCAGGACAGACATGCCAATAATGTTTCTTTAAACTTTTTTTTTTAGGCCATGTGGAGATTCTCAGGCTAGGGGTCTAATCAGAGCTACAGCTGCCAGGCTATGCCCCCACCACAGCCACGCCAGATCTGAGTCTTGTCTGCAACCTACACCACAGCTCACAGCAACGCCGGATCCTTAACCCACTGAGCAAGGCCAGGGATCGAACCCCCAACCTCATGGTTCCTAGTCGGATTCATTTCCACTTGGCCACAACAGGAATTCCCAATAATATTTCTGGAATCACAATATCTACCTACTGACCTAATGATTAAATCAAGAATTTAATATTCTGCATATCTAACTTGAAAAAATACACTATGAATAATAATCCTGTGTCCCCAATTTATTTAATTTCCAATGACCCACTAATCCATTTAAGACAAAAGTTGAAATAACAAACAGCTTTAACAAATATCTAAAACAACCTCATATCAAATCCTAGAGAAAAATATTGAGTATACAAAAAATGTGTTTCCTTTTCAAACTATGAAAGCAAATCATGGTTTCAAGGGAATAATTTTACTTTTTGTTTGTTTGTTTTTTGTCTTTTTAGGCTGCACCCTTGGGACATAGAGGTTCCCAGGCTAGGGGTCCAACTGAGCTAAGCAGCCGGCCTTCACCAGAGCCACAGCAGCATGGCATCCGAGCTGCATCTGCAACCTACACCACAGCTCACAGCAACACTGGATCCTTAACCCACTGAGTGAGGCTAGGGATCGAACCCGCATCCTCAAGGATATTAGGTTTGTTAACTGCTGAGCCATGACGGGAACTCCTAAAGGGAATAATTTTAAACTAAAGAGTAAATCTTGCATTATAAATGAGAAAAGAAACGGCAAATTAAGTTATATTAAATAATAAAAGAGTTGGGCAAGTTAGATTTAGGTGGAGGAAGGACGCTAGTGAGATATTCGATAGAAATAGGCGATTTCTAGGCTTTCTAGCCTACAAGAGACCATACTTAGAGGAAGAGGCCCTCCTGCTTGCCTGGAAAGAAACTTTAAGGTAGTAACCTAGAGAGAGTTTCTGTTGTGGCTCAGCGGAAACAAATCCGACTAGTATCCACAAGGAGGCAGTTTGATCCCTGGCCTCACTCAGTGGTTAAGGATCCAGCGTTGCAGTGAGCTGTGGTGTAGGTCATAGACGCAGTTCGGATCCCGTGTTGCTGTGGGAATGGCCGGCAGCTACAGCTCTAATTCAACTCCTAGCCTGGGAACTTCCATATGCCACAGGTGTGGCCTTAAAAAAAAAAAAAAAGAATCATTTTGGTGGGGAGTTAAAAAAAAAAAAAAAGGTAGTAACCTAGAGAGATGATCTCAAACCATTCATTTTTCCGTCTCCTCAAAATGTTTTTCCAAGTCATAGCACTAGTGCTGCCAATTTCTATGAAATTTAATAATAAATGAATTATTTCTCTTTAGCCATAACTTAATAAAAGACAAATGAACTTACGTCTTTCAGCTGCACTTCCATTTCATGAATCTCACTCATCGATGGATTGAGGCAACTTGTAGCCACAGTCTGTAAGTAAACCAATATTCATTAACCTCATACATTTAATACTAGAAGTTTCCTCATTACATTTAGTTTCATAATACATACTTCACAGAAGCATCCCAAAATACAGATCAAGTACATGCTGGTGAACCATCATACCAAGAGGCGATGGGTAGCAAAGCAGAATTAAGATGTCCTGGAAGCTTTCTAAGCAGATTGGAAACCTGAGATGTCATATCCCCCCCCCCTTTTTTTTTTGGCTTTTTAGGGCTGCATCTGCGGCATATGGAAGTTCCCAGGCTAGAGGTCAAATTGGAGCTACAGCTACTGGCCTACACCACAGCCACAGCAATGCGGGATCCAAGCCACATCTTTGACCTACACCACAGCTCACAGCAATGTCAGATCCTTAACCCATTGATCAAGGCCAGAAATCAAACCTGAATTCTCATGGATCCTAGTCAGGTTGGTTAACCACAGACCCACAAAAGGAACTTCCCAGAGATGTCATATCTAATTTGATTTCTGAGGTCCTCTGGACCCCAGGATTACCAGAATAGCCTCAGGGCATATGAACAGCCCAGTGGTTTTCACTAGGAGACAAAGCAAAACAACTGGGCTATTTAAATAAAATCTGGAAGATATTAAATTGTCAAATAAAAAACAAAAGTTGTTTTCTAGCATTACATTTGTATTTGCAATAGCATTATTTAGTATTTGTTCATATAGAACTCAAAACATCTCTTTTTTCTTCACTTTCTCATAGAGGGAAAAAAGAGGGAAGTAGATGGTTAGGTATTCAGTCTAGCCAACAAAACTCATAATAAGTTGTATTTCAGTCTTTTAACAGCTATATGGAAAGAAACTTCTGTGAAGGCTGGCAAGGAAGCTCAAAACATTTTTTTTCTTATTCAAAGATGATCTAGACACTCACCCTAGTATAGCTCTTTCTCCCTCTCAATTTAGTCCTTTAGGTGGAAAACTATGACAGAGATAGTTCACCAAATTCCTTTCCTTTTCCCCTGCATACACTGTGGACTACATTTCCCAGCCTTCCCTGTGGTTATTGGGATCATGAGGCTGAATTCTGTCCAATAGAATGTGAGCAGAAGTGAGATATGCTAATTTTAGGCCTAAACCCTACACATTCCCCCAATTCTCCACATGCCCTTTAACCCACAGGTATGTATAGAGGATCTGGTGGAGGAATGCCCCCTGAGGGACGAGGGAGCCACCAGAAGGAAGGACCCTGGATCACTATGGAGTAAAGCCTCCTCCACTCCCACCTGCACTAGGCTGTGACATGAGCAAAAAATAATCATTTGTCATGTAAGACTGAGATTTGGAGATTGGTTGTCAACAGCAGTTAGACATGCTAATTAATACAGAAATTACTAGTGGCTATCCCACACAATTATTACAAGAACACATTATTAAAAACTATCATTTCTACCAAGATTTACATTTCCAGCTTCAAAAGTAGAGAAACTTGGGGGGTCCCTTCGTGGCTCAGTGGAAACAAACCCAACTAGGAACCATGAAGATGTGGGTTCAATCCCCGACCTTGCTCAGTGGGTTAAGGATCCAGCGTTGCCATGAGCTGTGGTGTAGGCCAGCAGCTGTAGCTCCAATTTGACCCCTAACCTGGGAACGTCCACATGCTGTGGGTGTGACCCTAAAAAGCATTTAAAAAAAAAAAAAAAAAAAAGTAGAGAAACTAATCCTTGAGCTTTAAGTAAAGGTTCAGTCAACCACTTAGGATCTGACTATAAAGTTTCATGAGTTTCAGCTCTACGGAACTTCCTTAGAAAAGCTTAACTTCTTTGAACTCATCTGTAGAAACACTCAGTTGTCCACCTATGAGAGTACACAACAGAGGTCTGATCAATCTGAATACCCTAAAGGAGAGAGAAAGTATGAAGACATCTAATAATGTTTCAATATTACACCTAAAAGCTACTGATATTAATAGGTGGTATTAATACTTGTATTGTTACTATTATTCAAACATCCAAATATCCAAAAGATTCAAAGCTCTGACCAATAAGAAATCATTTATTTAGCACTTACTATATGCCAGGCACTCTGCTAGGCAATTTACATACATATAACATTTAATCTCCAGTGTTCTTATCCTGATTTTACCACTGTGGAAATTAAGGTTTAAGGAGAGGGGTCTGGTGAATTCTAGCATTGTCTTTAAAGCTAGAAAGGTTAAGGAATTTGTTAAGAATCACATAGCTAGCAAGCAGAAGAACCAAGATCTGAACTCAGATCTGCCTACCTACAAATCCTTGCTATTTCTGCTACTCTAGTGACTCTAAAACAAAAGAAGGGGACAAAAAGCACATGTAGTAGGAAAAGCATACCAGATATTATAATTGAGTATCTCAAATATGAAAAATAACCAAAAAAACAAAGCCTACTGTTTTCATGAAAGAAACTATAAAAAAAAAACTCAACAAAATCTTCCTGGGCTGTTGCAGATACATAGCAGATTCTGTATTCTGAATATTCCTGAGAGCCAAACAATGGGGAGTGGAGGAAGCCATATTACCTATTTTTGCTTACAAAGTACTAGGCTATTTAAAAAAAAAAGGTAATCTGTTAATCTGTTAGTACAGTATGCTGTTTCACCATTTGACAAATGAGTTTTTTTGTTTTTGTTTTTTTGTCTTTTTGCCTTTCCTAGGGCTGCACCTGTGGCATACGGAGGTTCCCAGGCTAGGGGTCTAATTGGAGCTGTAGCTGCCAGCCTACACCACAGCAACTCGGGATCAATCTGAGCCGTGTCTGTGACCTACACCACAGCTCACGGCAATGCCGGATCCTTAACCCACTGAGCGAGGCCAGGGATCAAACCCTCAACCTTATCGTTCCTAGTCGGATTCGTTAACCACTGAGCCATGACGAGAACTCCTAAAAAATGAGTTTTAACAAACTCATTCTTCATAAGAATTACAAACTGCATCAGAAAAGATTTAAAAAACCTGGGTTTAAAGAAATTAGTACCTGTGATAAACGGAGTGTACTGGCTTTGCCTTCAAGTTCAGCAAGTCTTGCAGTTGTAGCAGACAACTGTTTTTTCAATACATCTGTCTCTTCAGACAAGGATTTCAACAGCTGTTCCCTCCTTTCACCTTCCTTCGTTTTCTCTTCCAGCTGTTCAAGCAAAGCAGTAGTACTATATTTGGCCTTCAGCTGGTCTCTGAGTCGCTGTATTTCTTTGTCCTTCTCTGTGAGGCAATAAGCATTCTTCTCCCTCTCAGCTTCAAGGACTCGAATTTTCTAGATATAAACTAAGAAGAATCTTAGAACAAGGCCAGGTCAAACACAAAAGCAAACAGTACACTAGAGCAAGCATTTGAAAAGAGTTTATTATAAATCAGTCAGCATCATACCAGATACAAGGGCCAAAAAGAAGACAAAGCCAAGGTCTCACACTCACAGGGCTCAGAGAGAGGTAATCCCAACACATTAATGCAATATGGTAAGTGCTGTAGTTATATATAAAACAAATGGGACATGGACACAGAAAGGAGAGACAAACGCTGTCAAGAGAGATGAGAGAAAGCTAAAGAAAAGCTGGCTCTCACTTGAGTATCTGCCAATCATTCCTCCATCATGCCAGTGCATTCATTCATTTATTTATTTATTTATTTATTGGTTGAGACCGTAGCATACAAAAGTTCCTAGACCAGGGACTGAACCTGCACCACAGCAGTGACAACACCAGATCCTTAACTGTTAGGCCACCAGGGAACTCCCAGTTCTAATAATCTTAAAGGCTAAAAGTGAGTCACACAAAGAGATCTGTGTTGCCTGATGTTGAAGTAACAGAACTTAAAAATTATAGAACATTACGGCTGGATAAAATTGCATTTATAAACTTGCTTTTTGTTAAATGATTTGGTATCAGATTTAGAAGGTGATCTTCAAAGGAATGTTCGACATTTTCAAGAATTTGAAAGATAAAGAAGGTATGCTTGTTAAATTCCTGCCAATATAAGGGAGAAAGCACTGAGAGAGACGATAGACAAAGTTAGCAGAATGGCTTACATGATAACAAAGGAAAAACAATATAGAACTAAAAACTTGCATTTGGGAGTGTGGGGACGAAGTAGTTGTTCAAATAAAGACAGCAAAATTGAGTTGGACAGTTGTGTAAAAATGATGAGATTTTAGTTGGCTGCAAACTAAGGACAGTAAGATGATATAATTACCAAAAAAAGCCAATTCAATTTTAAGCTTTCAGAGAGTAGACCATCCAGATTAAGGGAAATAATAATACTGTTTCAACCTGTCTTTGCCACAGTGTGCAATACTGGGTACATAATTCAAGAGAGATAAGAACACCCCACAAAGTAATCAGGAAAGTGAGCAGGACGGAAAAAAAAAAAAAAAATTAAAGCTCAAGAATATGGAGTTGATCTACAGGAAAGTAAGAAGCAAGATTTCTTTGGATATCTGAAAAAGTTGTCAACTGGGTAAAAAAATAGACTTGTTCTGTGTAGCCTTTTTTTTTTGCCACACTCAAGGCATGCGGAAGTTCAAGGGCCACAAATCAAATCAACACCACGCTGCAACCCAGACACAGCTGTGACAATGCTGAATTGTTAACCCACTGCACCACCAGGGAACTCCCTGGGTAGCTTTAATGGGTACAATTAGAACGAATGGGTAGAAGTTAACAGGAATTTTAATTTTAACTGATTATAAAGGTGTTTCAACAGCCAGTGCTCATCAGAAGTGGAATGAACTGGAAAGAGATCTCTCAAGGAAGCTATTAGATTCCTTCATCAGATTACAAAATGATCTTGATGATAAGGAGTTCCCCTTGGGGCCCAGAGGAAACGAATCTGACTAGGAACCCAGAGGTTGCAGGTTAGATCCCTGGCCTTCCTCAGCTGGTTAAAGATCCAGCGTTGCCATGAGCTGTGGTGTAGGTCACAGACTAGGCTCGGATTTGATGTGGTTGTGGCGTAGGCCAGCAGCTGAGGCTCTGGTTCAACCCCTAGCCTGGGAACTTCTGTATGACACAGGTGCAGCCCTAAAAAGCAGAAAAAAAAAAAAAAAGAATTGATGATAAATCATTTCTCAGTGCTTGAGTAGGTATTCACCACAATATGTGTTAAACAATAATAAATCATTGTTTTATGATGTGCCTATAAAACAAAATTTAAAGAACTCCAACAATATTATTTAAAACAAGGCATTTATTTTGTAACTATGAACAATAAAAGCACTTTGCAAAATAAATTAAAATCAAATTAATGATTAAATTTTTAAATATTTCCAGTGCTAACAAATTCCTAACTGCTTTACAGACTATGTCATACCAAATTGTAAATCAAGGAAATATAGTTTAATAGAATGCAAAATGCCAACATATATAATGATTTTACCTTAAAAAAATAGCTGAAAACAAAGATTACTTGGAAAGCAACCTATATACATGATAAAATGGCTTTTTAAACATTCACATTAAAATCTAAATCCCAAAGTTGAAAAGATTTGGTTTGTTAAACTAAATTATATGATCATTAAAAAAAATACTTTCTCATCTTCTACAGTAAAGCTTACAATTTAAAGAGTTTTACCTCCAAAAGTCTGTGTCTATCTTTATCAGTCAGTTTTCCTTTCCCACTTGTGATTTCATCCACCGATGTTTTTAAGGCTGCAATTTCTCCCCTAAATCTTTCTAACGCAGTTTCTGATTTGGAGTTACTAGGCTTTGACCCCCATTTACTTTTAATTAACTCTTTGGGACTTCTGGAAGACATCTCTGAAAGTGTCTGTAAAAAATAAAAATACAATTATATTTTATAAATCTGAGTCTACAAGACTTTTTCTAGGTTTGAACAGGTCTAATAACCTATTTGCTAAATACAAGAACCTTTCTATTTAAACAGAAGTGATATAGACAAATCAGCAGGGTATGGGAGCGGGACTCCAGATGGATTCTAGATTGCTAGTAACAATATGTATAGATCTTTAATCTGAGTGGTAGATACATGGGGAGTATTCAGTATGTAAACGTGTACACTTATGTTTATGCAGGACTCTATATGTGTGTCATATGTCAAAAGGAAAGTTTTGTTTTTTTAAAAAATGGAGGGAATAACCAATAGAGGGTTAAACTATTAAATGAAGCCTGAAAGAAGTAGATCACGATCAAAGACATATTTCACCCAGGAATAAAAAGCTAGTGGTAAATAATATAATACTGAGTATATGGACACTGAAACATCATTATCTGATATGATGGTGGTGTGTCCTCTGTTTTAGAAGATAGGCCTAGTTCAGATCTATCTTAGCTGAGAGCGCACAGCAGGCAGAAGTGAGAAGAATCCAATATGAGGCATTTATAGAAAAAAGAGACACAACATTCATGGAATTCAAGAATGACACAAATTAAGAATAAGGATTGGAGTTCCCGTCGTGGTGCAGTGGTTAACGAATCCGACTAGGAACCATGGGGTTGCGGGTTCGGTCCCTGCCCTTGCTCAGTGGGTTAACGATCTGGCGTTGCCGTGAGCTGTGGTGTAGGTCGCAGACGCGGCTCGGATCCCACGTTGCTGTGGCTCTGGCGTAGGCCGGTGGCTATAGCTCCAATTCAACCCCTGGCCTGGGAACCTCCATATACTGCGGGAGCGGCCCAAGAAATAGCAACAACAACAACAACAACAACAACAAAGACAAAAAAAAAAAAAAGAATAAGGATTAAGGAGAAGCTTGGTACATCTGTTAACAGTGTTAGATGACATTTTAGAAGCAAACATATACTTTGAACTCTAGGAGCAAAATATATAGCAAAACATACTGTACATATAATAAAAGTAGCTTCAATTAGGGAGCTTAAAAAAGCATTTTTCCAGTTATGGATCCCAAGATAAAATAATGGGGATGTGACTAAGGAATCTAGAGGAATATCAGACTACTCATGTATTCGAAAAATATTGGAGGAGTTCCCATCGTGGCGCAGCAGAAACGAATCCGACTAGGAACCATGAGGTTGCAGGTTCAATCCCTGGCCTTGCTCAGTGGGTTAAGGATCCGGCATTGCCGTGAGCTGTGGTGTAGGTCGCAGATGCTACATCTCCTCCGATTAGATCCCTAGCCTGGTTACCTCCATATGCCGCGGGTGCGGCCCTAAAAAAAAAAAAAAAGACAAAAAACCCCCAAAATATTGGAGAGCCTAACTGACCAGGCAGCATAATAGCTGCAGAAAGCTAGAAATGAAAGAAAAAGAAAGAGAAACACTTCTCTCATGTAATGGAATTTTCAATCTAGCAAAGAAGGCAGGTAATAACAAGAAACAAATACAGATTCTCAAGTTATAAAACGTTATCCAGGAAATGAAAAATACAGTGATAAATGATATCAGTAAAAATAGAGACCTACCTAGACACAGTGGTGGGGAAGGCTTCTCCGTGCATTTGACTTTTAGGGTCATCCTGTACGTACTCAGAGAGCATGAAAAAAACCAGAACTCGGTAAACTGAGGTGAAGAGACCTTCTACCAAAGTCAGTCCTGGATTTTTGCCCATTCTAAGGTGAAAGACTAAGATAACCAGCAAAGAGCACATGGCATCTATTACAAGCCATGTCGTCAAGTGGAGACAAATCTTACAAACCCCTCCTGTAAGACTTCACGTGGGAAGACAGGCAAAGAAAAACTGCAAAAAAAGGAGTACCTTCTTTCTCACCTCCAAATTGAAGATGCTTGTGAAATAGGCATAAAAGTGATTGCTAATTGGCTAAATGCTGTACTACGAAAGGCCTTGGCCAAATCACTAGGGCTCTCGGCACCAGTCTGAAAGATGATTGTAATACCCACCGCAAAGCTCAAAGGAGGGATCGAATTGGCGACGGTCTTGAGGCGCCCAGCCGAGTGCCACGCACGAAGTGAGCGCCAGGGAAAGATAACAGGCCCCCAGACGGATAGAGTCCCAGTAGACGCAACTTCCCGCTAACCCCGCCTCCCTCGCGGTGCCGCCTGGCCCCGGGGCTGCGGGCTCTGGCCACTGCAGCCACGCTCCGCTGTCGTCTCCCCGCAGCCAGCCGGCACCTGAGGCGAAGCTCCGCGCCAGCGTCGGCCAACTCACACCCTCCGCCGCGGGAGCCGCTTCCGGGAGTTTGAATCCCGCGGCTGCGGGGCGGGGCACGTCACTGCCGGCAGGGGCGAGGCCGGCAGGAAGGAGGCGCAGTACGCTCGGCGGGGTCGCGGCTCTCCGATTGGCTGCGGCCTCCGAGGGGCGGGGCCTAGAAGTTGAGTGCGGTCGTGAGGTGGGATGGAGTCAGGGCGGGGGCAGGAGGTAGGGGTGGAGGCTGAGAGGTGGAGCCGACGGCGGAAAAGCATCCTTCGGGACCGCCACCTCATTCTGGGGTTTTCTCGACGTTTTTCTGGGGTCTCAGGCCTGAAGCTCGTGTTTCTTTGTAAGGAACCGATTTGTGTTTATCTGCTTTGGGAAATGAAGCAAATTACTGTGCTGAATGAGGGTAATTCCAGTGACTGAACTGAGACTAATTCGTTCGGTGTCCTTGAGCCCTTCCGAATACCAGTTTCCCCCTTAATAAATGGGAGAAGTGGATTCCACAAGGGGGCGTAGCCTCCCGCTTTTCCTCTTGAGATGAGTCTTCTTCCTGCCAAAAACCAGGGAGGAGCATTGCAGAGTGTAGCAGGTGGAAGAACTGATAGGCATGGCCCAGGTTGAGTACTGACATTCAGAGCCCTGGAAGAAGTTGGGCAAGCGTTTGCTCCACATTGCTACGCTGTGGCTCGGTATCTGTTGGTTAAATCCTGGTCATGGTTAACCGCCCTGAGGACTTTCTCCTGCTAAAAAGGCAAAGAAAGCATTTGGCAGAGCCTGCCTTTTCTCAGACCAAGCATAAACTCACCAGAGACTTAACACAATAGAAAAAAGGATACAGTAGCAAAACATATTAGGAAAGCAGTGTCACACAGAGGTTAAACTCTGAATTAGAAATGAATTTAGCTCCCGAATGCCTCTTACTATCTGAGCGGTCTTGGATAAGTTATTTAACCTCTCGAAGCCTAGGTTTCCTGATCTGTGAAAATGATACAAATAATACCTACTTCATAGGGTGATTATGAGAGAATCCATGTAAAGTGCATGGTGTTCAGTAAATGTTCAACTGATGTTAGCCGTTATTACAGAAAAAGCAATAAAATCCTATGTTACTAAATAGAATGGATGAGAAACCATGTAGAAAAAAAATTTGGGGGGAGGGGGGTTGCACCTGTGGTATACGGAGGTTCCCAGGCGAGGGGTCCAATCAGAGCTGTAGCTGCCGGTACACCACAGCCATAGCAATGCAGGATATGAGGCGAGTCTGCGACCCACACCACAGCTCAGGGCAATGTGGAATCCTTAACCTAGTGAGTGAGGCCAGGGATTGAACCCCCATCCTCATGGATGCCAGTCAAGTTCGTTAACCGCTGAGCCACGATGGGAACTCCCCATGTAGAAAATTTTAAGAGTAAAAAGCATGAAGATAGCATTTAGTCCCTTCTTCCAAGGTTGAACCCGAAAACTCATGGATCCTAGTCAGATTTATTTCCACTGCGATAGGATGGGAACTCCAACAAAAGCATATTTGAGGCTGTTGTAAATGAAGATACCTATCACCTTGGAAAGGTTATATCTTCCAAAAGGAAGCTAATGAGTGCCCAGGGCCTTACCAACAAAACACGTGTGCTTTCTTTTTTTTTTTTTTTTTTTTTTGTCTTTTGTCTTTTTGTCTTTTGTTGTTGTTGTTGTTGTTGCTATTTCTTGGGCTGCTCCCGCGGCATATGGAGGTTCCCAGGCTAGGGGTTGAATCGGAGCTGTAGCCACCGGCCTACGCCAGAGGCACAGCAACGCAGGATCCGAGCCGCGTCTGCAACCTACACCACAGCTCACGGCAACGCCAGATCGTTAACCCACTGAGCAAGGGCAGGGACCGAACCTGCAACCTCATGGTTCCTAGTCGGATTCGTTAACCACTGCGCCACGACGGGAACTCCACGTGTGCTTTCTAATACAACTTTCTGCAATCATGGAAAGGTTCCTTCTGATGTATTCAATATGGTAGCACTGGCCACATATGGCTATTGAGTGCCTGAAATGTGACTGCTGAGATTGAGGAACTGAATTTTTTTTTTTTTTTTTTTCTTTTTAGGGCCATGCTCACATCATGTGGAGATTCCCAGGCTAGGGCTTGAATTGGAGCTGCAGCTGCCAGCCTATACCACAGCCACAGCAACACTAGATCCAAGAAGCGTCTGCAACCTATACCACAGCTCACAGCAGTGCTGGATCCTTAACCCACTGATTGAACCTGTGTCCTCATGGATGCTAATCAGATTTGTTAACCGCTGAGCCATGACAGGAACTCCAAGGAGGAACTGAATTTTTAATATTACTTAATTTTGGAGTTCCTGTCGTGGCACGGTGGTTAATGAATCCGACTAGGAACCATGAGGTTGCGGGTTCCGTCCCTGCCCTTGCTCAGTGGGTTAACGATCCGGCGTTGCCGTGAGCTGTGGTGTAGGTCTCAGACTCGGTTCGGATCCCGCGTTGTTATGGCTCTGGTGTAGACTGGCAGCTACAGCTCCAACTCGACCCCTAGCCTGGGAACCTCCACATGCCGCGGGAGCGGCCCAAGAAATAGCAAAAAAAAAGACAAAAATAAATAAATAAATAAATTACTTAATTTTAACTTAGAAACTGATAGTTGATTCGGTTCTCAGAAAACTTTTTTTTTTTTTTTTTTTTTTTTGCCCACGCTCACAGCATGTGGAAGTTCCTGGGTCAGGGATCAAATCCACACCACAGCAGTGACCCTGGCTGCTTCAGTGACAATGTTGGATCCTTAACCCACTGTGCCACAAGAGAACACCAAAAAACTTTTACGTTTGGAACATGTTGGGTATATAAGCCTATTTTTTCAATTATATGTTTTATGAAAGCTAAATACAGATGAGGTGTTTCTTTTTTATTTTTCTTTTTTAAAAATGTGTTTTGACTGTGCCCATGCCATGTCCAAGTTCCTGGGCCAGGGATCAAACACTTGCCACAGCAGTGACCTGAGCCATAGCAGTGACAATTTCAGATCCTTAACTTGCTGATCCACACAGGAACTCCCAGAGGAAGTATTTTTTTTTCTTTTTTTTTCTTTTTAGGATAGCACTCGTGGCATGTGGAGGGTCCCAGGCTAGGGGTCGAATCTCAGCTACAACTGCCGGCCTATACCATGGCCACAGCAACGCCAGATCCAAGCTGTGTCTGCAACCTACACCACAGCTCACATCAACACCAGATCCTGAACCCACTGAGCGAGGCTGGGGATCGAACCCAAAACCTCATGGTTACTAGTCAGATTCATTTACACTGCACCACAGTGGAACTCCCAGGTAGTTTTTCTGATCAACATTTTGTATCCCAATTGAGATGTTTGAAACACACAGCAGATTTCAAAGACCAAGTATTCTGAAAAAACAGAATAATACACCTAAATAGTGCTTTTTAATATGATTACTTGTTGAGATTATAATATTTTAGATATATTGGGTAAAATAAAATATCTTACTCTTGTTTTTTACTGTCTTTTCTGTGACTCTTAGAAAATTCAAAGAAATAAATGCGGTTTATTTTTCTATTGGACAGTGCTGGTATACACAAAATAAATGTAAACTCTTGCCTCCTTCTGCTCCAATTTCCCCTTAGCAGGGATTTTTCTCTTTTTTTTTTTTTTTTGTCTTTTTGTCTTTTCTAGGGTCGCACCCGCAGCATATGGAATCTAATTTTGTATCCCAATTGAGATGTTTGAAACACACAGCAGATTTCCCAGGCTAGGGGTCTAATCACAGCTTTAGCCGCTTGCCTATGCCACAGCCACAGCAACGCAGGATCCAAGCCATGTCTGTGACCTACACCACAGTTCACGGCAACACCGGATCCTTAACCCACTGAGCGAGGCCAGGGATCGAACGGGAAACCTCATGGTTCCTAGGCGGATTTGTTAACCACTGAGCCACGACAGGAACTCTGAATTTTTTTTTTTTTGGGCCGCACCTGTGGCATATAGAAGTTCTCAGGCTAGGGGTCCAATCAGAGTTGTAGCTGCCAGCCTACACCACAGCCACAGCACTGCCAGATTCTTAACCCACTAATCGAGGCCAGGGATTAAACCCGAGTCCTCACGGATATTCGCCAGGTTCGTTACCACTGAGCCACAACAGGAACTCCTCAGCAGGGACGTTTTGAAACAAAGCAGATCTAGTCGTGTCATGTTCCCCAGTACAAACACTTAAAACATTTCATTGACCCGCCCTCTGTTCTCAGCATAAAACACCAAATCCCCAGTTTGTCCTCTCACCCCTAGACTGACCTCCCCAGCCTGGGTCAGCCTCCCCACACTAGACACCTTTGACTCCCCTACCAGGGAAGGTTCCTTCCTATCTCAGGGGCTTTTCACAGGAGGGTCTGCCTGTCTAGAATGCTCTCACTCTTACTCCTTTCCCACCTCCCAGAACTCTGCTCAGTTCTCACTGCCTAGGGGAAGGCTCTCCTGACTCCCAGAGAAGGGGATTTCCTCTTTTTACCACCCATTTCTTCAAAGTCTTTCCTCCAGTTACAACTGCACATTTAATTACGAGTGATTCTTTGATTGGAGTCCTTTTCCCTCAATCCACAATAAATTTCTGGAGGAGTCTGATTTTGCTCACCACCGTAACAGGGTGCTTGAACAAATTAGGTAATTCCTAAATATTTGTTCAGTGAATGAATTGATAGGGGGGTCTCCTCTGCCCTCAACTATTGTGGAGAAACAAGTTCTTTACTCTCCTCCTTTCTGTTATCAATGTTCCTTAACAGGCACCAACAGCATTGTTTTAGAGCCCAGCCCCTTCTCAGGGTAGACCCTCTGCTCTTCCCTGCATCAGAGTTCATCTCCAGCCAGAAAAGACTGCATTTTATTTTATTTTTTGGCTGGGCCCAGGGCATGCAAAAGTTCCTGGACCAGGAAGCAAACACATGCCACAGCAATGACAACGCTAGGTCCTTAATCCACTGAGCCAACAGGAATCTCCTAGGGCTGCATTTTAAATTGGTGAATAAGGAGACACCCTCAGCATCCAGCTGAGATTATAGCAGCCCTATTAGTAAGTGATGCGTTTTGAAAGCCATTGCAGGGGCAGGTTGATCAGATTTTCTCTGACTGGCTAATGTCATATAGGAGAATTCTTACCAGCCAGTCAGTGATGCTTCCTGACTTGGTTCTCAATTCAGGGTGCATCCTTTTTGGAGAGGGCAGCTCTCTGGGCACTGACTGCTCTGCCTATTTTAACTCTTTTTAAAATTTAAAGTCTAGAGTGTGGAGTTTCCGTCGTGGCACAGTGGAAACGAATCTGATTAGGAACCATGAGGTTGCGGGTTCAATCCCTGGCCTTGCTCAGTGGGTTAAGGATCCGGCGTTGCTGTGAGCTGTGGTGTAGGTCGCAGACGCGGCTCGGATATTGCACTGCTGTGGCTGTGGAGCAGGTCAGCAGCTACAGCTTCAATTAGACCCCTAGCCTGGGAATCTCCACATACCGCACCATCGGCCCTAAAAAGACAAAAAAAATAAAAAAAATAAAATAAAAAAAAATAAAGTCTAGAGTGTTTTATTTGTATTCAGAGTATTGGTATGCAATTCAATCATTTTGCTCCCCTGCTGGAAAAATGCATCTTTAATAAGTGCCCACTGCTGTGAGGCCTGGTGTAAGGAGTTAAGAGCAGGGACTCTAGAGGGAGACTGCGTGTGCTCAATTCCCAGCTCCAATTACCATGAGAACTGGGCAAACTACTTAACCAAATTAGGCCTCCATTTCCTCATCCGTAAAGTGGGAATGATGAACCTACTTCAGAATTCCCCTTGTTGCTCAGTGGTAACGAACCCGACTAGTATCCATGAGGATACAGGTGCGATCCCTGGCTTCGCTCAGTGAGTTAAGGATCTGTCGTTGCCTTGAGTTGTGGTGTGGGTTGCAGACGTGGCTCAGATCCTGTGTGGCTGTGGCTGTGGCTGTGGCTGTGGTGTAGGCCGGCAGCTACAGCTCTGATTCGACCTCTAGCCTGGGAAATTTCATATGCCACAAATGTGGCCCTAAAAAGCAAAAAAAAAAAAAAAAAAAGTATTTATTTCATAGGACAGGGCCATGGAAGGATCAAATGAGACAAAATAAAATGCTTAGAATAGCACCTGGCATGTAATGAGTGCTCGGTAGATGTCAGCTGTTACTAACAGAACAGAGCTCTCTGGGCTGGGGCCCGTATGCCTGCCTAAGCTCACTGCTGGACTGTCTTCCCTTGCATGTGACATCTCACCCACATCAAATGGCTTGAGGTTCTCCATGCTCACCATGTGTATTTCTCTATTTCAGATCCTTCTCTCTCACACACAGATACACACACACACACACATTAATCCAACCATTAATACTTAGTCCAGCTGCCACCTCCTCCAGGAGCCTACTCTGCTTACCCACCCTGCCCTGCTGACACTTGTCCTCTTTCCTCTATCATCAAGCTCACACCAATGTGCTGCGATTACCTGTGAACTTTTTGCAAAGAGGAAATGCACCTTATTCATCTTTGTAGGTAGCATTGGACCAAGTAGACTTTTAGGGAAGAAAGGAGGGAAGGAAGGAAGGAAGGAAGGAAGGAAAAGAAAGAAAAGAAAGAAAGAAAGAAAGAAAGGAAAAGAAGCACCAAGTCATGCTTTCAGTGTTTGCTGAATAAATGAACATATGCATGAATGAATAAAGATGCTTACAGAAGAATGACTGGGGGGCATTTGTCTGTCAAACATTTTGAATGAAACAATAATTTGAGGAATTATCATTTCCGTAAAAGTGAACACAAATCTTAAATGATTCCATTTTTCTCTGTTCCAGTTTTTCTAGGTTTTATTTATTTATTATTTTTATTTTTTGGTCTTTTTAGGGCCATACCTGCAGCATACACAGGTTCCCAGGCTAGGGATTGAATTGCAGCTGTTGCTGCTGGAATACGCCACAGCCACAGCAATGCCAGAGCTGAGCACATCTGCGACCTACACCACAGCTCAGGGTAATGCCGGATCCTTAACCCACTGAGTGAGACCAAGGATTGAACCTGCTTCCTCACAGATACTAGTCAGATTTGTTTCCACAGAGCCACAACAGGAACTCCTGGGTTTATTTTAGAAAATATATTAACACTTATTTAGAAAATGTCAGATCAATTCTTGTCATATTTAGCTTCTCCATTTGCCTTGACTAGTGATAATAAAATGATGTCAAATGGTTTGAAATACTTTATCGCCTCTCCATGCCCCACCCCTATGTAGATTTTGTTACTGCCAGACACTTTTTTAAAGGAACAAACTTTAAATGTACTGTATATTAAGTTATTTAAAAATAGCATCCACCACTATGAAAAACCCTATAATTAAACTACTAAAACAACAGTATTTTAGTTCTAAAAAGCACCATAGTTATCAACAATGGACTCTCTGTGTTGTTCAGGTTGAAAATTGCTATTAGATAATACCTAAGATTCTCTAAAACTGGAATTGGAATAAGATATTATGAATCTGTCTTCATTTTTCTTTTGCTAAATCCCCTTTGCTACCTCTGTTACTTTTCTCCCCATGTCTAAATTTTTGCTAAGTTTCTCTTCTCTTCTAACTATTCCTCTTTCTCTCTCCCTTTTGTTTCAATGTCCAAGGCAGGCCCAAGGACACTCACCTAGATTGATGCATGAGTTTACTTGACATAAAAGGTGAGGATAATGAAAAATCAACATGTGTGATGAGCATAAGGGGCAGCTGGAAAGGGAGTAGGGCACTGAAAACATTGGATTTGAATCCTGGCTCAAGTTTTTAATGCTTCTAAACCTAAATTTCATCAGCTATAAAATAAGCCCAGGAGTCCTAGCTCCCAGAATTGTCAAAGGCAGTGGCTGATAGATACGTGAGAGCTGGCATGTGGTCTCCACTAGTTGGGAGCGCCATCAGATCCGAATTGTGACTTTTCTTCACTGCAGCCCCAGCAGCTGGCACATGGTATTCAGACTCTCAAATATTTGTTAAACAAATGGACATATTACTAATGAATAAATATTTGATGACTTTGTGTTAATTTACTCAACTCTCTTATTCTTCCTTGCTTTTTCCAAGAGGAAGTATTTTTCCTTAAATTTTTCTTATGGTGTTGGTTGGAATCTTGCACATTTACATCTAAAACTGACTGTATAAATAGGAAAAAAATTGTATTGGGAAAATAAAAAGTAAAAATAAATACAAGAGAAAAGAAAAAAAAAAGACCTGACTGTATAAGAAAAAGAGGGGCGTTCCCATATTGGCTCAGTGTTTAAGGAACCCGACTAGTGTCCATGAGGGTGCAGGTTCAATCCCTGGCCTTGCTCAGTGGGTTAAGGATCTGGTTTGCCGTGAGCTGTGGTGTAGGTCGCAAACGCGGCTCAGATCTGGCATCGCTGTGGCTGTGGTGTAGGCTGGCAGCTATAGCTCTGATTTGACCCCTAGCCTGGGAACCTCCATATGCCATGGCCACAGCTCTAAAAAGACAAAAGAGAAAAAAAAGGGGGGGGGAAAGAGCCCTGTTGGCTTTTTACATTTGAATGAAGCTGAAGAGAAATCTCCCATCATTTTCTTCTCCTTCCCAGTCTACAACTCTAACACTAGTCAGTGTGTGTCAGCAAAAAAAATAAAGACTTTCCCAAGAGAGGCCACTGGGATAGAGGATCTGAGGGGTTAGCCCCTTCTTAGGCTCACAAAGTGTAGAGATCATTCCAGCAGCCACTAGAGGCTGCCACTGTTGCTTTCTCGGCACAGGAAGCTGGAGAGCTCAGAGGAAAAAGTCCCTGAGAGCAGATGGTGTCCAGGGCTCTGATTACGATGTACCTTAGCAGAGTCATGGCTGGTGCCTTTGTCTCAAGGGTGTGTGAAGGTTGCAAAGCATGTTGTCGGTGATACATTCCAATGGACGGTGGCAGGAAAATTCACAACCAAACTGCTTGGGTTTGGATCCCAGCTCTGCCATTTCTTCGCTACAAACTGAACATGTTACCTAATCTTTTTGTGTCTCAGTTTCCTATCCTCATAAAGTGTAGGTTATTAAAGAACCTAACCCACAGGGCTGTTGTTAGGGCAAACGTAGTGGATAAAAATTAAGCCGTAAGGCAGGAACAGTCCACTGAACAACTGAACGGGGTTCAGGAGGCTGCTCTTGGGCCAGAGGTGGCAGGAAGAGATAAAGCTTGATGGCAAGGATGCCAGTTGTGATGGTGTGTAAGCATATATGCATTGCCTTTGTGGGCAGCTCTGCAGTCTCTGAGGCACAAGTTCGTATTCCCACTACTGAATCACCTCTATTCAACTTCCGACACACACACACAAACACACACACACGCACACACACACGAACACTGCAGGTTGGTGTGAAGTCCGACTGACTGGCAGCCTCTAGGCACCTCCTCCCTTCTCCAAACAGCACCTCTCCTAGTTCTGCCACTGTCTCCCACTGGTCTCAGGTCTTAAATCCCCTCCTTCCCTCTTACTCCCCAGTGAAACATATCTGAAGAGTCTCCTGGAATCTGAGTCTCAACCCCCATGACCTTGCTCCACAGCTCTCCCCGACCTCAGGAGAGGCCACACTCCTTGGCTGTCATCTTTTCTACTCCTTAGGTTTGTTTGTTTGTTGGCCCTGCTGCAGCATGTGCAAGTTCCTCGTCCTGGGAGCAAACCCTCACCACAGCTGTAACCAGAGTCACAGCAGTGATGGTGTTGGATCGTTAACCTGCTGAGCCACAAGGGAGCTCCTACCCTTTAGCTTTAGTTCCAAGTATCCTAAACTGCTTCTCCTCAAATACTTATTCCAGAGGATAAGGACAATAGCATTTCCTTCCAAGGCAAGGCCACTGCAAGCTTGTTAAAAGGAGGGCTGGTCCTTTTACAGGGTTCTATTTTACTAGTTAGCTCATTCTCTCCTGCTTGTGTTTATCCAAAGTTATATAAATCAGTGCCAAATAGAAGACTCCAGGAAATGCTAGGGATTTGAAAGTTAATCCGTTTCAGTGCTTACTTAATAATTTAACAGAATTCTACTTCCAGATATATTATTTCAAACATCCTCAAATACACTTCATGCCACACTTAAAATATTTTTTATTGTGAAAATCTTGAAAGGATTTTTTAATAGTTACATTGTTGAAAATTTGGGTTACGAGTAACTAACTAATGATAGGTTGTGATCTCTTGGTGGTTATCATGCATACTTAGAAATTTTCTTATTGTATGAGAATCTAGCTACAAGTTCTTTTCAACTGAAATGAAAATTTTATGAATCCTAAAGATTTACCATCTAATGAAATAGGCATTTTGTTTTGCCCACATACTTTTAATGAAATAATTGTTTCAATCTTGAAGTCTTTTTTACATTTCTAAGCTAATTTTTTTTTTTGGCCACGCCCAGGCAAGGGATCAAACCTGTACCACAACAGTGACAATGCTGGATCCTTAACCATAAGCAATCAGGGAACTCCCTCTAAGCCAATATTTACAAATTTGTCTTATTTTTTAACCTTTTTTTGGGGGGGAGGTGCAGCATATGGAAGTTTCCAGGCCAGGGACTGAATCTGAGCTGCAGCCTCCCTACAGCGATGCTGGATCCTTTAACCTACTGCACCAGGCCAGGGATCGAATCTGTGCCTCCACAGTGACCAGAGCTGCTGCAGACAGATTTTTTTTTTTCCCCTATTTTTGGGCCAAACTGGCATATGGAAGTTCCCAGGCTAGGGGTTGATTCAGAGCTGTAGCTGCCAGCCTATGCCACAGCCACAGCAACACAGGATCTGAGTCTCGTCTGCAAACTACACTACAGCTGGTGGCAATGCCGGATCCTTAACCCACTGAGCAAGGCCAGGTATCGAATCTCATCCTCATTTTTTGAGGGGACATACCCTTGGCATATGGAGTTTCCCAGGCTAGGAGTTGAACTCGAGCTACAGCTGCTGGCCTACACCACAGCCACAGCAATGCCAGATCCAAGCTGTGACTGTGACCTACACCACAGCTCACAGCAATGGCAGATCCTTAACCCGCTGAGCAAGGCGAAGGATCAAACCTGCGTCCTCATGGCTGCTAGTCAGATTTGCTTCCATTGAGCCACAATGGGAACTCCAAACCTCATCTTCATTGATACTAGTCAGGTTCATACAGCTGAGCCACAACAGGAACTCCATGCAGACAGATTCTTAACCTACTTTGCTATGGTGGGAACTCCAAAATCTTATTTTGAAACAATTTTAGGTTACAGAAAAGTTGCAAAGATAGCATAGTTCTCTTATGCCCTTCACTCAGCTTCCCCTCATGTTAACAACTTACATACTCTGGGAAATTGGAGTTCCCTGGTGGCCTAGTAGTTAAGGATTTACCATTGTTCCTGCAGTGCCTCAGGTTTAATCCCAGGCCTGGGAATTTCCACATGTGGTGGGTGTGGCAAAACAAAACAAAACTAAGACGTTAATATAGGAGTTCTCTAGTGGTGCAGCAGGTTAAGGCTCTGGTGTTGTCACTATAGCAGCTCTGACCACTGCTGTGGCATGGGTTCAGTCCCTGGCCTGGGAACTTCCACATGCAGCAGATGAAGCCAAATAAATAAATTCATTAATTAAATTTTTTTTTGTCTTTTGGGGCCACACCCTCGGCATATGGAAGTTACCAGGCTAGGGGTTGAATCAGAGCTACAGCTGCCAGCCTATACCACAGCCACAGCAATGCAGGATCCAAGGTGTGTCTTCAAACTACACCACAGCTCATGGGAACACCAGATCCTTAACCCACTAAGCAAGGCCAGGGATTGAACTGGCAACCTAATTGTTCCTAGTCACATTCACTTCCACTGCGCCATGACAGGAACTCCTGAATCACTTGTTATACAGAAGAAATTATCATAACATTGTAAGTCAATTATACTTCAATAAAGCTTTTAAAAATGAAAAAAATTATTTTATCAAAAAATCTAGATAGATAATACGATCATGGCAAAATGTTAATAATTGTTGAATCTAAATAATGGGCATAGAGATATTAATTGTACTATTTTTTCAGGCTTTGTATGTTTGAAAGCATTTATTATGCAGAGCTAAAAGAAACGTCAAGTTCCAACATGTCTAAATAAAAAAGATGTTCAAGGTCTTTATGAGATAATTTATCAAACTCTGCTGAGTGATGTTTAGAAAATCTAAGTAAATGAAATGATATCGTATATCTTGAACTGAAATACTTATAATGACATCGATTCTTCAAAAATTGATGTGTAGATTTAATGCAATTGAAAACAGAATTCCAACAAAAATTTAAAATATTTGCAGCTTGATAAGTTGATCCTAATATGAATCTTAAAATGTAGGAAGAGTCAAGACACTTGAAGAAAAATAACAAGATGGGAGAATTTGCTCAAAATCTTATTATGAAATTTTTATAAGACTATTATTAAGACAGAGTAGTCTTGGTACAGAGACTGGCAAATAGATCAATGAAACAGAAGAGAGAGCATAGAAACAGACCCCAATACGTCTATACATCTGATAAATGACCTAGGTTTGGGGAAAGGACAAATTTTTCAATAAATGGTACTGGATCAATTAAATACTCATGTGGGAAAAAATGAAATGTGACCTCTAACCACATATGACATATAAACAATTACAGGCAGAATATAAATCTTAGTGTACAAGATGAAACAAAATGCTTCTAGATGATAATCCTGAAGAATATCTTCATAATCACAGAGTAGAAATGATTTCTTAATATGAAAAATTTACTTATCATAAAGGAAAACACAGCCCACAAAGAACTAGTATTCAAAACACATACGCAGCTTCTGCAAATTAGTAAGAAAAACAGAGAACTCAATAGAAAAATCCACAACATATTTGAATTTGCATGTCCTATATTAGAAAATGTAGATATGAAAAGGTATGCAACTTCATTAGTAATCTGAAAAATGCAAATTAAAATCCCAATGAAATAGTGTTATAAACTCACCAGACAGGCAAACATTGAAAAATCTAACATCGCCAAGTATATGAACAGGAAGACTTCTACACTGTTGGTGGGAGTGTAAACAGTACAACCACTGTGGAAAACAATTTTGAATTACCTAATAATTTTGAAAATACACATATATGCTTTGATCCATCAATTCCACTCACAGGTTAGACCCAAAATGCAACTCATGCACATTCGTACAAGCGAACACGCACAAGCATGTTCAGAGTAGCCTTGTTTGTTATAGCTTGAAACTCTGAATAATCCAAATGTGTATCAACAGTGAAATGGATTAATAAAATGTGGTACACTTAATATGAGAAAGAGAGTGTGTATAGATGTGTGACTGGGTCACTTTGCTGTACAGCAGAAATTGAAAGAACAATGTAAATCAACTACAATAAAATTTTTTTAAAAAGAAAGGATAGGAGTTTCTGTTATGGCTCTGCAGTAACAAAACTCACTAGTATCTATGAGGATGCAGGTTCGATCCCTGGCCTTGCTCAGTGGGTTAAGGAACCGGCATTGCCATGAGTTGTGGTGTAGGTCACAGACACAGCTCGGATTCTGAGTTGCTGTGGCTGTGGTATAGGCTGGCAGATGCAGTGCCAAGTCAACCCCCAGCCTGGGAACTTCCATGTGCTGTGGGTTTGGCCCTAAAAAGACAAAAAGAAAGAAAGAAAAGAAAGGAAGGAAGGAAGGAGGGGAGCGAGGAAGGATAATATAAAAATATGAAATGAGGGGTTCCTTTCGTGGCGCAGTGGTTAACGAATCCGACTAGGAACCATGAGGTTGCGGGTTCGATCCCTGGCCTTGCTCAGTGGCTTAAGGATCTGGAGTTGCCATGAGCTGTGGTGTAGGTTGCAGAAGCGGCTCAGATTCTGCGTTGCTGTGGCTCTGGCGTAGGCCAGTGGCTATGGTTCCGATTAGACCCCTAGCCTGGGAATCTCCATATGCTGCAGAAGAGACCCTAGAAAAGGCAAAAAGACAAAAAACAAAAAACAAAAAAAAGAAAGAAATGAAAAAAATAAATAAAATGTGGTGCATTCACACACAGGAATGCCTTAGAGAAATGAGAGTAAACAAAATAGAGTTACATGGATGAATCTCACGATACAATGTTGAAATAAAAGAAGCCAAAGACAAAAGAATTCACACTTATATTCCATTTCCCTAAAGGTCATACTATATCAAAGAATTCATTCTGTGTGAATATGTGTATGCATGTACATATACATCCACGTAGGTATAAATGTACATATCTATAAAGTTCATGATGTATAAAATAAGTCCTGTGATCATCATTAAGCAAATCTAAACTATTTGGGGGACAGAAACTACAAAGCAAAGCAAAGAAATGATTACCATAAAAATCAGGACAGTCACTACCTATGGGGTGAAGGAGGTGACTGTGACATATGGGACATCAGAGGGACTTCTGGAGTGCTGATAATGTTCTCTGACTTGACCTGGATGTTTGTTTGTTAAACTGGCACATTTATGTTGTATTCCTTTTTCTGTAAATATATTTTACAATAAAAAGGAGAAATAAAAACCAGCCAGGAAAAAAACAAAAAAAAACACATAGTCTGTATTTCACTAAATATAGACTGTCATTGGTCTATGTGTTCACAAAATACAATAAAGAATATGACATTGGGTTCATTGGTTCTTTATAATAAGCTGTTGAGAAATTCACCGAGACAGAAGAAATCTTGTAGGTAAACCATACTTTTTCAGTGCACTTGAAGTGTTGGCTTACAGATGGATCTTTCTGGTGGTGTGTTCAAAGAAAAAGGAAGTCCTATGTTTTTTCACTCCTAGCTTTAGCCTTTTCTTCTGAAACACAATGAGATCCTGATTTAAACCCAACTTGCATTAACGGAAATGCTATGAAATGCTATGAATAAGCAGGAACTTCTGTTGTGGCTGTGTGGAATTTACTGTGTGCTTTTTGCTGGGCCCCACACATTGATCTTATGACAATCTTCACCTTCATTTTACAGATAACTGCAAAGGAGAGGGGTGTAGAAACCTGTGAGATGACATAGCTCAAAAGTGATGAAGCAGGGACCCCACTCAGGTCTGCCTCCTCCAGGGACTGTAATCACCAGGCTGCACCACCTAACACACCCTTCAAGTTGTAAAGATTCTTGGCTTGGCCAAACTTAGTCAAGCTCCTGAACTTTCTCCTAGGCCCATCTGTGTACTTCCTTGTAAAATTTAGTTTTAGCAAGAACTTTGCTGAGTCAGTTTATCCAGAAATCCCCTCCCTCCTTATCTAATCACTCTCTTTATCTTTTGGGGTTCTTCGTTCTCCATCACTCAGGTGATGTCTGGTCACCATGACTTATGTTCAGTAGGAATCTTGTTAGGTTGTCTGAGCCAGAATCCCCCTTTTCTCCTGAAGTTTCCTCCTAGTAATTTCTATCCACTGACCCCAACCTGCTTCTGGGTTATAAATTCCCACTTGCCCATGCCCTGTTTGGAGTTGAGCCCAATCTCTCTCCCTCCACTGCAAGATTCCAGGGCAGTGGTTCCTAAACCTAATCACTAAAGTCTTCTTTACCCACTTTAACAAGTGCCATTGTTTTTTGTTTTGTTTTGTTTTGTTTTCCTTTAACAAAGGAAAGGAAGACACTGCTGGGATTCAGATCCTGAAAGAGTGGAGTCACTTCTCCATGTTCACTGAAGATTCCCAGCAGTTTGGATGGATCAAGAACACTCAGGTCCCCAGCTCTCACCTCTTCAGGAGTTTTTAGGAAATCCTATGCTGAGGCCTTTTGTAAAGAAAAGGATCAGTCCCAAGACACCAATTTTGTAAACTATTACCGCTTCTGGATTTGGGCTTGCTTGAAATAAACTCTTTTATTTCTCTGCTGTACAATAGGGGGCACCCTTTAGCTGACTTAAAAAAAAAATTCTCTAAATTGATGCTGAGTGGGTGTGTTCCACAGTACTACAGAAGAAAGGGTAAAAGAAAAAAGAAAAAGAAAAAAAAAGAAAAGGATCGATTAAAGTTTTAAAACTCCATGAGATTCAGAATAGAATGGAAAAAAAAAAAAAAAAAGAAGAAGAGAATGGAAGGGGTAACGGGAAACCAATTAATGGTGCTTCAAGAATTGTTGCTTTTAGCGGCAGGGTCTCAGGGGTCTCCTGACCTGTCCACGTTTATCAGCTCCGAACCCTTTTCAGTTTCATTTGTTGCCCGTAGTTGTTCTTAGTTGAGGTTTTGTCCCGTTCACTTCCACATTTCTCGAATTCTTAAGTAGGTGCCTGCGGCGCTGCCTTTGGATATCAGTTTACACGTAACCTTCAGTAAATAATCCGTCAGAGACCCACCCATCGCCTCTCCTTCCCCCTTCGCCGGAGAAGTCTTCCCCCGCCTTCTCTCCCCGGGCGGCGCAGCCCGGAGCCCCAGCGCCCAGGTCTTCCTAACTTCATTGCTGAAACTTGCTCTGAACTTCGTTGCTGAAACTTGCTTTTTGCCCATCGAGAGCCATGCTTCGAGTGATTGTGGAATCTGCCAGCAACATCCCTAAAACGAAATTTGGAAAACCGGATCCTATTGTTTCTGTTATTTTTAAAGGTAAGGAAAAGCATTCTTTTTCTCCAGTGCCCTTTGGGAATGTTAGTTTCTTGGGTCCCATTCTTTGAAAGTCAGCGTATAGGTGAATTATAAAAGTCTCTGCGGCTTTAGCTGGAGTTTGTTACCTGTGCAGGTCAGGGGAGAGGACCATTTCTCTGGAAGGCATTTAATTTTCCCCAGGGCTCTGTGATTTCTGAAGGAAAGATTTATTTGTTAATCTCCAAATTCAGGTACCAAAAAGGTCTGCGTTGGTTCAGAGTAAGAGTTTCAGCAGTCTTGTGTGCATTTTTATTGCCTTTGCCTGTGAGAAATGAGTAAAGGAAAAAAAAGCCAATTAAACTTTCCGAGGTATTACTGCTCTGTAAAACAGCCCCCTGCTGCTTTTATTGTGTCTGAGTTTCTGGGAGGTGGAGCAAAATTATTTTGGTTTGTTTTCATGTTCTTTTGTGCCTTTTTGTAATTGTTCTTCATCTCTCCAAAGTTGGGTATTTTTCGTATGTTCTGTAGCTTTTAAACTGCTCGTAGAGCTTGAACAATGCAAGTCTGCAGTTTGGGTATCTAGTTTGGACTTGCTCAATGACTTGGGCAAGTGACTTCATTTCTCTGGATGTCAGTTTTCTTTTCTGCAACACAGGTGAGCGGACTTTAGACTAGGTTGTCTTTAAAAGGCCTTTGTAATCCCAACAGGTTATTTTTCATGACATTTGATGTGATGGAGGGGGACAGGACTGGAGGGTGTGATGGCATACGCCCATGCATTGTAGTGATTCCACTTGGGCTGGAGTGGTGCATCTAAATCTGAATTTAGGAGCGTTATCATTTTCTGTTTGCAAAAGGTTACTGGTAAGATTGCTAGTTAACTTTTTGGCAGTAGGGATGGACAAAGAATGAGAGGAGAGGGCAAAGAAAGTGGGAGCCTTGACGGGCATGCTGTTCCTGACCACACCTTGCCACACTTTTCTTTTCCTCCAGGAAACTACTCCCTTCCAGTTTCTTAGTAAACATGTGCCTTTCTCTTTTCTTTTGTCCATTTTATCTTTATTCCTTTTCTCAAATCTCTCCCTATGAGATGAGTTGAAAAATGCAAGGAAAAAAAAAACAAAACTCAAAGATGTTAAATGGCTGTTTAGTTTAAAAAAAAAGATTTGGGGGACAAAAGTTGGATTTTTTTTTTTTTAATGGCCACACCCAAGCCATATGGAAGTTCCTGGTCCAGGGACTAAATTTACGGTGTAGCTGCATCAGTGCTGGATCCTTTAACCCACTGGGCCAGGCAAGGATTGAAGCCCTGCCTCTGCAGAAACCCAAGCTGCCGCAGTCAGATTTTTTAACCCATTACATCACGGTGGAAACTCCTAAAAGCTGGATTCTTAAAGGACAGTGTGGTTTGAGAATCTGCTTAGTGAATATCATGTAGTCATGTTACATCAGAGTTCCTTTGCATGTATTCTTTCTAAAAATCCTTTTCTCTGGAGCTCCCTAGTGGTCTAGTGGTTAAGGACCTGGCATTGCTATTGCTGTGGTGAAGGTTCAGTCCCTGGCCCGGGAATTTTCACGTTTTGTGGGCATGGCCAAATAAAAAAACCTTTTTCTCTTTTTAATTTTTGATTTTATTTTTATTGAGGTAACATTGGTTAAAACATTTTATAAGCTTCATGTATACAACGTTGTATTTCTGCTTCTGTATACACTACAGCATGCACACCACAAAAAATTTAGTTTCCATCCTTCACCACACAGTTTATCCCCTTTGCCCATTTTACCCTCTTCCCCACTCCTCCTCTGTTCTCTGTTCTCTGTATCTACATGGTTAGTTTGGTTTAATTTGTTGGTTTTTCATATTCCACATGTGAGTGAAATCATCGGGTATTCGTCTTTCTCTGTCTAACTTATTTCATTTAGCATAATACCACGGTGTTGCAATGGCAAGATTCCTTTTTTTTTTTTTTTTTCTTTTCTTTTTAGGGCTGCACCCACAGCATATGGAAGTTCCCGGGCTAGGGGTTGTAGTAGAGCTACTACAGCTGCTGGCCTCTGCCACAGCCGCAGCAATGCCCTGATCAACTGAGCAAAGTCAGGGATTTAACCCACATCCTCATGGATACTAGTCAGATTTTTTTCTGCTGCACCACAATGGGAACTTCAATATTTTTAACTTTTTTTTAATTGATAAGTAGTATTCTATTGCATATACATACCACATCTTCTTTATCCATTCATCCATTGATGGGCATGTAAATTGTTTTCATACCTTGACTATCGTGAATAATACTGCAGTGAACATAGGGTGCACATTTCTTTTCAAATTAGTGTTTTTGTATTTTTTGGATAAACACCCAGAAGAGGGATAGCTGAAGTATATGGTAGATATATTCTTTTTTTTTTTTTTTTTTTTTTTTTTTTGTCTTTTTGCCTTTTCTAGGGCTGCTCCTGTGGCATACGGAGGTTCCCAGGCTAGGGGTCTAATTGGAGCTGTAGCCACTGGCCTACACCACGGCCACAGCAACGCCAGATCTGAGCCAAGTCTGTGACCTACACCACAGCTCAAGGCAACGCCGGATCCTTAACCCAGTGAGCGAGGCCAGGGATCGAATCGGAAACCTCATGGCTCCTAGTTGGATTTGTTAACCACTGAGCCATGACAGGAACTCCTATGGTAGATATATTCTTAATCTTTGAGGAACCTCTGCACTGTTTTCCACAGTGGCTGCACTAATTTACATCCCCACCAACAGTGTATGAGGGTTCCCTTTTCTCCACACCCTCCTCAACATTTGCTATTTCTTGCCTTTTTGATAATAGCCATTCTGATAGGCGTGAGGTGATAGCTCACTGTGGTTTTGTAAATCTTTTTTTTTTTTTTTAATTATTTTCTTGAAGCAGCTATAAAATCAGGAATTAGCACTAAAAGTTTGACATGTAAAGACATGAAAAAATATGTTGGGTTCAATCTGTTAATATATATTTATTTGAGGCAAGTCATATAGATTATAAAGGAATTAGAATTTAACAGTATATTGAAATCTGACTTGTTATTTGTCTGGAGTGTATATGCATTGGTCAAAAATTTTTAATTACTAAAGTATATCTGCCTAAGGCTATGAACATAAATACTCAATTGAAGGTGGAAAACTTTAGTTCAAGTGGACAAATATAGGCTATCTAAACCCTTACATTTACTAGATTATTTAACTTCAGTCTCTTTTCCAGTCTCCTTTGGTTATATAAATTGAGTGGTAAATTCATTCATTTATTAATCTGACAAGCAACCTAATGGAAGAAACAACTCTGCTCAGAGTAGGAACATCTGGACTCTGGCTGGTGTTGACAAAATAGCCGATGAGCCAGATTTAACCAGCCACGTCTCAAATTTCTCAGCTGTGGGAAGATGGGAATTTGATCTCCTTGAGATTTGTTCCATCTTTAAGGTTCTATAATTTTACCATTCCATGTATTGAACACCTGCGTTTAGCATGATGTAGAAGGTGCTGCCTGAGGCAGTCATAGTTATGAATATAGTACTTTTCTTGCTTTCAATCTATTCTAGTGGTTTAAACCCCTTTCCAGATGTACCTTCCAATTTTGAGCACTGGGTAAAATTAAGTAACATTAATTTCTGACAAAACTGAGGCTCCTGATACCATCATATGTCCATCAGTGGGAATGGAGCAAAGCCAGATGCAGAGGGAAAGTGGGGAGATTAAGATGTAAAAAGCCAGATTTCCCATCGTGGCACGGTGGAAACAAATCTGACTAGGAACTGTGAGGTTTCGGGTTCGATCCTTGGCCTTGCTCAGTGGGTTAAGGATCCAGTGTTGCCGCGAGCTGTGATGTAGGTTGCAGATATGGCTCAGATCTGGCATTGCTGTGGCTGTGCTGTAGGCCGGCGGCTACATGTCCAATTTGACCCCTAGCCTGGGAACCTCCATATGCCAAGGGTGTGGCCCTAAAAAGACAAAAGACAAAAAAAAAAAAAAAAAAGATGTAAAAAGCTGTAACGGAGGATCAAGAGGATCAAGGAAGTACCAAAGAAAGCTTCTGTGTACAATTTTTTCAGACTGTTATTCCCCCAGATCTTTTAAAATTCTTAAAAAATATTGTAACAATTTTAATAAAACATTTATGCATGTGGAAACAAAACCAGCTAATAATCTGGAAGGATATATACAACTAAAAAGTGAAAATTCTCACCATGTGCCTCCATTTTCTCTTTCCTCACTCTTGCTACCTAGGGGTAACCACTCTGAACAGTCTGATTTGAATTCTTTCTGACTTTCTGCTAAAGACTTTAAGTTGTTTCAACTACTCTGTGTTAGCAATGAGGCAGCAGTGGACATCCTTATGCTGAATATCTTTGTGAATGTGTGCATTTCTGAAGGACAGATTCTCTGTGTGTTTCTTGGCTTTTCATTTAAAGATGGTTTTGGTGAATATTGCCATTGACTTCTGTTTGGCTCATCTCTGGCCTTTGTGTCAAATCTCTTGAAAAGACTGACTGAGAGGAAATTTTCTTGCACAGTTTCATGTTGTACTTTTACAATGTGGCAACACTGTTCACCTGAGACATTCCACTACTAAGGAGCGTAACTGTGCAACTCTAACAGTTTTCTTATTCCTTATCATGATGTCCCATTCCATTAGCCAGAATTTTCTCTCATTTATGGTATTGTGTAGATCTTTGTGGTCTTTTTGGAATGTTTACTGCTGTAGGCTGGGTGGTCATCAAAGAATTGTCATGTTTTTACTTATTTTCCCAGATACCTGTTATTTCATCTAGACACGTTTCTGGAGTGGTATCCTAGGTATTTCTAGGATCCCTGCAATGAGCACATCAACTCTGTCATCTTGAGCAAAGCACTTGACCTCTCTGAGAATCCTTTGTCCCTCTTTTGAAAAATGGTCCTCCAATGGCTTATCTGAAAGGAAGCAGATCTGTGGAGATCCCTGGAGGCTGTGATTTATGCAATAGACACTTCTCTATTTTTAAGTAAAAACTACTTTGCTATTTGAAAGTCTGAAAAGAGTTGAACTTAAAAAATAGCCTTTTAAGTAAGCAGAAAAGCTATGAGTTTCCATTTAAGAATAGTGAAGTGTTATGGGGGAAAGATCCAGTGGGTCCCATGCACTATCATCTGTGAAGGCACCTGCTGAGGGGCCCACACAGTGACTCCCATAGGTAGGACCAGTCAAAAAGGTTCTCACCAGCTCAAACTGACAACCATGCCGTGTTGGTACAACTGTAGAACTGCTGTATTATTTGTACAATATACTCTGAAAGGCAGAAGGGTTTAATCTACTGAGTCATTCCCATCATTCTGTGAAAACAGGGTTTGGAGACTCACTAGAGGAAAGGGGTACCACCCTATCGAGGCGTGGGAGCTCTGAAAGGTACAGTTCCCAAAGGCACATTTTATAGGCTCTCCATCATTTACAAAGCCACAGCTTAAAAAATGAATCCGTGTGACTTGTTTTGCTCCTCCACAACAAATCTTATATCTTAAGTGCATGCCCTTGAGGCGTGTCCAGGGGTGCTGGTCTTTGTCCAGTTTGGGTGTACTGATGACTTTCTCCATCCCCATGGCACTTGGCTCTGCCAAGAAGGCATGGGTTTTTATATCCCTGCACCATATAGGACGTTGCTGATGTTGAATATATATGTTTTAAAGGTCGACCCTGGGAGTTCCCGCTGTGGCTCAGAGGTAATGAACCTGACTAGTATCCATGAGGATGTGGGTTCAATCTCTGACCTTGCTCAGTGGGTTAAGGATCCGGCATTTCCATGAGCTGTGGTGTACATCAAAGATGTGGCTTGGATCCCGAGTTGCTGTGCCTGTGGCGTAGGCCGGCAGCTACAGCTCCAATTCAGCCCCTAGCTGGGAACTTCCATATGCTTCAGGTGCAACCCTAAAAAGAAAAAATAGGAAAAAGTTGACCCTGCAAATAACAAATTGGCAGGAGATCTGAGACATCTTATTGCTATAACGTCATTGATCCTTGGCCCTGAAATGAACCATCAGAAGTCCACCATTCTCCCATCTTTAGGGAAGAATTACACTTAATATTCTCTCAGGTGCTTTGTGGATGAGGCTTGGCAAAGGGCCAGTTCACACATTTCTGGACACTGAGTCCCCAGCACCTCCTACCCAGGGGCAAATTGGCCTTGTATTCCTTTTTGCATTCTTTTTTGCTGTTGTTTGTTTTTTGTTTTAGGGCTGCACCTACAGCATATAGAAGTTCCCAGGCTAGGGGTCACATCAGAGCTGGTAGCTGTTGGCTTCCACCACAGCCACATCAGTGTGGGATCCGAACCTACACTGCAGCTCACAGCAACACCTGTTCCTTAACCCACTGAGCAAGGCCAGGGATCGAACCTGTATCTGCATGGATAGTAGGTTCGTAACTTGCTGAGCCACAGTGGGAACTCCCTACTTTTTGCATTCTTGATCCTGGCAAGGAAAATGTGAAGTTGCCAGTTTTTAACGTTAAAAATTTATACATGAAACATTCAGTGGTCTATAATGCATAATGCATGTATCATGATATGTCATCGGTCACCTTATCTGCTTTGTAATTTCTACTGAACAGCTGTTCTGTTGAGCCGGGATGTGCTTTGAATGGGTGTGAGTAGAGTTTTCACTCAGAAACAGCTGCTTTAAGCCTCTGACACTTTAAGCCTTATCAGCTGGCTTGGCTTTAAGCATCAGGATATAAAACCTATTGGACATGAGGGCGCACAGGCCTTGGGCTTTGGAGCCAGGGAGGCCTAGGAATGAGGATCCCAATTCTTGCCTCTGACTTCAGAAATACTCATGAGCTAGTGAATTAAAATCTTCAATTTCAGGTTCTTAATAATATCTCCTATGTTGCAGAGGTGTTTGAAGATTAAATGAATACATATGTGAATTTGCACATACGGGCAATCCCTAAATTTCCTTTCCTATGTGGTAACATTTGCTTTTATAGAGCCTTAAAATGTGCAGACAGTATATCAGGAGTCAAGTCTAGAAAAATACGTATAACGTTAGCTTTGGTCCTTAGGCTTAGGGAACCAACTGGTTAAAACACAAGAATGAGTTACAAACCAGAATAGGCATGCAAAAATGACAATGCCTAAGCAGATGGAAGTGTGAAAAGCTTCATGGAGAAGATGTCACTTGAGTTAGTTTTAAAAGATGAGTGGAGGGAGTTCCTGTTATGGCACAGTGCAAATGAATCCCACTAGTATCCGTGAGGATGCAGGTTCGATCCCTGGCCTTGCTCCATGGGTCGGGGATCTGGCGTTGCCGTGAGCTGTGGTGTAGCTCACAGATGTGGCTCAGATCTGGCGTTGCTGTGTCTGTGGCAGAGGCCAGTGGCTACAGCTCCGATTCGACCCTTACTTAGCCTGGGAACTTCCACATGCTGCAAGTATGGCCCTAAAAAAAAAAAAAAAAAAAAAAAAAAAGACGAGTGGAAATTTGACAGAAATAATGAAAAGAAAGACATTTCAGGTTCGGAACAGCACAAAAAAGGCCAGGGAGCCATGGAGGATTACAGAGGAGTAACCTGGTGTGATTGGGATTGCCCCTGACTCATAAATCAGTTGGAAGCCACTTATGGACAGATTGGTTCTAGTCAGTTAGTTAGTTCTAGTCGTGGTTTACTAGTTGAGGCAAATGCTTTCCAGGGCAGAGGGGGCTTATTTCAGGGCCAGAATGAGAAGGAAGGAACTAACGTAGAAGATACTAAGGAAGCAGCTCGATTCAATTAAATTAATAAGAAGACCTCACAGGGCAGGCTAATTGGGCCATCCTTCTCCACAGTCTTCTGTGAAATGGGACCCCCAGAAGGCTGGGTGGGGTGGTGCTGCCAGAGGCCAGCCTGAGCTTTAGCTACCTGAGACTGGAGAGGGAGGTCAGGAAGAGGTAGAAGAAAGGCACAGGAATAGCAAGTGACACAAAAGACATATTTTGCTCTTCTCCCCAAAGCCAAACAGGGAGCTTTTCCTTAACCAAGCTGAGCTGTGGTCTCACTCACACAAGGTTCAACCGGGTTGTCCCATTTGAGGGGTAAAATGTCATGATAGCTGTTGTTTAATGGCAAGGAACTCAGGTTTGTGCAAGTTTGCCCCTAAAGTTAGAAATTTTCCAGAATACAATCATGGCCCTGGGAGAAGCCAGAATCTGGTCGCATGGGGAGGTGTTTACTGCACCCCCCCCCCAGCCCGATACCCGCCCAGGGTTGCGGGCCTCAGGCCTCTGCCCCTCCCCGCACATGCATCCATTTCCTCTCTGCACTTCGGCTGCATCAGTGGGAACCCTTACCTCTGCTCCTTTGCAGTAAGCAGCTTGCATTGGGCTCTGGGTTACCATGGAGGTGACTTGGTCCTGACTTCACACCTGCTACAGCACCTGTGTCTCTTAATTGTGATTCTTGAGAGGAAGGCTCCAATTGGTTCAGTTTTGGTCAGGTGTTCACCCCTGGCCCAATCAGCTGTGCCAAGGGATACAGCCGCCCCGGAGAGACCCAGCGGGGATCTCAGATGCGTCTGAGGCACAAGGTAAACTTCTGAGGGCTCAAAACATGAACCATCCTGCTTAGCTCCCTCCATTTTGGGGATTAGACCTACTTCTGTCCGTCTTTAAGGTGTAATCTGACCTGACCCGTGCCCCTCTGTTAAGGGGCCCCCTTCCTTCCGAAATGAACGCCGTATGTGAAAAGGGATGAGCTTTGGACTGAGCAGAACCTAAGTGTCTTCTCTTGACTTTATCACTAGGAGCTAGATCTCTGGGGCAGCTATATTTTTGAGCCTTTGTTTACTCGCCTATAAAGTGGGGAGAATTATATGACCTTACAGGGATATTACAAGGATCAACAGTGATAAAGTATCTAAAACATTATCATAGTGCCTGGCACATAGTAGCTATGTGGCAAATGCTGATTTCTTGCCCCTTTTATGCTCTACTCCTTCCCCATTGCTCGGGGAACCTACAGAACCCTGGGGGACATCTGAGGTGTTGCCCAGGCTTACATGGATAAATGAGATGCCCTTTGGCGATGGCACCCAAGCAGCTTGAAGGCAGAGCCATGTCTGATTCATGTGTGAGAGTACATCATAGCCTCTCAACAAGGCACATAGCAGCTTCTTTTTTTTTTTCTTTTAATTGTGATCTAATGAACATAGCATAAAATTTATCTTTTAAACCATTTTTAAAGGTACAGTTGAAAGGCATAAAGTACTTTCACATTGTTCACTTTTTCATCTTCCCAAACAAACTCCATACTCATTAAATAATAACTCCCCATTTTCCCCTACCCTCAGCCCCTGGCAACTGTCATTTTACGTTTGGTCTCTATGAGTTTGACTGCTCTTGAGTACCTCATATGGGTGGAATTATGCAATATTTGTCCTTTTGTGACAGGCTTATTTATTTCACTTGGCATAATGTCTTCAAGTTTTATCTATGTCATAGCATGTGTCAGAATCCCTTTCCTTTTTAAGGCTAATACTCCATTGCATGTCTACACCACATTTTGTTTGTCCATTCATCTGTCAGTGGACTCTTAAGTTGCTTCAACCTTTCAGCTATTGTGAATCAAGCTATGAACTTGGGTGTGCAAATACTGTTTGAGTTCCTGCTTTTAGTTCTTTCAAGTTTATATCTAGAAGTGGAATTGCTGGATCATTTGGTAATTCTGTGTTTAAATTTTTTTTTCTGTGTTTGATTTTTTGAGATACCACCATACTGTTTTCCATTGTAGCTGCACTATTTTGCATTCCCACCAACAGTGCAAAAAGTTTCCAGTCTTCACTACCACTTGTTAATTTCTGATTTTTTAATTTGTTTGTTTGTTTGCTTGGAGTTAATAGTTACCCTAATGGGTAGATTGTTAGCAAATCTCTCTTGACTTGGATATTCAGCTCACACTTGCCTCATTAACTCAAAATGAGAATCACTGAAGTGGGAAGTTCCCATTTGTGGCTCAGCAGTAATGAGCCCAACTAGTAACCATAAGGATGCGGGTTTGATCCCTGGCCTCGCTCAGTGGGTTAAGGATCCAGCGTTGTGGTGAGCTGTGGTGTAGGTCTCAGACTCAGCTCAGATCTGGCATTGCTGTGGCTGTGGCATAGGCTGGCAGATGCAGCTTTAATTTCACCCCTAGCCTGGGAACTTCCATATGCAGCAGGTGCAGCTCTTAAAAAAAAAAAAAAAAATAGAATCACTTCAGTGATTCTGCAGCCTCAGTGGCCAGCAAGAGGCAGCCCTCCTGTGACCAGAAGCCATCCTGGCAGGGGCCCAGCAGCAGCCTGAGAGCCTGGTGGCCACTCAGCCACTGAAGCCCTGGCCTTGTGAGGTCTGTGTAGCCAAGGTTATTGTAGGAGCCACAGCAGAGGAAGGCAAGTGATCTCATTCAGTACCAGGTCTTCCAGTTGGCTTGGGCTCCCTAGGGCAAGGCTGGAACCAGAGACCAGCCTGCTTCTCCCAGAAGCACATCCTGGGAGGTCAGAGTAGCCCTCGATCAGGAGCCCTTTAATTCTTTCACCCAACATCCTGTACTCCTTCATGGCACCTATTGGAACACGTACTTATGTATTTTCTCTCTTAGTTGATTTCTCTCTGCTTCCTCCATCAGATTGGAAGCTTCATAATGGCAGGGACCATGTCTCTTTCTCTAGCATCTAGTTCAATGCCCGGCAGATAGTAGATGACTAATAAATGATACTCCTCCCTTCATTCATTCAGTTCAAGGTCTCACAGTTCAAAGGGGACCAGATAGGACCAAATGAAACCGTATCGCCATGCCCACAAACTACAAAACTGGTCTTGAGTATTTAGGACTTCAGGGTTTCCACATGCTCTTTGGGCTCCATTAAGCTGCATCTCATAGGAAGCTGGAAGGCTGGGGAACCCTAGCCTGCCTCTGACCTTGACATTAGAGCATTGGTCTAATTAATGGAAGAAACCTCTCTGAATCTCAGTTTTCCTAGCTCTGAGGTAGGTATAAGACCTACCCTTGAAGGTTATAAAAGTCAAATGAGATGATATATTTAAGGTATCTGAATTAAAAATAGATATTTATCTGTACCTCGCCTCTTGAAGTCTGCCTCTCTTTGCACATTGCAAAATGAAAAATTAGTTGGCTAGGTTAGGGACTCAGGAAATAAAAAGTTTTCAGGGAGTTCCCTTTGTGGCTCAGTGGTTAATGAACCCAACTAGGATCCATGAGGATGTGGGTTCGATCCCTGGCCTCGCTCAGTGGGTTAAGGATCTGGTGTTGCTGTGAGCTGTGGTGTAGATTGCAGACGCACCTTGGATCTGGTGTTGCTATGGCTATAGTGTAGGCTGGCAGCTGTTGCTCTGATTCGATCCCTAGCCTAGGAATTTCCATGTGCCATGGGTGCAGCTCTAAAAAGCAAAAAGCAAAAAAAAAGTTTGCAAATTGGATGAAGATAATTGATGCAGAAACTGTTCTCCTTTTAGAAAGTGAAACTACAAGTCTAGAAAAGAAGTCTAGATGATGTTCGTATTTTGTCAAAACAACTAGTCATTTTGGTGAAAAGAAAACAGATTATTTTACTAATTTTTAAAAAAAATTCAGGAGTTCGCTAGCAGCCCAGCGGGTTAAGGATCCAGTGTTGTTAGTACTGTGGCTCTGGTTTCAGCTGTGGTTCGGGTTCAATCCCTAGCCCAGGTATTTTTGCATGCTGTGGGCACAGCCAATAAAAGGGGCGGGGGATAAATTTTTAAAAAATGCATTAGTCATTTATTTGTGTGGCTACCGTGTGCTCAATTATTTAGAGCAGAGTGTCTGATGGACACTCACATAGACATGTCACATAGTGATGGACACTCATATAGGTCACTCACATAGACTGAACTTTCTATGATGGAGGGGATATTCAAGATCTGCCCTGTCCACTATGATGGCCTCTAGCCACCTGTGGATACTGATCACTGAAATGCAGCCAGTGTGACTTGATGAATTGAATTATTAATATTATTGAATTTAAATCACTTTCAGTAGACATGGACACATAAAGTTATCAATGACCGTACTGGACCACCCAGAGAGTAGGAGAACAGCCACAGGGGTTAAGCATCCACAACGTCCTCTCACTCACTGTTGCCTGGAGTGGATAATAGTCCCGACCTCAGAGAATAATTGAGAAAACAAAAACACATGGAAAATGCTTTAAGTGATTGTTGGTACTTAGGCCTTCTGGAGATGTTGGCATGGTAACAACTGTATACTGTACCCCCACCATTTACTAAATTCACACGCTATGCTCATACCCGCATGCATTATCTGATTTAGTCCTCACGGTCTTTTTAGGAAGTGGGCCTTGTTATGATCTTCATTTTACCCATGAGGAAACTGAGGCAGGTTCGGGTCAGGGTGCAACTCAGGACTCCCTGATTCCAGAGCCTCTGTGTGTCTTCCTGGAGGTCATCATGGCTGCAGAGATAAAACATAATGTGTGCTTAAGACAGCCAAGTCAAATTATGAACCCTTCCTCCTCACTTTGAATGGATTGAGTTGTTCCATGTGCTGGGATCATCTGGACCCAGTCTGAAAGAGAAAGAACAAGTACCAAGAACAAAAGAATAACAAGGAAAAGAAAGAAAGAACGAAAGAACGAACGAATGAAAGAAAGAAAGAGAAAGAAAGAACAAAACCCAGCCCCCCTGGGGTGAGTTTCCACAGGGTAATGAAAACCTTTAGGACTTTCTGTGACTCAGAAGCTCAGAGACAACATAACTTTGCAATGAATCAATTCCCCTGATAGTTAAGCAGGAGCCACTTTATTAGTGGAGACCACAACTCTTATTTATTATGTGTAAAGTATTAAGGTCCTGACCCATCATGGCTCAGTGGAAAGGAATCTGACTAGCATCTGTGAAGTCACAGGTTTGATCCCTGGCCTCACTAAGTGAGTGGGTTAAGGATCTGGCATTGCCATGAGCTGTGGTGTAGGTCGCCGACATGGCTCGGATCTGGCATTGCTGTGGCTGTGGTGTAGGCCAGAGGCTATAGCTCTGATTTTACCACTAGACTGGGAACCTCCATATGCCTCAGGTGCAGCCCTAAAACGACAAAATAAATTAAATAAATGAATAAAGTATTAAGTTCCTAATATTTGAATGACAGGGTGAGTCTCCATTTCTTAGTTTTTTGGTTCATCATCTTTTCATCCTAATAGCAGAGCTTATAAATTTAAAAAAAAATCCCTTCTCTTATTCATTATTATTCATTATTTTTTAAAGTTATTTTTTGCTTACCTTTCCTCATTGTTGGAAATCAGTCCCTGGACAGTCCCTGTCTCTCTCCATCCTCTTTTTTGCTGCTGTTTCTTCCTACTGCTCTTCTCAAGCATAAACTCATTTAACAAATATTGGTCGAGAGTGTACTCTGCCAAGCTGTGGGCTCAGCACTGAGTCAAATGGGGAACAAACCTGACTTGGCCGCTGCCTGCACACAGCTTATAGTCCAGCTGTAGATTCAGCAAGAGTTGAGTGAATTCAGAGAGAGTTAAATGAGTTTAAACTCCTGGAAAGGAGGAGTTCCCATCGTGGCGCGGTGGAAATGAATCTGACTAGGAACCATTAGGTTGTGAGTTTGATCCCTTGCCTTGCTCAGTGGGTCAAGGATCCAGCGTTGCCATGAGCTGTGGTATAGGTCGCAGACTTGGCTCAGATCTGGCATTGCTGTGGCTGTGGTGTAGGCCGGTGGCTACAGCTCCGATTAGACCCCAGCCTGGGAACTTCCATATGCTGAGGGTGCGGTCCTCAAAAGACAAAGGCAAAAACAAACAAACAAACTCCTGGAAAGGAGGTATTATTTTTGCAGGTTATATTGATGATGAGCAAAGCATTTGCAGCAAAAGCTTTGCATGTATTCATTCATTTAACTCCCACCAAAAAATGAAGTCCTTCATTTTATAGCTGAAGAGGCTAAGTTTTGCAGAGGGTGGGTTGCCTTGTTCAAGGTCCCAAAGCAGGTTCCAGGTGGAACTGGGATTCACACACCCACTCTTGAAGCTGTAACATCCCTGTGTCCTGAGGCTGGGCCTTGGCCACATCTGCATTTGACCCACCCTGGGATAGTTAGTGCTCCTGGGCTTAGGGATAAGCTCTCTAAGGCTGACAATCCAGGATCTTTCCTTGGACAAATACAGTCCTGAGGGCATCTGGTTAGACCAGTGTCAGGGCCAAAGGGGCAGTGGTCCTTTTTAAGCCAGACACCTCTAGCTTCAGAGACTTTGTCTGGGGCTTCAGATGCCCCCTGATTTTTCCCAATGTGCTGGCCACCTTAATGTGGCCTCTCATGTGTGATGTGCCCTGAGGAAGGAGCCTCCTCCCAGGGCACTGTCAGTGTAGAAAGCCTTTAGCTTGTCTTGATCGCATTTGTTCTTCACAACAACGATGACAGGTGTCCAAGGCAGGTATTGTTTACATGAATTTCACAGATGAGGACTTTGAGTCTCAGAGACAACAAGAATGGCCTAAGCTGGGTGACCAGGAAGAGGCAAGGACAAGAACCCCAGACCCTAGACTCTGCGTCCCATGCACTTTGCATCACACTGTGCCTGTCTGGCTTTCTTTATGCTTGGCGTCTCTCTTGCATTAAATCTACCCTCCATCCCCTCCTAACAAGCAGCTGTCCACGGACATGCTGACTTCCCAGCTCTCCCTCATACCTGCAGCAACTGACCAGCTTAACTTGTGCAAGAGCCCAAGGCCAAAGCCACACTCACTGTAGGAGGAAGGGCTGAATGCAGTGGATTAAACTGCTAGCCATGGCCAGAATCCAACTTAAAGAGATTGCTGGAGTTCCCATCAAATGGCTCAGTGGTAACAAACCCAACTAGTATCCGTGAGGATGCGGGTTTGATTCCTGGCCTCCCTCAGTGGGTTAAGGATCTGGCATTGCTGTGAGCTGTGGCATAGGTCACAGACTTGGCTCGGATCCTGCGTTGCTGTGCCTGTGGCATAGGCCGGCACCTGTAGCTCCAATTCGACCCCTAGCCTGGGAACTTCCTTCCATATCCCACATGTACGACCCTAACAAGCAAAAAAGAGAGATTGCTTATTCATTATGGGACACCAAGGTCTGAAGCTGAGTGTTGTAATTCAGCTAAAATTGTTGCCCAGGAGGGACAGGGTGGCATTAGCAAGCCTTTGACTCAGTCCTTTGTGCTTCTCTTGAAGTTGTTTTCGGTGACTGTTTTCTCCAGATACTATCTCTTGGAGTCAGGGAGGGCAGAGGAACTGGATCCTCTTCATGTTGTGTGTTGGAGGCCATTTATGAACTGATTCTAAGCCTACCCGTTATGTTACCTGTAGACGTGCACCCTGTGTTCTGGCACTTTCGTGCTCTCTTCTTTGATCCTCAATACAACCCTGCAAGGTGGCCTTCTTCATCCCCTTATCCAGGATGCTGAGGCCTCCAGGGGCCCTTTTGAAACTCTGGGAACTCCTCGTCCCCTCAAGCAGTGTCAAAGTGACTCTGCTGAGTACCAGCTTTAATTTAGTATCTAGAAAATTATGTCTCATGAAACATGCTAGTCAGAGATGCGAAAAGTTGAGTCTTAGGACCAGGACACCTGCATCAAGATTCTGGCTTTGTTTCTTACTAGCAGGTGATCCTGGACAAGCTACTTAATTTTCTTGTGCTTTTGGGCTTAAGTAAAGATAATAATAGCAACAGGTAACATACAAAGCCCTTAGAAGAGTGCATGGATTATTATAAGCCTGAGTTTGGGGGCTATGACTTCTAGGCATTAAGTCCCCATATTTATTAATAAAGAAATCTAGGCATAGAGAGTTGGAGTCAGTGTCCAGGGTCACCCAGCTGATAAGCGGTAAAAATGGGTCAGGTTGCCTGGCACCATCAGCCCAAGGTGGAAGAGCACAGGTTTGGAAATGAGGCAGGCTTGGGCCTGAAGCTCAGCTCTGTGATCTTGGGCAAGTCAGTTAATATCCCTGAAACTCAGTTTCCACATCTGCAAAATGGGGATATTAGTACCTCCCTTGTAAGGATTAGAAGTGAATGTTTTTATTTTTTTAATTTGTATTTATTTATTTATTTGCTTTTTAGGGCCACACCTATAGCACATGGAGGTTCCCAGGCTCGGGGTTGAATTGGAGCTATAGCTGATGGTCTGCACCACAGCCACAGTAATTCGGGATCCAAGCCACATCTGAGACTTACACCACAGCTCACAGCAACGCCAGATCCTTAACCCACTGAGCGAGGCCAGGGATCGAACCTACAACCTCATGGTTCCTAGTTGGATTCGTTAACCACTGTGCCACGATGGGAACTCCTAGACGTGAATGTTTTTAAAGTGCCCGGCACGGAGTAGACGCTCACACACAGAATAAATGAAGAATCCAAAGAGGCCCATGGTTCAGTCCTCGCCAAGGCAGCTGATCCAGGTGCCTGGCACACCTGGGCTCCTTCCACCCGTGACCGGGCAGTTGGCAGAGGTGAGATGTGACCTCATCCCAGGGTCAGCTTTTAGGAAGTAGATTCTGTGTGGGTCTTTCAGGTGGACTGGGCTTCACCACAGCTCTCTTGAGGACTGGTTTTGATTCAAGAGTTTGTGTGCCTGAAGGGGTGGGTCTTGAGGCCACTGGGGCACTGGGTGCGGAAAGTGGGGCGATAACCCAGCCTGCCTTTTCGTCCCCGCATTCCTTTTATCAGTGATATCAGTGACTGTTTCAGAAATGTACAAAACAACCTCGCTTTGTATTCTGGTTGCCATTTGGCCAAAACTTTTCCCTAGAACTTGTTTGGCAACATTTCCTGGAGCAGTAGCCCAGCCAGGAAGTAAAAAGTCAGAGACACTCCTTCAGCAAGACTTACCTGGCTGGGCCACCGTCTCCATGCTCCCCTGGGTCCCTCCAAGAACTGAGGGCAGAGTAGTCTCCTGCTGGCCCTTCCCAGAGCCTTTACTACCTCCTAGTTCCTGTGGAGGTTCTTCCAGGTGCTGGAAGCTGCCAGGCCTACTGCCAGGAAGGAGCAAGCACTACACACTTGCCAGCTGCCTCTGGCAGACCTTAGAGGCCTGGAATGGAGCCACATGAGAGAATGCTTCACCAGGGCTGTGCCAGGCCACTGGGCACTTCCTTTAGTCACTGGGGCCTCACCCTCCAGGGAGGGATGCACAGCCTGGGAAACCTCCTGGGGTCCCCACCGGGTGCTGCTCAGCTGCTGTAAGAAGAAATAGTAGCCCCTGTTGGTTTAGTGCTTACTGTGCACTGGGAACTGTGTGCTGAGCACTTTGTGTTCATTCTCTTACCTAATCGATAAGGCAACTTTAGTAATACTTATATTAGTTTATCAAGTCTAGTTCACTCAAATCATGGAGAAATGACTCTGGGGGATTAATATTAATAAACTACAGTCCCAGCCTTTAAGGAGTCACTGTCTGGTTTCAATCTCCCAGTTATCGAAATTGCTCTGTGTCTCTGTCTACCTGAGTTTACTCCACCACTTACTAGCTGTGTGACCTCTGATAAGTTGCTTACCCTCTTGTCTTGGTTTCTTCTTCTGTGACTGAGATGATCATATAATTGAAGTTAACCTCCTATGGTTTTTAGGAAGATGAACTGAGATAGTCGTGGGAAGCACTGGAAACAGTGACTAGTTCAGAATTGTCAGCCATGCATGGAAGGGCTTTGGTGGGAGGTGTCTGTGAAATTTTAGACCAAATAATGGGTGTCTTTGTGTATGTCGGTGAATGTTTCTCTGGGACCTGGAGAAGATGTAGAAGCATTTCTGAATGGGAGGTCAAGTTTAGATGCATGACTGATCTACTTTGTCTACCAAAGAGCTGAATTACTTATGGAAACTTTGTAAATTGCACCCCCACTTTTCCTGGCACCATTTCAGTAACACATCAGTCTAACCAGTCAGGACTGGGGAATTGCATAAGGCACATGTTCTACTGGACCTGGAGGAAAACTTAAAGATCATCCAGTCTATTTTTTTTTTAATTTTATTTTATCTTTGTCTTTCTTTTTTGGCTGCACCTGCAGCGTATGGAAGTTCCTGGGCCAGGGATCAAATCCAAACCAGAGCTGTGACCTGTGTTGTAGCTGCAGCATTGCAGGATCCTTCACCCACTGCACTGGGCCAGGAATCAAACCCACACCTCCACAGAGACAAGCCGAATCATCAACCCACTGTGCCACAGTGGGAACTCTGAGATCACCTAGTCTACATTCAGTTCACATGAGAGGAACTCCAAGCTCCATGGTTGAATCTTATGTCTTCCTGAGATAATAGCTCAGAGAAATAGAGTTCATTGATTTGACAGTCCAGTCAGAAAAACCGTCCTCCCTGCAGGATTGTTGGGATCAACTGAGATGGTGTATCTTTGGAAGCATGTGAAATGTGTTACCACTGTATTTACTTTTTGTAAATTGTATTTGCTGTTACTTCCAAGTGCACCTGGCGTTATCAGTTGGTTCCCTGGAACCAGTAGGATATGTGTGTGTCTGTGTGTGTCTCTGTGTGTGTGTGTGCACATGGAGAGAAATAGAGGAGAAAGGGAGGGCTCATGTAACTCTAGGGACTGACAAGTCTGAAATTTGTGGGGCAGGCCAATAGGCTGGAAATTCAGTAAGTGCTGATGTTGCAGTCTGAAATCTAGAGGGCGGGTCAGCAGGCTGGAAACTTGGGCAGGATTTCTGGTACAGTCTTGAGGCAGAAATCCTTCTCCAGGAAACCTCCGTTTTTCCTCTTAGGGCCTTCAGCTATTTGGATGAGGCCCACCCACCTTACGGAGAGTAATCTGCTTTACTTAAAGATAATTGGTTGTAAATATTAATCACGTCTATAAAATAGTGTTCATGGCAATGTCTAGACTAGTGTTGGACCAAACAACTGATACCATAGCTTAGCTAAGGTGACAAAAAAAATTTTTAATGATTTTTATTTTTTCCATCATAGCTAGTATATAGTGCTCTGTCAATTTCCTACTGTACAGCAAGGTGACCCAGTCACACATACATATATACATTCTTTTTCTCACATTATCCTCCATCATGCTCCAACATAAGTGACCAGATATAGTTCCCAGTGCTATAGAGCAGGATCTCATTGCTTATCCATTCCAAAGGCAATAGTTTGCATCTATTAACCCCCAATTCCCAGTCCATCCCACTCTCTCCCCCTCCCCCTTGACAACCACAAGTCTGTTCTCCAAGTTCATGATTTTCTTTTCTGTGGAAAAGTGATTCCAGATATAAGTGATATCATATGGTATTTGTCTTTCTCTTTCTGACTTACTTCCCTTAGTATGAGAGTTTCTTGTTCCATCCACATAGCTGTGAATAGCATTGTTTTGTTCTTTTTATGGCTATTATTCCATTGTGTATATATACCACATCTTCTTAATCCATTCATCTGTCGGTGGACATTTAGGTTGTTTCCATGTGAATAGTGCTGCAGTGAACATGCGGGTGCATGTGAAGTTGACAAAAATTAACCATCATTCCCGTCCTCTCAGCATGGATGTATCAATCCGGTCTTAATGAGTCATGGTGTCCCTCTCACCTTTTCCTTTTTTTTTTAGGGCCACACCAGTGGTATATGGAGGTTCCCAGGCTAGGGGTCAATTTGGAGCTACAGCTGTCAGCCTACATCACAGCTCACTGCAATTCTGGATCCTTCACCCACTGAGCGAGACCATGGATTGAACCTTCATTCTCATGGATGCTAATCTGATTTGTTTTCTGCTGAGCTGTGATGGGAACTCCTCACTTTTTCCTTTCTTTTCTTTCTATCCTTTTTTTTTTTTTTAATGGCCACACATGTGGCATATGGAAGTTCCTGGGCCAGGGATTGAATTCGAGCTGTAGCTGGCAACACTGTATTCTTTAACCCACTGCTCTGGCCCCGGGATTGAACTTGTGCCTCTGCAGCAACCCGTACCACTACAGTCGGATCTTAACCCACTGCTCCACATCGGGACCTCCCCTCCCTCCTTTTTAATAAGAGTTCAGCATGCTGTTTGGTAGGTGACCAGCAAAGGAAATGGTTCTGTGGAAGAGGGCGTGGAGGCTTGGCCAGGAGTGCTTGTTCACTTCTCCAGGAAGCCTTATTGGGAGGTTGGCATGAGGGTTAATTGTTGCAATGGTGACCTTCACAGAACTGAGAGAGAAGCAAGTGTAGCTAATCAAAAAACAGGAAATGTCTCAAAGAATACTTTGAGTCATGGTCCAGAGTGTATTTTGCATTAGAATCAGTTATTATGTTCTGGGTTGAAAGCATTTAACTCCTTTCCAAAAAAAAGAAATAGTCATTTTCATAGCAGTAGAGATGGGAACAGGGGGAGGCAGGGGATGTGGGAAGGGGAAGAAGTTTCCTGTAATTTAATCTGATGGTTAGCACCTGCAACTGAGACCTTTTTAAAAAAAAAAAAAAAACAAACAGGTTGAATTGAATAATTGAATAATCTAAATGTATGACTTTGTGGCTGCTGAGAAGATAGGAATTTATGCCCTTTTGGGGGGGGGCTGACATGTTTTTGTGTGAGAATAGGCTTTCAATAAAATATACTGTGTACACATTTTGATAAAAATCAGAGTCTCCTTCTTGGAAGGGATTGAGCTGGATTTCTCCAGAAAGGTAGGAGCTAATGCCAACTTCTTAATCTTTCCTTATTAGCTAGAGAAATAGGAAGTTAGGGTTAGATTAGTCTTGGGTTAGAGGGTTTCTTTCTAGCTCTGTGATCTTGGCCAGGTTATCTAACCATCCTGGGCTTGCTCTGCTCATTTGCAAATTGGGATTAAGAATGGTGCCTACTCTTCACCTTGCTAGAAGGATTAAATGAAATGATGTTTGTGGAGGATTAACACATGTCTGGCTGGGAGTGAACACCCCCTAGAGGGTAACACCACTAGGGCCAACATTATGCGCAAGTACTAGGAGCAGCAGGAGGTTCCACTTGAGAAGTTCCACCCATCTGTGGTTGACTTGACCCCTGTGATTGGTTCTCAACGTATGGCTGAATCATGTGTTCAGGAACATGTCATGGGAGCTCTGTTGAGCAACTTGGTTTTTCTCATTGGATAATGTAGTTTTTTGGGGTTTTTTTTTTTTTTTTTTTTTTTTGTCTTTTTGCCTTTTATAGGGCTGCTCTTGCGGCATATGGAGATTCTCAGGCTAGGGGTCTAATCAGAGCTGTAGCCACCGGCCTACGCCACAGCCACAGCAATATGGGATCCAAGCCGCGTCTTCAACCTACATCACAGCTCATGGCAACGCCGGATCCTTAACCCACTGAGCAAGGCCAGGGATCGAACCCGAAACCTCATGGTTCCTACTCAGATTCATTAACCACTGCACCACGACGGGAACTCCTGGATAATGTAGTCTTGAAGTTATAAAGTCCCTCCCTTCCTCCCTTCCTCCCTTCCTCTCTTCCTCTCTCCCTCTCTCCCTCTCTCCTTCCCTCCCTTTCTTTCTTTCTCTATGCCCACAGCATGTGGAAGTTCCTGGGCAGCAACCCAAGTGGCTGGCTGCAGTGACAACACTGGATGCTTAACCCACTGCACCACAAGAGAACTCCAGTTTCTAACATCCTTCTTCCTAAGTGGCTTATATCAGCCAAAGGAAGCTTTGTCTGCCATTCAGGGCTTCATGGTGTGACCATAACCTTCCCACACAGCCTGGTTGACTCAACTCCCTTACACATCGCGTGGTTCCAGCCCACTGGGCTGTGCAGTGTTGTCTTTTCATCCATGGCTGACCCACCACACTGCCCCCATCAGGAATAATCTTTTCTTCCCAGCTCTGCATTTTTCCTTCCATCCCCAGCTCAGCCCCTGCTTTCTCAGTGAGGCCTCTGGTTCCCACAGTCTGAAGTCACCTCTCCTTCCTCTGAATTTGCATCTTCATCGGTACCCCTCTGGAGCCACCTTTCTGTATCAGCCATCTCTGGCCACATCTACCTCCCTGCTGGACCACCCGGGGGCAGAAACCATGTCTTGGGTATCTCTGATCTCCCACAGTGACCAGTTCAGTGTTTGGCAACCAGTATTTCAGAAATATTTGTTGGATGGATGAAACAGGAAGTTGATTAATGTTGTGGAAGAACTCACTTAGTGGACCATTTCCATGGGTGGATCCAAGTCCTTTGGCTTGACCTGGTCAGTCATCATTCCATTTCCCCCTCTTATGGAAGGGAACTCCAAGATGAGAATAAAGCAGGAAAGAGCATGTTGGGGCTGTTTTGTTTTTTTTGTTTTTGTTTTTTTTTTTTTTGTCTTTTTAGGGCTGTACCATACTTGCATATGGAAGTTCTTAGGCTAAGGGTCAAATCAGAGCTGTAGCTGCCAGCCTACACCACAATGACAGCAACTTGGGATCCAAGTCACATCTGTGACCTACACCACAGCACACAGCAAGGCCAGATCCTTTAACCCATTGAACGAGGCCGGGGATCGAATCCGCGTCCTCATGGATACTAGTCAGGTTCCTTACCTCTGAGCCATGGCAGGAACTTTGGGGCTTTTTGTTCTTGGTGAAAACATGCAGAAATATTTATTTGCTTTTTCTATTTAATAGCCCATAAACTACATTGATGGACTGTTTTAAGACCAGGAACTATAATACACTCTTTTGTTTCCCCAGTTACTGGCACATAGTAGGTACCTAATAAATGTTTGACAATGAATGAATGAACAAGTGACCTTTCCCACACTCTTTGACTGCTGACTCTGGAATAATCCTGGCCCTGCTGGGGGAGGGAGGGTCAGTCATACCAGGCTCAGCATTGAGATAGCCTCACAGTATCACTTTCCACACTCTGATTCCCAGCTATCAGGCTTGGGACTCAGTTCAAGTGAGCAAGTGCCGGCTCTTTCCACAGCCTCCCTGGAGCTCTTGTTCCTGCCTTAGCTTCCCGCCTGGAGTCTCAGGGACTGGGAGGAGACTGGGATCTTGCTTCAGAACCATCCTTCATGGCTACCCCAAGCCTCATACCCAATTTCTCGACATTATATGTTGCTTTCTCCTTGCTTTGCCTGCTTGCTGGGACCTCTTGCAACTGCCCATCTCTCTGGAAGGCCTGCCATGATCTCAAGGTCCAGATTCACTCCTTCCTGACTGGGTTCTCCACCCCCTTCCCCAAGCCCTGGTTATGGCAGCAAGGGTGGTGGTGATCTGCAGAGAGATTAATGATGCCCTTTCATGCCTGTCAGAGGCAGAAATTCCTAACCTTTGTCAAAGTCCTAACTCATTTGAGAATCTGATGAGAGCAATAAACTCTTTCTCCAGAAGAAATCGCAGATATAGTATTTTGTGTCTTGGAACATGTCATCTTAGACACTTGCAGGATACCCTGAAACCTGACCTTGCACCTTCCCTATGGCCATTGCCTAGGATACCAAGCCCGTCACACATATTGTGTCCATGCATCTTTTTTCTTTTTTTCTTTTTATGGCCATACCTGCAGCATATGGAAGTTCCTGGCTAGTGATCGAATCCAAGCCACGGCTGCAGCCACAGCAACACTGGACCCAAGCAGCTTGTGGCAACACCAGATCCTTAACCCACTGAGTGAGGCTGGGGATCGAACCCACATCTTCACGGACACTATGTTGGGTTCTTAACCCACTGAGCCACAGAGGGAACTTCTGTGCATCTTCTTTTTCCAACATTTCTGACAGTTTCCAGTGAGGCACTGGTGCAAACAAACAGGCTTTGAAGCCAGGGAGACGTAGGTGCAGATTTGGCTCTGTTTCCTTACTAGCTGCATGACCTTGGACAAGTTAAGCAGCTTCTCTCAATTCCAAGTCTGTAAAGTGGGGATAAGAATGTTTACCTTTCAGGGTTGTTGTAAGGATTTAGAGACACTGCAGTAGAATGCACAGCCTGGCACCTGCAGTATTTATTTAGAGGGAGCAGCTGCAATTGTGGTTGGAAACCACTTTGTCCACTTTTTCCATCAATTTCAACATCCTTGGCAGGGCTCCTCTTTTTCTCCATTACTTTATGGTGTCACCTGTAACCAGGGCGGGGGGTGGGTAGGGAAGGATTCAGAGTTTTCTGTCAGATGAAGGGCAGCGTGAGTAGGGTTAATATGGAAGTGGGAGGGGAAATCAGGACTGCTATGAGATGACATCAGACTGAGATCCAGTGAAGGGCTCTGGAGGCTGCATAGAAAGATCATAGTCAGAACTAGCCAGCATAGCATAGGTCTGGGCATGAGTCGATGAACAGGGTCGTGCTGAAGTTTAAAAAGGGAAGCCAGTTGGTCAACGGGCGCCTACTCAAGTGGAAAAGTTAATGCTTAGCCGAGCGAGGGTGATGACTCATAGCTTGGCTATGCTGAGGTCGTGGAAGAATGAGGTGGCTAATCCTACAGCTGGCCCTGTTCTGGGAGCCTTAGCAATGTGACATTCAGCTGAACAAAACCCACTACCTCCTACATTCCACAGCAGTAGCGGGGAAGCCAAGGAGTGGTTCAAAGAGTGGCCACCAATCTGAGACTGTCTGGGTTCAAAACCTAACCCTACTTTGCCGACAAACTGGTGATACTAAATATGTTACTTCTCAGTTTGCTTAGCTGTGGAAGTGGAATGAAAATAATTATACATACCTCCCGGGGTTTTAAGGAGATTGGATGATGTGAGATAATGGAAAAGATACATATTGGTCTGTGGGCACCCCCCCCACCCCCTGCTTCGTGGCACAGAGCTCTTAAAACCTTTGTAATTTCCTAAGGAATAAGAGCACCAAGGCCTTCTTTTGTTCTTTTTTTTTTTTTTGTATTTTTACTATTTTCTTGGGCTGCTCCCGCGGCATATGGAGGTTCCCAGGCTAGGGGTCGAATTGGAGCTGTAGCCACTGGCCTACGCCAGAGCCACAGCAACAGGGGATCCGAGCTGCGTCTGCAACCTACACCACAGCTCATGGCGACACCAGATCCTTAACCCCCTGAGGAAGGCCAGGGATCGAACCCGAAACCTCATGGTTCCTAGTCAGATTCGTTAACCACTGAGCCACGACAGGAACTCCCTTCTTTTGTTCTCATGAAGCTACTCTGTCTGGGTGGGCTCCTGGATGGGGCCTGGTCACCAGAAAGACCAAGCCATAGGGAGAAGCTTGGAATTTTCAGCCCCACCCCCCACTTCTCTAGAGCAAGGAGAGGGGCTAGAAATTGAGTTAATAATTGATCAAACCTATGTGATGAAGCCTCCATAAAAATCCCAAAAGTATGGGGTTTGGAAAAATTCTAGGTGAGTGAACACATCCATGTAACAGAATGGAAATACATCCCAACTCCAAGGGGACAGAAACTCCTGTGTTTGGGATCCACTCAGACCTTACCCTATGTATCTCTTCATCTGGCTGTTCATCTGGATCCTTTATCAGATCCCTTAATAACTAGTAAACTTATTAAGTAACTGTTTTCCTGAGTTCTGTAAGCTGCTCCAGCAATTGCTTAATTGAACCCAGGGAGGGGGTGATGGGAACCTCAGATTCATAGCCAATTGATCAAAAGCCCAGGTAACAACCTGGACTTGCTCTTGGTGTCTGAAGTGAGGGTGGGGGCAGTCTTGTGGGACTGAGCCCTTAACCTGTTGAATCTGATGCTAACTCCAGGTAGATAGTGTCAGAATTGCGTTAAATTGGAGTTGCCTTGTGGTGCAGCAGGTTAAGGATCTGGTGTTGTCATGCAGCAGCTTGGATTGCTGATGTGGCACCGGTTTGATCCCTGGCCCAGGAACTTCCACATGCTGTGGGCATGGCAAAAAAAAAAGAAAAAAAAAACAAAAAAAAAACGAAAAAAACCCTACAAAAACCCCCCAAATCCCGACTTAAATTGTAAAGCACCCAGCTGGTGTGGCAGAAAATTGCATGGGTGGAGGGCACATGCCCCACCGAATACATCTAATGTCAGAAGGTTGTAAGTGTTCTGTGTGACAGTAACAGAGATACAGAAGAAAAAAACCTGGTTGTTTTTTTTCCCCCTGAAAACGGGTGAGCTAAGGCTTACTTAGCCTTTTGTACTCAAACACTAGCTTTCATTTTGTTAAGTATTTGGGGATTTGGGGACGCAAATAGAAGCCCCTGCTCTTTGGACTTGGCTCCAAGGAAACTTTAAGCACTAGCTGGATAAACGTTTACTTAGGAAGGCAGGAATACTGTCCAGTCTCAGATGCAGAGAAAGAATATTTTGTGTCTTCAGGAAAAATGAGCCAGGAATAAAGGAAATCCCCAATTGTCTGCTGATCCTAGGAAGTGTTCATGTACCAAGTACCTTGTTCTAGGCTCATGGGAGGGAGTCCAGCTTAATCTTTAAGCTGTGTTGGGGTCTTATCACGTGGAAAAGCAGCGTGGGCTTTGGGGCTGAAATTCCAGGCTTATATCAGGGCACCACTGCTCTATGTGAGGTCAGACATCTTTCTGAACTCCTTTGAGTTTCAGTAGTCTCATCTCTAAAATGGGATACCTGAGGATCAAAGGTTACCTTCGCTGATTTTTTTTTTTTTTTTTTTTTTTTTTTGTATTTTTGCCATTTCTTGGGCCGCTCCCTCGGCATATGGAGGTTCCCAGGCTAGGGGTTGAATCAGAGCTGTAGCCGCCAGCCTACGCCAGAGCCACGGCAACTCGGGATCCGAGCCGAGTCTGCAACCTACACCACAGCTCACGGCAACGCCGGATCGTTAACCCACTGAGCAAGGCCAGGGATTGAACCTGCAACCTCATGGTTCCTAGTCAGATTCGTTAACCACTGAGCCACGACGGGAACTCCGACCTTCGTTGATTTCTTTCAACAAAGGAAGCTGAGGAGATGCACAGACCATGGGTAACCTTGCTCTGTAGGGTTTGTTGAGGGAGAGGTGGAGGGTCACAGCATTTCTGTGATTTTTGAATCCCTCAGCCCTCAGCTCCTTATAGAACTGGGGCTGGAAAAAAATTCAGCCTTAAAAAAATGCTACTCAGTTTGGAAAACTGATTTGGGTAGCCTGCACGCAAGGGCGATGAATGGAAAAGGCAGGCACCTCATTGGCCCTAAGGGAAATGTCCTTTGAATGAACAAATGAATGGTGCAGGCTCTGTACATATTTCTTTCTGTGTGTGTGTGTTTGTGTGTTTAGGGCTGTACCTGTGGCATATGGAAGTTTTCAGGCTAGGGGTCAAATTGAAGCTACAGCTACCAGCCTACACCACAGCCACAGCAACATCAGATCCTAGCCATGTCTGCGAGCTAAGATACTTAACCCACGGAGCGGGGCCAGGGATTGAACCCGAGTCCTCATGGTTATTAGTCAGGTTCATTACCTCTGAGGCACAATGGGAACTCCTCTGTATACATTTCTAATTGACTGGGGGCTCTTATTTTTTCTTTGCAGATGAGAAAAAGAAAACGAAGAAAGTTGATAATGAACTCAACCCTGTTTGGAATGAGGTGACTTCATTGTTTTTCAATTTTATGTCACTGGATAAACTACTTCTGACTGTCCCATCTTTAGTCAGAGGTTAACTCTTCCATTTGAAAAGAGAATCTTTGCATTTCACCCCCACGCCCTCTACCTCCCTTTGTGATCACAGAGACAGCAGAGCAGTTCAAGGAGATAGAACGCAGTGCCATCTCCTTGCAGTTGTGGGGTGGCGAGTGGAGTGAGGAGGGTGGTATTCTAGCCTGGTGCAGCCGTGAGCTTTCTGTGTGACCTTGTCCACTTCGGCTGCAAACTGGGGCACATCTGTAGAGCAACAAGTGGGGTTAGATCATCTCTGGAGGCCCAGAGGGAAAGCTCAATAATTAAAAACGTATCTGCATGTGCCTAGTCAAGTTTGTTTTACATGATAGTTTGTGTCTCTGGAACAGTAATGTCATTTGTTGTTTTTTATGTAGATAAAAGTAATATACTCTTTTTTTTTTTGCTTTTTAGGGCCGCACCTGCAGCACATGGAGAGTCCCAGACTAGGGGTCGAATTAGTGCTGTGGCTGCTAGCCTAAGCCACAGCCACAGCAAACGTGGGATCTGAGCCACGTCTGCTACCTACACCACAGCTCACAGCAATGCTGGATCCTTAACCCACTGAGCGAGGCCAAGGATTGAACCTGCAACCTCATGGTTACTAGTCGGACTCGTTTCTGCTGCACCACAACGGGAACTTCAGTAATATCCTCTTAATGTAGAAATTTGGAAAACTTCAGATCAGCTTAAAAATTACTTTTGGTCCTACTCTACAGAAGCAACTACTGTTAACATCTCAGATGCATCAGTAAATGTTTATTGAGTGGATATATTAATAAAATATATAAAATAATCAAAATAATATCATATAGCAAATAGTTTCCTATCCTATTTTTTTCTATTATATTCTGAGCATATACTCTTATCATTCCAGTCAAAAAAATTTTTTTTGGCTGCACCTGTGACATGCAGATATTCCTGGGCCAGGGATTGAACCTGTGCCACAGCAGTGACCTGAGTCACAACAGGGACAATGCTGGATCCTTAACCCACTGAGCCACCAGGGAACTCCCCAAAATATTTTTAATGACTATATATTATTGAATGGATATAATACAATTTATTTTCCTACCCCTCCCACTGTTGACTTTATTTTATAAATGGTTCAGTGTTTAGTTATATTTATGGATATGTGAAATTTTTAATTCTTTCCACTAAGTAGGATTTTCCTATGCTGACTAATTTTGAAAAGTTGATCATCTGCCACGTTATTTTTCCAAAAGCCAAGTCAAACCTTTTGGATAAGTGCAGTGGTAAACATCTTTGTTATTTTGCTAAGGCACCAGGCTGTGAAGACGTCCCCACCAACTGAAAATCCCTTCCGTTCCTGATTAGTTTCAGTATCCCTAAAAGATAAAGACTACGCATTCTTATTGGATGAGGCCAAGACTAAGAGCTTCTTATGCCTTTCTGAAAAGCCCTGCTGGTCTCACGTAGGTTGAGAGGGAATTCCGCTTCTTTGCAATTTCCCTGGAAGCCAGCACACAGCCAGCTGGACTCCTAGTTCTGTGAGAGCCAGAGCCCTGTCTGGTTGGTCCCCGTGGGCACTGTGGATTTCTAGCACCTTCCACAGAGCTCCGCAACTACAACAAGTAAAAAGTACATACATGTGTGCCTTTAGCAATAACATGGCTCTTTATATTTGAGCTCAATCCCTGTGGCCCATGGCAGAGAGGCGCATGGTTACATGAGTAGGCACGTTCTCCACAGGGCATCATATGTCTCCCCCGTTTGGTTTACAGCACATTTGTTTCTCATAATGCATATGACGGGAACTCCACATAATGCATATGTGTTTATCAAGTAAACTTCCCAATTGCAGCTTTATAACTGAAACCAAACCTAAATGAACTGCCAACCCCAAACCCAGTGGGATCGGTGGGCATGAAGTTGATATATATATATGTATTTTTATATCTGCCATTAGAAAGCAATTTCCTGCATTAAGATGAGACTAACCGACTACAGCACTGACCATGTGGGACTTAAAATGAGGGGCTGATGCATTTCAGAAAATGTTTTCCTAGCTTATTCATCTTTTTGCTCGATAGTAATGTGATTAAGAAAAGCAAGTTATTTCAAGTTAACCATGGACTATGTCTCACCTGGGGTGCCAAAAATAAAACAAATACATAACCACTGAAGAAAGCATTTTGCATACACAGTTTATTCTAGTCATGCTGTCATTGTGGTAGGCACTACGTCTAGTTCTCTGCCTATGAGACCAGTTTGGTGACTTGTCCAAAGCCTCAGAGCCTAGAATACGAGAAGCTAGGAGTAGCCACCAGGTCCTTTGAAGATAAGTCTGGTTTGCTTTCCCATGAGCCTTAGCAGCCTCCAGGCTCACAATGTGATCACTTTTGTCTATAGAAGTGAGTAATTCAAAAGATTGTCATTAGTGAGGATGATCCAATGTTTAGTATCGGTGCATTTTATTATATTCCAGAATCCCTTTAAACAGCCTTTTTGTTTTCATAACCTTTCTGTGGACAGATTTTGGAGTTTGACTTGAGGGGTATACCACTGGACTTTTCATCATCCCTTGGGATTGTTGTGAAAGATTTTGAGACAATTGGACAAAATAAGTAAGTTGATCTCAACTGTTTTTTCTTATTTTACATGTTCTCTTACTATTATTTATTTGACAAAGGAACATATCTTTTTTTTTGTCTTTTGTCTTTTTAGGACTGTACCCACGGCATATGGAGGTTCCCAGGCTAGGGGTCCAATTGGAGCTGTAGCCGTTGGCTGACACCAGGGCCACAGCAACAGCAGATCCAAACCTCGCCTGCGACCTACACCACAGCTCACGGCAATGCCGGATCCTCCACTGAGCGAGGCCAGGGATTGAACCTGCAACCTCATGGTTCCCAGTCGGATTCGTTTCCGCTGCACCATGACGGGAACTCCAGGAACATATCTTTAATAACATAATATTTCCAATATAATTGTGTTTTATTTCTATGCTCTCCTCCCATTTCTGAGTCAATATCAGATATGGCTAATCAATCACAGTGCTTTTCCCTAGTGATTGCTGTATTCCTAAGAGGCTGCAGACACTAAGCCACCACCATTCTATCCCATTTGGCACTTATGGTAAAACCTGTTTATACTGCAGTTTTTTTGTTAACTACATATAGTCACTGATGGTTTATCAGAACTGTAGCTTTATTGGATGCAAGTGAAATCATTTCTTCTGATTATGTATGACCCATATATATCTTGTTCACGTTCTATTTCCAGTCCTACTTCCATTTGAATGTCTTACTTGTTTTTTAAACCTAATAGATCCAAACAAGATCCTTTGTCTTACTGCCTACCAGTCTCAAATGGGTCATGGTGGTACCTAATAGTGGCACCAAGGGTTGTCCCCTGGGCAAAGCTGAGGTTCCCATGGGACTGAATGATCTCAGTAAATTCACCCCAGTCCTTCATCTAGACTTTGGCCTTAGAACCTAGTCTTAGGGTATCAGTTCAAACTAACTAACTCACAAAAGATTTATTCTAAAACCCAAAATACTTATTTTCCAATGGAACTAAACTGCCTGTTGGGGAAGGGCATTCCTACTCCCAGATTAATGAATTTTCCTTCATCACATGGGAAGCCAAATTACTCTGTATCCTTGATCGTAAGATATCATTGTCTGTAAGATGTACTATTAAAGTAATAACAGATTTGGGGGGAAGGGAAGAAGCTGGATACTAAATGCCCATGTCAGCTCTCAGAAGCATCTCAGTTTTCATAATGTCATTGTATTTAAAAATGTAGGTCTTAGCCTCAGGTACATTTGGTATAATCAGAAGGCTTCCATGAGAGCAGTAAGTTAGAATGAGTTAGTTGAGTTAGGTTGGCCATATGCTCTGATTTGCTTTGGATAGTTCTGGTTTATTGTCGCAGCACAATGATTTATGAGGCCCCTTTTGCTGTCAACAGTGGCTTGGTTTGGACAGTAAATTAAATGGTCACCCTAGTCATTGGGCTCTTCTGCTTAATGGCGTCAGACTAAGAGAGCCTGGACAGACATCTGCCCCGTGGACAGTGCTTTTGTAGGTACTGTCCATGTTCACCTTTCATGAAGTCCTTTCTTCCAGGTTTCATTGCTAACCAATGCCCCTTGGGACCGATTCATTTTTTCCCTTGAGTTGTATAAATACATTCTGGCAGGTTCTGGACCTACTCTTTTGAAGGTCCAGAACCTGAGAAACCGTTCTGGCTTTTTAAGGTTATATTCTACCTCTCAGCTTTGAAGAGATTATGTGATTTTCTATCCCTCACCCCAGTTCCCAGAGGACAGTGTTATTTTCTGTATTTCAAAGCTTTGGGGAAGCAGGTGGTTGAACCTCACTGTAGCCTCCTATCTGTTACTAATAATAGTCCTTTCTTTTCTTTGTTCTCTTTCTGCAAGTGGAACCACTGTTTATATTCTAGTCAGCTGTCTCCAATAGAAATACAGTGCAGGCTACATTTGTAATTAAATTTTTCTAGTAGACATGTTATGAAACTAATTTTAATGATATACTTTATTTAACTCCATATGACCAATATGTTATCTTTTCAGTATATAATTAGTATTTTTAAAATCATTGAGGGAATTCCTATTGTGGCACAGTGGAAACAATTCTGACTAGTATCCACGAGGATGCGGGTTTGATTCCTGGCCTCGATCAGTGGGTAGGGGATCCAGCGTTGCGGTGAGCTGTGCTGTAGGTCACAGACCTGGCTCAGACCCTGCATTGCTGTGGCTGTGGGTGTAGCTGTGGCCAGCAGCTGTAGCTCTGATTTGACTGCTAGCCTGGGAACTTCTATATGCTGTGGGTGTGGCCCTAAAAACCAAAAATAAATAGATAAATAAATAATTGAGATGTTTTACATGCATTTTTTTTCTCACTGACTCTTTGAAACCCGGTGTGTATTTCGCACTGCCAGCACCTCTCCATCCAGATTGGCCACGTTTCATGTGCTCCCCTAGTCACATGTGGAGAGCACAGCTCCAGACCACCTGGCTCAAAACCTCAGGTCTCTCTGGATGTCTCCCTTTTGTATCCTATCCAATTTGTTGCCAAATGTGACTTTTCCTTCCTTTCCACTGTTTGTACCACATGCTTCTTACAGCCCCGGCCACCAGCCTGGTTCAAGCCTCCTGTTTGAATGTGGTGATGAAGCCTGGCAGGTGGCCTGGGAGCTCTCAAATATGTTTCATACATATAGTCGTTGCTCTCCTGAATGTTACATGCTTGAGAGTCAGAAAACAACCAGGTGAAGAAATAGAGAATATGTCAGGTACTGTGAAATGCTGTAATCTAAGGAGGAAAGTGTCATAGCCCATGAAGAAAACTAAAGCAGAGTAAAAAGATAGTTATTGAGGGTGGGAGAAAGTTCTGTATGAGATGATAATAAGGTGACAATTGGGCAGAGACCTAAATGATATGAAAGAATGAGCTATTCAGCTATCTGGGTGGGGGTAGAGGGTATTCCAGGCCAGAGAACAGTAAGTGCTAAGGCCCTGAGGCAGGAGTATTCTTGGGGCATTGGACAGAGATCAAGGAGGCCAGAGGGCTGGTGAGGGAAGGAGATGAGATCAGCAAAGCCACAACAGGCATGGCATTGTGAGCCATGGAGCAAGCTTTGGATTTCATTCCTAGTAGGACGGAAATTGATTAAAGGGTACTGAGTATGATCTGACATATTTGAAAAGTATCACTTGGGCTTTCTGTGTAGAGGTTGAATGTAGGCATGAGTGAAGAAGCAGGGAAAACCATAGTGGGAAAACATCATATATTTATTTTACACCTGTTGGAAACACGGTGGGCCCCTTGGAAGACAGCAGGGCAATATTTTTGGTATGTTTAACCAAAATATTTGTGTATTTGACTTCAGATTTTCTTCTTGACTTTTCTACTAAAGGTTTGGCTTTGAGGCAGAGTTCACAGCTCAGTGTGGGAACGTCTGCCTCACCTGGAAGCACAGGGTGGGGCAGAGGATTTTTCTACGAATTTAAGGAATGTCTTGCCTGAGGACTTTCCTGTTGCCATGGAGACTGGCTGTGCAAATGGCTCTCTCACTCTGGAGTCTGCAGCCCTGGAGTGCCTCGGTTTTGCTTGAGCCCCGGGCTCACACTCTCAGAGACTGGGCCAGGCAGTCAGCACACACAGCGCAGGCGTGTCAGCAGCGTTTCTTCCCAGGCGCTGGGAGCTGGTGGGGCTGTTCTGCACAGACTCTCGTCTTCCTCACTTTACAGTCATCCAATAAGAGATGTGGACTGAAAAGGGGTGAGGGAAGAGCCAATGGAACCAGTTGCTTACACAACGAACATGAAATGGTATTTTTAGCTGAAATGTCAGAGTGGAAGGATTTTCCCAGGGGCTGAAGAATTAGTTTACTTTGCAGCCAGGCAGTGTGGTTGTCTCTTTAGGAGCTCTTCAAATGCATTATCCCACCTAATCCTCTCGGACATCCAGTTTTTCCTTAGAGAGGTTTAGTCCTCTGCCCAAGGTCGCACCAAAGGTATGTGTCAGAGTCAGCATATGTATCCAGACCTGTATGTCTGATGTTTCCATTATATTGAAAAAACTCTGACCACCTATAAGAACTAAAATGTAGGTAGAAAGATTATCTTTTAGCTCAAATGGAAGTAATTTTTGTTTCTGATTTTGCCAAAAAAAACCACACACACACACACACACACACACACACACACACACACACACACACACACAAAACCACTCATTATCAGAGTATTGGTCCCTCCTTCCTAGGTAAAAGTTTTAAACAGGCATCTTACACTCTTGAGTAATAAGTCACTCATAGCCTATGATGGACAAGATGAGTTCAGAGAATATATCTCATCTGATCTTCACAGTGACCTTAAGAAGTGGAGATGAGATGAGACTTGAGGCTCAGGTTGAGGCCAGGACCTCATCCCTTGGCATCTTGGCCCTGTCATTCTACTTGAGTTCTTTGTGTGTGTGTGTGTGTGTGTATGTGTGTGCGTGCTTTTTTTAGGGCTGCACCCAAGGCATAAGGAGGTTCCCAGACTAGGGGTTGAATTGGAATCGGAGCTGTAGCTGCTGGCCTATGCCACAGCCACAGCAACACAGGATCCGAGCTGCATCTGTGATGGACATCACAGCTCACAGCAATGCCAGATCTTAACCCACTGAGCAAGGCCAGGGATCAAACCCATGACCTCATGTTTCCTAGTTGGATTTGTTTCCTCTGCACCACATGGGAACTCCTACTTGAGTTCTTAAAGAAGAAGCAACTTCAGGAGCCTGGAAATGTAGGCATGAAAGATTTTTACAAGTTTTCAGATTAGTGCATGAGCATGTTTGTGTTCTGCTCGTACAAAGGTGATATAACAGGGACCAGATTTATCCTCTCAACTGACATAACCAAAGAAGTAGATAAAGTACATGCATAGTGGTTTCAGATATTGGACACTGACAGGCCAGGACAGTGATCCCTAAGAGAGGGATAAATGAGATGAGCCTCTGAGTGCCCAGCTTCATGCCTAGAGAGCTTTTCTAGGCTATAGTGCAGGACAGGAAGATCCTGGCTGTCTCCCAGAGTTGGGAGGTGTAGGTAGGAGTCTAGAGCCACACACACACACACACACAATTCTACTCAGTGGTTATAGAATTAGAAAAAGAAAAAGTCAAGCTTGGGTTATGAAATATACTAACTTCCTGGGCAGGGTTTTTGTTTTTTTTTGTTTTTTTTTAACTTAGATTAAACGGAAAGACTGTGGTTTGGAGTGAAATTAATTTGCTGGGATAGAGTGGTATTGCTTATAAGAAGCTGTCATTCTCTGTTGTACAAAAGACCTTGTGTTCAAGCTTTTAACACTGATTTCCTCCAGCGACCAGACTCGCTTCTGCCATGGCCACATGTAACTGTGACAGGCGATCTGTGGTGGCAGTCCCCATGACCTTTCCTTTTCTCGAGTGTGGTTGGTGAGGAGGGTTGAGGCAGGTTTTCAGCCTGGAGTAGCTTCTCAGGCTGTGTGAAAATCTAAACCAGAGACAGATGTTACTGTGGAACAGAACTCCCAGTTCTGATTTCTTTTTACTTGCATATTTTTGAGAACGTCAAAGCTATGAAAAAAATCAAAACTCGTTTGGGCTGGCTGGCTCCCGGTGCTGGAAAGGCCAAACACCTCACTGTTTGGGGAGGCCTGGTAAGTGGCTGTCGCAGCCCTGCTACCATCTGGGGCGGGGGTGGGTAGGTAAGTGGGGGGATCACAGCCCCAGAGAGAGACCCCCCAGAGAGACTAAAAGAGAAAGGCATTTTATAATGACAAGAGCTGTAATTATCTCCTAATTGCACTTGGAGGACCATCTCTTGGGAGAGGAAGCTTTATAACCTATACATCATTTGCAGGGTCATTGGACTGTCTTCAATGGTATATCAGTTAATTTCTTCACTCAACAAATATTCGCTAATGCCTGCTGTGTTTCAGACACTGCTATAGGCATTGGGGGTAGTCCATGCCTTTCATGGGGCTCACATCTGCGTGGAGAAAAGAGGCAATAAGTAAATAAATCCACATATAGTCTAGCAGATGGTGGTAAGTATGATGAAGCAAAATAAAGCAGGGGAAAAGCAGAGAAAAAGGGTGAAGGTGTGTGTTTATGTGTATGTGCGTGTTTGTGTGTATGTGCTATATAAGGATTTGTCCTGGGGCCTGTTTTACAATGTAACATCTTAGGAACCTATGGCTTTAAAAATCCATTCAGATTCCACTAATTGGATGAGCCCTCTGAGTGCCCAACTTCATGCCAAGAGAGCTTTTCTAGGCTGTAGTGCAGGACAGGCAGATCCTGGTGTTTTAGGAAATAAAAATTGTTTTCCAAACAGATTCATTGGTTATGTGGAGGGAGTTACCTGCTGTGCATAGGAGAAATGACTGGTTTTAAGTATTTTGCACAGTGATTGTGTAGATATGGCTGTGGGTTTTTACACACAGTTCTTATCAGTTCATTCATGCCTGCCTGTCCACATTCCACATAGATAAATCTTGATTTTGGGTGTTCATGAGTTCAGACCAGCTCTCCCTACAAGAACCAATTTGGAGTCGCATTTTTTTTTTTTTTAAAGATCCCTTTTTCTAGAGCAGGGTCTGAAATAGTAATCAAAAGTGATGTTAAGTACTTACCACATCATCCTTTTAATCTGTACAGCAGTACTATTTGGTAGAAGTTGTCATTATCCCCATTTTACAGATGAGGAAACTGAGGCTCAGAGAAGTTTCAAGTCTGGTACAAGGATGATTCCAAATCAATCAGCTCTGCCTAGCTCCAAGTTCTTTTTTTTTTGTCTTTTTTGCCATTTCTTAGGCCGCTCCTGTGGCATATGAAGATTCTCAGGCGAGGGGTCGAATTGGAGCTGTAGCCGCTGGCCTACGCCAGAGCCACAGCAACACTGGATCCGAACCGCGTCTGCAACCACACCACAGCTCACGGCAACGCCGGATCCTTAACCCACTGAGCAAGGCCAGGGATTGAACCTGCAACCTCACGGTTCCTAGTTGGATTTGCTAACCACTGAGCCACAACGGGAACTCCTAGCTCCAAGTTCTTAATCGCTATGTTACCTTATAGATCCAAGGACTAGACGAATGGATAGATGAATGAGTGAATGAATGAAAAATACTACTTTGACTCTAATGGACAAGGGCATTAGGCAGAGGCAGAGCATGGGGGCTTCTGTTGAACTGTCCAGAAGAGGCAAGTGCAGACTCGGACCCTTGAGGACTAAATGATCAGGAGCAAATAGCAGCTTAGCAGGTTACAGTCATTTATTCAAGAACCAACTTTGGAACATCATCTACATGCTAGGCCTTAGGCTAGTTAACCCACACCTGGTCTTATAGCTTTGCTGCCCAGGAGGGCTTTGGGGAGAAGACTTGGGCTTCCGCTCAGCTCCTTCCCCTGTTCAGGTATGCTTGGATTGGGGTGGAGGATAGGGTGGGCTGGAGGGGTACTAGCAAGAAGGGAAGAGGTGCTGATCTTGGAATCCTGCAAATCCTGCCACAGCCTCTAGGCTAGGTCAGTGATGCCAAAATCTGGGAATGGAGTTCATTGCACCCCCACCTCAGAGGGCTTGTACATGGCCAGGTTTGGGAACCACTGTGTGGACTAGGAGTTTCTAGGTTTCCTAAAACCCCTGCCCTCTTTTGATGAACAGGACAAAGTCCTCAAGGCCCTCTGACCGTCCAGGTGTGGAGTAAGGAGGGGAAGCCTGGTGTGGAGTAAGGGTGGGTATAGGTAACCAGGCCTGCCAAGAAGATTTTGATGGAGTTTTGTGTGCTACTTTGTTCTGTTAAATAATTGCATTTCTATGTCTATTTCTTCTCTTTTCTCCCTCCCACCCCCTTTTTTTGTCTGTACCTGCAGCATGCAGAAGTTCCTGGCCAGGGGTCAAACCCACATCACAGCGGCGAGCTGAGCCTCTACAGTGACAATACCATATCCTTAGCCCGCTGCACCCCAGCGAGAACTCCTGAATGTGCTTTTATTTATTCATTTATTTATTTGAGAATTGCAGCATTTATTTCAGGTTCTCTCTTGTTTTGTTTTGTTTTTGGTTGTATTTTTCTTTCTTTTTTTTTTTTTTTCTTTTTGGCCACACAGGCAGTATGTGGGAATTCCTGGGCCAGGGATTGAACCTATGCCGCACAATGGCAACCAGAGCCACAGTGGTGAGAATGCAGGAGCCCCAACCCGCTAGGCCATCAGAGAACTCCCCTGCATGTGCTTTTAAAATACTGCACATGTTCCCCTCTCCTCAGATCATCTTTGCCAGCCGCCTTCCCTCCCCCCTGTGCTCCACCCACCCTTCCACCTGTCCCAGACCATTGTTCCTCAGACTTCCTGGGTATAAGAATTAACTGGCGAAAAAGTCTGACTCAGGTCCTGGGAACCTGTAACCGCCCTGGTGATTGTGCTGTAGGGAAATCCAGGGAACCACATGCTGAGAAACGGTTTATGAGCTAATCCTGAGGGTAAGGGTGGGCCTGTTGGGAGACTCAGAGGGTTCCCCACTGGCAAGGTGGATAGGAGACCCAGGGAGGTGCCCTCTCAGGGGGGGTAATGCTTTCCAGGGTTCCTGTGATAGGCTTCGCTCCCATGGCTGCACCACCTCTCCTACCACTAGGTGCTGGGCTTGGCTGGCCCACCTATTGGCTAGGGGCCAAGGGAGGAGTTTGACGGAAGTGTGGGGAGGGGGACAGGGCTCAGCCGAGCATACCCTCCTGGCCTTCCAGGCCTGGCTTAAATGACATGAGAGCCCTGTGCTTCAAAGGCTGGGCGAGTCCTGTTCTTGCAGGAGACCTGGAAGCCGCTTAGAGAAGTATTTGTCCTCAGCCCAGTTGGGGACTGGGGACTGTTATTCTCCCTTGGAGGATGGGAAGTTGGTAGTCCTGCAGTCCCTGGGGGCAGAAGCAGTGCGGCATGTGATTTAGTTTCCAGCCTCCAGCTTATTTTTCCTTTCCCTGATGAGGGAATTTCCAGTACGCCCTCCTGCAGTCATCCATGTGGGCTGCGTCCCTGCTGCACACAGATCAGCTCCGTATATGTGAGGTCCCCCGATTAAGAATCCAGCCAGCAAAACCCTTACTCACCACAGTGGCATGCGGTTGTTAACATTTGCATCCAGGCCAGTGGGGAGAGTGTTTTCCATTTCTCTTTTTAAAACACACCAGACTCTGTTTTAACAAGAAAGAAACAGCCCGGGAAGTCTACTTGCCATGACTTGCTTGACCAGTTTACTTTTAAACTCTTCAGTTCCCCCAAACATAGCATCTACTTTCCAAGTTGTCGCTTCCATGACTTAGAATTACTTTAATGTCACATAGAGAATCAACTCCAAACTATGTGGACAGTCATGGCCTGAAAGGAATAGGAGCAGAACTGGCTTTTTCTTTATTTCAGAGTACATCTGCTGTTTATTAGCTCCACAAGGAAAGCTGGGGAGCCAAGGGGCCTTGAGAGTCTTTCACTCTAAAGTTGCTTTTTGGATGTTTTAGTGCTGGGTGGAGTCCATGGGGAGACTCTTATTTTTCCATGAAAATACAGAGCAAAGTTTCCCTGTTATTGTCACAGCGTAACATTTTAGCATATTTATAGTGTTAGTAATATGAAAGAAAAAGGGTTGGTTTAGTGTCACTTCCTTTAAAGGCTTGTGGTCTGACTGAACTGTTCTTATTCCCTGTGTAGGAAGCCAGGTCACCATTTCTCAGTCTCTCACAGTATTTTGTATCCAAGCAACATTATAAAAAATAGGCCAGGCCAAGGCCAGGCGTGCCTTCAGAGTCTTATAGGCTCACCCATAGGGGATGTTTTCTTCAACTCACAGTGAAAGCTCTTAGAAGTTGTAACTGTTTACATTTTTCCTTCAAACCAGCCTAGCTGTTAAAAATATTTGGGGGATTAAAGTCTTTGTAGGCTTTCAATCAAACACATACTATCTTTACTATAGAAAGAAGTGTAGTTTATGTTTTCTTTTATGTCTTCCTCCTTCCCACCTCCCCACACAAGCATCAGAATTTCATGACAAAAAAGCAAATCTTAAGAAATAGCTTTAGGAGTTCCTGTTGTGGCTCAGCAGAAAGGAATATCCATGAGGACTTAGGGTCGATCCCTGGCCTTACTCATTGGGTTAAGAATCTCGTGTTGCCGTGAGCTGTGGTGTGGGTCACAGACGCGGCTCGGGTCTGGCGTTGCTATGGCTCTGGTGTAGGCTGGTGCTATAGCTCTGATTCAACCCCTATCCTGGGAACCTCCATAATGCTGTGAGTGTGGCCCTAAAAGGACCAAAAAAAAAAAAAAAAAAAAAAAAAAGAAAGAAAGAAAAAAGAAATAGGACTATAAGGTTTCTGAAAGAAGGAATTGAGGTCAGACTTTACGATTGGCTTCTTTTATTTTACTCTGTTCCTAGTGGATGTGTTACCATCCTCTCACACTCTCTCATGGGGAAGGGGAGCAATGGATAAGATGGATATGTTTGAGTCAGAAGGGAGGTTGTAAAACCATTCAGGGCCATTAAGGATCAGCAGATGGGCTTTATATCTTAGGCAAGCCTGTTCTCTTCAGTTAGTCACAAGACCCACCACTCCCTGTTGCCTTACCTAACGTTCACTGTGTTCCACACTTCTCTTATTGGTCTAGCCTTTCCTCCTGACATCTTATGTGGGTTTAAGTTTGACTCATGATATTTTAGGCCAGTACTTTTGAGGGCAGAAAGCTTGCCTCGTATTCTGGATTATTCATCATAGTCATATTCTAAGATATTTTCCCCCTAAATCAAGGAACAAACACTTGAAGAGAAAATGAATATTTAACGTGAGGTAGTTTTCTCTTTTTTTGTCTTTTTGCCTTTTCTAGGGCCACTTCCCACAGCATATGGAGGTTCCCAGGCTAGGGGTTGAATCGGAGCTGCAGCTGCCGGCCACTGCCACAGCCACAGCAACGTGGGATCCAAGCCTTGTCTGCAACCTACACCACAGCTCACAGCAACGCTGGATCCTTAACCCACTGAGCGAGGCCAAGGATCAAACCTGCAACCTCATGGTTCCTAGTCGGATTCGTTAACTACTGAGCCACGATGGGAACTCCCAGTAGTTTTCTGAGTAGACATACGTAAGCCAGTACCAGACTTTTAGAGTTGAAAAGGGACTGGAGAGTAATTTATTTCAAGCCATTCATTTACAGATGATGAAGTGGGCTCAGAGAGTTGAGTGACTTAGGCAAGGGCTCAAAGGAAGTTGGAACACAGAATTAGGACAAGAACAGGAATTGTCTAACCTCATGGTTCTCAACCTGGGGCACTTCTGCCTATCAGGGGACAACTGGTGATTTGTAGAGATGCTATAAAGATAGAGGCCAGTGACACTGCTGAGCATCTGAGAAGGCATAGGACAGCAGCCCCTCCCCCCGCCCCCCGCCAAACAAAGAATTATCCAGTTCAAAATGTCATTAGTGCCGAGATTGATAAATGCTGGTCCAACCCCAGCCCAGCCCTCTTTCCACTTCAGCACTGTCCGTGCACGCTGTATTTTTTGTTTTGTTCCAAGAATTATTTATTGTTGATAGAGATTCAGGTCATCCTGGCCTTAGCCAAAGCAAATCAGTACATGTTCAAGTGCACAGTGTTATGGTTTTAATCATAAATTGGGTTATGAAACATGGAACCATGAGGAATAAAATCCTGTGTGTTTCCTTGTCTTTCAAGGTGAGTACCAGTCAGATAACTTTTAAACCTCTAGTTTTCTCATTTTGTTCTTCTTTGTAAAAATAAATTAACCAACTCCTTGGCCTACTGTCTTATTTTTTAAACATGGAGCAAAATCCTCCTTGGGCTCACACTAGGTAGGGCTTAGGGAGATGTGGAAGAGATTTTTTTGCCAGGGGCTCTTACCTGGTGTGGGAGGTTTGTTTACCTGTTTCATCAGGTGGAGATGGAGTCATGGATAAACATCATGGGTAGACCCAGTATGTCAGGGGAATAAAAATCCAAGTGAGAAGACAACATACTCATGTTAGAAAAAAATCTAACAAACATACTGAGTGAACATACTCATCTGAAAAATTGCTCTGTGAGGGTTCTATCAGTTCTCAGCATTGAGGAGAGACCTCGTTTCTGTATTGACCTGAAAGGGCTAAGAAGTTCACTCTTAATCCTCTGGAGGCAAAATGTTTCTTTTCCATTGTCAATTATTGGCTCTACTTGTGATCTTAGAAGAGATGAGAATCTCTCCCAGTTGCTGAGCATCTTCTGTCCAAGATGGGACATGCTTCCAAGAAACCAGGTACAAGTGATTTGCATCACTGGGTAAATTAGGTGAAACAGGGCTCCACTAGCAATTTTTGGTCTCGTGCAATGTATCTATTTACAGGAAAGTGAAGTTACTTATTCAGATTGCTGAGTCACTGGATGTATGTGTTTAGGTGACAGACCCCAGATCTATCATCTGGTCCTATTTCTGAGGTCCGAGTGGGGGAAGAGAATACAGATATATGTTAGTTCAAAATGTACCTATGTTGACATCAGTTTTCACCTCCTGATTTTAAAAGAAAATGTACTACATTTTATTTTATTTTATTGAGGGCCGCGCCTGTGGCATATGGAGGCTCCTAGGCTAAGGGGTGCATCGGAGCTGTAGCCGCTGGCCTACGCCACAGCCACAGCAACGCCAGAGCAGAGCCACATCTGCGACCTACAGCACAGCTCACGGCAATGCTGGATCCTTAACCCACTGAGCGAGGCCAGGGATCGAACCTGTGTTCTCACGGATACTAGTCAGATTTGTTTCTGCTGAGCCAGGACAGGAACTCCCGAAAATGTACTGCATTTTAAAATAAAATGAGCATTTCTCTATAAGGTGAACTTTCCTGATTATTTTTGCCTGAAAGCCCAGAGCTATTTTTGTGTTCCAACTACAGTTTCTTCACCATGGTTTTTTTTATATAATGAATCCCTTCTTTCATTTCAAGGATTTGATGCTAAGTTTTCTAATTTTATGTTAATGATATTCCATGCTATCATATCTGCTATTGGTTAGTATAAGTCACTGCAAATATAGAGGGGTAAGTGGTAGGGGCTGAATGTAGTCCCTCATGGTCCAGGAAGAGAGAGAAGTACACACATCCAGCTTTTAAATGATGCTCCAGAGCAAATTGCCCCATCAGTAAACTAGCAACCTATTTATACTTCAAGAAGGTCTACTTGGGAAGCCCTTTTTTGGCTTTTAGGGCCTCACCTGCAGCATATGGAAGTTCCCAGGCCAGGGATCGATCTGAGCCACAGGTCAACCTATGCTGCAGCTCTGGCAATGCCAGATCCTTAACTCATTGTGCCATAGTGGGAATTCCTACAGTGGGCAATGTTTTATGAGTCCTTTTCAATGTCCATTACAGAATAATGCCTAAAATTAGTCCTGCTTTTCTCTCTTCCTGGATTTTTGGGGATTATATTCAGTCTTTGCCTCTTAGCCATCAATCTCATTCATAACTTGAAATTTCACACCATAGTTGACTTTGAAATGACTGTTTTGGAGAACCGATGGCTGATATCTGATGAATACTGCCAAAATGCCCTGCTAGGGAGACCACAAAATGGCCCACATTTCATTATGAGTGATGTTAAAGATAGCAGATGATGAGGGAGGAAACTGGGAAGTCCAGTGAGTAAATGGAAGCCTGCCACTTATTTAGGCCACTCTGTGCTTTCTGTTTCTCCTGCAGATTAATTGGCACAGCCACTGTAGCCCTGAAGGACCTGGTTGGTGACCAGAGCAGATCCCTGCCCTACAAACTAACCTCCCTGCTAAACGAAAGAGGACAAGAGACTGGGGTAAGCCTTTCCTTCTTGTCGTATGGCTTTGAAGTGAGGTGGCCAAGCAAAGGGTCATTAAGAGTGTGAAATTATAGCTAGCTTACTATGCACGCAAGTGCACACATACAGACCTACTGGTTTTGACATAAATAGGTGCCTTTGCAAGTGATGTGGCTTTTTTCCTGTATTCATTTATAGAACTATAAATTAGGTGAACTTGATTTTTCTCTTTCTTTTTTCTTTTCTTTTTTGCTTTTTAGGGCCATACCTTCAGCACATGGAAGTTCCCAGGCTAGGGGCTGAATCAGAGCTGCAGCTGCCAGCCTATAGCACAGCCACAGCAACACCAGATCCGAGCTGCATCTGCGACCTACACCACAGCTCAGGGCAATGCTGGATCTTAACCCCCTGAGCGAGGCCAGGGATCAAACCTGCATCCTCATGGGTACTAGTCAGATTCATTTCCACTGAGCCATGACGATTTGGTGTGTGTCCTGGTTTGTGTGTGTGTGTGTGTGTGTGTGTGTGTACACGCGGTCCTTATTTGCAAAGGCCTCCTTTTATTCTGAGGTTTGTCCTTCCTCATTTTGGTTATGAAAGGTCCTTTATTTTATGAAATGATCCTAATAGTAGATCATCACAGCTGTGGGCATGTTTGGCAAAATAAGTCAATGACCCTATGTTGAGTCCCCCAGCAAACTGTTTTGAAATTTTGTCAGTTCATGAAATATAAAAGCACAGAAATCTCTGCCCTAAAATCATACGCCATGTGAGAGACCTAAATTGGATTTTTAAAACAGAAGTAACTTTATGTCCTGTAACGAGCTAGTATATTTCTTCCTTTCTGATGATGAAAAGTTATGTAACATTCTCTGTTCTCCTTCTTGCCTGGCTTCTAGCCATCATGGGGTCACATTTAATGCAAGAAGGATAACACTTATTTTTCTTTTTAGGGCCGCACCTATGGCATACGGAGGTTCCCAGCCCAGGGGTCAAATCAGAGCTACAGCTCTCAGCCTACACCACAGCCCTGGCAACGTGGGATCCGAGCCGCGTCTGTGACTTACACCACAGCTTAGGGCAACACCGGATTCCTGACCCACTGAGCAAGGCCAGGGATGGAACCCACATCCTCATAGATTCTAGTTGGTTTGTTTCTGCTGTGCCACAAAGGGAACTCCAGGGTCACCCTTATCTTCAGCTTCATGTTTTGCATATTTGTTTCCTCTTTAATCAGACTTGTTTCCCTTTTTTAAAAGCCTTGTTTTATGAATCATATTGTTCTGTCACTTTCTGTTAGTTGCTTAAAATTTTTTTGAGAGAGAAGTGTGAGGATACATTTCAGCAGTTAAAAAGTTAATGAGCAAACAAAGAACCTAATCACTTAGAATGAGCCGCTGTGACTGTAATTCTGTGAGTGGAGGCCATTTTCAGCCTGGGAAGGAGGCTCAAGACAAGTTCATGCTTGCTTGTCACAACTTCCCTCCAGTAGGAGGATGCCCCTTAGCAATGATACACTTGGCCACCTGTACAGGTAACTGCTTTCCCAGGGTTCCCACACCACCTGGGCTCACACGTGAGTGATATCAATAGCAGAGGATGTGTCATCTTTCTTTCTTTCTCTTCTCACTTTCCCATTCCCCTGCTCATCCCTTCTAGACTTCTCCTGCTGAATTAGTTTGTGTTCAGTCTACAGCATTTTTTTTTTTCTTTCTCTTTTTATGGCCTTACCTGTGGCATATGGGAGTTCCTGGGCTAGGAGTCAAATTGGAGTTGAAGCTGAGGCCTACGTCACAGCCATGGCAACGCCAGATCCTAAACCCACTGAGTGAGGCCAGGAATCAAACCCACATCTTCACGGAGACAACCCGTGAACCACAAGGGGAACTCCTAGTCTGTAGCATTGTGATGCTCTGCCCTGATTCTGTTTGCATTGAATTATTTCTTCCCAGGCCACCATTGACTTGGTGATCGGCTATGATCCGCCTTCAGCTCCACATCCAAACGACCCCAGTGGGACCAGCGTGCCAGGCATGGGAGGTAAGCTGACCCCTTGGAAGGCCCAGCCTATGCCAGGGTGCCAGGGGGAGTCTACTAAAGGCTCATGAGGACTCTCCAAGAAAGCGTCCCTTGTCACTGTACTATCTGTAGCTCCCTGCCCTCCTAGACAGGGCCCCGAGAGGCAGGTGAAGCTGCCCTGAACTGGGACATTATAAGGGTTTATGAAATGCCCTTCAAGGGAGAGGGGACAGCAAGACAGGCCCTTCCTGAGCTTCTCACATGAGCCTGTCCAGCACACAGACTCCAGCAGAAGGTCCCAGCAAGGCTTTGCTTTGGGTTTGTGGATTGTACCCCATATGATCTCGCCTGGATGTGAATTTCAGGAGTGGCCTCTTTTCCCTGTCACGTGTCTCTTCCTCCTAAATGTGGAATCACCAGGCTGTGCTGTCAGGGCCAGTCTCATGGTCGGCCCTTGGATTGGAGCCCCTTTCTCCCTGGGCCTTCCCAGCCTCGGAACAGCCCCCGGTCCTTTCAGCAAATGCTTCCCTCCTGTGTTTCTTGTTCTCTGATGTGGGTGAGGTCATCCAGGGCCATGAGGTATTGCTCTGGATGGTGGGGTCTCGGGACTGAGGCTGAGTTTGAGGCCTTAGGTGGAAAAAAGTCTGTAAAATGGTCAGGCCTTTCATAACACTGAGTTAGGCCTCCTCTTAGTGTCTTTCCAAGGTGACATGATGCTAAACATGAATCTGTCCCTTCCTGTGCCCAGAGGCACATCTCCCCAGCCTTGGTATGTACCCCAGGCAGGAAGGGCCCCTCGTCCTGGCACACTCACCTGCTGCCTTGAAATCCTCCCTCCTAGGAAGGTGCCCTGGCTCTGGTTTCTGCCAGGCTTGGCTCCCCAGTTCCTGTCTTCTCTGCATTTGGAATAGACCAACCCTGATCCAGTCTAACCTCAGAGTAACTTGATTGCATCTTGGTTCTGAACTCAGCTCTGTGGCTGCCTATGGGGTCTTCCTGGCACCTGCAGCAGCACCTCCTTTCCCGCCCGGTGATGTCTGCCTCCTTCCTGGGTAACTTCTTGTCTGCCTCAGCCTTATTCCAGCCACTGTCCTTGCTCACCTACCCCTTGGATGGCCCAATATTAAAGTTGGGGCCTATTTCAAGCAATTGTGAATGTCCAGCATGGGTCAGCTGGCCCGCTCTTCCTTGGGGACAGCTGGGGGTGGCATAGCCCCTTTACTTTTGTAAGGGCACCAGCACATCAGCAGCATGCAGTGCCTTCACCCTCTGCCCACTGGCCCCAGGGGCATGCTGCATGGTCCTCAGACACTCTCGGCCCCACAAGGTCCCTGAAGTGGTTCAGGAGCATCCCTGGAACCCTTTGCTGCCACAGCAGTGACAGTGAATACACCACAGAGGAAACAGTGCAGTCCTGAGCAGCGTTCCATCAGGGGCTGAATCCAGTGGTCTGACCCCTTTCCTTCCTGCCTCCTCTGCCCATGCCTGCTGTCACCAGCATTCGCATTAGCCTGGGAATGACAGGAGGTACTTTCTGGCCCCCAAAAGGCAGCCCTGACTTATGGGCTATTAGGTATAGCCTCTGAATTGGGAGGATCAGGGTACTTTTTCTTATACTGATATTGTTTCTAAGCCAGATCCTGTTTATTAGTTTCCTAAGGCTGCTATGGTAAAGTACCACAAACGAAGTGGCTCAAATGGTGGAAATATATCCTCTCACAGCTCTGGAGGCTAGAATTCTGAAATCAGTGTCGACAGGGACAGTTCCTTGAAGGGACTCTGAGGGAAATAGTTCCACGCCACTCTCCCAGCTTCTGGTGGTTGCTGACAGTCTTTGGTGTCCCTTGGTTTGTAGCTCCGTCACTCTAGTCCCTGCCTCTGTCATCACAGTGTTCTCCCCATGTGTCCTTGTCCTCACAGGGACCTCTTGGTGTGTGTCTGTGTCCAAGTTCTCACGTCTTTTTTTTTGCTTTTGAGGGCCACACCCACAGCATATGGAGGTTCCCAGGCCAGGGATCAAATGGGAGCTACAGCTGCCAGTCTACACCACAGCCACAGCAACAACAGAGCCGAGCCACGTCTACGACCTACACCACAGCTCATGGCAATGCCAGATCCCTAACCCACTGAACAAGGCCAGAGATGGAACCCGCAACCTCATGGTTCCTAGTCGGATTCGTTTCTGCTGTGCCACGATGGTAACTCTGTTCTCACGTCTTATACGGGCACCAGTCGTTAGAATAGGCCCACCGCCATCCAGTCTGATTTCAGGGTAACTTGATTACATCTACACAGACTTCTGTTTCCAATACGGTCACGTGTGGTTACAAGTGGGCATGACTTTGGGAAAACACTCTTTAGCCTTGTCCACTGTTAGAAAAAAGAGTTTCATTATGATTTTTCCATGTCAAGAGCCAAAATGTTAAGTGGGCTCTTCTGTGATACCCCTTCAGCCCGGCCTTTAGGGAAAAATAACACTGTTTCATTCAAGTAGAAAGAGTAAACTTAGAGTTTATAGTGAACTGGCACCACACAACTTCTTAGTGTTTATGGAGTAACATGAATGCAACTAGAGATTCTCATACGAAATGAAGTCAGAAAGAGAAAGACAAATACCGTAGGATATCATTTATATGTGGAATCTAAAATATGGCACAAGTGAATCTATGTACAAAAGAGAAAGAGACTCATGGACATGAACAGCAGACTTATGGTTGCCAAGGGGGAGGAGGGAGGAAGTGGGGTGGACTGGGAATTTGGGGTTGTCGATGCAAACTATTACGTTTAGAATGGATAAGCAATGAGGTATAGTTCCTACTGTACAGCACAAGGAACTATACCCAATCTCTCGGGATACAACATGATGGAAGATAATACAAGAAAAAGAATGTATGCATATGTATGACTGGGTCACTGTGCTGTATAGCAGAAATTGACAGAATACTGTGAATCAACTATACCCTATTTTTTTTTCTTTTTTTTTTTTCTTTTTGGGGTTGCACCTGAAGCATATGGAGAAACCCAGGCAGGGGTTGAATCAGAGCTGTAGTTTCTGGCCTACGCCACAACCACAGCAATGAGGGATCTGGGCTACATTTGTAACCTACACCACAGCTCAGGGCAACACTGGATCCTTAACCCACTGAGCAATGCCAGGGATCAAACCCGTGTCCTCATATATACTAGTCGGGTTCTTTAACCGATGATCCATGACAGGAACTCCTATAGCCTAATTAAAAAAAAGATAAATAGGAGTTCCCGTCATGGCTCAGTGGCTAACAAATCTGACTAGGAACCCCGAGGTTGCAGTTCGATCCCTGGCCTTGCTCAGTGGGTTAAGGATCCGGCATTGCTGTGGCATAGGCCAACAGCTACAGCTCCAATTAGACCTCTAGCCTGGGAACCTCCATATGCTGCAGGTGCAGCCCTAAAAAGACAAAAAAAAAAAAAAAAAAAAAAAGATAAATAAATTGGTTGCACGATTTGCTGACACATTGCTTGTTGCTGCAGTGCTGGGAGTGGTAAATTCTTTAAGATATAGATCCTGCCCTCCAGGAACTTTCAGTCCAGGTTTAAAGACAAGACTTTTGTTTCCTGAAGGTGTATCATTATGGATCAGAGCAAGGGCTTTGCAGTCAGACTGGCCTAAGTTGCATTCTGTGTCTATTGTTAACTAGCCATGTGACCTTAGGCAAGACACTTAACCTCTCAGAATCTCAGCTTTCTTTACTGTAAGGTGGGGAGAATAGTAACATGTACATCATAAAGTGGTTGCAATGATTAAATGAGATAATGCATAGAAGGCACTTAGCTCCATACCTGGCATATAGTTTGTATTACCTTAGTGTGGTTATCATTATCATTATTATTGTTATTATCATTAAAAAATTCTGGATGGCTTGTAGTCATAAGTTCAGTTGAAAGCCACAGTCTGTATGAGCATTCATTGTTTCCTCTAAAAAGCAGAGCTGTGAGAGGAGAATGATCTGGTTTGGCTCAGAGTCATGTTGAGATGACTAAATGCTTTAAAAAAAAAAAAAAAAAAAAAAAAAAGTTCTGTCCTAGTGGACCAGAAAGACTTTGAGAATAAGCAGTTTATTTTAGCTATTTAGAGTATAAGGGGCGGTCCCATCTCCCAAGATGGTTGATTTCCTTAGAAATGAGAAAAATACCACCTCTTGAACTTTTAAACCCACTGGGGAGAAAACCCTTGCCAGCCAGGCTTCCTTTGCCCGAGGCCCTTTCTTCTCACCCTGTGGGTTGGCTTGGCAGCACCAGTGCTCCAGCAGTGCCTAAGGGCGGAGAGTCCCCCATCCTTTTAGGAAGCTGACTCCCGGTGGAGCCCATGACAGCAGTTGGCCAAGGTCTGCCTCAGAAGACCTGACACTGCTGGATGGAGATAGCAAATGAGCCAGAACTTGGCTTCCTTTTATTTGGATCCCAAACAAAGAATGTTACCAAGTGCTGACCTGCAAATGAGCCGTGTCCACAGGGCAATTTTATGTGTGTGAAATGACAAAGTGAAATTCCTTCATTTAAAAGACAAACAGGTTTCAGAGAGTCCTGCTGTGGCTCAGCAGGTTACATACTTAACTAGTATCCATGAGGATTTGGGTTTGATCTCTGACCTCGCTCAGTGGGTTAAGGATCCAGTGTTGCCATGAGCTGTGGTGTAGGTCGCAGATGTGGCTTGGATCTGGTGTTGCTGTGGCTGGGGCATTGGTGGGCAGCTGCAGCTCCAGTTTGACCCCTAGTCCAGGAACTTCTATATGCTGCAGGTGTGGCCCTAAAAAAGAAAAAAAATAAAAAAAAATTAAAAAAAGCAAACAGGTTTCTTTGATCTAGAAGCGCTATCTCTTAGGGACTGTAAGATTAACATTCACTTCAGCTAGATCAAGGGTGGCATTCTGAATGGTGACTTCATAATCTGTCTAAAAGAAACTTTTCTGAAGTTCCCTTATGGTACAACAGGTTAAGGATCTGGCATTGTCACTGCAGTGGCTTGGGTTGTTGCCGTAGCTGGGATTTGATTCCTGGCCTGAGAACTTTCACATATCACTGAGTGTAGTCAAAAAAAAAAAAAAAAAAAAAGAAAAGAAAAAAGTTTTTCTCAGTAGTTAAAAAAAATCTATCTTTCTTTCTTTATTTCCTTTCCTTTCTTTCTTTCTTTCTTTGTTTTTTTCTTTTCTTTTTAGGGCCACATCCATGACATATGGAAGTTCCTGGTCTAGGGGTCAAACTGGAGCTGCAGCTGCTGGCCTACACCACAGCCACAGCAACACTGGATCCTTAACCCACCGGGCGAGGCCAGGGATTGAACCCACATACTCGTGGATACTAGTCAGGTTCGTAACCCACTGAGCCACAATAGGAACTCCCCTAAAAAAATCTTTTAATGTCCTAGACTATTTGGATGTTTTCAGAGAAAACTTTTTAAAAAAAATCTTAATGTTCAGTGCAGTTCAACTAAGCAAAGATATCTTTGAGAACTTAGTACAACTCCATGCTAGGGAGGATGCTAAGGAAAAGAAAACCTAACAACTTATCGTCTTGGGGGGAAATAAGACCAACAAACATGAGACAGAGAAGTAAAAGCAAGGCAGCTATATGTCCTGCCACTGCAGACCTTAACATAAACAGAACATCTGGTCCAGAAGTTGTTTTTCTCATTTCCCTTAAATTGCCTTTTAAAATTTTTTTTTTATCATTTTACGTAAAAGTAATGAGTCTGCTTCCTCTAATTTATATAGATCTCTTCAAATTTTGAAACATGAACTTGGGATTTTTTAAGTTAAGAAGCAATATCTGCTTGTAAAAATGTAAACATCACAGAAGATAAGACACAAGAAAATAACAATCTCTTAGTCCCTCCTCCTGTGATAACCACTGTTCACAACTGCTAATAGTGATTCGAAAGGTTACCCTCCACATGTAGTGGGTTCTGCAAAGAAATTTGAAAATTCACCTCTACAAGTTGAAGAAACTAATTCTGACCATAGATTACAAGGATTGATACTTGAGAGGTTCATGTTTTATTTCGTTTTGCTTTTTTAGGCTCTTTTTTAAAGAGCAGTTTTAGATTTATCACAAAACTGAGAAGAAGATACGGAGACTTCCCACTTACCCTCTGCCCCACATGCGTAGCCTTCCCCATTGTCAGTATCACTCACCAGAATAGTACATTTTAAAAATTTTATTTATATTTTATTTTTTTGTCTTTTTGGGGCCACACCAGAGGCATATGGAAGTTCCCAGGCTAGGGGTTCAGTCAGAGCTGCAGCTGCCGGCCTACACCACAGCCATCGCAACGTGGAACCTGAGCCCCATATGCGACCTACACCACAGCTCGTGGCCAGGGATTGTGCCCATGTCTTCATGGATACTAATTAACCACTGACCCACGAGAGGAACTCCCTAGTACATTAAAAAAATTTTTTTTTGTCTTTTTATCTTTTTAGGGCCGCACCCGCGGCACATGGAGGTTCCCAGGCTAGGGGTCTAATCAGAGCTGTGGCTGCCAGCCTACACCGGAGCCACAGCAATGCCAGTTCTGAGCTACACCACAGCTCACAGCAACGCCAGAGCGAGGCCAGGGATCGAAACTGCAACCTCATGGTTCTTAGACTCATTTCCACTGCGCCACGAGGGGAACTGCAGCAATACACATTTAAGGTTCCTCCGTGTTTTTTCATGACTTGATAAACCATTTTGTTATTGCTGAATAATACTCCGTTGTTTGGGGATACCCACAGTTTATTTATCCATTTGCCTATTGAAGGACATCTTGGCTTCCAAATTTGGCAATTATAGGTAAAGCTTCTATAAACATCCATGAGCAGATTTTTGTTTGGACATAGGTTTTCAATTCCTTTGGACAAATACCAAGGAACGTATCACTGATTGGCAGGGTATGTGTATGTTTAGTTGTTTTTTGTTTGATTGTTTGTTTGTTTTAGGGCTGTACCTGTGACTGATGGAAGTTACTGGGATAGGGTTGCGTCAGAGCTGCAGTTGCCAGCCTACACCACAGCCACAGCCACACCAGATCCAAGCCACATCTGCGACCTATACCACATAGGAAATGGGAACTCCAAGTTGAGCTTTTTACTTGATTAACATTATCTTATCCAGACTCAAACAGAGCTCTTTGGGCTGTGTTTCCTAGTTTGGCTCACAGTCTCAATCAGTGAAAGGCAGGTGCGGCCAGAGAGTTCCCCTTGTGGCCCAGCGGAAATGAATCTGACTAGGATCCATGAGGACGCGGTTTCGAACCCTGGCCTTGATCAGTGGGTTAAGGATCTGGCGTTTCTGTGGATATGGTGTAGGCTCGTGGCTACAGCTCTGATTAGACCCCTAGCCTGGGAACCTACATATGCCCCCAGTGCGGCTCTAAAAAGCAAAAAAAAAAAAAAAAAAAAAAAAAAATGGACAAAGTCAGGTGCTGCCAGAATTTCCCTGCAAGCCCCTGTTTGTATCACTGTTGGGTTACAGGCTCTTCCATGGTACTTTCGCTTTGGTCAGTGTATTGGATTCACTCCAGAAGATTCCTAGGGCCCATGTAGTGCTGTTTACCCAAAATTCAAAGTGGAGAGTAATGAATTGCTTATGGTTCAGTGTAGGCATTTATATAACTTCTAGCATGTTAGAAACTCAGCAAAGTTATTATTCAACATTCTAGCTCAGTCAACATGTTATTTCTAATATGTTTTCATGCTTAAAAACTCTCTCCTGCTCTGCCTTGTTACTTTTTAGCTTAAACTGAAGATATCACACTAGCCCTTTGTTCTGATTTTTGCAATGACCTTTGGCCCAAAGTAATGAAATTCTGCCTTAACCAGTATCACCATTTAACAAGATCTCATCATGAGAAGCAAAATTAATATTACAGGCAGAGGCTGGCATTCTAGAACTCTGGATAAACAAGATTGCTATGAGGAAATAGTAAATATTGACCCAAAAACCTTAAAATATTCATGGAGAAAGGACTCTCCATCAAGGAAAGGAAGAGGATTAGGCAGGATGGTGGCCCTTCAGTGCTTAGGCGGAAAAGATGAAAGCCCTGGGAAGTGTTTAAATAAAGGGGCCTGCTGGCCAGGATGGCCCTGGCCAAGCTCATTGCCTGCTTTCTCAGCAAAATAAGAAGGCAAGTCATGGGCTGATGGTGAGAAGAATAGACAGTGTGTTGGAAGCTTTCAAGGTGCAAAATAGGTGGCACATCAGAAGAGTAAAGGGATTTGGAGTTCCCTTCGTGGTTCAGTGGTTAACGAATCCGACTAGGAACCATGAGGTTGCGGGTTCGATCCCGGCCTTGCTCAGTGGGTTAAGGATCCGGCATTGCCGTGAGCTGTGGTGTAGGTTGCAGGTGCAGCTCGGATCCCCTGTTGCTGTGGCTCTGGCATAGATAGGCCAGTGGCTACAGCTGCGATTAGACCCCTAGTCTGGGAACCTCTGTATGCCACAGGAGTGGCCCTAGAAAAGGGCAAAAAGTCAAAAAAAAAAAAAAAAAAGAGTAAAGGGATTTGACCTTGTTGGCTAATCAGTGGCCATCTCAAACCAGGATTTAGCATAACTTCGAACTGGGTGCCTTGAAAACATGGTAGAATGACGGGGCAATTCTGTGAGTCCACTGAAAGTTCGAGAGCATGAAATTAAAGTGACACTAGTCAGTAAGGTGTGTGTTCTGGGTTCAGTCGCCTGAGTGAAGGAGTGTGGTACATGGAAAGTCAGGTGAACCAGGTGAGTACAATGAAGGGAGGGGGAGGGAAGGATTGGGGGGCAAGTAGAGGAGCAATTGCAGGGTTAGATCATGGTATCCAGCAGGTTAGGAGAAAGGCAAGGACATGCAGGAAGTGAGGGACAGGGGATGTGATGCCATCCATAGATCGGGGCAGCCTGTGTGACTGCAGACTTGTGGACTGGAGTAATAGAGGAAGCAAACTGGAAAGATACACAAGACAGCCACTGTAGTGGGTTGAATAGTGTCCCCTGCCTCTCAAATTCCTGTCTACATGGGACCTCAGAATGTGAACTTGTTTGGAAATATGGTCTTTGTAGATGTAATCTGTTAAAATGGGGTCATACTGGATTAGGGTGGGCCCTAAATCCAATGACGGGTATCCTTAGGAGAATAGGTGAGAACCCATGGACACACATGGGGGTGGGGTGGTTGTGGTGGGGAGGTCATGGATCAACAGAGACGAAGAATAAGTGATGCAGATAGTAGCCAAGGAACACCAGGGATTGTCAGGAACCACCAGCTAGTAAGCGGCAAGGAAGAGTTTTCCTCTAGAGGCTTCCAAGGGAGCATGGCCCTGCCAAAACCTTGATTTTGGAATTCTGGGATTTGGAACTGTTAGAGAAGAAATTTTGGTTATTTTAAGTCACTTAGTTTGTAATACTTTGTTTCCACAACCCGGGGAAGCAAGTACAAGTAGTGGCTTCCTATTCAGTCAGCAGTTCCTGACCCTCCTTGGTCACAAAATTGTCATACTTAGTAGGTCTCCTTGGCTGTAGTTCCGGTGCTTGCCTGGGTCTCAATACAGGGCAGGCCAGTACAGCTGCTAACATTGGGTAATGGAACAGCTTGCACAGAAGGGTGTGTTCAGCAGTGCCCTAGGGGTCCCCATCACTCTTTATGGAACACTTAGGGTGTTAGCATTGTTTAAGCCTGTATAGCTTCCTGCCACAGAAAGGGGCGATTTCCTGCTCTGCTATCCTGTTGATGCTGCACGGAGGTGCTGGTGGAGGGCACTACTGGTGTAGTTTCCCTCTGATCCATCCCTTTAGCCTAAAGGCTGACTACCAGAAGATGTTTCCAGAAAATTGGCTCTTTGTTACCTGCAGTCTGTATCTGGAGCATCCATCATGAGCTTCATGACGGCTTCTTCAGAGTCTAGCACTGCAAAGGGCTACAGTTTACCTCTTCTGCCGTAAACAACCACAACCTCAAGTGGAACAATCCCTGGCAGGGAGGAAATCCCACTTGGGCCCGGGAGGGTCGAAGGGAGTTCATCTTAGTTGTGGGAGGAGCCTGAAAGCAGTGAGGCCTTCACCTGCAGCCTGCTTCTAGATCCAGTCTTAAACTACTGAGGGACGGTGAAGACATGGTCCTGGTTTCAGCTCAGCTCCTAATAACCTAACAAGTTGCTTCACCTTCTTGGACCTCAGTTTTTCTACCTGTAAAATGGGATTGGGGGCAGGTTGGACTGAGGCTCTCTAAGGTCCTTTCTAGTCCAACATTCTGTGGGCCTATGACTCCTTGAAAGACTGTGAAGTGTGGTTCCAGAGAACACTGGGCCAGAGGAGCAGAGGGCTGAGAAACAGAGCAGGAAGGCACACTTGATGAATAGGAGACAAAAGGGGTGGCCTCGGAAGACACTGAAAAGATGTAGTTGGAGTCCCAGGAGGAGAGCTGCACAATTCAGAGAGGTATGTGTGGGCCCCATTGTCCAATGCCATGGAAGGTGGAGCATAAGGTTCAGAAAAGGGCTCTGAGCTTAGCAAGAATAGGTCCATGGTTGACCTTTGCAGAATAGGAGCCAGGCTTGGATGGGCTGAGCATGAATGGAGTGGTTGTAGGAGGAGGGGTCTTCCTGGGCTAAAGTCTGAAGCAGAACTTCGGGGAACCTTTTACTTCCTTGTGGTGGAACTGAAACAGAAATTAAAAGACTTAACTCAAAACTGAGATTCAAACCCAAGCAACATGGCTTCAGGGCTATGTTGGAGCCAGGCTGCAAGGCAGGCTGATGGAACTAATTCATACTATGATGTGAGTGACTGACAGATGATTCCCTATGGAAATTAAATCTTTTATATGACTTTGCATTGTAAAGGAGGAGGTTCAGGATCCAAAGGTAGGGAGTGCAGGTGCTGGTATTTTTTGGACAAGGAGGTTAGTTTTCTAGTCTCTCTTAAAATATATTGTACAAATTACTAGGAGTTCAAACCTTTTGTCTATTACAAAAAAAGTATTACAGAAGTTTGTCACTGAGTTTTAAAGAGTTTCTGAATAAGAGAGGAGAGATAGAAGGCAAAGATGAGTTTTAGATGATTTTATCTGTACATATGTGAAGGCAGCAGGAAGGTCTCTATGGGGAAAGAGCCACCAGATGTACTTGAAGTGGAGGGACATTTATAGGTTCCTCCAAAGAATCAGAAGGAAGTGGGATCTCAGGCATGGGGAGGGAGTTTGCTCTACTGAGCAGAAAATGTCTTTTCCCCTGAGTGTGAAGGAAAGTTAAGGAGATAAATGAGGGGATAGATGTGTGTGAAGGTGACAACCAGTGGATAAAGGGAGACAGCATGATGACCACCGCAGTCTGCTTGGTGAGTTTCTCATCTGCCGTGAGGTCCCCGTGGAGAAGGCACTCATGATCATGAGGCTCAGGGTGAAAGCAGACAAACCCTCAACAGTTAAAAAAAAATCTATGGAAAAGACCTGCGGTAAGAAGGCTGGAGTTGAAGTCTCCCTGCAAGACTCCAGTTTTCCCCAGCTTTTCTCTACCTCACTGTCCTAACCATGGAAAGGCCCCTGACCTCAGCTCGGGGTGGGTTTCCAGGTCAGATCCGAGGAATTTCTGGCAGGGTCCCTTCATTTGCGCCATCTCCTCTTCTCACTGTCCTCACGCCTTTGACGTTCTCCGGGTCACCTTGGAGACAGCTGGAATGAGTGCCCAGATGCGTGGGAACACATCTTCCTAAAGATCTATACCCGAGTCACAACCCCTCCCAAGTCTGTGTCACCAAAAGGTGTCTCCTTCACCTGCCGCCTCGGGAACACGGAAAATTCTCTGAAGTGTTCAGATAGGTACAGGGTGAGGGCCATCTCTGACTGGATCCCTTTTTGGGGTTTTAGGAGAAGAGGAGGAAGATGGCGGTGACGAGGAGGAGTTGGACAATACCATCAAGGTCCCCGGACCCAAGGGCCCAGGAGGGATGGCGTCGGAAGCTCACCTTGCCCGGAGGCTCACCAAAGGGAGGAGCAGCCGGCGGATGCTGTCTAACAAGCCACAGGACTTCCAGGTAGGGATGGCAGAACCCCCACCCCCCCTGCTTTGCACCACTGTGTTGTCCAGCTTCTGGCAATTGTGGTGTTGCTGGGAGGAGCCACTGCCTGTGGGCGGTGATACAACTAGTAAAAAAGGACATCAGGGCATCAACCCAATAGGAAGAGCTCCCCATCTTTCTTCTGCGTGCAGCAGCAGATGTAGTCAATCCAGATGAGGCTCTTCCATGAACTAAAATCCCCTCTAGTGGTAGGAAGAGCTCATCCAAGAATAGAAGCACAGGTATGGCATTTTTCACAGCTCTGGCCACGTCCGTAGGAAACAGCCATGCAGTGAGTTGGTACCTCTACGGATCCAGGAAGACCTGGTAGGAGGCCAGAGTCTGAGCTATGGCCTCTGCCCTGTTCTGTGCTTTCCTAGGCCAGCTGTGGTGTATTGCAGCCCCACTCCTGATCTTGGTTTTGGCAGCCCCACCCCAGTTCCCAGCTTGGAATGAGCATAGGTGGCCTCTCCCAGTCCGAAACATTGCAAAGCTGGCTGGCCTGAGCAGTAGTCGTTACAGGTGAACAAGCAGAGGCAACACCCGAGGATTCTCTTACCTGTCGTGCTCAGACAGGATCAGTGACAACTCCCCTTCTGTGCTTGCAGATCCGTGTCCGAGTGATCGAGGGCCGGCAATTAAGTGGCAACAACATCAGACCTGTGGTCAAAGTCCACGTCTGTGGTCAGACACACCGAACAAGAATCAAGCGAGGGAACAATCCTTTTTTTGATGAGGTAAACGGGCGAATGCACATCCTGTTCTGTGAGTCGGTTTTATTTATACGCACCTTCCTGGCTTCCACACATGGGAGGGGAACACGTGTACAGACTTAACAAACTTCCAGCAAAACTTCTGCACTAAGAACCACTGGATCTTGAAGTCACAGGGCCTCTTTCATCATTGGTTCCTGGAGCTGCTGGTGTCTTTCTGGTGGTTTTGCAACAAAATCAGGACACAGCCCTTCCTCTCATGTTCTCGTGTCCCTTAAAATGGAGCACATGAAGCACTTACATCTGCCTTTGCTCCTTAATTAGCAGGTGTCTCTGATGGAGGACTCGGTGTGACCAAGTAACCCAACTTTTTTAAAGTGTCAAAACCTATTTGCCTATAAAAATAGCATAGGTTTTTTTTAAAAAAAAAAACAATTATGGGCAAAAAGGGTTTTTTTCTCTCCATACAGAGAATATAGCCTGTTCTATTGACTTCTGCAGCACTCTTCAAAAATACTGAGTACCTTGACAGTTGTTTTCAGTACCACGGAACTCCATGATTAGGGCTGTGAAGAGAAATGATAAGTTTGGGCACTTTCTCATAGACCAGTCTTACTCTGTGAGGAGATGCATTTCTGAGCATTCCCAGGCCTCATGCTCTGTTCTCTGAGCCCAGGCCTTTCCTACTGCAGTTTCCTCTCACAGTTCGTCTGGGTTCCTTACAGCTTGTCATCCCAGCCCTGCCTCTGGTGTTGGTTCTGTTTTCTGACCTCTATTCACACAAGGAGCTGGGTTTTTTTGTGTGATGTTCCTGTTTCTTTCCCTTTGTTCAAACTGGCCACCAGCTTTTAGAGGCCCCATCTTCTTCCCGTTTGTAACTTCTCCTTAGATCAATCGCCAATGACAGCCCAGGGAAGTAGTGTCAAAGCTGACTGGAAAATGAGGTCCTGCTGTATAGCACAGGGAGCTACATCCAATCACTTGGGATAGAATATATGGAAGATGATATGAGAAAAAGAATGTGTGTGTGTGTGTGTGTGTATAAACTGGGTCACTTTGCTGTGTAGCAGCAATTGACAGAACATCGTAAATCAACTATAATAAAAAACTTTTTTAAAGCTAACAGGAGAGGTGGGGGCACGGGAAGTGGATTTGGGAAAGGCTAGGAAAGGGTCATGTTGGAGGGCAAGACTGGATTGCCCAGAGCACGAGATACAGATACGGGATGACTTGATGCCTAAGGCATAGGACCTGTCAGTGCATTTATAACGCAGGACAAATATCTATCCAGCTACCCTCTGAGAAGACCGATAGGAATCTCCACCTCAGAATTTTCTATTTTATTGAATTCTTTCGAGATTCGATTTCTTGGCAAAAGGGAAGACTCAGATAACTGAGCCTCTAAACAGAACAATTCATAATCAACAAAAAGATTTTACTAAAAAAATCCCTAGTTTGCTCACATCTTCTTAACCAAGTGATTAAACTTAGTATCACCGATAGTGGGACGAATGGACATGTGTGACCTGATGTGAGATAATGGAAGTACTCAGCATCACCTGTGTCATTTCTTGTCCAGTAGTCAACTTGGCTCTAACAGTAAGGAAACACTGACGCAAACCCAGATTGTGAGATTCCTCAAAGCAACTGGTCTTGATGGAAATAAACAAAATTAAGCTGGGAGTACTGTTCTAAATAAAAGGAAACTGAAAGGATACAAGTGGATACAATGTAAGATCTGAAGTGGATTTGAAAAAAGAAAATCTAAGAATAATTTTCTCAGGACAACTGTAGAATTTTGAAAATTGACTTATTTGTTAAATTTCTTTTTTTCCTTTTTAGGGCCCCATGTGCAGCATATGGAAGTTCCCAGGCTAGGGGTCGAATCAGAGCTACAGCTGCTGGCCTGTGCCACAGCCATGGCAACGCTGGGTTCTTAACCCAATGAGCAAGGCCAGGGATTGAGCCTGTGTCCTCATGGATACTAGTCAGGTTTATAACCTGCTGAGCCACAATGGGAACTCCTATGTTAAATTTCTTGAGTGTGATAATAGTGTTGTCATTATATAGAGAGATGTGCTTGCTCTCAGGAGATATGTGCAAATGTATTTTTCAGACATAAAGTGTTATATTATCTAGAACCGTCTTCCATATAGCTCAGTTAAAAAAAGATAGAGAGAAAGCCAAAAGCCAGTGTCTCAAAATGGTAATAATTGGCCAATGTAAGTGAAAAAGAGTGTTTATTTGCCGTCTTTCAATTTTTTTTTTCCTGTAAACTTGAAATATTTCTAGTTAAAAAGTGGGAGAAAAGAGTCTCAGTTTAAATAAATGCTCAGGAGTTCCCTGGTGGCTCAGAAGGTTAAGGAGACAGTGTTGTCACTGTTGTGGCTCAGGTTTGATCTCTGGCTCAGGAATTTCTGCATGCCATGGGTGCAGCCAAAAAATAAATGCTCCATTTTTCTCTCTTAACATTAAAGTTTACTGACACCTAAAACTTTAGATTTATGGTATACTCAATTTTCTTCTTTTTAACTCCCTACCTCCCTCCCTTCCTTTCTTCCTTTCTCTTTCTTTCCTCACTCCACTCACACCCATGGCATATGGAAGTTTCTGGGCCAGGGATTGAATCCAAGCTACAGCAGGATCCTTTAACCCACTTGGTCGCAGCAGGAACTCCCCCCATTTTATTTTCCAAGAATCGACCTTCTTAAATTTAGCTGTTACAGTGAGTTAAAATGTGGTCCATACTGACCCTGCTGAGGCACTGCCATTATCTAACGGGAAGAGTTGGCTTTAAAGGTGTTTTGTTTAAAAGAACAAAATTAGAGTCATTGGATAGAAATGATAGCATTAAAAATGGTAGAGAGCCTCAACTTTCCAGATCATGCAAGTCCTAAGACATGAAAAAACCTTAGATCTTTAGTCAGTTACTAGATATCTGATCTCAAGTATACAATTTTATTTAGTTAAATAAACCCTACAGTTGTTTTTTAGCCACTTTTCCCTTTTTTCAACCTTCAGAGTTTATCTTGAAGTTCATGACATTTAAATTTCAGGGCCTTTTCCAAGGTCCTACAATGGGTTCAAATAGTCACACCTAATTTGGGATTGTCTGGTGTTTTTTAGGAAAGCCCCTCAGATTGTAGCATCAGACCCCACTAAACCTTAGTCGACTCCAGCTGACATTCAAACATTTTTCTCTTTTGTTTCAACAGCTGTTTTTCTACAATGTCCACCTGACTCCTTCTGAATTGATGGATGAGATCATCAGCATTCGGGTAACGGGTTGGGCATGGGTTGGAAGGCAGATTTCATTGCCAGATGAAGAGATAATCTTTTCACTGTTCTCCTTTCCTCCAGGTTTATAATTCCCATTCTTTGCGGGCAGATTGTCTGATGGGAGAATTTAAGGTGGGTGTCAACTGTCTGTTTCTTTCAGTGCACATCAAAGATGGGCACTTTCGTATTGAAGATCTGATTCCTGGCCAGGTCTCAGGATGCCCATCTTGGTGATGTGTTAAGGTTACGTGTTAGGCATTGATGCTGTGATCCTTGCTGAAGGCTGAAACGATAGCAGGATATGAATACCCCAGAGGCTAGAGACCAGTTGAGTGTCCTCGACCTGGGTCAAGTAACCTTTGAAGTATAGCACTTAGTGCCTTAAAGCACGATGCCAGGAAGCTGCCATATCCGGGCCCTTCCCAGAGTTCCTACTGTGGATGGAAGCCAATACGCAGCTACAAAGGGAAGGGGGCTTGACTCTGGCAAGAAACCCAATACCAGCTCCACTTTTCAGTGACCCATAGCTCTATCTACAAAGCCAGTTGTTGTATATCTGGAGTATGAAAGGCAAGCCAGAGAAGAGAATCAAGGTGCTTTTCTTAGTAACTCACACTGGAATTAATGACAGATTCTAGTGGATGCCTTCTTAGCAGTTCTACATGGAATGAGCTACTTCTTGAAGTTCTAGAAGTTGATCTGGGTCAGCTAGATGGGTATTCATACTCTCACTGCCATCAGCTAGCCATATGTCAACCTCTCTGACCCTTCATTTTTTTTCCTATAGAGTGGGGTCATTGTGAAGACTAGGCGATAGTGTGTAAAGCACTTGCACAGCCCGTGGCACATTGGAGTACCTGGTCAATGGTTATATTAGCATTAGCATTAGTTGGAGAAGGGAGGAGAGTACTGGATAGGTGGCTTCCTATTGGGGGACCAAAGTCCAGGTTTGCCTGGTACTGAGGGGAACCTCTGAATGTGAGACTTTCTGTGCTGCTAGAAAAGTCCCAAACAAACCAGGACACGTTTGTCACCATGTCCCATCCAGCTCTAAGATTGGCTCATTCATGCAAAATGATGGATCGAGGGCCTTCTTTGTGTCACACGTCAGGCAAGGCATTGGGTCTTCAAAGAGGGTAAGACAGAAATGTTGGGTCTCAAAGACATTGCCTAGTCAAATGCGTTATTTTTAAATGTGGTAATAAGGATGGTTTCAAGAAGTGACTAAACTGATTTTAAAATCTGTTTGAAGTACTTTAAATTATTTTTTCCCAGATTGATGTCGGATTTGTCTATGATGAACCTGGTAAGTGATATCCTTGTGTGAATGTGAATTTCTGGGAATCAAGAAATTTGGGGGATCAAGGAATCAAAAACTTTTTTCTTGATTCAGAAGAGGAAAGGATGCTTGGTGGGAACTATAATAGTAGCTTAGCATGAGTGTTTTTTTTTTTTTTTTTTAAATCTAAGATGATTATCCTAAACAGTCACTAGCAGGTAACTTTTCTGTTCTGTGAGGATATTTTGATCTTATCAAAGTTGAATTATAAAATCAGTTAATTGGGAGTTCCCATTGTGGCCCAGTAGAAACGAATCTGACTAGTATCCATGAGGATGAGGGTTCAACCCTGGCCTCGCTCAGTGGGTCAGGGATCCGGCGCCGGCATTGCCATGACCTGTGGTGTAGGTCGCAGACGCAGCTCGGATCCTGCGTTGACATTGTTTGGCTGTGGCATAGGCCAGCGGCTGCAGCTCTGATTCAACTAACCTGGGAACTTCCATATGTCACAGATTCGGCTCTAAAAAGCAAATAAAATAAGATAAAATTAAATGTAAAAGTTATTAGCTCTTAGAGAGTCTTGTTTGAGGCACACCAGGACAGGATGTGGGTGGGGAGTTGGTGCAAAGCAGCGGACTTAATATAGAGTCTCATCTGGGCAATTTGGCATGTCATGAAGACACATTGGAGGAAATGCTTATTTATTTTACAGCTGAAATCACAGACCTGTCAGCTTCTCTTTAGAGTGTCCCTGTCCTCTTACACCTTATTTTAGGTCATGCTGTCATGAGAAAATGGCTTCTTCTCAATGACCCAGAAGATACCAGCTCGGGTGCCAAAGGTTACATGAAAGTCAGCATGTTCGTCCTGGGAACTGGAGATGAGCCTCCCGTGAGCCCCAAATTCTCTACCTTTACATTTGTTTTTTTTTCTTACCAAAAAAGAGGACCAAGAGTTAGGCAAGTGGGCACCAATAGTTGTGAATCCTTCCAGTCAGTAACCCAACCCCCTAGTTCCTCAGTTTTTCAGAAGCTGTTGTTTTCTTTCCAACAGAATTACTGACCTAGTTCCCTTAGGCTCCCTCCTGGTATCTATGAGTAGGTTTTTCATTCAGTAAATTTACATGTGTTTTTAAGACTTCCTGCCTCACTTCATCCATAGAGCATGGCTCACTCGCAGAATCAGGCATTGCTGCCAAAAGGGACAGTTGTTATTCCAGAAAACTGGGGGGCAAACCAGTGGCCAGAAAGAAATGAGAACTTGAGGAACTCTCACTCTCTCTATCTGCTATTTAGTGTTCTTATTACAATAGGACACATTATTTTCTTGTAGTGTACTGGTCAGAGAAACATATGAGCATTAATTTTATAGAGCAGTTTTGAGATTGAATTAACTGGTGCTGAATTCTTCAGCCTAAAACACAGGAAATCCTAATGGAAACAGTTCTGATTGGTTTTCTTTTTCAAGTATCCATTTGGCTTCTTATATGTGCTGCTTTTCTATGTGTACAATTTGTTACCATGTGTCCCCCAAATAGCTTGAGAAACGAGATCGTGAAAATGACAGTGATGACGTGGAAAGTAACCTGTTACTCCCAGCTGGCATTGCCCTCCGGTGGGTGACCTTCTTGCTGAAGATCTACCGAGCAGAGGATATCCCCCAGAGTACGTATGGATTTAATCCTGCCCCAGGGTTGTCAGTTATCTGCATGATTAGATGTGTTAAAATCATACTCCAAATAGTGAATGGTGCTCCCTGCCACATGTCTTTCTTCTTAAAGGACTGCATGGAGTTAATTTCATTCATTCTGGCCCCATTGAAAGCTACCTAGGCAGGCTCAGGGGGTAGCCTATTGGTCACTGATAGTGGTCCTTATGGAACTTGTGGCCCATTCTGCTCCATCCCTTGAGTCTTCAGGGTTCCATATCTTCCTCTTATTCTAGAGAATACCAAAGAGGTCAGCAGTGAGCACTGCTAACTCCTTTCATCCCAAATGAAAGCGTAACATTTTATAAGCAAATAAATGTGTTTGCTATTGGATTATTAAAAATGGCTGAGCAGGAGGTCCTGTTGTGGCTTAGCAGTAACGAACCTGACCAGTATCCATGAGGATGTGGGTTCGATCCCTGGCCTCACTCAGTGGATTCAGTATCCAGCATTAATGATGAGCTGTGGTGTAGGTTGCAGATACTGCTCAGATCCCGAGTTTCTGTGGCTGTGGCATAGGCCAACAGCTGCAGCTCTGATTTTACCTCTAACCTGGAAACTTTCATATGCCATGGGTATGGCCCTAAAAAACAAAAAACAAAGAAACAAAAGGCTGAGCAAAGGGTGGCTAAGTGCCAATAATTAGAACTCTGTCACTTCTGTATTAAGAGATTGAATGCATTTAAGAGAATTACTTAGAGTGATTCTATGCACAGAGGCTAGTCCAGTCACTCCTCTGTCCTTGCTGAGGAGGCTATATCCTGTCTTCCTGACCTAGCTTACCTGCTTTCTGTTAGGCCCTGGGACGCAGGACCCCTCTCCCAGTCCCCAAGAGGCAGCATCCACATGGAGCTCTTCAAGATTTGCTTCTTTCCTGGGAACACCCACTCCCTTGTTGAACACCCTGTAATGCTCCCTAGACTATCTTTCCCTCAGAAGTATCTGAAATGAAATAATTAAATTAAACCTCACATTGTACTGCCTACTTGGGCCTGTTCAATTGACTCTGTTTACTTTTAAGTTTTGAAACAGAGGTCTGCTATTTGTAGTTGGTTAAACATACTATTCGTGATTATGTCAAATCTTGAATTTCTCTGGGAAAGTCAGACTAAGTCTATATGTTGACCTAAAGAATCTTTTCCAAATCAAAACTAGACCTGAGTTTGTTTGTTTTGGTTTTGGTTTTTGTGGGTTTTTTTGGCCACACCTGTGGCATGCCCAGGTTCCTGGGCCAGGGATCAAACCCAAGCCACAGCAGTGACCATGCTGGATCCTGAATCTGCTGTGCTGAACCTGGGAAATCTTCGGCCTGGGTTTTGAATTGCCTCTTGCCCTATTTGGAAGGACTTTCTTTATACTACCATTTTCCTCAATAAAGTATCGATTCTCAACACAATAATTTATTGATTGATTTGTCAAGTTACTCTTATTGATTTTAAGATTTTGTGGAGAGAACATGTTTTCTCTTTCTCTCAACTGAGACAAAAAGGATTTCTGAAATCCAGTGCCCCTGGTGCTTGCCACTGTTGAAAACAATTCTTGTTGCAACTATTCATGCAGGAGAAAATTTTTAATTTTGCCAAGTGATTTCTGTTCTTTTAAGGGAGTCAGATTTAATTTCTGCTGTGTGACATGTTGCTTTCCAGTGGATGATGCCTTCTCACAGACAGTAAAGGAAATATTTGGAGGCACTGCAGATAAGAAAAACCTAGTGGATCCTTTTGTAGAAGTTTCCTTTGCTGGAAAAAAGGTTTGTATGTGATTGAAATGCAGATACCTCTAGAAACATACATTTACACCACTGCACTGTCTTTGGAGTAATTTCCTGCGTATTCTTTGTTCAAGCAGCCCCCCGATGAGCTGAGCATTGTGTAGCAACACAGACTATCTGAGTCTCAACATGCCAGACTTTTCCAGAGGTCTATTTTTGGAGTGGAAAGTATGTAGGACTCAAATTAGAAAAGTTGGCCTTTTGGGAGTTCCCATTGTGGCTCAGCGGAAACGAATCTAGCAACCATGAGGACACAGTTTCAATCCCTGGCCTCGCTCTGGGGGTTAAGGATTTGGCGTTGCCGTGAGCTGTGGTGTAGGTTGCAGAGGTGGCTTGGATCCCACATTGCTGCGGCTGTGGTGTAGGCCAGCCGCTACAGCTCAGATTCGACCCCTAGCCTGGGAACTTCCATATGCCATGGGTGCGGCCCTAAAAAGAAAAGAAAAAAGAAAATTTGGTCTTTGGAAAGCTACCACTGAGTTACTTGAATTATTTCCCAGGTCCAAGCATTATCTTAACTCCTAGGCGAGATTGCCAGCTAACAAGAGTAACCCCTGGTAAATGGGGGAGCAGATAGCCCCGCAGTTCCCAGCTGCCCACTCCTATCACGTTCCTCACCACCCATGCTCCAACAACCTGCTGAAACTGGAGGATCAGGCAGGGGACCCCTATCCCAGTCCCCTGAAAAAAGCTGGGGACTCTTGGTGTAGGAAGTCCTGTAACTACCACTTTTACCTACAGAGATGGTGGAAGATTAGAGAGTGGATTCCACAGTAAAATAACAGTGTACCATAGATAGTTGTAGGCACAAGGAAGTAGCGTCTTCTATGTATTTGAGCCATTTATTTGTGAAAGTGAGATTTGGACTGCTTTATTTCCTAAGAGAGTCAGTAGCGGGTGATAGAAAAGCCTTCCGTTCTGGAGGTAAATGGGGCCCGATTTAAATTCAGACTTCACCCCATTCCATGGGCAGTTATGGAAAATTATTTAACCCCGGAGTCTCCGTTTCCTGCACTGTATACAAGGATAATGATAGTCTCGTAGGATTGTTGAAAAGGTTAATCAATTCTAGAAGTAACTGTTGTGAGCCTACTAAATGTCAGATAGTGTCCCACGTGTTGAGGATAAAGGAGTGAGTGAGACAGTCTTTGCACTCGTGGAGCTTACTTTGTAGCAGAAGAAACATCAATAAACAAGCAAATAAGAAGTTGAATAATTTCAGTTCGTGCTAAGGACTATGCAGAAAATAAAGCAGGGTGCAAGAAGTGATTGGTGCCAGGGTGATTGGTATCCAGCTAGGTTATCAAGTTGGACACTGTTGAGGAAGTGACACTTGAATAGAGGCCTGCATGATGCAGAGATATGGGGGTTGGCAGTGAGCAGAGGCTTCTGGACAGAAGGAAGAGCTGATGTAAAGGCTCCAAGGAAGAGGTACATTTACAGCGAAAGAATGCAGGAATGCACGGCTCGGCTGGAGTGAGCAAGGGAGGAAACTAAGAGATGAAGTCCAAGAGGTGGGTGAGGGGAGCAGGTAGGGCTTTATGAGGCAGAGTAGGAATCTGGATTTTATTCTCAGTAAACTTGGTGAGCTGACTGAAGATGCTACACAGAGAGTGACATGAAAGTAGGGAAGCAGGGGAGGAAATGGGGATCCAGATGGGTGCCAACCTCAGGTGTCTGGGGGAAGATCAGATGAAAATAGGGGTGTCAGCATTGACTAATGGCACGTGAAGGGAAGGGGGTGTTGTGGCTGACTCTGGCTCAAGCCTGAATATCCTTGTGAACAGCAGTGGAAAGACAGTAGCGGGTTAGGGGAGCAGGGAGAAGGGCCGGGGGACAGGATCAAAAGATCTGTTTGGACATGTTAGTGAAGAGATGTCTGTTGGACAGTATGTAACAAGTGCTCACTCAATACTAACTCTTGTCTCATGACACTAATCCAATGCTAGTAATCTGGCAATTGAAAACTAACTTTTAGTGCATAGAAACAGAGCAAAGATCAAAATTAAACCCATGTCATATTTTACCAAATTGTAATCAAGAAAAGTCAACTTTTACAAGATTATTAAGTATGCAATTTACAAGTGAACTGCTAGAGTCATAATCCAGTATGCATATATTGTAAACTTTTCAAAATTAGAAACTTCAAAACCTGCTGTTTTTTGTTTTGATGATTTTACAGGTTTGCACAAATATAATCGAGAAAAATGCAAACCCTGAGTGGAACCAAGTCGTTAATCTTCAAATCAAGGTTTGACTTTCTTTTCTTGTAGAAAAAAGTAAAAATACTTACTCTCATAGTTACTGAATGAATTGAGAAGTAACTACTTTTTTTTTTTTTCTCTCTCTTTTTAACAGTTTCCTTCGGTGTGTGAAAAAATAAAACTAACAATATATGACTGGTGAGTTAAAAAGGACTTATGTCAAATTAATTAGAGAATTAAATTAAAGAATCAAACATTTGGATATTGAGGAACATACTTTAGATGGTCTAACTCTTACTTTTCAGGACATTTGCTTTTCTTCCAGAGGGAAGGGATAAACTGCTCTTGGAATTAAGTATTTTCTTTAAAAATAATAATAGTGGTTTCTGCAGAAAAGTTTTGGACATCTTGGTTCAAATTTTCATAAACAAAAGGAAGGAAAATTATCTGAACATACCCCAAGATAAGAAATCAAGCCTTTACATACCATTAGTCTGTCCAAAATAGACTTCAGAAATGGAGTAAACTATCTCCTGAGAAGAATCCCCAGACTGAGAGCTAGTCTGTGATATTGCTAGCAGGGAAGGTGGACAGAGCTCCCTGTCTGATTGAAAGGAAAAAAAAATCTCATTGACAGGTTCTGATGGCATTTGTACTAGACCAATCTCCTAGCAATGATCGGCCATAATGAGGCCATTCCTGGGTATGTTCTAGCCGGATGGGGCATTCAGTTGGCAGCCCTTAGCTCCCTGAGAGTGGAGGTGGCAAATACCTTTACGATCATCTCAGCATCATCATCAGTGTTTATCGTGTTGTTAGCTACTTTGTCTTGAGCACTACTAAGTGCCAGGTGCCGTGCTTTTCGCCTTCCCTACATTATTTCATTTAGTCCTTAGAGTAACCCTATGGACTAAAGACTATTATTAGTTCATTTCACAGATGAAGACACTGAGGCTTAGAGAGATTGGGTGACTTACTTACAGTCACCCAGATAGTTAGAGACCCATTGGATCCTCATCCTTTTGGGCCCTAGTTTTTCCTTTGGCCCAATATATTTGACTTTCGTGTTAGTACCCCCTTGGCACTATGGCAACAAGGCATTTTGGGAGGAGAGGCATGGGCTTTATTTTGTTCAGTGACCATGTCATAGTTCATCGAGGGCCAGGAAGGAGCCTGAGGACAAAAAACGCCTTCCAATGAGTGTGAGCTTGTTTTAAGGGACTCTCAGGTGACACTCTGAAGGTGCTCCAGGGGCCTCAGTTACCCTCAGGGGTGTGGGTTTGAGCCCTTCATAGCTCAGGGGACCACCCTGGCCTGCAGACTCTGCAGTGGGCCAATTGCTGCTTGGCCATCCTGGTTGCCTGTGGTCATTGCAAATGCAGGTTTTTTCCCAACTTAGTCTGCCCTCTCCAAAGCAATAGGATGTGCAGAGAGATCCTATTTAACTGGAGAATTCTTGGCTCCAGATCTTCAGTTACATACCTCATAGGGTATTCTCACAACTGAGGTCAAGTGAAGGATTCTTTAAATGTAGTCTAGACCCTTCTGAATGGACAAGAAGGATGCAAGCCCCATACATGTGGCCCAATACCCATAAATAATCATTTTTTTTCTCATGCATACTCTTAATTAGTCGCTTTCTATAACCTAATATTATTGTACTATATAATGTGTATTATGTAACATATATAATATTACCGAAATATATAATATTATACTATAGTATAACTTTCCTCACAATACTAAGTGAATCTTTCCTCCCTCTTGTGGGGTTCTAACCTTTAGAGTGGGTATGCCACTAGATGGAGTAAAGATGAGAAAGAATTAAACGAAGGATGTGATTAATATAAACTTTGTTTTTATACCTACTGTGTGCCCAGCCAGAGACCATTGCATGAGTTAGGCTGACTGACTCTTTAATATACTCATGGAAAGGTACACAAATTTGTATTTGTATTCAATTGCTTGCTCAGAACCACATAGACAAGATTTAGGTTCTGGGCAAGCAATTGAAGTCAGAAAAAATTGCATCTATTCCATAGTAGATACTCAATAAATACTTAAATTTAATTGAAAGGGAATTTTTTTCCCTGTGAAGGACCCTTATAAATAGCCCACTGTGGTTGTTAAACCACCATAGTAATTAGTCTGAACATGATAAAATAAGATACACACACTTTATGTAATGTGATTTTTCTCTGCACTCATCATATAATGTGGCTGTAATTGATCCACTCATTTTATCACAACGGTATTTATTTATTTATTTTCATTGTGAAGAACTCAGCCTTAGGAAGTGCCATGACTGTGAATGCTTATTAATTATTACTGTATCTCTAGTCCTCAGTTTCTTTACCTCAAAAGTAAGGATCAGTACCTCATTATTTCCTGAGTGATACAGAGATGGTGGAGACAATGCCAAGCTGTTTTGCACCCAGCTGTTTGGGTGGAGATGGATGCCTTCAGACCATGACTGAAGACAGACTGGTCATGGGTTTCAGTCCCACTTACACTGCTTGCCAGCTGTGTGACCTTGGACAAGTCACTTTGCCTCTCTGAGCCCTCTATAAATGGTAGAATAATAAAGGTATCCACCTCCTGCTGTATTTGGGTCAGATCTGGAGTCAGCAGGCTGGCTTAGCCTGGTGACCTTGGAAATGTCCCTGGACCTCTCTGCCTCTTGTTTTCTTCCTTCCTGAAACAGAGTCATAATAGTGAGGGTCCAGTGAGGATGCAGATAAGGTGTCTGGCACCCTGCAGGCTCACAGAGGATCACACAATGGTATTTCCCCCAGTTATTGTTGTTATTGTTGCTGTCATCATCGTTGTTACAACAGTATTTGAGAACTGGGTGCGGGGTCTGGACACAAAGGTCCTGGCCAGATCTGGAGTGGTCTTCCCCGAGCTTCCAATGGATGTGGGATCAGCCACCCAGGAGTCTGGGGCTGTGTGGCCAGAGGGGCAGCTCATCTTAACGACAGTGGTTTGGAGCATGGCCACAGGCAAATTCCCTGATCTCTGTGAAAAACTATTTCTGTAACTGAAATGAGTTGTCAAACTGGATCAGTGTTTTTCACAGGGTGGTTGGAGGACCCTCTGCATCAGAATCAGCTGGGATGTATACTTGCTATAAGTGCAGACTGTTATTCTTTTTATTTTTTAAATGATTTTTATTTTTTCCATTAGAGTTGGTTTACAGTTTTCTACAGTATAGCAAAGAGACCCGGCCACACATACACCTATACATTCTTTTTCTCACACTATCCTCTATCATGCTCCATCATAAGTGACTAGATCTGGTTCCCAGTGCTATACAGCAGGAGCTCATTGCTTATCCATTCCAAAGGCAATAGTTTGTCTCTATTAATCAGACTCTTATTCATCACTCCTGTTTTTATTGAGTCAAAAACTTGAATGGAAGATGATGGGGTGGTTTTTATTTTTATTTATTAATTTTTTTTCTGTCTTTTTGTCCTTTTAGGGCCGTACCCACGGCATATGGAGGTTCCCAGGCTAGGGGTCTAATTGGAGATGTTGCTGCCGGCCTATGCCAGAGCCACAGCAATGCCATATCCGAGCTGCCTCTGCAACCTACACCACAGCTCACGGCAACGCCGGATCCTTAACCCACTGAGTGAGGCCAGGGATCGAACCTGCATCCTCATGGATGCCAGTCAAGTTCGTTAAGCACTGAGCTACAACGGGAACTCCAACAGTGATTTTTAAGGTACGGTAAAGCCTGAGGTCTACGGGACAGGATGATTTCTGAGGCCTCGGGTCTTTTCCAACTGTATCTTGTTATTGTTGAAATGAAGATCTGTCCTTGAAGGTGGAGGCCTTAATCTGTTCTTTTAAACAGGGACCGTCTTACCAAAAATGATGTCGTGGGAACAACATATCTGTACCTGTCTAAAATCGCAGCCTCTGGTGGGGAAGTGGAAGGTGAGTCACACAGCAGAACAAGAACAAAATAGGCAGAGAATTTCTAGAGAAGGAATGAACTGGGGTAGTCACTTGGCAGTGGACTTGGTTTCCCAAAAGCCAAATGTGATGAGCCTTGTGAATCATTTCAGTGATGTTTGGATGATGACCAGCAAAACAGTTGATTAGTAATTAATAATTGAGGCAACAGTTTAAAAATTTTATCTTTCTTGCTCCCACCAAAAATTCTTTCCCATTAGCTCTTTTACAAATTTTTGAGTGTCAATAGAAAGTGCCCCCCCCCTTTTGAGTTGCATTGATACCAGTCTATCCAAATATAAGATAATACTCCCTTCTCTGGTGACTTTCTTGGCAAGAACAAGGGGGTCCAAGGGCAATGAACCATGTAGTCTCCACTCCAGATAATATGTATTTTGTTTTCATGCATTTTATGCTAACAGGCACTGATAACCAATATCTTTTTCTTTTTGTTGTTTTCTATACTGAGAACTAATTGCCTGTACCTGGCATTCTGGTTCTGTGCATAAGTCAGAAATTATAATGGAGAATGAAGGAGACAAATTATGATCATAGCAGATAAAATTTAATGTTAACACATTAATAATATCAGAGGCTTATCGTTTGTTACCAAAATTAAAGTTGAAATTCTTATAATTACCAATAGATTAAACACATTGAGTAAAGTAAGAGAATTTGAAACAAAACTTTGTTTTAGGAAACCTAAGGTTCCTCTTGTCCTCGTCTTGTTTAGGACATCATAGGTTTTTTTAAAATGTATTGTAAGCCAGGTAGTAGACAGTATGAATAAGAACCCAGAATGTAATAAGATTTAGTGAAAAAGATAGATTTCTCCTCTTAAGAAGAAGTAGGGGAGTTCCCATTGTGGCTCAGCAGTAATGAACCCGACTAGTATCCCTGATGTTTTGGGTTCGATCCCTGGCACTGCTCAAGGGGTTAAGGATTCGGCATTGCCTTGAGATGTGGTGCAGGTGCTTCTTGGATCTGGCGTTGCTGTGGCTGACTGTGATGTAGGCTGGCACCTGCAGCTCTAACTCAGCCCCTAGCCTAGGAACTTCCATATGCTGTGGGTGCAGCCTTTAAAAAAAAAAAGGAGGAAGGAAAAAAGGTGATTAGAAAGTCCAAGAGAAATAAAGAGCTGAACCAACACAATGTACCCAAATATGAAGTCAGGTATAGCATTATTTTAAACAAATGATAAAAGAAAGAAAGGTAAACATTCTGTGCTACGTGGCATAGGGGACATGCTGCTGGACCTGTACAGAGGACATGTAATTATGACTCTCCTTTTCTCTGCAGAAAACAATACTTACATGGTTGTTATAATGTAAGAACTATAATTGCTTTAAATTTTTGTTGTTGTTGTTAAACTTGTAATCAAAGCACTAAACAGAAGGTAAATGTCATTGCCTCTTACAACGTAAAAGTACAGAAGAGGGAGCTTAGAAGCGAAAAGGAGAAGGGGAGAGTAGAGGGAGGTTAGGTATACTGTTAGCCTCTTATCAAGTGAGGGATCCAGACATAAAAGTTAGATTAAGTCACTGGTTAGATGAAGATTGGTTAAGACTGGATTAAATTTATTGGTTAAAGGTAACCAATAGAGTAATTAAAAATCATGCTATAACTGTATGGGAAGGAGGGTAAAAATTAAGTTCATTTATCATTAGCAGGAAGCATTAAATAATTACATAAAAATAATTATTCTAGAAGTAGTTGAATAAGCATTTTTCTTAGTGATGTGATGCTAACACCCAGAAGAACTAAAATCAAATCCCTACAAGCAGTTTCAGCCCCTGACTCTGAGGCCTTCTTCTCTCATTGCAGGCCCTACAGACAGGCTGTAACAGGGTCTCAAAATAACAATGAGCAGGAGTTTCCCATTGTGGCTTAGTGGGTTAAGAACCCGACGTAGTGTCTGTGAGGATGTGGTTTCAATCCCTGGCCTCACTCAGTGGGTTAAGAGCCAATGTGACTGCCATTCAGTCCCTACCTAGCCAGGAACTTCCATTTGTCCCAGGTGCAGCTGTAAAAAGAAGGAGAAAAAAAATACAACAATAGTGAGCAACAACCATCCCCCTAAAAGAAACAGATAATGTACCATAAACTATAGGCCCTTTGCCTACATAGCCTTAGCCTAAACTAACTTAGAGTCTCTGGTCAGACACAGGACAAGTCAGTGTTTTATTAAAATCCTAACATGTTGGTTACCTCCCAGGCCCCCTTTGATGGTTGGAAGCTTGTTCTCGGATGCTTTGCTGCCTTGGGGCTCATGAGATTGGGTTGTTTCCTGTGTGGTGGTACTGCCATGTGTCAAAGTCTTGAGCCAGTTTGCATTTAACCAGCGACATTTGTGTAAATTACAGAAGGGCCATGTGATTGGAGTCTGAATGTGGGATTTTTCTGGTGCTGCTAAACCACTTACCAAGCATTGGATTTGATTAACTTTTTCAGTGTCTCTTTTATACTGGCCGTGTTTCCCTTGTTTAACCAACCGTATTTTTACTACTTAGATTTCTCATCCTCGGGATCTGGGGCTGCATCATATACAGGTTTTATGCTTTGTGATTTTGCTATCTCCTGGATCTTTCTGTTTACTATGGTTAAGAATTTATCAACTGATTGACTTTAGCACCTTTTTTTTTTTTTAACATTTTGCTGTCTTAAAATTGGTTTTGCTAGAGTAACACTTTTTATATTCATGTTATATATAGAGAGAGTTGTCCTGCAAAGCTCAGTTTACACAGATGGTGCTAACTCAGCTTTGCTACATGCCTCATGTTTTCACATGCATACCATCTTGTTTGGCTTCCTTGTAAATAATTGCATAACTTTTTTTGTTATGTTGTTTATTTATTGTTGTACATGTTCTCCACTTTGTACCTTGAAGGTTTTCATCTTCTATGTGGAGTCATAACACGTCCTTGGATTTGCACAGTCCTCGCCATTCTTTGCAAGTTTGCTCGATGTTCTCACACTTGACCATCACAACATGCTTAAGGCAGATGTTGTTTTTCCCCAATAGATGAAGACTCTGTGATTTAGAGAGATCTGTCTTCTTTCAGATAAACTTGATAATCCCAGCCATGCTCACGACCCAAGGTTGTAGGCAGAGGGAAAAGAGAGATTGCATGTGAGAAAGTTTGCAAATTGTCTGCCTTTATGTTATTGGCACAACTTGTTTGTTTTTAAAAATCCATGTCAGGAGTTTCCCTTGTGGCTCAGCAGGTTAAGAACTCGATTAGTATCCACGAGGATTCGGGTTCAATCCCTGGCTTCATTCAGTGAATTAAGGATCTGGTGTTGCCGCAGCTGCAGCATAAGTCACAGACACAGCTTGGATCTGGCATTGCCATGAGCTGTGGTGCAGGTCGAAGATGTGGCTCGGATCCTGCATTGCTGTGGCTGTGGTGTAGTCTGGCAGCTGAAGCTACAATTCGACCCCTAGCCTAGAAACTTCCATATGCTGCAGGTGCAGCTCTAAGAAGCAAAAAAAAAAGGAAAAGAAAAAAAAATTAAATTTATCTCATTATCTTATTATCAGACTTTGCACGAATATTAAATAGTCCTTAGGTTTGTAAGGAAGTTGGCATATTTGGTAATACTTCATTCTTTCATTCATTTGTTCAAACCAATCAAAGACCATTTATGTGGTAGTACTCCAAGGTAGAGCCAGGTGTTTAGAGAGTCAGAATAAAACATGTTTGAATCCTTCCCCACTTACCAAAGAAATATATAATGTAATCACAGAGATAAGCAGCTATGTAAAGTTCAAAAATTAAAATACAAAGTTACAACCTATGGAAGTCCAGAAAGCAAAGGAGCCACAAAGAGGTGAAGAAGATGGCAAACTACATGTGTATAGACCTTGCTCAATTGTTTATTAATGGGCATCTGCTCCCCGATATTCCATATTTATCTTTTTCCCTTAGTTTTAAGCATAGAGTTGGAAAGGGTGATAGAGGAGATCTGGTCAACCTCTCATCCACGGAGGAATAGACTCAACAATATACTGAGGAGCAGGCTGAAGTCTTGGCCTTAGCAGTTCCTCTGTCCCCAGTGCAATCCATCCCATTGTTTGACATCACTGATTCATAGAAAGATCTTCTTTACATTGAGTGAACCAAAGCTGGCCTTGTAGTTCTCAACAGTGGTCCTTCCCCTGCTTTTTTCCAGCATCCGTGGCACATGGAAGTTCCCAGGCCGGGAATTGAACCTGTGCCACAGCAGTGACCCAAACCACTGCAGTGACAGCACCTGATCCTTAACCTACTGTACCACAAGAGAACTCCCCCTTCACCTGCTTTGGGAAGCAAGTCTATCCTTCCTCATAAGGAAGTCATGCAGATGGCTGGAGGCCACTCTCACATTTCCGCATCTTCACCCTCAATCTCCCTTTGACTCTGCTATTTCCTTGCATTACTCTCCTTGTTGGAGAGCAGTTTTGCTGAGACCAGGCGGCAGAAATACAGAGCATGGTGGATACTCACCAGAAACAGAATGTCAGGAATGGAGACTTCATGTTGCTTGTGAATATGGTCATAACCGTAGGCAGGCAGTTTATTGTTATATGTATACATTTTAAATGTCCTGTGTTTTTAATAGCATCTGCCAGATTTATACTAACTACCTGAGGCTAAATGACCTTTTGGGGGAACAAATGAAGTTAATCTGATATATGTCATTTAAATGACTTTACAAAAACAATATAGTCTTTACCCCAGTTAGCAATGACGTGTTTACTATGCCAATTAAAACTTGCAAAAAATGTGAAGATCAACTTCTTCTTATTCTTTCACTTAAATAGCATCATCTTTTTGTAAGAATAACATATTTACCTGAACTACTCCCCAGATGTTGTTTATTTAATATTTTAAAGCTTATTCCTTATTGGGAACTATGGGAAATCTCACAAGTGTTTAAAATTTGCACTAATACAACTAACTCACGAAAAGGAGGAAAACAGTCTCACCCAGCTAACTAATAACTAATATCTATTTCAACAGATTGAGTGTTAAAAGCCTCAAACCTAATGATGATGTTATCTCTCAGCGAATACAGGAGAAACAGAGGTGGGCTTTGTTCCGACATTTGGACCTTGTTATCTGAACCTTTATGGAAGTCCCAGAGAATACACGGGATTCCCAGACCCCTACGATGAGCTAAACACAGGAAAGGTTAGTTCTTCAGTTAAGGTTTGTTTTTAATGAGCACTGATGAATGTGCTTCCTTCTTCTAATGGTTATAATTAAGTCTCATATTTAGGGAACACCCTGCCCCCAGCAACTCACCAGATGGTTGATCAAGGGTTGAAGCATAGATGCCTCATGCTCTTCAAGCCTGAGAATGCAGGGATAGGAAAGGCGCCTGGAGATGATCCAGTGCAGCAGTGGCCAGTGCATCACACGGCCATTCCCCCGTCCCAGACTTGGGGCAGATGTCAGTAACCAGTGTTGGCTCTTTCTGAAAAGCAAATGTGCTGCCTGAGTATTCTGTTCAACACCATGTTCTAGGAATTTGCCACATGATCAGAGGTGACATGCTTGATACTACTATCCCTGATCTGGTCCAGCCTCTTCATTTTATAGATGAGGACCTGGAGGCCCACATTCTGCCTATTAGCTCTCAGAGCCCACGGAAGGGACTAAGATAGAGAGAAAGCCCTGGGGGCAGGGGTCGGGTGGAGGTGGAGGGCAGGCTGTGGAAGTGGAAACCTTCCCTTCCTCTCTGGAGGGTTCTGTTGCCAACAGCGCTGGGTATGGTGGGAGGAGTATCCGCTATTAACACCCACACTCAGCCACACCCAGAACATCTTCCTCTTTTATTTCCTGGCTACCCTGGGACTTGCCCTGGTTGCCGACATGACAACCTCCCTATTCTGAGAAGAAGAGAAAAGGAGTCAAGTTAATGCAGATAAAGGCAGAGCTGAAGTATGATGAGGGAGACTTTGAGCCCCTTCCATTCCCACCCCAGCTCCCCCTTCTAAATCTACAGCGTAGCTTGAAAGCCTCTGACCATAGTCAGGGCTGAGAGCCCTTTCAGCCCTGGCTACCCAGCTCTCTTTGGAATCCTTTCTGAGGGCCTTGGCTCTTAGAAACCAAAGACCAGCTGAGAAAGTTCATCGTAGGAAGGAGAAACTTTAAGTTGTAACTGGATTAGCTTTACTACAAAGGCAGAGTATTTTTTTTTTTTTTTTTGCTGTTATTCAGGCCTAGAGGAATAATCCTGTGCTGTTGCTTTTCAGGGGGAAGGAGTTGCCTACAGAGGCAGAATCTTTGTTGAATTAAGCACTTTGCTCGAAAAGACACCACCAGATAAAAAGCTTGAGCCCATTTCAAATGATGACCTGCTGGTTGTGGAGGTAAATGTTGGAATGTGGATGCTTGCTATGGAAAGGGTGTTGCAGAGGGTTGGTGGTGGATCGGCTAGTACCGGAGCAAGCAGGCCTGAAGGGGCATCCTGGGATTGAGGGCTTGGTCAGCTGTGGCAGAGGTGGAGAGAGACCAGAGTTACAGCTGGTTTCCCTCAATAGCCTCTCGATCTGCCTACAACAGCCCTATGGGGGTGATGAGATTTGCTTCACCTTTGAAATGTTAATACCTGAGGGAAAACCTGTAAGAGCAGTGATAGCCTGAAACTGAATGGCCTGTTTGCTACCTGGGCTTGGGTGTACGGTGGGGGTACAAGAGCCGTTCCAAATGGTCTAGCAGCCATCAGTAGTCACTTTCATCTTCAGAATAACTACCATAGGGAGTTCCCATCGTGGTTCAGCAGAAACGAATCTGACTAGTATCCATGAGGACGCAGGTTCAAACCCTGGCCTCAATCAGTGGGTTAAGGATCTGTCGTTGCTGTGAGCTGTGGTGTAGATCGCAGACGTGGCTCAGATCTGGCATATGGCTGTGGCATAGGCTGGCAGCTACTGCTCTGATTCGACCCCTAGCCTGGGAACCTCCATATGCCTCAGGTGTGGCCCTAGAAAGACAAAAACAAACAAACAAAACCCCTGCTCTATCTCAGGCTTCCCAACGTGTGGAGACATGTTTATATTAATGCCGACATCACAGCAGCTCTGAGCCCAACCCTCCTTGAAGACAAGAAGTCTTCCAGGTCTGCCTCCCCAACAATTTTTTTTTCTTAAATCAGCTCTTTCCCCACTATGGAGACAACGTATGCATAACATCCATGATCCATATGATGTATTTTTTCCCAGTAAATTCAAATGTCAGTGTAATTAATTCAAGGCGATAAATACAAAAAGGAGAGGATTCTTATCATGAAACAGGTAAATGCCAAATTTTTCCTTGTCAGTTAGTTGACATCAGCAGTACTGAAGTGTTAGCATGGGTGATGGCTAGCCCAGTATTAAATTAACTCTGTTGTTCACTGAATCATGTCCAGCATATCCTATACCATTATTATGGTTGTTACTGTTTTTGATAAATCATGCTACTTGAATTTCTTTTTACTTTTTAACTCAAAAAAATGGATATATACTTTGCTGTACAGCAGAAATTGGCACAACATTGTAAATCAACTATACTTTAATACAAAATGTAAGAAAAATGGTATATAATTGACATATAGCATTGTGTAAGTTTGAGGTGTGCATCGTGTTGATGGGATACGTTTGTACATTGCAATAGCTAGCTGTAGCCTTCCTAACACCTCCATCATGTCACCGTATTATCATTTCTTTTTTGGGGGTGAGAACTTTTAGGATCTAGTCTCTTAGCAACTCGCAAGTATGTCATATGGTATTACTGATTGCAGGGCTGTGCCTTAGATCTCAAGAACCGATTCACCTTCTAACTGCAAGTTTGTGCCCTTTGATCAACATCTCCTCACTTCCCCCAGCCCCTAGTAACCACCCTTCTGCTCTCTGCTTCTGTGGATTCAGGTTTTTTAGATTCCACATGTATGTGATATACAGTATGTATCTTTTTTAGTCTGACTCATTTCATTTAGCCTGATGCCCTCAAAGTCCATCAGTGTTGTTGCAGATAGAGGATTACCTTCTCTCTTGTGGCGGAATAATAGTCCATTGTATCTGTATACCACCTCTTCCTCAACTATTTCTAAGAATCTTGGGTTAATGCTTACATGTTCCAGAAATCTGAATTGCCTGCCGAGCAGCCAGCTCACCAATGCCCCCTGCCCAGGACCTCTCCTAGCTGGGTTCCACTCCCTGCCCACAACTCCCTCAGGCTGCTGCCCTCCCCTTTACCCTGCATTCCAAGCAGGGGATAGGCCCTTCATTACATCAGAAACCAAATAGCGACTTTAAAAATGCTCTTACTTCCAGGTCTAGGATAGGAATCAGGAAATGCAGTCAAATGAATTAAGTTGAAGTGGCTGCCAAGAGTGACTCTTCTCAGAGCCCTAGGGCTCAGATCAGCTTTCTGGGTTTCCCTCCAGGCTACTTCCTTGTGGCAGGACTCAGCGCTTCCTTTGCCCCAAACTTCAGTCCCACCTTTGCACATTGTCACCTCAAAAGTCAACATTCATGGAGTTCCCACTGTAGCACAGTGGGTTAGTGATCCAGCATTGTCTCTGTCATGTTGCTGGTTCGATCCCCAGCCTGCAGCAGTGGATTAAGGATCTGGCATTGCTACAGCTGTGGCAGAGGTTGCAGCTGTGGCTCAGATTCGATCCCTGGCCTGGGAACTTCCATATGTCATGGATGCAGTCTGCATTTAACTGCCATGAGTTCCCAACCAACCACAGGCTCTGCTTCCATCTAGTAGTATCATGTCTGCCTATGATAAGATCTGCCCCTTTCAGGATGACTCATCAGGAGAACATCCACTGCCTGTAGAGGAAAATCTCCCTTCTCCCCCAGAGCCCCAGGACCTTGCCCGTGGACTCCTAACAATACAGTGCATTAATCCAAAGCAGTATATTCTAGATTCTTCAATCTTGGCATATTTGGAACATCAGTAGTCCAGCTCTTCATGAGCTGCACAAGTTCAATCCAGTTCCTGCATCTTCCCAGTAAGGGGAGAAGGTTGGCTGCACATTTTTTCCTGAGCTTGTCTCCGTCTCCACCCCTCAGCCTCAGAAAGGAACACTGACATCACCACGAGAGCAAGCCACAGGGCATCAGGCTAACTTCACTCAGGGAAAGAAACATTTCTCCCCCAAATTAGCAAAGATTATAACATAGCCCCACCTAACAGTTTATGTCACCAAATAGAACAGCTGAATTCAGGTGTTTTTGTTAGGGGTCGAATCCGAGCTGTAGCAGCTGGCCACAGCCACAGCAACACCAGATCCACGCTGCATCTGCGACCTCCGCCACAGCTCACAGCAGTGCCAGATCCTAAACCCACTGAGTGAGGCCAGGGGATTAAACCTTCGTCCTCAAGGATACCAGTGAGCCACGATGGGAACTCCGAATTCAGGTTATTTAAATTGCAAAAGACCCACGCTTGGTATTTGCTTTACAGTAACACTAAAGATCTACCTAAGGAATTTTCCGAAAGCAAAGCAATGGTCTACCTCAAATGTGAATTCACATCTCTGCCTCCGGAATCAGAAATTACAGCTTATAAGTCACAATTTTTCCAGTTTTTCTGCATGAATGTATCCAATAAAAAATCTTAGGGCATTTTTTTTGCTGACTCAACCTCTTAAACAAGTGGATATAAAGGCCAGGTGATTACAATAACTCATTAAGAGATAACTCTTCAAGAAATTACCAAGTTGTTCCCCATCACCCTATTCCTCATCCTTCTCCCATCCCCACTGATAGACAGATACGTAAATAATACCATTTTGTTATTTATACCATAATATCCATGGCACTATAATGCCCTTCATGGATTTCACATTAATGGTGTTGATTACCCTTGAGTTATCTCAAGGTTTTGCAGGTGTGGTGAGGAATGATTTTGCTGAGGTGAGAATCAGATGTGCAGAGAGGCAGGTGTGTGAATGCCAGCACATGCACCCAGCCAACCACTGGTTCTGCTTGTGAATGAGAATGAGGCTTTGGGCTCTCCATTCCTGAACTGGTACAGCAACTCTTAAGTAGGGTGGAAAGGAATCCCTCAGTATCTTTCATTACTTTGTTACAGTTCATGGGGGAAATGATAGAATATTGTTATGTTTTTGAATTTTAGGGTTTGCTATGATCTCAAGGCCACATTCCTTGCAAATGATGAGTCTTTCATAATATAGTAGGAAAGATCTCAAGTTGCTGGACTTATCCTGGCTTCTCAAACCTTACTTCTACAGAATAGGTTATAAAATCAAGAAGAATTTCTCAGAGTTCCCATTGTGGTGAAGCAGGAACAAACGAATCTGATCCATGAGGATTTGGGTTTGATCCCTGGCCTTGCTCAGTGGGTTAAGGATCTGGTGTTGCCGGTGAGCTGTGGTGTAGGTTATAGTGGTGGCTCAGATCTGGCATTGCTGTGGCTGTGGTATAGGCCAGCAGCTGTAGCTCCGATTCAACCCCTAGCTTGGGAACTTGCATATATATGCCTTGGGTGCAGCCCTGAAAAGCAAAAAAAAAAAAAGGAAGAAGGAGAATCTCTATAAGCAAATTCCATGGGTTCAAGCTCTGGGAACATGCAATGTAAACTCATTTTGTTTTGTTTTTCACTTGTGTAAAGAGAGACAGAGCCAAAAGCAACAGGTTCATCCAGTTAGAAAGGTCTTGGCCTGAGTCTTTCTCTCCAGCCCACAACTCCATCACCTCTGAAGTCCAGGAGTCATAATAGATCTTAAGGACAAGTTAAGAAAAGGGAAAAAGAGGAGATGGTATGTGGAAAAAACGAAACAACCAATATACTCTTTATTGCCAGGATCATGCAAGAGAATGTGTAAAAACCACCAAAGGCTCCGTGGAAACAGATGGGTGCTTCTGGACTTGCATAGTTATAGGTTGGTTCTTGAAGATGTCATTTGGAACTTGGGGTTAGGCAGAAATGCTGTTATGGGTTCTCAGCAGTTATAATGCTTCCTTGTTCCTTCATCAGAACACAATTTAAGTCCATGACCCTTCTTTTTGTTCTTAATTATAATGGAGAGGAGAGGGGTTAGGGAAAGGAAGAAGCCCAACAAAATATAAAGGAAGGAAAAGCCCTCTAGTAACTAGAATGCAAAACCAAATCAGTTTTTAGTTTTCTTTACTCCAAATAATTCAATGCATACAGGCGTAGAAGCTTATGCAGGTAGTTAAAATAAAAGCAAAATACAGAAACAGAGGACCAACCATATATACTGCCCATAGTATCTCTCAACAATATGAACGTGCTTTTTTTTTTTTTTTTTTTGTCTTTTTACCTTTTCTAGCGCCCCATCCGCAGCACATGGAGGTTCCCAGGCTGGGGTCTAATCAGAGCTGTAGCCGCCGGCCTACGCCGAAGCCACAGCAACGCAGGACCCGAGCTGCATCTCTGACCTACACCACAGCTCACGGCAACACCGGATCTTTAACCCATTGAGTGAGGCCAGGGATGGAACCCGCAACCTCATGGTTCCTAGTCAGGTTCGTTAACCACTGAGCCATGACAGGAACTCCTGAAAGAGCTTTTTATAAACTGAAATACAAAACTGAATTAGTTTTCTTAGCTCTAAATAATTAGAATGCCTTCTGTCATAAGTTTAATAAAAACAGAAATGAACTGTATAAACACAAACCCCAAGTTGCTGGGATTCCAAGGATATACCTGTAATTCAAGCAACCAAGAGCCCAGGAAGGGTGTTAGATGAGCAGATTTGCTCATCATGAGAGTGGTCAACCTAGAAAGCGATCAGACCCCTGTCTGACTTACAAAGATCTCATGACCCGGTCATGTGCAAGTTATGAACCTTTCCAGTAGAGTTGAAGAGGCTTCAACTAAAGAGCAACTTAGTTCCTGTGATATAATAGAATATAGAGATCTGTCTCCACCTTCGTTGCTGACACAGAGCTCCTAAAACCCTTGTAATTTTCTAAGTGATAAGAGTACTCGTGAGCATCTTTTGTTCTAATATTTGGTCTTTGACCCTAGTTGCTGACACAGAGTTCCTAAATCCCTTGGGATTTCCTGGATGCTAATGATCTCTGGAGACAGCAGTGAGAGATGGCTTGAAGCCAGATCTAATTCTCTGCTCAGGAATTGAACCTGGGCATCTTGGGTGAAAATCAGGAGTCCTAGCCACTAGACCTACTAAAGGCTAAAAGCAGAATTGCCCTGATTCTTGCCCCTGTTGAAAGCAAGAATGTTTCAAGGAGGTAAAGACTGTAAAGGCAGGTACAAAGTTTATCATTAGAGGCACAGGGCAACATGTGGGAGAGCACACAGAGGAGCCGTTTGTTATTTAAGATAAAACCCACACAGTAATACACACCCAAACGAGGACAGCCATGCAGACATCCTCCTGAGTGAGGAATGCACCAGAGAGGGGATTCCAATCACTTATATTGGACAGCTCTTCTGAGTCTTTGTTTTCCTTTGATCAATTATCTCATTTTATTTCTTATATCTGACTGGACCCAGGACCCTCTCTGATATTCGTTCACGTCTTTTGGCCCAGATGGATTCCAGAGCAAAGGGTTATGGGCCAGTATCAGGACTTATTGTGGCCTCGAGCCCCCTCTCTTTTTGACCCCCAGGAGTCTTTTCTGCACATGTGTAGTCAAGGGGAGGTCTCCTTGACTGCAAGAATGATTGATATGGTCATCTTATCTTTTTACTCCAGCAGAGCCCAGCTCCTGCCATTAACTTTCTCCTTGACGTGTCAAAGAGAAGCAAGGCCAAATTTACTCAGCTTAACAAGTCCCAGATGTTCTCAGCCTGGGGGCCCATCTACCTCCAACCTCAAAAAGAAAGTCTTTTGTTCTAATGATGTGGCTTGATGGGCTCTTGAATGGGACCTGGTCACCAAGTCATGGTTGGAAGCTCCATTCAGAGTTCCATGGCTCAGCGGTTAATGAGCCTGACTAGCGTCCATGAGGATGGGTTCGATCCCTGGCCTCGCTCAGTGGGTTAAGGATCTGGCATTGCCGTGACCTGTGATGTAGGTTGCAAATGTGGCTTGGATCCCGAGTTGCTAGTTTCTGTGGTGTAGGCTGGCGGCTACAGCTCTGATTGGACCCCTAGCCTGGGAACCTTCATATGCCAAGGGTGTGGCCCTAAAAAGACAGAGAAAAAAAAAAAGAAGAAGCTCTATTCTCCAAAAAATATTAATCATTAGTCATACCTACCTATGATCAAGCCTTCATAAAATCCCCCAAAGTAAGGTGTTTGGGGAGCTTCCAGGTCAGTGAACTCCTGGAAGTGCTGGGAAAGTGGGATGTGCAGAGAGGGCATGAGACCTCTGTGCCCCTTCCCAGGTACCTTGCCTTATGTATTTTTTCCATCTGGATGCTCATCTGTATCCTCTATCATATTCTTTTATAATTAACCCTTAAACAGTAAGTGAACTCTTTTCCTGAGTTTCATGAGCTGCTCTAGCAAATTAACATGAGGAAGGGATTGTGGCAACTTTCAGTTTTTAGCCGATGTTTCAAAAGCACAGGTGAAGAGGGGTGGTTTGTGGGACTGAGCGCTTACCCTGTGGGATCTGATACTATATACAGGTGGGTAGTATCAGAATTGAGTTAAATTGTAGGATACTCAGCTGGTATTGCAGAATCCCTCGATATGGGAAAATTCCCCATGTATCTGGTGTCGAAGTGTTGGCAGTGTGACCGCAGTGTGAGAGTCAGAGGCACGCAGGTAGATGAGTGAGTTTTTTCCTGCTCAGTCATCAAAGATCCCAGAGTTCCCCCATGTCCCCAGAGCAGATCCCGAGCTGCTGCTCCAGGTGGGCCTGGTCACGAGACCCTGTGAAAGAGGTAGCAGGGTTCAGCCTGGATGCTTCCCCGAGGAATCACGCTGGTAGAAGAGCAGCTGTTGCAACCCTAGCGTTAGCTCTCCCGTTGGTCTGGCGCACGTGAAGTGCTCAATAAATACTGCCTGAAATGGCACATCGGGATTCATTCGGCAGCTCCTTCAGACCCGAGGTGGCCGTGGAAGCAGCAGGACACGTCTTGGGATGGAGAAGAGTGTTGGTTTTTCCATCTCGGTGCAGAAAGAATTCAAGGAGAGGCAAAGTGCTGGGTAAGCAAAGAGTTTATTAGCGTAGGAAGCTTGTAAGAAGTATGAGCAGGCAGGCAATGGAGTCCTGTGCCCAGAAGTTAGTGAGCTACAGTTTTATAATCAAAAGAAAAGTGGGGAGGGGGAAAAGACTACTTTCTTCCTCAGTCTGAGTAGATGTCAAACTTCCATCATCAGCTCCTCCTCCATGTCAGGTAGGGGAGTTTTCTTCCCCTCAGGGTCAAACTGGGACTGGCATGGCACAATGGAAATGAGCAAAAGTGGGATAACATATACTAAAATAGGGTAAATCATCTCGGGTTTCAGCATAATGTCACCTTTACCTACATTTTTGTTTTTAGTGTGCACAGAGAAGCATGTCCTAGGAATCATTAACTTACTGACCTCACTTGGCTGGATGTGGGTCTCATTTTACCATGGTTTTACTGTTTGGGGCCAAGTCTCCTACTTCTGTTGCATGGTTTTGTTTTTTGTGTTTTGTTGTGTTTTTGTCTGAGAATTTTGTTTTTTTAAATTTGAAGTATAGTTTACATATTTTGTTGTTAAGCAAGCCTGCTTTCCTGAGTGATTATTAATGTACAGGGGTCTCTCATACTGCTGCTGAAACTCAGCCTGTGTCCATCAGTGCTGAACAGACACGCGGAGACAGAATTTTGGGCAAAGAAAAAAAAAAACAGCTTTATTGCTTTGCCAGGTAAAGGAGGCCCCAGCAGGCTAATGCTCTAAAGACTGTGCCCTCCCTTGGGAAAGAATAGGAGGTGGTCTTACAGTTTGGGAATGGAAAATAGGGCTACAGATAGGGATCAGGGTAGATGTAGGCTTTCACTCTTCCTCAGAGCTGGTGTTCAGTGGCTCAGGGATTGGTTCTAGTGGTCCTTCTTTCTGGAATGAAGGCAGTTAACAAGTCATCGAGTAGTCAGCATCTTCATTTGTTGGGGCTGGGGGGAGGGTGTTCAGTTTTGTAGAAGAGCTCAAAGATACTGTTACAAATATTCTGTGAAAAGGAACCAGGACCCTGCCCTGAGGTTGCCCTGTTTCCTGACTGTTCCTCCCTTGTCTCTGCATCCCTCCTTTCCTGGATCAGTGACTGTTTGAACCTACTCTTTGGAACTCAGGGAAGGTCCTGGAGGCTGAATGAGGCCCATTTCCTAATAAAACAAGAAATTTGCCTGGGAGCCCCACTGGGCCCTGCTCAGTTTCCATACTTGTTTGTATTTACAATTCTCTCATAGAATTAATTATTTTATCACCTACTTTGGCCCTTTTCTCTGTCCCAGTCAGCAAGCTGGGCAGTTTTTTTTGGCACAGTCTCCTTGTTACTGACCTTTAATGTCCCATGTCTCCTGGACCGACAGCAACTTTTAAGAACTGTTACTTGCTACCTCATATCAGTATTTTGCTTGACAAACCTCACCCAAATAGACTTTTTTTTTTTAATGGCCATGTTTCAGCATATGGAAGTTCTTGGGCCAGGGATTGAATCCCAGCCACAACTGCAACCTATGCACTTTAACGCACTGTACCAGGCCAGGGATAAAACCTGCACTTCCACAGCAACCTGGGCCACTGCAGTTGGATTCTTAACTCATTGCACCACAGCAGGAACCCCCAAATATACATCTGAAACTACCCTCTACCACCTCCATCTACAATGTGCACTGGTCATTGATAATTAGAAAGAGAGCCCCAAGGCCTTGCAGAGTTTATGGTAACATCCATCAGTGTTATATAATTTATATTCTTCAATTTGCCCTATTGTAGGCAGTTTTGCCCCAAAGTTACTAAGGAAGGGCCAGGAACAAAAGCTGAAGCTGCCAACTTCTCTAAATTGCATTGATCTTACTTCTCTCTGCCTCTTTGTGCCCTGAGGGTGCAGGGGAAGTGGGAAAGGGCTGGGGAAAGGGTGGAATGCTCAGCATCACCATTACTCCAGGACCCTGGGGCTCTGGAACCAGTGAGTAGATGGTGTGTGTGTGTGGTGGGGGCACCCTGTATGGACTTTGACCTGCAAAGTGTTCCCAGGAGCTGCTCCGCTGTGCTTGTCTTGCTTACAGTGTGAACTCATTCTCTTAGGAGTTGTGGCCAGAAACCCCAATTATTGTCTGAGAGCTCAGACCCTCCAGGTTGAGGGTCCTGTTAGGGCTTTTGAAGGGGACAGTGAGTTTTGCATGAGAAAATCCAGAGAGATCTGATGGAATGCTGGCCATGTGGAGGTGGGCAGAGCCAGCCTTGCCAGAGGTGGCATCCCTACCTCTCTGCCATGCCTCCCTACCTACCTTCTTCTCTGCAGTGACAGGTGGCTTGTCTTAAACACTGATCATTTTATTCTGGGCCCTGACTTAGGCCCGAAATTATGTTTCATAATTTTGGTCTTTGCCTTTTCTGTCACCCTAGATGTTTTACAAAGAAGAACTTGGGCTATATATAAAAGATCTGACTAATACAAATGACTTCCTACTTTGTAATTTTCATGCACCAGTTTAAACCAAACCCAGACTTTGCTCAGAATTTCTGAACCATGAATATTTTAGGAGGCTTATTGCGGGTAGTTCAGGGGACTCCTGACAAGTTACAGAAGTCCCCCAAGTCCCACTCTACCAAAGTGGTCTCAGGTCGGGAAGTTTTTAAATTCAAAATACCCAGGCAGAATCTCTGCAACACGGGGCCCAGATAGAGGTATATGTTAAAGCTCTTCACGTGATTCACTGTGCTTCTAAGGTTGTGAACCAATGTTCAAAAAAGACTGAGACTCAGAGGGGTTTCTGATGAAGCATATGGGAGGTTTCAGTTGTACCATGTCAAAAATTTCTTTAACCCAAATGGAGATTTTGTAATAGTGGGATGACCCAGTGTTCTTTTTTTTAAAATTTATTTGTATTGGCGTATAGTTGATTTACACTGTTGTATGAGTTCCAGGTATACAGCAAAGTGAATAAGCCACACATGTAAATATATCCATTCTTTTTTCCATATAGGTTATTACTAACTATTGAGTAGACTTTCCTATGCTATACAGTAGGTTCTCATTAATCATGTATTATATACAGTAGTGTGTATGTGTTATTCCCACCCTCCCAATTCTTCCCCCCTCAACAGTTTTGCTTATGGTAACCTTAAGATTGGTTTTAAAATTTGTGAGTTTGTTTCTGTTTTATAAATTCTTTGGTATCATTTTTACTAGATTCCACACATAAGTGATAAGATATTTGTCTTTTCTGTCTTTACTCAGTATGATAATCTCTAGGTCCATCCATGTTGTTGCAAATGGCATTATTTTATTCTTTTTTGTGTCTGAATAATATTTTATTGTGTATATGTAACACATCTTCTTTATCCATTTATCTATCAATGGACATTTAGGTTGCTTCTCTATCTTGGCTATTGTAAATAGTGCTGCAGTGAACATAGGGCTGCATGACCCAGTTTCTTTAAGACAGCAAACTACAGTCACTGTCAGGTGTTCTTCAAATGTCCTCAAGAAGTTAAAAATAGAATTAGCATATGATCCACCAATTCACTGCTGGGTGTATACTCCAAAGAATTGAAAGGAGAGATGCAAATAGATATTTGTATACCCATGTTCATAGCAGCATTATTCACAATAGCTGAAAGGGGGAAGCAAGCATGAATCCATTGATAGATGAATGGTATATATACAGTGTTTAATTAATTAAGCAAGGAAGCCAGTAGACTGAGGTGGCTCTAATGCTTTAAACCAAAACCTAGGCCTGGCAGTGTCTCAAGATTAAGAAATAAAAACTGAAAGACAACAAATTACAAATAGCCAGCTGGGATTTCCCAAATAATGCACCCATGTAAGCTATAGCCAATCAGATAATCTCCTTGACTTCCTTCTGCCTCTGCTCTTTATTATTATTTTTTTGGGGGGGGGCACCCCATGGCATATGGAGTTCCTGAGCTGCTGTTTCGACCTATGCTGCAGCTGCAGCAATGCTGGATCCTTTAACCCACTCTACTGGGCTAGGGATTGAACCTGTGTCCTGGCGCTGCAGACCTGCCACCGATCCCATTGTGGCACAGCAGGAACTCTTGCCTCTGCTCTTTAAGAAGCCTTTTCCCCTAGCTCCTGTCTGTGAAACACTCCTAATCACTTCTGGTTTTTTGCTACCCAATTCCAATGTTTGCTCAAATAAACACCTAAAATTTTTAATATGCATCAGTGCAGTATTAGTCAGCCTTTAAAAGGAAGAAACTTCTGACATGCTACACCATGGCTAAACCTTGAGGACATTATGCTAAGTGAAATAAACCAGTTGTGAAAGGACAAATGTTTGATTCTACTTATAAGTTACCCAAGAGTTGTCAAACTCAGAGGCAGAGAGTAGGTGGGAATGGAGAGTTGTGTTTAATGGTTTCAGAGTTGTGGGGTTTTGTTTTTTGAGAGTTAAGTTTTATTTGGGGCAAAATTAGGACTTAAGCCTGGGAGGGAGTATCTCAGGTAGCCCTGAGAAAACCATTCCCAGAGTTTTAATTTTGTAAGGTGGAAAGAGTTCTTGGATGGATGGTGGTGATGGTAGCACAACGATGTGAATATACTTAATGACATGGAATGGCACACTTAAAAATACTTGAGATGGTGAATTGCATTATGTGTATCTTACCACAAATTTTTATTTTTATTTTTTTTGTTTATTTATTTTTGTCTTTCTGTCTTTCCTAGGGCCATATCCATGGCATGTGGAGGTTCCCAGGCTAGGAATCTAATCAGAGCTGTAGCCACCAGCCTATACCAGAGCCACAGCAACGCCAGATCCAAGCCGAGTCTGCGACCTACACCATAGCTCATGGCAATGCCGGATCCTTAACCCACTGATTGAGGCCAGGGATCAAACCTGCAACCTCATGGTTCCTAGTTAGATTCGTTAACCAATGGGCCATGACGGGAACTCCAACTACAAATTTTTAAAAAGGAAGTTTTAAAAAGTTTGAGTACTTCTGTAAGTGAATGCCCACATTCTTGCATCAAACAAGGCAGAAAACCCACCAATATGCCTCAGTTTATCATTCAACAGTACAGTGCAGTTTTATTCAGCCTTCAAAAGGCATTGTCAGAGAAGAAAAAGAAATACAAGGAATCCAAATTGGAAAAGAAATAAAACTGGAGTTCCCATCATGGTGCAGCAGAAACGAATCTGACTAGGAACATGAGGTTGCAGTTTTGATCCCTGGCCTCGCTCAGTGCATTAAGGATCTGGTGTTGTCGTGAGCTGTGGTATAGGTCACAGACCTGGCTCAGATCTGGCGTTGCTGTGGCGTAGGCCAGCAGCTGCAGCTCCAATTAGACCCCTAGCCTGGGAACCTCCACATGCCACAGGGGTGGCCCTAAAACACACAAAAAAAGGGAAATAAAACTGTCACTGTTTGCAGATGCCATAATACTACACATAGAAAACCCTGAAAATGCTACCAGAAAACTACTAGAGACCATATATTAATTCAGTAAAGTTACAGGACATAAAATGAATAAACAGAAATCTCTTGCATTCTTATACACTAACAACAAGAGATCAGAAAGAGATTAAGGAAACAATCCCATTTACCATCACATCAAAAGGAATAAAATACCTAGGAATAAACCTACGTAAAGAGGCAAAAGACCTGTACTCTGAAAACTATAAGATACTGATGAAGGAAATTGAAGATGACAAACAGATGCAAAGATATACTATGTTCTTGGATTGGAAGAATTGTTATGGTTAAAATGACTGTACTATCCAAGGTAATCTACAGATTCAGTGCAATCCCTATTAAATTACCAGTGGCAGTTTTCACAGAACTAGAATAAAAAAATTTTTAATTTGTATGGAAACACAAAAGACCAGAATAGTCAAAGCAAATCTGAGAAAGAAAAATGCAGCTAGAGGAATCAGGCTTCTTGACTTCAGACTATGCTACTAAGTACAGTCCTCAAAACAGTATGGTACTGACACAAAAACAGAAATAGAGATCAGTGGAACAGGATAGAAAGCCCTGAAATAAACCCACATACCTATGGTCAACTAATCTATGACAAAGGAGGCAACAATATACAATGGAGAGAAGACAGTCTCTTCAATAAGTGGTGCTGGGAAAACTGGACAGCTATATGCAAAAGAAAGAAATTAGAACACTCTCTAACACCATACAAAAAATAAACTCAAATGGATTGAAGATCTAAATCTAAGATCAGATAGTATAAATACACACGCACACACATAGGAATATTACTCAGCCATAAATAAGAATAAAATCTTGGCATTTGCAATAACTTGGATGGATTTAGAAGGTATTATGCTAAGTAAAATTAGAGAAAGACAGATACCATATTTTACTTGCCTGAGAGGAATGTCATGAGGGGATGGGTAAAATGGTGAAGGAGATTAAGAGCTACGAATTTCCAGTTACGAAGTAATTGTCACAGAAATATAATGTACAGGAGTTCCCATCATGGCACAGTGGTTGGCGAATCCGACTAGGAACCATGAAGTTGCGGGTTTGGTCCCTGGCCTTGCTCAGTGGGTTGAGGATCTGGCATTGCCATGAGCTGTGGTGTAGGTTGCAGACGCGGCTCGGATCCCATGTTGCTGTGGCTGTGGTGTAGGCCGGCAGCTACAGCTACGATTAGACCCCTAGCTTGGGAACCTCCATGTGCCGCGGGAGTGGCCCTAGAAAAGGCAAAAAAAAGACAAAAAAACAAAAGAAATATAATGTACAGCATAGAGAATGCTGTCAATACTATCATAATAATGTTGTATGGTGATACATGGCACCTAGATTTATGGTGATCATTTTGTAAAGTATAAAAATATCACATCACTAGGTTGTACACCTGGAAGTAATGTAATATTTAAGTTAATGATACTTCAATTTAAAAATTAATAAAATTGAAAGATACAAAATAAATTTTAAAAAGAAAGGAAACTGGTTTCTATTTCGGGAAAGTAAGTTCAAGTAATTTCACTTATTTTAAAATCTGATAGTAAAAGTTTTGTTTTTTTTTTTAATTGAAGTATAGTTGATTTTGCAATGTTGTATTCCTTTCTGGTGTACAACACAGTGATTCAGTTGTATGTATATGTATTATTTTTCATATTCTTTTCCATTATGGTTTTATTACAGACTCTAGTTCTCTATGCCATATAGTAGGATCTTGTTGTTTATTTTATAAATAATTCCAAACTCCTAATTTATCCTTCCCCCTTACTTTCCCCTTTGGTAACCGTAAATTTGTTTTCTATGTCTGTGAGTCTGTTTCTCTTTTGTAAATAAATTTGTTTGTATCATATTTTAGATTCTAGACACAAGTGATATTATATGATATTTGTCTTTCTCTTTCTGAATTACTTGTAGAATAATCTCTAGGTGCATCCATATTGCAGCAAATGGCATTATTTTATTTTTTTGTATGGCTGAGTAATATTTCATTGTGTATACATGTATATCACATCTTTATCCATTCATTTGTTGATAGATATTTAGGTTGCTTCCATGTCTTGGCTATAGTAAATACTGCTGCTGTGAACATTGAGGTGCCTGTATCTTTTCAAATTAGAGTTTTCTATATATGTATGCCCAGGAGTAGGATTGTTGGGTCATATGGCAACTCTATTTTCAGTTTTTGGAGGAACCTCCATACTGTTTTTCATAATGGTTGTACCAATTTACATACCCACCAACAGTGTAGAAAAGTTCCCTTTTCTCTACACCCTCTCTAGCATTTATTATTTGTAGACTTATTAATGATGAAATGATGGCCATTTTGACTGGTGTGAAGCAATACCTTATAGTAGTTTTGATTTGCATTTCTCTAATAATCAGTGAAGTTGAGCATTTTTTCATGTGCCTATTGGCCATTTAGATGTTTTCTTTGGAGAAATGTCTGTTTAGAACCTCTGTCCTTTCTTTTTTTTTTTTTTTTTTTTTGATTGGGTTTGTTGTTGTTGTTATTGAGTTATGTGAACTGTTTACATATTTCGGAAATTAAGCCCTTGTTTGTCACGTTGTTTGCAAATACTTTCTCCCAGTCTGTAGGTTGTCTTTTTGTTTTGTTTATGGTTTCCTTTGCTCTGCAAAAGCTTATAAGTTTGAATAGGTCCTATTTGTTCATTTTTACTTTTATTTTTGTTGCCTTGGGAGACTGACCTAAGAAAACATTGGTACAGTTTATCTCAGAGAACGTTTTACCTATGTTTTCTCCTAGGAGTTTAATGGTGTCATGTCTTATAATTTGTCTTTAAGCCATTTGGGGTTTATTTTTTTGTAGGGTATGTGAGAGTGTTCTAATGTCATCAATTTACACATGGCTGTCCATCTTTCTCAGTGCCACTTGTTGAAGAAACTCTGATAGTAAAAGCCTTAATTGTTATTTCTAATTAGAAAATTAATAAACAATTCAGACTGTTAGAAATGTATAAGTTAGGATAAAGTTAGCCATTCTCTTTCTACCTTCCCCAACATAACTACCATTAACAATTTGATTTATATTCTTCCAGCTTTCTTCATGAATTTGCCAATATTAAAAATATGTTTAACAGGTTCTCTAAAAGAGATACCTTTTTCCCATGTTTGTGCATAGGAATCTGCTTAAGTTTTTTTATGAACTTTCTGTGGACGTAACATGATTTTCTTAACAAGTGCCTATTGTGTTATCTTCATTTTTTCCCTAATTTAATCAACTCTGTAGTGAATGTCCTGGTACTTCTATCTTTGCCCAGTTGTACGAGTGCAAGGGGAACTGCTAGATCCAAGAACATTTTCCACTGGCATTTCACTCAGCACTAAGTATTAGGTTTAGAATTAATGTCTGCTAGAAATCCACATGTCAATAAGAGCAAAAGGATTTTCACTGAGTCTTATGTCTGCTCACACTTTGTAGAAATATCAGCGAAGGCGGAAGTACAGCCTGTCTGCCGTGTTCCATTCGGCCACCATGTTGCAAGATGTTGGTGAGGCCATTCAGTTTGAAGTCAGCATTGGGAACTATGGCAACAAGTTTGACACGACCTGTAAGCCTTTGGCATCAACCACTCAATACAGCCGTGCTATATTTGATGGTAAGACTGACACTGGCCATTCTCTCCTGTACACTTTTTTTTTTTTTGCTGTGCCCACAGCATACAAAAGTTTCTGGGCCAAATATCAAATCTGTGCCACAGGAGTGACAATGCCAGATCCTTAACCTACTGTGCCACGAGGGACCTCCTCTCCTCTGTATGTTTACAGTGGGTACACCACAGGATGAGAAGCTTGCAGCGTATTCTCCCTCTGACAGCCATTATCCCCAGCATATGCTTAGTGGAAAGGAAAAGGTTGAATGGGGAAGAGAGGTGGCTGGAGTTCAGGCACCTTCAAGAGTGGTCAGACCCGGAGTTTTCGTTGTGGCTCAGTGGTTAACGAATCCGACTAGGAATCATGAGGTTGCAGGTTCAATCCCTGGCCTTGCTCAGTGGATTAAGGATCAGGTGTTGCCATAGCTGTGATGTAGGTCACAGATGCGCCTCAGATCTGGCATTGCTGTGGCTGTGGTATAGGCTGGCAGCTATAGCTCCAGTTATACCCCTAGCCTGGAAACCTGTGGGTGTGGCCCTAAAAAGCCAAAAAAATAAAAAAGAAGAAGAAGAAAAGAAAAAAAAGAAGCTTCTGGTCTTCACTCTGTTCTCCAAAACTATGACCTTAGCTGCATAACTTAATTCTAACCCTCAGTTTCTTCATCGTCTCCAGAGCTGCCATGAGGATGAAATAGCTGTATTTGAACAAAGATGGATGAGAAACAGTCCCTATTTTTAAGGAGCTTACATTCTAGTATATAAAATAAGTCATAGTAGAAGGCAGAGTATGAGGATGCCCTAATAAAAATATTGATACGCCGTTGGAGAGTATACAGAAGGGAGAGAGAGAGATTCTGATAAAATGTCCCAACAGTGTTGCCATAACTTTTACTTAATTTTTGTTCAGGTAGTGTTAAAAATATAAAATGTGCTAGAAAATGTTGGCTAATCATTCTTTTTCTTTTGTCTTTTGTCTTTTTAGGGCTGCACCTATGGCACATGTAGGTTCCCAGTCTAGGGGTCTAGTCAGAGCTGTTGCTCCCAGCCTATGCCAGAGCCACAGCAACTCCAGATCTGAGCTGCGTCTGCGACCTACACCACAGCTCACAGCAACACTGGATCCTTAACCCACTGAGCGAGGCCAGGGATCAAACCCATAACCTCATGGTCCCTAGTCGCATTTGTTTCCACTGTGCTGGGACGGGAACTCCTGGCTAGTCATTCTTAATCACTGTAAGACTGTAAGTAATAGCAGACCTCACATATCCAGCTAAGGCTTTCAAAAACAGAAAATTCTTTTTTCTTTCCCACTTCCAACAAAAATAATGATATAGGATAACAGTTTTCAGGGACAAACACATATCATCTAACCTCCCAAGTTCTGTATATTTTCTGCTGTATATGTAGTCAGTGACATTCAGGAGTTCCCATCATGGCTCAGTAGAAAAGAATCTGACTAGCATCCATGAGGGCACAGGTTCGACCCCTGGCCTCGCTCAGTGGGTTAAGGATCTGGCATTTCCATGAGCTGTGGTGTAGGTCGCAGATTCGGTTTCTGAACATTGTTCATTCTGGCATTGTTGTGGCTGTGATATAGAACAATGACTGCGATTCTGATTCAGCCCCTAGCCTGGGAACCTCCATATGCCATGGGTGCCCTAAAAAGACAAAAAAAAAAAAAAAAAAAACCCCAGTGACATTCAGATATGTGGTCCTGAATCTCCAAAAGATCCTGAGATCATTGTGCTAGGTTTACTTGGGTCTTTTAGAGAGATTTTTCAAAGCAAACTAAATGAATAAGAACTTTCCACTTATCCCTCAGTTCCTTCGTTGAATAAAATTAAAGTTCCAAGAGTTCCTGCTGTGGCACAATGGGATCGGCAGCATCCCTGCCCCGCCAGGATGCAGGTTTGATCCTCATCCCAGCATAGTCAGTTAAAGGATCCGGTGTTGCCGCAGCTAGGGTGAAGGTTGCAACTATGGCTCAGATCTGATCCCTGGCCCAGGAACTCCCTATGCCCTGGGGTGGCCAAAAAAATGAAAGAAAAAAAAAATGAACCAGAAAACCTCAAACCATTCTCCAAGCCTATTATTAATCAGCAGTCCAGTTTGCACATCTCTCTTGTTGTTTATTTTAAGTGTCCAGTGTTTACTGACCCTCAATATTCTACCCCAGGGAACTACTATTACTACCTGCCTTGGGCCCACACAAAGCCAGTTGTTACGCTGACCTCATACTGGGAGGATATTAGTCATCGCCTGGATGCCGTGAATACCCTCCTAGTCATGGCAGAACGGCTGGTGAGTTTATCTTTTCTACATTTCCTTTTCACCAGAGTGACTTTTGTACTAGTTAGAATGCAGGTTAGGCCACTGTAGCACAAGAGCTCAACATACAATGGTAAACAAGATGAAAGCGATTTCTTTAGTAGTAGGGGAGGTAGGTAACCAAGGCTGGCATGGTGTTGGGGACCCTGGCTCTCTCCCCCTTGCTGCTCTGCTGTCACTAAGACATTGTCATTGTTTGCATGGGAGAGGCAGCTTCCCATTACAGTGACCCTTCAGCCTGAAGGAAGGGGATGAGAGGAGGAGGAGGAGATGACACAGGTCTTGCCCTTCAAGGGAAAGACCCAGAAATCACACTTGATTTCTACTCATTTTCCACTGGTCAGGGTTCAGTCATACAACCACATCTTAGTACAGGGTGATTGGGAAATGCAGTCTTATGCCTGGGCAGACATTTGTCCAGATACATGATGTCTTACGATGGAAAAGAGAGGACGGATGTTGAAGTAGGGGCACAGCTTATGGTTTTTTCCACAATTTGTATGAGAAGTTTGGTATGGAGAATGGTTCATTCCAATAGACATATGCAGTCCTTGGAGCTTTGCTGTTAAAGCAGTAAAAGTCTCAACTCAGAAGTGGGTGCAGAGGAACTTTCTCGTTGGTAGATTGGGGGGTTCCCTCTGGTGGGAACTTGAATACATGTGGTATCTGTGATTTTCCATCCACTTCACACTGATGAGGAAAACATGGTTGGGATATTTCTAAGTCAAAGATAATGTTATTTCTACCAGGTACCAGATAGACTTTATCAGTATTAGTGGTTTGATTTCTAAATTATAGTAGTATTAATTTTTCTAAGATGCAACCTTTGTTAAGGTTGGACCATGACATGTTGGGGGTCTTAGAATATACTTGATCTGAGATTCTGTGGAAAAATCTAAAAATATTGTTTTATGTTATAAAGACAACATTAAAGGAGAATTGTACATTTAATTAAATGAAGCATAACTGTTGACATGATAAAGCTACAATTGATATGCAATGTGGCTGTGGTATTAATTTCCAACTTCCCATCTCAAGGGAATTGGTGAAAAATTGGTCACAGCTCTTCTAATCATGTTTTGGGTGTCCAGCTTTTTGCATCATTCTTCTCATCTGCCCTCTCCATTGACCAACCTGTCATAATTCCATCCAATCTGAACAGGACGGTGGTTTTTTATGATCAGGCTTTTGTTAATCAGGGTGGGCTCTCCCTCAGCATCTCTGTTGGTAGATATTCAAAGTGAAACACAGTATGTTCTGGGCTTATTTTGTGCTTTCTGTGCCCCAACCTTGGAATCACATTTCCTCAAGGAGCCCTGGTTCCCTTTAGTGGGAATGGAAGGTGAAAAATAAGATCCAAGGAGTTCCCATCATGGCACAGCGGAAACAAATCCGACTAGGAACCATGAGATTGCGGGTTCCATCCCTGGACTCACTCAGTGTGTTAAGGATCCAGTGTTGTCAGGAGCTGTGGTGTAGGTCGAAGACGCAGCTCAGATCCTGCACTTCTGTGGCTGTTGGCAAAGTCCAGCAGCTGTAGGTCCAATTCGACCCCTAGCCTGGCAACTTCCATATGCCACAAGTGCAGCCCTAAAAAGCAACGCCCCCCCCCCCCGAAACAAAAAACAAAAGGAAAAAGCAAAAGAAAACGCCACCAACACAAAAAGAATAAGATCTGGGTATTGAGTGCTCACTACTATTGAGATGTCATTGCTCCAAGGCCTCCTCAGCAAACTTGGCTGAGTTCGCACATGTACATTTATCTCTGTATCTCTCAATATACTAAAAGCAGTGAGTTTATTAGGATAACTCCAATTCCATTCTAATATCACAGGGTTTATTCTAGTCTTCCCTATTTCTCTTTTTACGACTCCCTTCTCCAGCAGTGAGAAACCTGGCTTCTCTTATCCTTGATATGTTTACTCATTTGTTCAATTCTAACATCCACAGGTAGAGGACTGCCAACAACAAACCTAATTAGAATTTGATATGTTTATGGTTCTTTGTTTCTTTCAGACCGAGGGAAAACAGTAAAAACGCTGTGCTCCAAAGTTACTTGGGTTAGTTCAACGTAGTTATGTTATTCATCTGAGATGTAGTTAGCATCACTTATTTCTGTTTTATATTCCATTTTAGGGTTCCTGCCCCCGACTATGTTGCTTTTTATTTACTTTCTGAATACATAAATTTGCCTGGTCTTATAAATTCATAAATTTATCTGAAAAGGTTGTCTCATTACTTAAATATATATATCATTGCATTTTGAAGAAAAATAAATAGTGTTAAGCTGTGGTGAGCATTATTAAATGTAAAGGAAAACACCTTTCATTTTTCTGTTACGTCTTTTTGTATATTTTCTCTTGAAGATAAAAGTTAAATCTTTACCGGCTAAAATGCACAATTACCCATTATTTCCTCCCTTTCCAAATTCTTCAGCAATCAAACCTAGAGGCTCTAAAATCTGGGATACAAGGTAAAATTCCTGCAAACCAGTTGGCAGAAGTGTGGTTGAAGCTGATCGATGAAATTACAGAAGACACAAGGTATAGTGATCATATTTGTACCTCAGAGTTCCCAGCCATGCTCCCCTCCCTTAAACTGTACAATCAGAAGAGTCTCTAGAATTGTTTCTAGTGTTTGCCTGAAAAATGAAGTTGAATCAGCCCAGCTTCTCAAAAGGCCATCACTGCCATGAGTCTCTGAGTCACCAGCAGGAAAACTCCACTTTCCAATCTGGTTGCCAATTCTAAAGCAGCCGAGGGAGGCTGAGGCCCCACTCCAGGAAGCACATCCCAGGGCAGCCTCCGGCAAGGGGTGGGGGAGGGAGGAGCTGGTCTGTGCCTCTGCCTCCCTCCCAGCAGTCCTCAAAGGCTGTCCTGTCCTGAGAAAGGTGACTCCTGGTTCCCACAGAGAATGGGAACTGGGGGTAGGGCACTGATTTTACCATTTAGAACATTTGCTAATTCACAAACACATTTTTAGAAACAATAATTTTTTTTTCCTCTTTTACCAGATGCCTAATGAGCACTCTGGCCAAGCCTCCTGTAGGTGAAGTCAGATGATTCCACCCAAGCCCAAGAACCTTTCATAACTATGACTTGAGGAAATTGCCCAGATCTCTGGGCATTTGGAAACCGAAGGCGGAAGTGATAATTCCAAACCTGAAAAAAAAAATATTGGCCAATAAAACAGTGGATCAGGAAGTTGCAAAAGAAAAGCGCTTTGACTACTTCTCACTAGCAGCAAGAAGCAGGGATGTTTTTCCTCCCTTCGAAGCAAATGTCCTAAGTCTCCCCAGTCCTCTCATGACATCTAGTGGTTTAGCTGGGTAATCATCATGCAGAAGAGATCAAGTATTGCTACATGCTTCTTTAAATTAAATTCAGAGAATTTATATCCGGGTCCTAAGAGGTCATCTCTTCCAGTCTTTTTACTTTATAGACGAGAAAACAGAAGCCCCCAAGGATGTGAAGTGACTCGTGTGAGGCCCAGAGTTGGGTTTATGCTCTTTCTGCTACATGTTTTCCACAGTCAGTATTTATTTCTTGAAGGCTTATGTGTGACTTTTGAGCTAGCAGCTTCCATATATATATTTTTTTTGCCTCAAAGAAAAATTTCAGAGACTTAGCCCTTCTAATGCATTGCCATAATTACCAGCGTAACCAAACAAAAATATTTGGTAATACCTTTCAGGTAGAAAATGCCTGTGAATTTTAAGGTTTGCTGAGCAAAACACAGAAATGGCTATTTTTGCTGCTTCTGAATAGTTAGTTTTTGAAGAATCAAATTGGACACTCTAAAAAAATTTTATGGCCGCACCTGTGCCTTATGGAAGTTCCTGAACTAGAGATTGAATCCAAGACACAGCTGCAGCAATGCTGGATCCTTTAACTCTCTGTGCCAGGCTAGGGATTGAACCCATACCTCCATAGCAACCGGAGCCCCTGCAGATTTTTAATCCACTGCACCATTGCGGGAACTCCTTGGAAACTCCTGTGTTTAAGGGAAGTCAGATAGGATTTCTTTAAGAAGCTGGGTGAAATTCTCACCAATGCAAATTCTACCTAGAGACAATGTGAATAGAACCTCCTGGAATAGATGAAAACCTCACTCTGTGGCCTTATCAGCTGCCCTAGTGAGAGGGAGGCCCTGGCAGAAGAAGGTAATTCTGGCTCCAGCTCAGCTGTTCTAGTGGAAGCTTGGCCTGCACAAGTGGTTCCTAACCTTTTGGGAGCTAATGGGTCCCTTTGAATGTCTGATGAGATGATGACAATGGTGATGACAACATTCTTTAGACTTGACTATGCAATAGACATTACTCTGAAGATTCTGTGCATATTAATTCATGTACGTCTCGCCACAACCATAAAGGGTAGATATTATTTTCCCACATTTGAAGATAGGAAAAATCCTGGAAAGCAGGAGTTCCCATCATGGCTCAGCGGTAACAAACCTGACTAGAATCCATGAGGATGCGGATTTGATCCCTGGCCCTGCTCAGTGGGTGAAGGATCCAGCATTGCCATGAGCTCTGGTGTAGGTCACAGACGCAGCTCGGATCTGGTATTGCTGTGGCTGTGGTGTATGTAGGCTGGCAGCAACAACTCCAATTCGACCCTGTGCCTGGGAATTTCCAGGTTCCATGGGCGGAGCCCTAAAAAAATAAGAAGATAGGAAAACAAAAATGAAGAAACTGGCCAAGATCACAGAACTAGTAATGATGGAGGCATAACTTGTACCCAGATAGTCAACTCCAAAGCCTGTGTTCTTCATCACAATGTCACACTACATGTCAACACAGACCTACACTCTTCTTTGTAAATTCCAGGGATTCACAGACCTCCAGAGGCCTGCCTCTAGACTGCCTTGGGGTGCATGGTCCCTAGGTTAAGAAGCCTTCCAATAAATGATGTCTCATCTCCCTCTTCCTTCATTTTGTGGGTCTGTACAGTGATGGTAGGAAGCAAATGAAGGGAAGGCCAACTGTTGCTACTGCTTCCGTCTTCTTCCCAGTGACTCCATGCGCTTTGGGTCAGACCCAGGGATCTGCTTTGCAATTTTCTTTTTTTTTTTGGTCTTTTCTAGGGCCGTGCACCTATGGCATATGGAGGTTCCTAGGCTAGGGGTCTAATTGGAGCTGTAGCCGCCGGCCTACACCGCAGCCACAGCAACGCCAGACCCAAGCCGTGTCTACAACCTACACCACAGCTCATGGCAATGCCAGATCCTTAACCCACTGAGTGAGGCCAGGGATCGAACCCTCAACCTCATGATTCCTAGTCAGATTCATTAACCACTGAGCCACGATGGGAACTCCTGCTTTGCAATTTTCATCCCATGACATTCCCTACATAGAGTGAGGAGAGTCTAGCTGGCAGGTCTGCTCCTCCAAAAGCAGAGATCTTCACCTTCAGCTTAAACCTGTTCACACTTGGGGACTGGTGTGGTTTGCATGGAGGCCAACCATAAATGAGTTTGACAGTCTTGAAGCCTCACAAGCTCTTCCACAAATTCTGTTTCTTTTTTTTCCTTTTCCTTTTTCTTTTTTAGATACACATTGCCTCTCACAGAAGGAAAAGCTAACGTCACAGTTCTCGATACTCAGATCCAAAAGTTGAGATCCAGAGCTCTCTCCCAGATACATGAGGCAGCTGTTAGGATGAGGTCTGAGGCCACAGAGGTGAAGTCCACCTTGGCGGAAATTGAGGACTGGCTCGATAAGTTAATGCAGCTGACTGAAGAGGTAGGGCTTTTAAACTACACTTGATATGGAGGAGGGATTCTTTGGAATGGCACCAGGGGCAGAGATGGCAGTGGGAAAATCGGGTACATTATCTTGGATATCAAGCAGATCTGACAGATGGTGGAAGTAAGGAGTTAACGTGGCTGCAGTGCTAATGGGTGAGCATCATTAAGGCCAGGGCAGGAGAACAGCTTTCACTTGTCCATCCTGGAAAGGTCTTTAAAAGTGGACAAATCATTACTGTTACCATAGTACAAACAGAATGTTTCAAGTAGAGGGAGTTCCTGTTTTGGCTCAGCGGAAAGGAATCTGACTGGTATCCATGAGGATTCAGGTTTGATCCCTGGCCTCGATCAGTGGGTTAAGGATCCGGCATTGCCGTGAGCTGTGGTGTAGGTCACAGACATGGCTTGGATCCTGAGTTGCTGTGGCTGTGGCATAGGCCAGCAGCTGCAGCTCCAATTAGACCCCTAGCCTGGAAACTTCCCTATGCTGCAGGTGTGCCCCAAAAAGAAAAAAAAAAAAAAGAATATTTCAAGTAGAGTGATATTGTAGCAGATATGTGTAGTACAGAGGATTAAAATGCCGCCTTTAGTTGGTGGGAAGACCTGGCTTTGAATCCTGGATCTACCACGTGTAACCCTGGGCAAGGTATTCAAGCCCTCTGAGCCTCAGTTTCCCCATATGTAAAATGGAGATAAAAGGAGTACCCACTTCACAGCATTGCTTTGTGCAGATTAAAGAAGGTGAAGTGTGTAAGGGGCTTAGCAGTGTGGGGCACACAATGAGTGCTGGATAAGTGTGGCTGCCCTTAGCCTCTGAGGGTAGAAGGAAGTAGAAGACCCCTCCTCCTGACCTTCAGAGAAGGGGAGGTGCAGGGTGGGTGGTAATATATTTGTAGGTAGAGATACATTTGAAAAACATGTATGTAATTACAAGTAATTTTTATTGTTTTACTTTCTACGCTTTGTTACTTTCCAAGTTGTCTGCAGTGAACTTATGTCACCTTTATAATTAAAATAGATTTTAAAAAACTATATTAGTATTTCATGTTTGGAAAATAGCAGATTGTGTGACGCAGATGCTCTGTGTCCTCTGAGGTGTATGAAACCTGTAACCGCTTGACCGCTGTGGATGACCTTCTTCAAATGAAGGGCGAGATTAAAAGGGGCTATTTCCCCAAATTGCTCGGAGCTCTGTAGGTGGGGCTTTTGGCAGGTGAAGCGCCCCTTCCCTTCCCTCTGTTCCCTTTGGCCAGTTTCAGGCTACCTCCCAGCCCTTCCGGCTGTGCTTCTAGAAGCTGTGTGTGTGTCCAGAATTTGGGCAGAGCCCTAAACGCAGTGCTCCTTTGCACAATGCTCCAGAGCCTGCAGGGTCTCTGCCTTTAGACTAACTCTGGCTTTACCTCCCTTTCCATCCACCCACGTGACCAGCCTCAGAACAGCATGCCTGACATCATCATCTGGATGATCCGTGGAGAGAAGAGATTGGCCTACGCGCGCATTCCCGCGCATCAGGTTTTATACTCCACCAGCGGTGAGAACGCATCCGGGAAATACTGTGGGAAAACCCAAACCATCTTTCTGAAGGTATGGCTTCATCACTGTGAAATGTGAAATACTTAAATGTAAAGCCCATATTCCCAAGAAGGGCGGCTTTATAAATTGCCAGTCGATGAATGGCTAGGGCGATCCTCATCGATTTCAGCCTATTCTGGCCCTTTCTCTAGGGTGGTAATTCCCAGAGTGGTCTGAGGTCTGCTGGCATCCAATCAAGGACTCTTCCTTAGAGCTCTCTGTGACACTAATAAGTAATATTTCATGGTCATTGCTTTGCTTTCTGGCATGAATTCTCCACTTACTTCCAATGTTACGTGGAAAGCAATGCCTCTCTCCCTTTCCCTTCTGGTGAGCATTTGAGAAGTAGGAAAAAGAGAAGGCAATATAGATAGTCTATGGAATCTATGTCTTAGATTAAAATGGGTCCTCAAATTGAAATATTTTGAAAATGACTGTTTTAGGGCCAGGGTTCTGAACATTTTTAGAGTCATGGACTGCTTTAAGAACCTGATGAGGGAGTTCCCGTTGAGGCTCAGCAGTAATGAACCCAGCTAGTATCCATGAGAATGTGGGTTTGATCCCTGGCCTTGCTCAGTGGGTTAAGTATCTGGTGTTGCTGTGAGCTGTGGTGTAAGTCCCAGACGCGGCTCGGATCTCACATTACTATAGCTATGGCATAGGTTGGCAGCTGCAGCTCCAATTTGACCCCTAGGAAACTCCCATATGCTGCATGTGTGGCCCTAAAAAAGGCAAAAAAAAAAAGAAAAGAAAAATAACCTGATGAAAGCTACTGGCCGTCTTGTCCAAAAGAATGCATATCTCCAATGCATCTAATATTTTGCATCTGATCTAGGGGCTTTGTATAACCCATGAATCCATCCCAGGACCCGCAGTTAAGAACAAGAGGAGGGGTTTGATCCCTGGCCTCATTCAGTGGGTTAAGGATCCAGCTGTGAGCTGCGTTGTAGGTTGCAGACGTGGCTTGGATCCAGCTTTGGGCTGGCTCTGGCATAGGACAGCAACTACAGCTCCGATTTGACCCCTAGCCTGGGAACCTCCATATGCTGTGGGTGCGGTCCTAAAAAGACAAAAAGACAGCCCTCCCCCCAAAAAAAACACCCAAAAACAAAACAAGAGGAGGGCCTGGGAATGAAAACAGAAAGATCTGAATGGTTGCCGGATGCAAGTTTGCCATCCCTCTCTGTGGTAGACTCCAGCTGAGTTCCTTGGAATTTCAGGGAGAGGAATAAAAATTGGGAGGAGAAAAAGCAATCAGGGGAGAGTGTTCCCCTAAAACAAGGACATATATGCTAACTTTTAATAAATGCACTCATTGCTCTTTAATCAAGAGGGTGAAAATAGAAGCAGAGTGATTACCTTCTTTCAAGTGTCTCTTGGTGGAATACATTTTACTCAAGATAGAACCACAAGTATAATTGACCTCAGCGGTGCGTGGAAGCAAACTGATTAATAAATAAAACTTCACAGTGGGTGGGAAGGAGGCAAAGTAGTATTCTCTGTGTTACGTTTTAGAGCTCAGTGGATAAACAGCACAATGCTTTTAAGAGAACTGTTGTATATATTTATTGATTTTGCTAATGCCCCAAACAAATGACACCCTTCTCCAGTTTGAGGGTGTCATTTAAGTCCATGGGGTTTTTGTGTTGGTCTTGGGACCCCTTTACACTCCTAAAGACATTATCGAATACCCCAGAGAGCATTTGTGCATGTGAGTTGCATCTATCAGTATTTACTGTAATAGAAATTAAAATTGGGATGTTAAAATATTTAAAGATAACAATAATAAACCCATTATAAGTTAAACTATATATTTTTATGAAATATAACTATTTTAAAATTCAGAGAGCAGAGTGATACTGTTTTACATTTTTTGCAAACCTGGCTTAACAGAAATATAACTAGATTCTCATAACTGCTTCTACATTTATTTTGATGGACTAAGTTTCTTGGTTGAAGTCTATGAAGAGAATCTGGCCTCACACAGATAGGTATTTGGAAAAGGGAGGAGTGTTTTAACAACTTCTTCAGATAATTGTTGATATTCATCTTTCATACAACACCAAACTCAGTGGTAGCTTTTAAAAGGTTAATTGCAATGTGGAATCTGAGACTGTATCAGTCAACTTTTCATTTTGTGCTACATTAAAATCCATTGATCTGTCTTGTACTTTGAATGGCTCTTTTACCTATGCGTGACTTTGTCACATTAGGTAGTCATCATTTGGAAAATGTTGGTTCACTGAGTTATGCGTATCTTCCTAATGTTGACACATTTAATCATACAATATTTTTAAAAATCACATTCATTAATATCACTTATAAGAAAAAACCTTATGTATTGGGAAGCTATCAAGATGACTCACTGAAGAGACAGAAACAAATTTTCCAAAATTCTAATTTTAACTTGAAAGCTAGAATTTTATCAGCAATGAAATAAAGTCAGTTATTGTCCTTGAAATAACAGGCTCACTTTATGTTCAAGAAAATGTCTGCCCCCACCCAACTATGAATAGCCATATTTTTCAGCTAATTGCTTTTTCAGGTAGAACAGGTATTTCATTAAAAAAAAAAGTTAGCTCAGTTCATAACTCAATTGCTTAAGGGTATTTTGTCCAGACACAGACTAATATGCAGCAGAATTTCATCACACAAAAGAGTAAAAAGACGTATTCGGTGGAGTTCCTATTGTGGCACAGCAGAAACGAATCCAACTAGTACATGAGATTGCAGGTTTGATCCCTGGCCTGGCTCAGCGGGTTAAGGATCCAGAGTTTCCATGAGCTGTGGTATAGGTCGAAGACATGGCTTTGATCCTGCGTTGCTGTTGCGTAGGCTGGCAGTTGTAGCTCTGATTTGACCCCTAGCTTGAGAACCTCCACACACCACGGGTGTGGACCTAAAAAGTAAAAAAAAAAAAAAAAAAAAAAAAAAAAGATATATTCAGGAATCACGATTTAATAGGATTAGTCATTTTTACTGCTTTATCAAAGAAATTCCTAAGTGAAAGTGGCATTTTGTTTTCTTCACTGAGAGTGAGAAACCTACCAGGGCAGTTTGGTGTTACTGCCTGGATTCCTGCTCCATGCTTGTTTTATCTACCAGTGCTTTTGCACTGTCAGTGCAAAATGTCAATACAGTGGAAAAGGCAAGTAACATCCTAGTATTATTAGGAAAATGGTTTTGACCTTGTTAAGCCGCCTGAAAAGGTCTCAGGGATGCCCTGAGTTTCCTGCTTTAGTTGTTATTTTTTATTTTTATTTTATTTTTTTGTTTTTGCTATTTTTTTGGGCCGCTCCCGCGGCATATGGAGGTTCCCAGGCTAGGGGTCGAATCGGAGCTGTAGCCCCCGGTCTACGCCAGAGCCACAGCAACGCAGGATCCTATCCGCGTCTGCAGCCTACACCACAGCTCACGGCAACGCCAGATCGTTAACCCACTGAGCAAGGGCAGGAACCGAACCCGCAACCTCATGGTTCCTAGTCGGATTCCACTGCGCCACGACGGAAACTCCTTAGTTGTTATTTTAATCTTTACAGAATGATCATTTGGAAATATTTTAACTGCCCAAACAAAATTCGTCCACCGAAAGTAATGATTAAATGTTCAATCTACTTGTCTTGACCTTAATGAGCCAGCCCGTGCTGTGCCCAGCATAACAGGTCATGTTATTGTGCATCTCAACAGTATCCGCAGGAAAAAAACAATGGACCAAAGGTGCCGGTGGAGTTGCGTGTGAACATCTGGCTGGGCTTAAGTGCTGTTGAGAAGAAGTTCAATAGCTTCGCAGAAGGAACATTCACCGTCTTTGCTGAAATGGTACATTTAATGACATCACTGTCTTTTCCTCTTTGTGGGGGTGTACATTTACTTTTTATCCTAAGGGAGAATATTCAGATGTCAAACCAAACACCACCATAATCACGACCTGAAATCCCATTCAGGAGCCTTAACTAAGTGAGTAGGGAAAGATGGATGGGGAGGGCTTACCAACTGCATTGGGATACCCCAGAATGAGAAACACGCAAGCAACCCAGGAGTAAGGGCACTTGAGAGGTGCCAACCTTGAGAATCCTGCTTGGGGTCTGAAGTCTTTAAACCCCAGAAGACTCCCACAGAAGACTCATTCCATGGTTAGGGGAAGCCTCAGAGGAGTTTGCCCAAGAGCAAAGAAAATGCTGCCTTGGATACTTCAAAAACAATAGAGATAATTTGTAACTCCTTCACTCAGTTAAAAATCCACTTAGTTAATTAAAAGTCTCATTACAGTTAAACCAATGAAAATAATTTTCACAAACTTTTGCAGCCAAAAGCGGGGTTATTTGGATGTTTTACTCCAAGTGCTTATTGATGTAAATTTATTAGGCATATTTAGTTGGGTCTCTTCTGACAATTTTCTGATGAGCTCCATTCTTCTACAGATGGGCCTTTGTGCTCAAATAATTGGGGAGAAGATGATCTTCATTCTAGTTGATTTGTAATTGTGTTTCTGCTGCCCACCACTGTGCCTGACCACTGGTTCTGATCTTACTGGGCAAGAAAAATCTGCGGCCATCTTTTCGTTTTGCTTTTTATATATTTAAAAGTATCGGGCACATAGTAGGTTCCTATAAGTACTTATTAAATGCATACGCATATACATAAGAGGCGACAGAACTTACCCACCTATCCAAGCTTTTAGGGAGTGGTGGCTTTATGTCAGGCATAGAAGCAAGTGGCCAAGATGATGAGGAAGCCACGCCCTGTCCTCAAGGATCTCGTGATCTATCACAATGATTGTAAAACCAAGTGTCTCATTAAATAGAATCCCGTCCCTGGGGATTCTGATTCTGTTGCTAAATTAGGGATTAGCACCTGCAGTGATTCCATTGAGGGTGGAGACAGGGCGTTGTGGTCCACTTTGAGAAGCAGTGAACCCCATGGGAGACACACGCAAAGTCCTTAGACTTGGAAGTGCAGGCTTAGAAGTATGAGTAGAGATCAATGGGGGTATGCTGGGGGCCACCAGGGAGGCCCTGCGTGGTAGATATTGATGTCCAGGTGTCTGGGCAGCATAGACGGGGCATCAGAATTCACAGGAGAGAGGCTTGCTCCTGCGCTCCTGTGGGATGTCTTGGCCTCCATCTGCCCTCTAGCTCTGTGTCTGAAGCTAAACCCAGAGAACTTGGCACTGAGCAAGGAGCAGCCCTTCCACTATTTCCCACTTCCAGATCCTTCCCTGCACAGAGTGAACTCGTTTCAACTCATAGAGAGAGATGACCCACCCATTTCAGTTGTTTTGTATGACTGTAGTGTCTCCAACTTCTAACAGCCTGAGAGTACCAGGAGGCGCACATTCATAACAGGAATGGAAATGTCACTGGTTCTCGCCTTGCTGGGCTAATACCAAATCTGGGTTCTCTAAAAAGATATCCTGCCCCCCCCTCCCATTTCTGGAGGTAACTGAGGTGCATCACATGTGCTCACAGTCCTGCCCCACAGCTGCTGGTTAACAGCCATAGCCTCAAACCACAGGAGTCTCCCATCTCCACAGCTGCTGCCCCCCTCTCGTCTATGCCAGGATCCTTGCCTGGATCTTATTACAGCCACGCTGGCTTCTGAGTAGAAGTGCAGGAATTGCTCCTCCACTCCATGTCCTTGTCACATGGAAACCAAAGGCACCATGTGTATGCCCCTGAGCCTCACAGCCCCTTGTGATAACAGTTCCTTTAGCTGCTGCCTAAAGCTCAGAGCTGTAGCTGAAACAGGCACTACTGGGTCCACTTGAACCCAATTTCCTCATCAGGTCCCGACTCAAACTTCCTCTGTCCTCCTTCAGCCAAAATGCCCCTGTTGCTTAAGCAAGTCATCTTCTCCCTGAACAGACAGGTGGAGATTCTCAGCTTGGACCCAGCTTGCTCTCACCACTGGCAAGTCTCATCCCTTTTTCTGACTGACATACTGAAAAACAGACCATTGTAGATTTACGAGTTCTAACTTAGAGAGGAAGGCCCTGTAAACCTGAGTCTCCCGTTGCCACCAAACTTGTTTCAGAAAAGATCTTGGTCTACTCGCCACATTCCAGAGGGGAGGAAGGCTCAGAACTTCTGGGCCACATAAAGGCTGGGCGCTAAAGGACCTTCATGTTTCAGATGGGTTCCTTGTGCTGTCTAAGATGTGCACCATCAATTATAATATCATTCCTGTGGGGAGATGTGCTCCAAGTTCTAGGCAGCAGACTTAAACTTTTAGAGGACTATACATTCATAAATTGAGGATGTTTATAGGTATCTAAAAGTTTAGGTTCAGAGAACTCTTCGGAGCCATTCAAAATAATGGTAGAAACAAGTAGCATGATATATCACTGTTTACAAAGCAGTTTCACAATCATTTGTACATTTGAACTACAGAACAACCCTATGAGAAAGGTAGTATTATCCTCAGTTTATGAATGAGAACCCCGAGTCTTAGAAAGATGAATAATTTACCCAAAGTTGTATAATCAGTTACAGCCCAACTCAGGTCAATACCTTCTGAATATAAAGCTTTTTTGCTTTTTCTCATTGTTTAGCCTAAGTCCTAGATGGACTTGAAAATGTATGTGTTGGCTTTATTTCTTGCTCCCTGATGATGTTTCTCCAATTTCTTTTTAATAGTATGAAAATCAAGCTCTTATGTTTGGAAAATGGGGCACTTCCGGATTAGTGGGTCGTCATAAATTTTCTGATGTCACAGGAAAAATAAAACTCAAGAGGGAATTCTTTTTGCCTCCAAAAGGCTGGGAATGGGAAGGAGACTGGATCGTTGATCCTGAAAGAAGGTAAGTTTTCCATTTTCTGAGAACAAAGGATCTTCATGAAGCCTTTCCTTAGAAATTGCTAAATGAATCGTCTCCATCATTCTTGGTCATATTTATGTAACACTCACTGAGCAGAAGTAAGTCCATAGAAGCTTGAAGGATGTCATCAGTGTCCCATAACAAAACAAACAAATGTAAACACCTGGTACTAACATAATGAAGACTTTATTACGTGTGAATGTGTCAAGCAGTGGGCTAAACGCTAGCATCATCTTATTAAATGTGGATTCCAGTCCTATAAAATAGGTGGTCACAACAATCATGAAGAGTCTGAGATTTTTATCCTATTTGCAAGCTAACAAGTCACTGGCCACAGTCTCTTGGATGTTGGCAGGAGACACAGGAATCCTGCATCAGAGGCAAAGGACTTTGTTGCCCATAGCAAATAGAAGTACCAGAGTATCAACATTCACTCTCATTCTCCAAGCCCCGATTCCCACAGGGTGACAAAAAGAGGTCTAGATGACGTTTATACATGAAGTAGGTTGTATAACAGGAGAGGAAGCCTGAGCTTAGGGACCCTAATCCTTTATAATGGGTGGTAAGCATGCCAGCCCTTTGCTCTGGAGAGAGTCACTGTCTTCTGAGGTTGTTCCCTTGACATGATAATCTGTAACAAAGGTCTTTAGAAATGTAAGAGATGCACAAAGAACCATCTTCCAACAGAAAATAGTTATTATCTGCACTTTACAAATGATGAAACTGAGACCTGGCGGGATTAAGTCTCTTGGCCAAAGGCACATAGACTCTCAATGGGTGCATTTATTGAAGGAAACGAGTTTGTGAAGATGGGTTAAGCTTCAAACTAGAGCTCACTCTCTCTGTCCACATTCATTTTCTGTAATCACACAGGAGTAGGGAAAGGGGTGGGGGAGTGTGCTGGGTCTGGTCTGTTAAGACCCAGTGTTTGCACATGATTGCTTTTCACCCAGGACAGCTTGCTTTGGATGGACTGGGGTTGCTGATGAGGAGAAGGGAATAGGATTTGAAATGGAAAGAAGGAAGGTTAGTGAGGACAGGGAAAGGCTGGGGAATTGGAACTGGAAAAGCAGAAGGTCAGAGCTTGTCAGAGCTGGATGTGACTCCAGAGGCGGCAGCCAGTTCTCTCCTCCTCTGAGGCCTAGAGAAGTGATGGATAAGCCCAGTTTACACAAATGGTGGGAATCTCTTGTCTTCTGATTTCTTTCCAGTGCTTGATTCTAAGGGAGCAAATGGCAGGGAAAAGATGCAGAGATAGTAAAGGAAAAAAGAAACCTCAGTTGACTGGGTACCTAGCAGAAGACAAGTCAAAGTTGGAATGTCTGTATTTTCCTCTACGGGTTGTCAAAAGAGTTCTGAACCTAAGAGGAAAACTGGCATGGCAGGGAGTCAGTATGGATTTCTCAAGTGCCCAGATGGACTTGGGAGTCTTAAATGACCTGGTTGGGCTGTCATTCCTACCAAGGAACTGTCCAGAAAATGTAAACTCCCCCCTTCAGTTTGCGTTAGGTAGACCAAATAAGCGGTGAGTAAAAGTTTCCACACTTGGCCCAGGAGGCTGTCTGCCCTCTGTTTTTTAAAACACGGGGAATGAAGAAAGACCACTCTCTAGTCTTTTGAACTATCAGCCAAGCTGAGAAAAAGCTGAATGGCCCTGAACTGAAACAGGAACGGAAGCCTGGTCCCCCGAAGAAGCTGCCCGTGAGGCTGTTTTCCCAGTCCCCACCCTAAGGAGCAGCCCTGCTAATTTGAGAGGTTCTCTGTAATTTAGGTCTCATTGTGGCAGCCGGCCCCTCTTCAAAGGAATGTCAGAAGCTATTACAGAGAGGAGTTGGGGGTGGAGAGAGGAGTGGGGCGCGGAGGGCCACCCCCAGGGCGTAGATGTTTCTCGGCCATTGGAAATAGCTGGGGTGGTCGGTGACCGTTTCTCCTTCACTAATGCGAGCCTCCTCCTCCGCAGCTTGCTGACCGAGGCAGATGCGGGTCACACGGAGTTCACAGATGAAGTGTATCAGAATGAGAGCCGCTACCCTGGGGGCGAATGGAAGCCAGCAGAGGACACTTACACGGATGCGGTGAGCCCGGCTCCTGGGATAAGCCCTCCTGCGGGAGGTCTGTGAATCCACCAACCGCAAGGCGGGGCTCTTCTGCTCCATCTCATGCTCTGAACAGCCTTCTGCCTGTAATTTAAGCCTCCAAAGTACATCTGTAATTATTTCTTAAAGAAAAGACATGGGGCCCACTTAACTAGGTGTTGGTACATGGTAAAGTCTGGGTTGGGCAAATTCTTTTACTGTAAATATTTATCTAACTGGTTTTTTAAATCATGACAAATTGAATGCTCATGTCTTTAGTGTATTCAAACAGCATAAAAGGAAATGAAAAGTAAATCCCACCCCACCCCCCAGAGATAACCAGTGATAGCAGTTTCCTATTCCTATACAAATATATAACTTCTTTTTTTCCCCCACAGAATAGAATTGTGTTGTAGGCACAGTTTTACAACTTGTTGTTTTCACATGATGCTGCATCTTGCACATCTTTTGATATTGATACATGTAGATCTATGAGCCTTCAAAAAAAATGCCTGCAGAGTGTTTTATTATATGCACCCCTCCCATAATTTACTTAACTAATCTTGTCCTTGTGGACATTTAGGATTTTCTTTTTCCCCAGTCTGTTTTGTTTTGGCTTTGGCCATGCCCATGGCATGTGGAAGTTCCCAGGCCAGGGGTGGAACCTGCACCACAGCAGCCACCCAAGCTGTTGTAGTGACAACACTGGGTCCTTAACCTGCTGCACCATAAGGGAATTCCTGGTCTTTGTTTTTTGCAAACGGTGTAACAGTGAACATCATTATATATACATTTTTATTCACTTAGGAACGTTTGTTGGTAGGAGTGGTCCCTGCATTGGTTTGGTCAAGATTTCAAGGCATATAACATTTTGACACATACTGCCAAACTGTTTTCAAAGAGGCTGTACAAATTTATATTTCCAGAAACAGCATAATAGAGGGCTGTTTTTCTAGATACCATCCCACTTTTATATCTTTCTGAATATATGAATAGATGGTATCCTGTTATTTCAAGTTACACACTGTTAGAGTAAAGCTGACTAGTCTTCTGTACGCTATGGACCTCCTTTATTATGAACTTTTTTTATAACTGTTTTAATACAGAATTTAAGTCAGTATTTAACAAAGACCTTGTCAGTCTCACATGTTTAGCATCTACGACCTCCAGTAGCTTTACCCCATACTTGAAAACATGTGTTTTTCATGCTTCATCCTGCTCTGTGGGGTCTTTCTAATATAGCTGCTCATAGCATTGCTTCATTTCATAATATTAAGCTGAACCCTATGAAATTGCTGATATTTAACCTACGAAAACAGTTCCAATGGTTTAACATATCATAGTCCCTCAAAGTGGAAACAAAGTATTCTGAAACAACAACAACAAAAAAAAAACTAGTTAGTGTATAGCAATTGTAGGTAAATAAAGATTAGAGATTTTGGCGTTGCTGTGGCTGTGGCGGAGGCTGGTGGCTAAAGCTCACATTAGACCCCTAGCCTGGGAACCTCCACATGCTGTGGGTGCGACCCTAGAAAAGACAGAAAGACAAAAAAGAAAAGAAAAAAAAAAGAGATTTTTCTGAGAAAGTTTGACATCTGTGTTGGTATCTAAATTAGCATGTGATCTCATAGATAAGTGCAATGAATCCTATTTCAGCTTTTGCATCTTATTTAACACTATGGCTTCTTTCTCTTCATTTGTTGTGTTTTGTTTGTTTGTTTTTTTAAAGAATGGTGATAAGGCAGCATCACCCAGCGAGCTCACTTGCCCTCCAGGTTGGGAATGGGAAGATGACGCATGGGTCTATGACATAAATCGTGCAGTGGACGAGAGAGGTAACAATTGAGATCTAGTACCTGACCTGCAGCAAGGACTTGGTTAACGTAGTAAAGTTTCATTGGGAGGGAGGAGCCCTAAGTCCTGTTGGTCTCAGACAACCAGGTCCTGTGGTGTCACCTGTGACTATTCATATGCAAAATCTGAAGGACAAGAATGTGCTTGGATAGGTTGGGGGTGGGGGTGGAGTGGGAGGCATCAAGAACGAAGGATACAAAGTAACAGGGCACCAGGTAGCTGGACTTTGAGATGCTGGGGGTCCAGCATGAGAATTTGAGAGGGAACTGGAGTTTGGATTTTCCCTATTCTAACCACATCCTACCCTCTGTGGGGTCACCACACACAGGGATCCCCTAGCTCAGAAGACAAACAGTAAAATGCCTCAAAAATCCTCTTCTTCAGAGAAAATGTTGATTATTGACATAGCTTCTGGTAATGTTTATCCTTTTCTATGAATAATAAGGTTAAGGAACTGGAATGTTTAGAATTATCAAAAGAGAAAATTTTTTAATTAATTAATTTTTTTGCTTTTTTAGGGCCACACTCACAGCATGTGGATGTTCCCAGGATAAGGGTCACATTGAGGCTGCAGCTGCCAGCCTATGCCACAGCCACAGCAACTTGGGATCGGAGTCGCAGTTCACGGCAATGCTGGATCCTTAACCCACTGAGCGGGGTCAGGGATCGAACCTGCCTCCTCATGGATACTAGTCAGGTTTATAACCCTGTGAACCACAACAGAAACTCCTGGTTTTTTATTTCTTATGAGATGGAGTAGTGCACAGGAAGGACTAGCACTGGTGAAGAAGATTTCAAATAAGCTATAAGTTTCTTGATGATCTTGATGCACACACCAGGGCTTATAATAATAAACCTTTAGTATAAACTATATGCTAATCATGGTCCTAGTGCTTTGCATGCATTATTTTGATCAATTCTTTTAAAGAAAATATATTTTACCTTTATGCTGGGGAAATTGCACCACACACAGGTTTACTAACTTGCAAGAAACGTTTTTTTTTTTTTTTTTTGTCTTTTGTCTTTTTAGGGCCTCACCCATGGCATATGGAGGTTCCAAGGCTAGGGGTCTAATCAGAACTGTTGCTGCCAGCCTACGCCAGAGGCACAGCAACACCAGATCCGAGCCACATCTACAACTTACACCACAGCTCATGGCAACACCAGATCCTTAACCCACTGAGCAAGGCCAAGGATCGAACCCACAACCTCTTGGTTCCTAGTCAGATTTGCTTCTGCTGCGCCACGATGGGATCTCCACTTGCAAGAAACTGTTTAAGTAAACAGCCAGCATGTGGTGGTGCTGTATTTGAACCCAGGCTGTTAACTACATAGGCCATATCCTTGGTCATTCTCCCCATCTGCCTCTTGTATTGTGCTTTAAAGTACAAATGTGGAGTTTCTGTTGTGGCTCAGCAGTAGTGAACCCGACTAGTATCCATGAGGACTCGGGTTTGATCCCTGGCCCCACTCAGTGGGTTAGGGATCTGGAGTTGCTGTGAGCTGTGGTGTAGGTGACAAACGTGGCTCGGATCTGGTGTTGCTGTGACTGTGGGGTAGGCTGGCAGCTTCAGCTCTAATTCGACCCTTATCCTGGAAACCTCCATATGCCATGGGTGTGGCCCTAAAAAAAGAGGGAAAAAAAAAGAAACGTGGAGGAGAAGCCCGTGACCACAAAGGAAGCTTTTTGAAGAGAGAGCCAGGGGAATAGGGAGGGCTGTGTTCAGTTTGGCTGATTGTAGCAAAGTGAAAGAAGTGATGGCATTCAGTCAGACAGTGGAGAATTTGGGGAGCAGAGAGTGACTGAATGCCTCTGAGAACTTTCTTTGGCAGTCTGGCAAATGGATCTCCTTTGACTAACCATTCAAACTCTGTTCCAGGCTGGGAGTATGGAATTACCATTCCTCCTGATAATAAGCCCAAATCCTGGGTTGCAGCGGAGAAAATGTATCATACCCATAGACGGCGAAGGCTGGTCCGAAAACGCAAGAAAGATTTAGCACAAAGCACTTCAAGTACTGCAAAGGTAAGAGGGACAATGGGGAAAGGCAGGGGGGGACAGACCACACAGAACCCCCTGTTAACTAGACTATTTCTATGGAAACCATTTACCTATAAAGGGCCTGATGCCCTGCTCAAGCTTCTCAAATTGTGTCTCTCTTCCCCCTGCAAACCTACTGATTTAGGAACTCTAAATCATTCTGGGTTCCAACTAGTAAGTCTTCCACGTGCTTCTGGAGCAGTATAAATAGTGAGAACCACTCAAGGGGCAGTGATGGAAATTATTTTGGTAGCAATAGCTCAGGACTTGGAACAAGACACCTAAGAATTCAAATCCTGACTTCATTTACTTTCTTAATCTGTGAAGTGGGTATAATACCATGCATCTAGTTAGGTTATTTTACTTTTAAATGATTTTTATTTTTTCTGTTATAGCTGATTTATAGCGTTCTGTCAATTTTCTACTGTACAGCAAAGTGACCCAGTCACACATGCATATGTACATTCTTTTTCTCACATTATCTCCATCATGCTCCATCATAAATGACTAAATCTAGTTCCCAGTGCTATGCAGCAGGATCTCCTTGCTTATCCATTCCAGAGGCAATAGTTTGCATCTATTTAATTAGGGTATTTTATAGGCTTAAATGGAATAATAATAAATTGAGTGGAACAAGCATACTCATATAACAATAATAAGTGGCCGGAGTTCCCGTCATGGCTCAGTGGAAATGAATCTGACTAGCATCCATGAAGACGCAGGTTTGATCCCTGGCCTCACTCAGTGAGTTAAGGCTCCAGTGTTGCCGTGAGCTGTGGTGTAGGTGGCAGACGTATTTCCATTCTGGCATGACTGTGGCTGTGGTGTAGGCCAGTGGCTATAGCTCTGATTCAATTTGACCTCTAGCCTGGGAACCTCCATATGCTATGGGTGCGGGCCCTAAAAAACAAACAAACAAAAAAACAATAATAAGTGGCATGTTTTATGTGCCTTCTGTAATAATATGCATCGTCTACAATCCACAAAATCTGAATTTTATTCCCGTTTTATAGATCATGCTCAGAGGTTTAATGGATTTACTTTAGGCCCTGTGTCTACTAAGATATAGGATGTTTGAACCCAGGTTAAGCTCATTCCATATAGGAACCCTTTCTCTTCCACAAAGTGCCTGACTCGTCGTAGATGTGATAAAGTGAGCTTTTATTAGACAGTGAGCTTCTTGGTTCTTCTGTGGTTCCATCTTTGTAGCCTTCGTGCTAGCTCAGGAACTTGTTCCTAATAAACAATGGAGTGGGACGAATGAGCTGATGAATGAACATTTGTTTTGCAATCATCCCTATCCCGATGTTTCTAGAGGCCTTTGACTCTCTCCCTCCACATGAGGAGACCAAAGTGAAGTGGAGAGAACACTGGCCACCCAAGTCAGAAGACTGGAAGCATGACCCAGTTCTACCAAAGAATATTGCTGAGACTTTGATCATGTTCCCCGCCTCACTCCTCCTGGCCACATGAAGTATTTCAGTGCCACTAGTAACACTGCTAGAGGGTCCGTTACAAGATTGTGTTTGACCGGGATTTTCTGTTTATTCAAAGTTGGAAAAATAGCCCTGACAATAGTAATAACTTGCATGGTGCTCTTATTGCTGAGATCCTAAATATTATTCTGTATTATTTTAAATCTACTCAATCTATTCGTACTTTTAAGATATTCACATAAAATTTCCACCACTATGGAGTTCACGTCGTGGCTCAGTGGTTAATGAATCCGACCAGGAACCTTGAGGTTGTGGGTTTGATACTTGACCTTGCTCAGTGGGTTAGGGATCCAGCGTTGTCATGAGCTGTGGTGTAGGTCACAGACAAAGCTTGGATCCCACATTACTATGGCTCTGGCGTAGGCTGGCGACTACAGCTCTGATTAGACCCCTAGCCTGGGAATCTCCATATGCCATGGGTGCGGCCCTGGAAAAGACAAAAAGACGAAAAAAAAAAAAAATTCCACCAGTAAAATGTCATCTGTGTGAGGGCAAGGACCCTGTCTTTTTCTTCACTGCTTCCTTAGCTCTTAACACAATCCCTGTCACACAGGAGGCACTCTGAGATAATTTAGATGGAAATAAAGCTAGCAAGTACTATACCCCCATTTATTAATTATTAGCTATAGAAGCTATTAGCTTAGCAAGACACTTAAACCCTGGGGAGCATGGTAAAATGTTTTCCCTTCTTTATGAAACGGAGATAATGTTTTCCAAACTATATCACAGTAGCAATATTCTTATGAGCTAATGAAGTGAGAAAATAGAAAGCAATTTGGAGAAGAATCTACCTGCTTTACCCTCTTATTCCCCCCTCAGCCAGAATAAGGTGCTCCTTCCTGTTGGTACAGCCACCACCTTGGCAATACCTTATTTCACTTTTTATGTTCTTATTTTAAATTTTATTTTTTATTAAGTATAGTTGATTTAAACCTTGTGCCAATTTCTATTGTACAGCAAAGTGATTCATTTAGACATACATATATATACATATTCTTTTTTATATTCTTTTCCATCATGTTCTAGCTCAAGAAATTGGATATAGTTCCCTATGCTATATAGTAGGACCTCACTGCTTATCCATTCTAAGTGTAATAGTTTACATCCTCTAACCCCAAATTCCTCATCCATTCCTCTCTCTCCCCCTCTCCCCATTGGCAAGCCTAGGTCTTTTTTCCTTGTCCTTGAGTCTGTCTCTGTTTCATAGATAGGTTCATATGTGCCATATTTTAGACTCCACATACAAGTGATATCATATGGGATTTGTCTTTTTCTTTCTGACCTCACTTAGTATGAAAATCTGTAGTTACATCCATGACTGTTGCGAATGGCATTACCTCGTTTTTTATGGCTGACATCTCATTTCCCTTTAATTGCCTGCTTATCTCTCTGTCACCCCACAGTCATCAGCTCTGCAAGGGCAGAGAGCCTGTCCGTTTTGTTCTTTGTTGTGTCCCTGCTCCCAGCACAGCGCTTGGCACAGAGTAGATTTGCCTTAGCTATTTGTTGTTTGATCAAATCAATCCACTTCATCAGTATGAGGAAGGTTGTTGTTAGGGTTATTACCATTTAATGTTTTACTTTCTGTTTCAGGCCATGGAGGCACTTGAAGACCGGGAGGGCTGGGAATATGCGTCTTTAATTGGCTGGAAATTTCACTGGAAACAGCGTAGTTCAGATACCTTTCGCCGCAGACGCTGGAGGAGAAAAATGGCTCCTTCAGAAACGCATGGTGCAGCCGCCATCTTTAAACTCGAAGGTGCCCTTGTAAGTAATAAGTAGCTAAAACTCAAATGATATTTATTGGCAGAGGGAAAACACGCAAGTGTTGGATATAACACCACAGACGCCGTAGGGGTCCCTCCAGTACTATAAGACAGCACATAATTTGGGAGAAAGCCACACATCCTAGGTGCACAATAATTCTAGAATGCATAGACCATTAATATGTGAAAGGCTCTGAGAAGCCTGTCTACAGACACACCTGTTGAATGTTGTTTCTTCTAGCCTTTTCCAAATATATCTGTTCCAAAACCTTTGCTGCAGGTGACATCTGTTAACATCCCAGACATAGGTTCTTTGGCTCATATCTTGGAAACTACAACTGTTCAACAGACCAAGAAAGTTAAATATCCAGATGTGAGGGGGAGGAAAACAGAAGGATGGCTCATAAAATTAGAGAACCGTTCATAGAGAAGCACCATAAAAAGGCAGGGAGGAAAGAAAGCAGAAAGGTGGAGGGAATGAATGAGAAAATGGAAGTGGTTGATCTAAAACAATGTGGCGGTCAGGGACCATTATTGGAAATTTGTCTTTAGACACAACCTATTTTTATATTTCTATGCACCGACACTTCTCTGTTCTGCCGTTGCTCTTTTTCCTTCTCCTTTCCTTTTAATCTCCTTTATGCTCTTCCTTGTTTTATTCTTCAGGCCTAGGGTTTGGTAAACCTGGCGTTGAGGTAGAAAGGCTGGATTTGACCTCCTGCTCTGTCAACGTCCAGCTAAGTGACAGTCACTTGCTGTCCTGGGCTTTATTCATCTTTAAAAATGGAGTGATTGGGGAGTTCCCATTATGGCTCAGTGATAACCAACCCAACTAGTATCTATGAGGACGCAGGTTCAATCCCTGACCTCACTCAGTGGGTTAAGCATGGCCATGAGCTATAGTGTAGGTTGCAGACTTGGCTTGGATCTGGCATTGCTGTGGCTGTGGTGTAGGCCAGCAGCTGCAGCTACAATTAGACCCCTTGCCTGGGAACTTCCATATGCCACAGGTGTGGCCCTAAAAAGACAAAAAAAAAAAAAAATTTAAAAATTAAATAAAAATTAAATAAAAATAAAAATGGAGTGATTGGATGAAGATAATCTCTTTTAAAAACAACCAGTTCTGGAATGCTGAAGTCTTACATCTGATTCTGATTTCCTCTCCAACAAAGAATTTATGATAATTATAATTAAACAATGCCACTGTACAATTTAAAAAACAAAACCAAACCAAACAACCAGTCGAGGAGTTCCCACTGTGGCACAGTGGGTTAAGAACCAAACTGCAGTGGCTTGGGTTGCTGCAGAGGTGTGGGTTCAATCCCTGGCCCAGAGCAGTGGGTTAAAGGATCCAGCATAGGTTGCACCTGCAGCCTGGATTCAATTAGTAGCCCAGGAACTTCCATCTGCCGTGGGTGCGGCTATGAAAAAAAAAAAGAGCCCACTCCATTTGTAATTCTTGCCCCTTTGTTTTTAGGCATTGTTCATTGGTTTTCCTGCCTCTTATTTTAGGGTGCAGACACTACAGAGGATGGAGATGAAAAGAGTTCAGAAAAACAGAAGCACAGCGCCACCACCGTGTTTGGAGCAAACACTCCCATTGTTTCCTGTAATTTTGACAGTAAGTTTTAAATATGTATTTGCGAATTTCACTTTATCACTTTTGTCACAAGAAAACTCTTCAAATCATCAAGTATGATAGAAACCCCTTTATGCAAACATGACTTTCATTTTCTTCACTTGGTGGAGAAATTATATTTGGGGTAGAGGGTGGTCAAATCACTGATTTTAACATGATCTGCCTGATATGTACTTGTTCTGTCTATTAAGCTTCCCCCAAAGATTATATTAATTAGGAAAAAAGATTGATAAGTTTGTTTAATTTCAATGAATTTTTTTTTCTTTTTGAGGCCACACCTGCAGCATTTGGAAATTCCCAGGCTAGGGATTGAATCAGAGCTTCAGCTGACACAGCCACAGCAATGTCAGACCCAAGCCACATCTGCAACCCTACACCACAGCTCACTGCAGCACCGGATCCTTAACCCACTGAGCGAAGCCAGGGATTGAACCTGCAACCTCATGTATACTATGTATTCCTTTCCACTGTGCCACAATGGGAACTCTTGGTTTCAGTGATAACCTGCAGGAATTTTGGAATGAGGCAGGCCTCTGCAGTAGTAATAACGAATACTCATAGAAGTCTAGCATGTGCCAGGCACTGCACATATATTAACTTGTTTAATTCTTGTAACAACCCTGGAAGGCAGGTACTATTATTATTCTCAGTTTTACAGGTGAGGAAATCAAGGTGCAGAAAGATTAAATAACTTGTCCAAGATCTTATAGCATGAAAGCAGCAAAGACAAGATTTGAACTCAAGCAGTCCATTTCCCAGAATCTGTGGAGTGAATCTCAATGCTCTACTGTCTCTCCAATTAGGTGGCTTTGCATGGGCAAGTAGAGGGGACAGTGTAGCAGGAAGGGTCGTATATGCACTAACATCATAAGAATAAGGAGTATAAAGACTTTGAAATATCAGAGAAACGTTTAGCAGATAATGGTTTCTTAGATTTGGTGCTGAAATGGTATAGAAGGCCCTATTTCTACAATTTCTGGAGAGTCAGTATCATTTTAAAGGTCAGTGATGTCAAGCAGTACCCTAAATCCAGGTAGCTTGTACCAGGAATATATTCTTCTGGTTGACACTTGCATTGTAGTATTTTTATTTATTTTTATTTATTTTTTATTATTTTTTTGTCTTTTTGTAGTATTTTTATTTTTTATTTACTTATTTATTTATTTTTTGTCTTTTTGCCATTTCTTGGGCTGCTCCCATGGCATATGGAGGTTCCCAGGCTAGGGGTCAAATCGGAGCTGCAGCCACCGGCCTATGCCACAGCCACAGCAACACAGGATCCAAGCCGTGTATGCAACCTACACTGCAGCTCACAGCAACGCTGGATCCTTAACCCACTGAGCAAGGCCAGGGATCGAACCCGCAACCTCATGGTTCCTAGTCGGATTCCTTAACCACTGAGCCACAACGGGAACTCCTTGTAGTATTTTTAAATTACGTTTAATTTCGCAAGAGACAGAACTACTTTAGGAAGACACATCATCACCATTACATGTGTTTTTGACCATGGGGAAATAGATTTGGGTAACCCATGTATCTGAAACGTGTATTATCTCCACATAGAAAAATAGCAGTCTACAGTGTTCCGTTTCTTGTAAGTAACCTCCATCCTGTTCTTTTTAGGAGTCTACATCTACCATCTACGCTGCTATATCTATCAAGCCAGAAACCTCATGGCTCTAGACAAGGATAGCTTTTCAGGTAAAGGAAAAAAAAAAAAACTACAGCAACAAAAAAACTCCATCTCACACATTATTGCACAGCGGGCTAGCTTGAGTCTGCTCTTCATCAAGTGGGTGCTTTTAGTTCTTTCTCACAACAAAAAGCCTTTCTACGTTGAGATTAGTTTGATGTGCATGAGGTCAATTGCTCGGTCATTAGATAATTGCTGAGTGTGTTGAGCATAGTTGCTGAGAAGATACATGGTCTTTTAGTACTAATAATCATTAACTGATTAAGTGATTAAAAAAAATTGAGAAGAAAAGAGTTTCTGCTTTCTTTTTATATATGTAGCTGTGTTTTCACCCCTGGCCTCTTGGGTGGATTGGTAAGTCAAGACTTTTATATATGTGTATTTTGTAGTTTGCTTAAGTTGACCAAAGATCACCAGTTCACCCATTCCCCTACCTTGAAGTCCATCTTAACCTTCACTGCTGCCTGCTCCCCAAATTCCCAGCACCATCAAACCATGAGGCTTCATCACCCCCTCACAGTGACACCCCACCTGGTTTTGTTGCTTTTGGATTGGTTCTCAGAGGAGGGTTCTGGGCACCTGCCACTGGGAGATTTGTGCTGTGGTTGGTGGGACCATGAATAGTCTGGGGCTCCCTGAGCTGTAATGGGGAGCATTCCACTTCCATTCAGGAAGCAGAGAGCTTCCTGGAGCCTCCTATAGAAGCCACTCCAAGAACAGTTGCCTGACACTCTGGCACGCTCACATCAATTGTGAGGTGTGTTCCGAGCACTGATATTATCCAGCGTTTGTGAATGATTTCCTTTTCTGACAAATTAAAGCAGATGGATGATTGTCTCTGTAATACACATCTCCAGCATGGCTTTTGAAGACATTCTGAGTATTCACCACCAGGGGGCACGCAATCATTAAAAGTTAGTTAATTTCTTAAGTAACGTTGCATAAAACTAAGCACATTCCTTTAAGTTTGAGAGAGAAGAGATATCAGGCGAAAGCATGGAATCCCATTCGGGAGATGCTACAATGCTAAAGCCAAGCGTCCTTTTGGCTTATGCAAAAGCTTCAAGTTAGATATTGGAGTATTGCTCTGTAAGTCAGCTCCCAAGCAGTTGCAAAAAGGTTTGGGGAAATTACTTAGCATGGAGAAGAAATGGATTACTTTCTCTTTCTTGTATTTTTCAGCTTTATTGAGATATAGTTGACAAATGAAGTTGTAATATATTTAAAGTGTACAATGTGATGATTTGATATACGTACACATTGTGAAAGGATTCCCACAATTAACACATTCATTGCCTCACATAGTTACCTGTTTGTGTATGTGTGTGTGTGAGAGAGAGAGAGAGAGAGAGAGAGAGAGAGAAAACACTTCAATTCTACTCTCTTAGCAAATTTCAGATATGTTAGTGTAAATTGTAGTCACCATGCTATACCTTAGATCCTGAGACCTTATTCATCTTATTGGTGAAAATTATACTCTTTTACTAAGTTCTCCCCATTTCCCTGCCCTCAGCCCCTGGTACCACCATTCTACTCTCTGTTTCTATGATTTTGACTTGTTTTGTTTTGTTTTGATCCCATGTAGAAGGGATACCATGTGGTATTTCTCTCTGTCTGTCTGGCTCATTTAACGTAATGTCCTCCAGGTTCATCCATGTTGTCACCAATGGTAGAACTTCCTTCTTCTTTTTTTTAATGGCCACAACCACACATATGGAAGTTCCTGGGCCAGGGATTGAATCCAAGCCACAGCGGCAACTTACCATAGCTGTGGCAATGCCAGATCCTTAACCCACGGCACCACAGTAGGAACTCCAGGACTTCCTTTTTTTTTAAGACTGAATGATAGTCCAGTGTGTATGTGTATTTTTTCTTTATTCACTCATAGGTTGCCTTTCATTTTGTTGATGATTTCTTTTGCTGTGCAGAACCTGTTAGTTTGATCTAATCCTACTTGATTATTTCTGCTTTTGTTGCCTTTGCTTTTGGTGTCAAAATTCAAAAAAATCATTGGCCAGCCAATGTCAAAGAGCTTCCCTATATTTTCTTCCAGGAGTCTTACCATTTCAGGCTTCAGCCACAGCCCTCCTCTGACTCTCTTTTTCTGTTTCAGATCCATATGCTCATGTCTCCTTCCTTCATCGAAGCAAAACCACTGAGATCATCCACTCAACTCTGAATCCCACATGGGACCAAACCATTATATTTGACGAAATTGAAATCTATGGGGAACCCCAAACAGTCCTACAAAACCCCCCCAAAGTTGTCATCGAACTTTTTGACAGTGACCAAGTGGTAGGTAATTTAGAATTTCTAAGATGGCTTAGGGGGTGATGGAAGTTTATAGGGACGGTGGTCAGGGAAGTTTAAGGATTGCTTGTTTCTCTAGGGCAAAGATGAATTTTTAGGTCGAAGCCTGTGCTCTCCTCTGGTGAAACTAAACTCAGAGATGGACATCACGCCCAAACTTCTCTGGTACCCAGTAATGAATGGAGACAAGGCCTGTGGGGATGTCCTTGTAACTGCAGAGCTGATTCTGAGGCACAAGGTACGTATTGAGTGCTCACGGATGAATTTTTTCAGAGTTGCTTCTTAAAACATCTGTTAACAAGCCAAGTGCCCTTTACTTGACCTAAAGGGAGGCACTAACATTCCCATGTTTGTTTCACAGGATGGCTCCAACCTTCCCATTCTTCCCTCACAAAGGGCCCCAAATCTGTACATGGTCCCCCAGGGCATCAGGCCTGTGGTCCAGCTCACTGCTATTGAGGTAAGCGTCTTGCTCTGTTTTTATGGATCCAATCAAATGGATGTGGCTGTGGAACTGGAATCTTACTGCATATTCTCTTGCTGTCTCCAGTGTCCTATAGAATTTGTCCCAAAAAATGAAATTGAACAACTCAGTCCCAACATTCCTGAGGAGATCTAGAGTTCTCATACTGGGAGCCAGTGGATTTCTAAGTTTCTTGGGTCAGCTGGAGAACTGGGAGAGAAGGATCAGACTCAGGACGGTGTGTCCAGATGCACAGAGAAAGGAGACCTGAGAGGGAGGTGGAGAGAGGGAAGGGGTAGGGGGAATGGTGACAGGTTGGACTGTCAGAACAGGTATGAGAAGCTTGATGGAGGGTGTTCTGTCTGCTACTGAGGTCTCCTCCCTTGTCCAGGCAAGCAGCTGGAGATTTCTGTTCTCAGGATGGCTTGCTAAGACTGAGGAAGATGGCTTTCAGTAGTAGCTGTCTTTTTTTAAAATTTGTTTTTTATTTTTTAATACAATTTTTACACGTTGCACTCCATTTACAGTTATTAAAAATATTGGCTATACTCCCCATGTTCTACACTATATCCTTGGAGCCTGTCATACCCAATAGTTAGTACCGCCCCCCTCCCCATCCCCCATACTGTCCATCCTCCCCCCACCAGTGAACCACTAGTTTGTTCTCTGTGAGTTGGCTTCTTTTTTTGTTAATAAATATTCACTTGTCTGTTATATTTTTTAGATTCCACATATAAGTGATATCATGCTGTATGTCCTTTTCTGACATTTCACTTAGCATCATGCCCCCCCAAGTCCATCCATGTTGCTGCAAATGGCAAGATTTTGTTCTTCGTTATGGCTGAATAGTATTCTGTGGTCGATGTGTACCACAACTTCTTTCTCCATTCATCTATTGATGGATACCTAGGTTAATAGCTCTTGTATTTGAAGGCTCGCATGTCAGACACTGTGTTAAGTTTACACTTGGTCCTCAGAATCACCCTATGATAGGTAATGCTCTCAGCTTCATTTGCAGATGAGACAGAAGGAGGTTACTAACTGGCCAGAGTCCTCAGACCTGTGATATGGTGCAGCCAGGGCTGATCCCTGCCTTGTTAATGGTTCTGTTTTATAACAAGTGGCTCAGGAGAAGGACAGGGGCAAAAGCATCTTCTCTGTATGACCCCCAGGCTCTGTAGGCTAACACTGTCAGAGATGTTGGGCAAATCTGCACAAGTCAATCTTAAAGAATTTGCCAGTTATTAAGAAAGAGTTTCTAGTGTCACTTGGTCCCCATGCTGTACAGCGGAAAAAATAAATAAAATAAAAAAGAATTTCTTACTTTTGAATATTATTTTTGGATTTCTTCCCTTCTTTTTACATTGTTTTCTTAGATTCTAGCGTGGGGCTTAAGAAATATGAAGAATTACCAGATGGCATCTGTCACATCCCCCAGCCTCATTGTGGAGTGTGGAGGGGAACGGGTAGAATCAGTGGTGATCAAAAACCTTAAGAAGACGCCCAACTTTCCAAGTTCTGTTCTCTTCATGAAAGTGGTAGAGTATCAAGACTCTGTAATAGTCCATGCCTGTTGAATAACTGAATTGTACCTGAAGAATGAATATATACAAATCACACACACATTTATGTATATGTGTTTCCAGAGTCTGACAACTGATAGAAAAGCCCTGCTCCACAGAGTTCCCATTGTGGCTCAGGGGTTAACGAATATGACTAGGAGCTATGAGGTTATGGCTTCAATCCCTGGCCTCACTCAGTGGGTTAAGGATCCGGCGTTGCCATGAGCTGTGGTGTAGGTCGCAGACACAGCTCAGATCTGGCGTTGCTGTGGCTCTGGTGTAGGCCGGCGGCTACAGCTCTGATTAGACCCCTAGCCTTCGAACCTCCACATGCCGCAGGTGCGGCCCTAGAAAAGACAAAAAAAAAAAAAAAAAAAAAAAAAAAAAAGGAAAGAAAGACAGAAAGAAAAGAAAAACCCTGTTCTGTAGTCAGCTGGTCAGTGACTTTTCCTCCTTAGATTCTCACACCATGGTGATAATTTCTTAAGGCTCCAGTGACACAGAAGTATCTATGAGTGATACTAGTGTATTTCTCCAAGAAACTTCCCACCTGTTCAGCTCTGTACAACAGGCTATTGGTCAGTCCCTCATGAGCAGAATATTAACCCTCAGCTGTGCCCTTACAGGTGTCCATGGACTAGAACCCTGCAGATAGTGACTGCTGGCTGGGATACGGGTAGTTGGAGAGTGACGGGGTGATTGGGGCCCCACCTCCAGGTGCCCCTGGATGGCTCCTTCTTTGTCCATCAAATTTCCCCTTTGGTTATTAGAAATGGGGCAGCCTCAGAACAGGTCACAGTTCTCTGCCATTGACCCCAGACTGCTTTGGAGCAAGAAAAGATTATGGGTTTTTTTTTTTTGTTGTTTGTTTGTTTGTTTTTTGGTGACACCCAAAGCATGCAGAAGTTTCTGGGCCCAGGGATCAAACACATGCCATGGCAGTGACAACATGGGGTCCTTAACTCACTGCACTGGGGAATTCCCAGTCTTTCCATTTTTAAAGCCATTAAATCCTTACTTTTTTATAAAAGAAAAATCTATTTTTCTCTACTATATAAAAGATGGAGGAATTCTCATTGTGGCTCAGCAGGTTAAGAATCTGATTAGTATCCATGAGGAGGCAGGTTTAATTCCTGGCCTCACTCAGTGGGTTTAAGGATCTGGTGTTGCTATGAGCCACAGCATAGGTTGCAGATGTGACTTGGATTTCAAGTTGCTATAGCATAAGCTTCAGCTGCAACTCTGATTTGATCCCTAGCCTGGAAACTTCCAGATGCCACAGATGTGGCCCTAAAAAGAAAAAAGAAAAAAAAAAAAAGAAGAAGGAGAGAGAGAGATGGAAAGAAAGGCATTTCCTCACTTTGATGGGATGGAAGGTATAGGACCTTCCCATTCCTTTCCCCACCCCAATCATTTCCTGCCTTTGGCATCTGAGCAGACCTCTCTTGAACTCTAGGGTCATGTGGCTTAACTTCTCTTAGAGATGAGGAGACTGAAGCCTAGATGGGGGAAATGCCTTGTGCAAGTTCCCTAGTGAGTGCCAGGCCTTGCCTGTTATGCTGCAGTGACTGTTGAGATTGCAACAGCAGCTGCACACAGCTCCATGGTGGCTGCATTCTCTCCCTGAATTAGGTCTTCAATCCTGCAGAGCAGGCATGTTCATCCCCTTATGTGTGCTTTGGTGGAAACTTAGAGGTTAATTAATTTACACACAGAAACACCACTAGCAAGTGGGTGGTCTGAGTTTGGACTTAAGGTCCCTCCAACTTCAAAGCCCCTGCTCATCCCCCTATGGTGGTATAGATGAGTGCCACCTGGATGCTCCAAGCCAGAATCCCAGAGTGATCCCCTGGGCCACTCTACCCATCCTTGTCCCCTCCCAAGCTCTAGTCTGGAATCTAGCCTCGGTCAGCAGGGATGAGGAAAGCTAGTTCAGTTGACCCCAGCAAGGACGGAGGTAGAAATCATCTGAACCACAAATGCACCAGGCAGACCTGAGACCAGCCTAGGATCCCCCAACCAGACAATGTCACCAAGGCCACCAGACTCCATGTAGAGCATCCAGGAGGCATTGAGAAACAATGAGCATCCCCTTTTGGCCCTGAACTCCCAAAGCTCAAAGACTCTCAGGCCACAGTTATTTCCCAGGAAAGTCCAGTTTTACCGCAATCATTTCTAAACTTTAACTAATTCTGAATAAATGCTAACTTTGCATCTTGTTACAGAGCAAAGTCAGGTACTAAGTTACTGTCCTAAGTATTTCACATAGATTAATTCTGCAAGCCTACCATTACTGAGGAGATTGCTGGGACATAGAAAAGTTCCCTGAGATCATGCTAGGATTTGGTCCTGGGCATCAGGCTCAGAGCTCAGGCCTTCTGCAACGTGCTGCTTACTGCAAGTGCCCTGGGCTCTACCAACAGCAAAAAGAGCCTGAGTTGGTCCCTTTGAGGGAGTTGATTGGCAAAGCTGCCCTTGTCAGGTCTTATACAGAGAAGTGACCCCTCCCTCTGTGACCCCCAGTTCTTGCCCAAGGAGGAATTGTACATGCCCCCGCTGGTGATCAAGGTCATCGACCACCGGCAGTTTGGGCGCAAGCCCGTCGTGGGCCAGTGCACCATCGACCGCCTGGACCGCTTTCGCTGCGACCCTTATGCAGGAAAGGAGGACATTGTGCCGCAGCTAAAAGGTAAAGTGCAAGTCTCTAAATCACATCTCAAGACTTTTCCTGTTGAGCTGATTTAACCGTTACAAACTTCTCAAGGTAAGTACTCATTGTCCAGATTTTGCAGATTGAGGAAACAGTTTGATTTACAATACTGTGTCATTTTCCCAGGGTAGTATCGTTAGTAAGTGGCAGAGCCCCTCTTGAGTCCTGGCCTCATTTGGGGGACCCAGTGCTCAAGCTATTACCGTATTAAGTATCCAGCGCCTCAGTGAACGTAAGATGTCTTGTATTGTCCAGCAGAGAAGACAAACAAGGCAATGGCAGTTCCCGTGGTGGCTCAGTAGGTTAAGAACCCGACAGTGTCTGTGAACCTGCAGGTTTGGTCCCTGGCGTTGCTGTGGCTGTGGCCTAGGCTGGCAGCTGATGTTCTGATTCGACCCCTAGCCTGGGAGCGTCTGTGTGCTCCAGGTATGGCTCTAAAAAAAAAACAAAAAGCAAAAAAGGCAATGGGTAATTGTAGCTTGGTGTGATACATAATTTGATGGGGAGAGAGAGGGGGCCCCTCTGAGCACTGAGGGAACTGGGGATTTTTATTTTAAATTGCTTTCCATCTATTGTCCCTCCTCATTCACACATCACAACATTGTTTTGATATCATTTGAAAGATACAATTTCCTTGTTCTCCACTGAGGGAAAAATAACACCTGCTGAGTTTAAATGCCTGGGCTTAGGTCACATAACTAATAAGTAAGTGATAGAGCAGGGCATGATACTTAGAGTTCTATACTAAATAATAACTAATGAATAGCATTTTGCTCTTGTTTATTAGTAATGTCTTGCTTTTTAGCTTACCACCTGCCAGGGACTGTGTTAGGAGCTGGGGACTGGGTCCCATCAGTGAATGAGATCCCAGAGCCCATAAGCTCAGGAGATTAGACCCTTGAAGGGCTGACCCCCCTATTCGGCTGATGGTTGGTAGCCTCAAGACTGAAGCAGATGTCTTCTATTTGAGCAGCTGCGCTGCTGACCAGTTCTATTTAATCTTCCATAAGGTTTAGTGTTGACTTTACAGAGCCTCTGAAATTCATCTGCTCTGTGGGTCTGAGGATCCTGAATCTCTGATTCAGAGAAGAGGGAAAAAATCCAGTCACAAGAGAGCAAAAACCCTACATGCATTTATCCATAAGTTTCCCATGCAAAGCGTTTTGTGCCGAGTGATGGTGCCTAAAATAGCAACATTTTAATAACAAGGTTGAATGTAACTGCAGGCATTCTTTTATCTGGGATGACTTAATGGAGAGAAACTGTTTTCCTAGGGTTTTTCCTACAGCTTTCATGCGAAGTTCTTTGATACAAATATATGAAATCATGAGGAAGGTACAAAGGCTGCAAATTTTCTCTGGCCCCCAGATTGTTGTGTGGACAGACTGTGTCTGTGGGTCAGGGGTAGGCAGCATCTCCTGGCTAGTGAGTCTATGTAAGTTAGTGTGACATGTGACCAAGGCTTCAAAGAGCCACTAAAGAGGAAAATTGTTATGGAGTATGGGGAGCACAGTATTCCCAAGACCAGAATCTGTCCTTTTAGATCAATCTGATACTTTCTTAGAACCAAATAGAGGAGTTCCCTGGAAGCCTAGAGGTTCAAGGACCTGGTATTGCCACTGCTGTGGCTCAGGCCACTGCTGTGGTGTGGGTTCAATCTCTGGCCTAGGAACTTCTGCATGCCATGGGCACAAAAAACAAACAAAAAAACCAAAACCAGACAAACAGAACCCAAATGGAAGTAAAATAGTAAGAGTTGAGGAATGTGTTTGGTTGGCCTAATGTTGGAAGCACACAGAATAACTTTCCTCCCATCCCTGAGGCTCTGTTTGCCTGAAGATTGTTAATATAAGAAGGAACTTACCTGCAGTCATGTTCGGGCATGCCTGCCTGCCCACCTGGCTGTCCTGTTCTGTGCTGCTGTAGTTGTTTTTTTTTTTGTTTTTTGTTTTTTGTTTTTTTTTTTTGCGGGGGGTGGCAGGGAGGTGCTATATAGGATGCATAGAGACTGCTGATAGATCTGGGGGTGCCACATGGATATACAGCACCCTAGAGACAGCATAGCAACTTTATATCACAGATACTCAATAGATGTCAGTCTCCTCTGCTTCCCCCGTGTTCCACTGATCAGTTCTCAGACATGTATTGAGCACTTACTTTGCTCTGGTGTCATGGTTAAAGCACAGGCTTTGGGGTCAGACCCACCTAGAGCACTTCTTCCACTTGTGATTAATTGTTCAACCTGAAGCAAATGACTTGCTTTCTCTTAGCTTCAGTGTGTTTGTTTTTTAATCTTGATAATGGCACATATGCATGTTTTTTACAGGATTTTTGAGGGATTAAATGAGATCATGTCTGTAAATGACCTAGCCCACTGCCTGGCACATGGCAGGTGCCTAAAAAATGTGTTTTTCCTCCCTTATGTCCTTTGTGTCAATTGCTAGGTTACACACAAAGTTCTTTTGGCTCGGCAGAGTTTGTCCTATGTGGGTTCTGGCCTCCTGTTGAATGTCTGCCTGCCTGATGATTTCTTCCTTAAAGGGTCGCGGTACCTCTCACCCCACCGCACCCCAAGCTGAGGCTTTGGCACTTCCTTCAGCTGAACCAAACCTGGTGAGCCTGGAGGCTGCTCCTCAGTTCTTGCTCTAACCCCAAAATCCAGAGCAACAAATATTCTGGGAATTATCTAAAGCCAAGATGTGTGCCTTTTCCTTCTATGCACACTGTGAGAAGCATGAGCCGCTGCAAATTCAGCCCTGAAATGTGCAACTATTCACCTTGCTTGGCTTTTCTGTGTCTTAAAACAGATTCCATGAAAAGGAGGCTCCTACTAGTGTAGCCTCCTACCCACCCCCACCTCCATCTCAATCTCACTCTTACATCCTATAAAGATGTGTATTGACATGATTCTTTTTTCAGCACTTCCTGTGCATAGGCATTGGGCTAAGTGCCTAAGGGGGGGGGGGAGAAAAAAGGAGCCATGTAATGCCCTTAAAATGTCTAAAACCATATCATCTTTTGAGAAAGATGATAAATTATTGGGTTATTTTTCTACTTTTGAGTGTGTTCTTCTCCATTCAATAAGTCTCATCCTGGAGCAAACTCTACCGTCCACTGTGTGGCTGTTAAACTTGAACTTGGAGTAGAATGTTCACCACTGTATTTTGTAAATAACCTTAGATTATGAAGTTTTTTTGTCTTGCAGCCTCCTTTTTGTCTGCCCCACCCTGCCGGGATGTCATTATTGAAATAGAAGACACCAAACCATTACTGGCTTCAAAGGTAGGCTTTAGAACTGACCATTGGATGACATCAGTTTTATCTTCCAGGTGTCTATAAGCATTGGGTGAATTCAGTCCAACAATCATTCAGTACAATTAAAATCAAATAAGCCAATTTATACTGGTAAAGAACGCAATTCATGTACTCATCAATAGGATGATGATACTTAAAGTAATACTCAGGTCCATGCCCCACTCCCCAAGAGGGAGAGTGATATAGACATCAGTAAATTTTAAAATCTCCCCCAGTGATTCTAATGTATAGGCAGGTGTGGACAGTCTGATATCATTTGCAAAAAAGAAATTTCAGGAGCAAACACACAGCACTGCAACTTTCAGAACAGGGCTACATGTAGCACACCACTTTTTTTCCCTACTTAAAACGAAGTGTCATGGATTTTTAATGACCTTATTTGTCAGTGTATGGAATATCCTCAATTTTTCTATTCACTGTGGTTTCAAAGTCAAGAAATTGGTGGAAATGCTCATTCAGGACCCTATTTTAACACCAGCCAATTCGCAAGAAGGTAAGTGAAAAAAAAAAAAAGTTCTCAGCCCAGAAAAAAGAAAACATCAAATATCTCCCTGTTTCTGTTGGCATTCATCACGGACTTTCACAGCACGTTTTAATGTGCAAACTGGCCAAAAAATGCACATGATTGCACTTTAATGTGTTATGTCCATAAACAGTGCCTTTAAAGAAATCCACTTTCTTCCCACTACATTAAACTCACTAACAACTGGACCAGGTTAACTGTGGGCTCCACAGCCAGCACTGTGGAGCTATGAGGATTCTATTCCCTGAGAATCCTCCACAGTCAGAAGCGACAATATCACATTTGCAAAACCAATATGTCCACTTTGTAAACAACTCCAATTATTTCCAATAATATGGTAGTCGCCTAGGAAGAAGTCAAGTACAATACACTTAAGATCTTTTATGTACATTTTCACAACAGCTCGGGAAAAAGGCGGTTTAAGATTCTGCTCTATAGTCTACCTCCAGCTTTCCTGCCTCCCCTTGACAATCAGTTCTTCTCTGTGCCTTCTGTATACCCAGGAGCCCTATGTATGGGGGATCAAGAAGAAGCAAGCCAATCTGTGCCCCTCTTCTCATTCCGTTCTTAACAGTGCTTAACAGATGAGGCTACTATAGCAACACGCTGTGAAAGTTCAGTTTACATCATAGAATTTAAGTTGCAGCCTGGGCAGGACTGAGGACGGTAGTGTCAGTCATTCTCACATACTGTAAATGACTTTTATCAGCTGCTCTCCTAACACCTAGGAGAGGCATTCTGTGTTGATAAGAAAGACTATTTGGAAAAAAAAAAAAGAAAGGCTATTTGGGAGTTCCTGTCATGGCTTGGTGGGTTAAGGATCCGGTGTTGCCGTGAGCTGTGGTGTAGGTCGCAGATGCAGCTCGGATCCCGTGTTGCTGTGGCTCTGGCGTAAGCTGGTGGCTACAGCTCCAATTAGACCCCTAGCCTGGGAACTTACATATGCTGCAGGTGTGACCCTAGAAAAGGCAAAAAGACAAAAAAAGAAAAGAAAGGCTATTTGGAATCACCCCTAAAAATCTGATTCCACCGTTCCTTGAGGAAGACAGCACACATCTATGCAAAGCCCAATAAGCAAAGTTGAACTTTGGAAGAGCTGATAACAAGCTTGCTGATATCCTGTATATGTGCATACCTGAAATAACATGCATGCATGAAATATACATGCATGCATCTGATACATGTACATGCGACGAGTGTGTAATGAACATCTGTTATCACTAACCCAATTCAGGCCTTTTACCTGGGTAAATTGAAGGAGTGGGTCAAAAGTGTGCTGTTGGTGGGAGCTGGAGGCTGTGGCTTCTGGTGACAGTCTCATGCTCACAGAAACTCACCCCATTACCCTGTGGTGACCGTGGTAGCTCTCAGCAGATGGGCTCAGCCACCACCACAAGTGGGAAGTAAGCATTGGGGGCAAATCGCGAAGTGCTAGCTGGATGACACGGACATTCCTACATGGCCGTTTCAACAATTACCTTCCAATTCCAGTGCTTAAGCAGCATGTCAACAGCACTCAGCAAAATGGCTTCTCCAACGACAGTGCATGTATGTATGATAAGAAAATGCGTGAAGCTGCTTGGGACTGTGGGGATCTGGGTCTAAGGACTTGAATTCTCCTTTCAGACTCTTTCTGGATTTTGGACTGGAAGATGTTCTTTAAACATATGTGATTGTTTTAAGCCTCAGGGGAGAATCTTCTATGCTTTTTGGATATAATAAAGCAAGTTACTTCAGCTGCTTTAGTTACTTTTCCATGTGAACTAAGAAGCATGTGGACACAAATAAATTCTCCCATATTAATTTAAAATTTTAACATCAGCCATCTATTTTGAATTATGCTTTTTAAATCATGAACTCTTTGCTTTGAAATGATTTCGAATAGCTGAAAATTGGTGTGCATAAACAGACTCTAAAAATCTGCATTCAGGAACCATTCAGAATGTGAAAGCACTTTTGGTATAAAATCCCCTCTCCAAAATCTCAATTTGGCTGCAATGATTTATCTTTTAATCTCTCTTTACCTTGAATCTAATAGAAAAAATTGTTATGTCTGTCTCTCTCTCTGCCTCTCTTGGCATTCTGGTGTGCTGAACAAAAGTCAGTCTTGAAAATGCTGAGGGCCACTTGCAGAAGAAGCCCAGTGGCCACCCTGCAAAGCCCCTGCAGGGAGTTCACATCCTGAGGAGTCACTGTCTCCTCACATTTGTAATGAACTTGAAGTTAGGATTTCAGAAAAGGGATCTAGGTAGCAATTCCTGCAGCTGCCCCTGAGGCTGAGCCTGGCTGATGTTCCAGCAGGTACGGAGAGAAAACTCAGGTCCCAACATCCCAGCTCTCCATTTTTATCTCCTGGTGGATGTTCCATGTAGAAGCTCAAATGGAAGGATTTGGCCAGTGAGAAACTTGACACTGTAAAATAGGTTTGATGGATGGGTGTATACTTGGTACTATAACATAGGCATGGGGAGAAACCAAGAAAAGATACTTACCTGATGACATTATAGCTATCCTAGACATAAGCATCTTGTGAGAGGAGTTTTTGATGAGACTTAGGCCAAGTTGGGAATATACTTAAGAAGCTAAAAGGAATGAAGAGTTTAGGGCAGGAAGGTGAGCAGCTGTACTCACCCCCACTCCACTCAACCCTCCGTGTGACCACTGACTGTCTTGGTGGACAGAGAGGTTGTCTAACTGTTAAAACATGGGATATGGGTGCCTACCTCTGAGTCTTCTATTTTAATACTATTTGTAACTCTTTTGCACATTTTCAGAGAAGAAACCAGTAAGGTGTGTTTAAATAATTGAATAATTTAAATAAGCCACAAAATGTTGGATAGCAGTCCAAAAATGTTGATAATATAAAGCATGCATGAAAAAACAGTGTCTCTTTCTCTCTCTCTCTTGAAATCTAATGCTCCTGGGATCTCCATCACTGTGTGACCTGTACGTGGTTTGCCCTCTTTCTGCCCATGTGCATGATGAGCAGCTCACAGAAAAGGTAATTGTTGTACATATGTTGCTAGATTTAAGAGTCATGTGTTTTCTGCCTATGGCTGATATGTTAAAAAAAAAAAAAAATCCAGGATTGGATTACTGACCATAAAGGAAGGGGAAATAACTGAATGTATGTGTGTAAATGTAAATATACTGTACACAAACAAGTAGCTGTTCTTTAGTGTTCTTACCTGCTTCCCCCAGACAGAACAGAAGGCTATGTTGCCGGTGACACTCTGTATTTTGGGCAACATCACTCTTTCCATGTAGACTAAAATAAGCCACGGGTAGGTCTGATGGGGATCTATCTTTGTTATACATCTGAGTGGAATTTCTAGTACTTCTGTATAAACTACAGCCCTCTGGAGTTTGAGAATGTCCCACAAGTGATTCTAAATGCTGTCCCATCTGCTCAGCCAGAGAGCCACCAGAGGTTCTCAACCCTGCTTGCACGTTGCAATTACCTGGGGAACTTTTGAAAGCTTACTGGACGCCCTGCTCTCACCCCAGGCTGATTGAATTAGAATCTCCAAGAATAGGTTGGGAGCCACTGGTCTAAACCATAAAGACTCTGTACTCTTCTTCTTTTTTTTTTTTTTTTTTTTTTTGCTTTTTAGGGCGACACCTGTGGCACATGGAGGTTCCCAAGCTAAGGGTCCAGTTGGAGCTGTAGCTGCTGGCCTACACCACAGCCCCCACAATGCCAGATCTGAGCTGTGTCTGCGACCTACCCACAGCTCTTAGCAATGCCAGATCCTTAACCCACTGAGCAAGGCCAGGGATGGAACCCGCAACCTCATGGTTTCTAGTCGGATTCATTTCTACTGTGCCACAACAGGAACTCCTTGCTTCACATTTTATAATCTTCAAAGCTCTTTCTCCTACTGACCTTGTTTGATGTCCAAAACAACCCTCTGAGATGGATGGAGTCAGGTAGTGTTATTATCCGATTCAGTGGATGAAGAAAAGAGATGTTAAATATCGTCCCTGATCCGGTGTGGCTTGTAACATAAGCGTATGGCTTATAATGTAAAGAAACTTGAATTAGAACCAGTTTTTCCAACTCTTAGCTTAGTGGGCTTTGTTTTGCAATGCATTGCTGGCTAAAAGGGCTAAGGAAGTGAAATAGGAGAAAGCGAATACTGGAGAATGAAATAGTAAACAGATACTGGAGGTTTTCTTTTAATATATCTGTATATGTAAATATTAAGTCAACAGGGTAAAGAAGTAAAAAGAGGGAGATGAATAGATTGTATCTAGAAGATGTAAGAAAATCATCTAGCATAGCTATGGCTGTGAAAACCAAGCACATTTCATTGGCCAAGGAAGGATCATTTTACCTACCTCCAGCTTCCTGGTAGAAGAATCCTGAATGCTCTGGTGCCTGGAACACAAGTCATAATCTTGCCTCTTTCACATTCAGATGTACCTGTTTCTCTTACACATGAGTTTTCTGGCATGGATTGTAAATCTAGGTCATCACCAGAGATTTTTCCCTTTTTATGTCCGTCTTTAGGAGGAAGAAATTGTTGACTGGTGGAGTAAATTTTATGCTTCCACAGGGGAACATGAAAAATGTGGACAATATATTCAGAAAGGCTATTCTAAACTCAAGGTACCTGAACCTATGCTGCGGTGGGTGGGGGATCGACATCTGTTAAAACTGGCCATGGCAGGGCTACGCGAAAGACGGAAAGGTCAGATGGTGGGTGCTGAGGAACAGGGGCCGGGAACCCCTCTTGCCTCTTGGGGGGCCCTCTTGCCGTGGTTCTTGGCTTTGCCAAGATTCCCTGGGCTTGAGGACAGTTGTTGATTTGTGGTTATGTGACTGCCATTTTGGGGCTTGGGGATATCTGGCAGAAGGTTGGGAATGGCTTGGCACCATGTTAATTAGGCCAAAAATTGTCCAGTTTGACCCAGGAGAGACCTAAAAGTCACCGTGCTCTTGTCCAACAGCATGAAATGTCAACAGGTAATCACAACTGTGTCCAGGAGGAAGACAAGCTATCTGGCTGGGGTAATCTTTCTGCAAATGTTTTGGGTTTTCTAATTTTTTTTTCTTGTCTTTTTAGAGCCACACCTGTGGCATCTGGAAGTTCCCAGGGTTGGGGTCAAATTGGAGCTACAGCTGCCAGCCTACACCATAGCCATAGCAACTCAGGATCTTTAACCCACTGCACGAGGCTAGGGATCGAACCTGCATCCTCATGGATCCTAGACGGGTTTGTTACTGCCAAGCCATGACAAGAGCTCTTGTTTTCCAATTCTTTTTTTTTTTTTTTTTTTTTATCTTTCGTCTTTTTTAGGGTCACACTCGTGGCATATGGAGGTTCCCAGGCCAGGGGTCTAATTGGAGCTGTAGCCGCCGCCCTACACCATAGCCACGGCAATGCGGTATCCGAGTCACATCCGCGACCTACACCACAGCTCATGGCAACGCCGGATCCTTAACCCACTGAGCGAGGCCAGGGATTGAACCCACAACCTCATGGTTCCTAGTTGTATTCGTTAACCACTGAGCCACAACGGGAACTCCTGGTTTTCCAATTCTTTATTCAGTTTTTCAGATTGTAATACACTCAAGTCCAAAGAAGTAAATCTAAAGCAAACATGGACATTTTCAGAATGATGCGTGGAAGACAACTGATCTGATTTCATCACTGTAGATTGGTTTTGCCTCTTTTTATACTTCATGTAAATGGACTCATACGATAGGTTGTGTGTGTGTGTGGCTTCTTTAGCCCAACACAGTAATTTTGAGATTTGTCATGTTGTCATGTGTATCAGTAGTTTGCTCCTTTTTATTGGTGAATCATATTCTATTGTATGGATATACCTTGACTTGTTTTTCCATCCTCCCAATGGTGAAGCTGCTATGGATATTTTTATTCCATGTGGACATGATTTCATGTCCCTTGGATGAATACCCAGGAATACAACTTCAGCATCAGAATAGGTGGATATTTAATATCGTAAGAAATTGCCAGACCCTTTTCCAAAGTGATTATACCATTCTGTACTCCAGCTTGTGGTGTGAGCATTTCCGGTGCTCTATCTAGATCTCATGCCCATTTGCTATTATCAGTCTTTTTTTTTAAGAGGTGGGCCCCTGGAGTCAACTGTGTATGTATTCATTTTTGTTTTTTTCTTTTTGGCCAACCCCAGCCAGGGATTGAACACATGCCACAGCAGCAACCCAAGCCACTGCGGTGACAACCCAGGATCCTTAACCCACTGTACCACAAGGGAACTCCTATTATCAGCCTTTTTGATTTTAGATTCCACCTATATGTTAATGGGAAATTAAGAATCTGTTGGTGGTTTGCAGATATATGACTGTGAACTTGAGAATGTGACGGAATTCGAGGGCCTGACAGACTTCTCAGATACTTTCAAGCTGTATCGAGGCAAATCAGATGAGAATGAAGATCCTTCTGTGGTAGGAGAGTTTAAGGTGAGTAAAATGTGTGTGTCCTGTTTAAAATCCACTTTCTAGACCTAGGATAAAGAAAAACCAACCCCTGGGTCAGGGAATCTCCTCTGATAGCTGAAGGATGCTGGAAAATGCTAACAAGCAAGAAGGCAGTGGGGTCAGGGACAGAACTCTCAAAGTCATTCTCAGTGTCTTTCTCCCTGCTCTTGCCAACCAGCCTTAAATCTGTAGAGTCAACCTCTCTAAGCTCTAGTCCTTCCCCCGTACCCCAACCAGGTCCCCTGCCTCCTCCCAGTCTTTCAGCAGGACCAGTGTGACAACTTCCCAATTGATTGTCCTTGCCACCTTTCTCATCCACACTCCAGTCCATCCTCCAAGCAACCAAACCTGATTGTGTCTCTCAACTGCTTAAAGACACCAGGTCAAGTCTCAACTCCTTCCTAGGGTGGAGCCGGCCTTTCACAAGCTTCTCCTCTCCCTTGCCACCGCACCCTCTCCAAGCCCCAAACACACCCTGTCCTCTCACAGCTTGGAGCCTCGGGACAAGCTCTTCTTCATTCCCTGGATGCCCTTCCTTTCCTCTCCATGGTCTGACAAACTCCTACTCATTCTTTCAAGTGCCAGCTCCCATGTCGCATTCTTTGGGCAGTGTTCCCTGATCGCTCCCGCAGGCTGACTCACTCCTGCTCCGGGCTCCCTGGGTCCCCGCCACTACTAAAGCACCTTTGACATTGTAAGTATCTGCTTTCACGACTGCCCCTCCCTCCAACCACAGTTGGCAGATCCTTGGCAGACGTGCTGCTGCTTCCTAATCCTCCCCGATAGCAGACGTCGCTAATCGATCAGGCCTTTTACTCTGCCCGTGGTCTCAAAATTCTTCTCCTTACAGCTTCCCACCAAGCAGTCAAAGATGGCATGAGAGTCAGACCTATTTAACATCCTTGTGCCAGACTGGACTCCTTGAGTTCATTTTCTGGTCCCCAGTGCCTGGCGCATGGTAGGTGCTTACTTCCTGCTGCTTTAGTGAATGAAAGTAGCTGGAACTAAGCCCCATGTGTTCTGAATCCAACCTCAGTGCTCTGTCTTACACATAAACTGCTTTCAGGATAAAATATAAGGTTTCAGAATTCCCTGGTGGCCTAGTGAGGTAAGGATCCGGCCTTCTCGGGTTTGATCCCTGGCTTCTCCAGCAGGCCTGATGGCTCACTCATTCAAACATCATTTATTGTTCCCCTGCTTCCTGCCCAGCCTTGTGTTAGGTCCTAGAGTTAGAGTCATGAACAAGAAATACCTCCCATCCTCAGAAAGTTCACCGTCTAGTGAAGAATATAGACAGTGAATAGATGGTTACGATGCAGAGGTTAGTGCTGCAATGGGGGCAAGTGCAGGGTGAGAAGAAGAGCATTAGGATGTTCATCTAACCTGGGGGCAGTCAGGGAGGTTTCCTGGAAGAAGTGACACTTTTTAGCTGAGACATGAGGCATGATCAGGAGTTTGCTTAGGAGTGGGAGGGGGTTTACAGGGGTGATACAAGAAAAGGGACCTCACTCTTAATACTTTATTGGGTTTCAAAAATAAGCATTTGGGGAAGTTGCTGCTGTGGCACAGTGGGTTAAGAATCTGAATGCAGTGGCTTGGGTTGCTATAGAGGCTCAGATTTGATCCTCAGCCCAGCACAGCGGGTAAAGGATCTGGGGTTGCTATAGCTATGGCATAGGTTGCAGGTGCCCCTCAGATTTGACCCCTGGCCTGGAAACTTCCATATGCTGTGGGTGCAGCCAGAAAAAAAATTATTTTAAAAAAGCATTTTTATTCCTATCTTTAAAAACGTGCAGAATTTCCCTCCTTACCACCTCCTTTGCCATCAGACTGGTCTAGGCCACCTCCATGTCTCGCCTAGGTTTTTTGCCTGACTTCCCTGCTTCTGCCCTGCTCTTTCTTCTTCCCTGATCTATTCAGTAATTATTTTGTCGTCATTCACTTTCCCCACGGGAAACATGCAAAGCACAATGTAGCTGTTTCTTTCACCACAGTCCAGCCCCGCAGCCCTGTGCTGCCCCCTGCCCTGTGTGTCCTGGGGGAAGAGGGCACCCCGAAGCCCCTGCCCTCTCCCCTGGCCTGCAGAGCCCTGTGAGCCCACCTGTGTGTCTCTGCCCTAGGGCTCCTTCAGAATCTACCCCCTGTCGGATGACCCCAGCGTACCAGCCCCTCCCCGGCAGTTTCGGGAATTACCTGACAGCGTCCCACAGGAATGCACGGTTAGGATTTACATTGTTCGAGGCTTAGAGCTCCAGCCCCAGGACAACAATGGCCTGGTAAGAGTTTTGGGTGTGGGGCCTTCTCCTGTAGCAAGATAATTACAGTCCTCGGCCAGAGTAATTGTCACATTCTTTCTTTTGGGGGCATCTGTTATCTCAAGAAGGGGAAAGAGACTCGAGATGGAAACAATCTGTTGGGAAGATTTGTCCTACCGGGGATTTATCTAAGAGCTTGAAGGGGCTTTGGAGCCTCTGGTTCATCCTTCTCACTTTACAGACGTGACCGGCTTTGTCACTGCTCCCTGCCATCCCCTCTTCACCCCACTCTGCTCCTCCAAAGGCACCTTGGCCGCATAGCACCATGAGGGAGCTTTGCCCAGACCTGGGCTGAGGCCGCCCCTTCTCATTGGGGTGGGAGCGGGTGAGGAGGCACCCTGCGTCCGTCCCACAGGCTGACTCGAACTGGCCCCGTACGGTGACATAACCTGCCATCTGTTCTGTCCCCACAGTGCGACCCTTATATAAAGATTACACTGGGCAAAAAAGTAATCGAAGATCGAGATCACTACATCCCCAACACACTCAACCCGGTGTTCGGCAGGTAACAGGCATCGCCTGACAGTTTTCTGTCCTTCTTTCCTCCGTCGCCTCTGCGCTAAGGATCCACACGTGCCAGGCTCTGTCCTAGGCCGTGAAAGTGTGAAATTATGACATAGAATCTGCCCCAGTCAGTGGGGCAGGTATGAAATACGCAAATGCACAAGTAATAGAATTTTGTGGAAGTGAAAAGTGCCATGAAGAAAATTAAGGCAAGTCCAGGAGACTGGCTGTGAGACCTGGGGGCGGGGAGGTGGGTATGAGGCCCAGGCATCCAGTCAGCTTGTGGATTCCAGGCGAGAAGCGTAGGCAGTGACTCACCGCAGTGACAGAGTGGGTCTCACGCCCCCATTTCATTAGACCTCTCTTTTCTGGGATTCCACTGTTTTGTTTCCACTGTTTTGAGCCAGTGAATGTATTATTGACTCTGTTACCAAAGCTGAGAAGGGGGGGCAGAAAGTGAGGGGGTCATATGTCCTGCTCCCTCTGTCTTCCGTTGTCAAAGGTTTTTTTTTTGGTCTTTCTAGGGCCGAACTCATGGCATATTATGGAGGTTCCCAGGCTAGGGGTAGAATCAGAGCTACAACTGCCGGCCCAGGCTACAGCCACAGCAACGCAGGCTCCAGGCTACATCTGCAACCTACACCACAGTTCACGGCAATACCAGATCCTAACTAAACCCACTGAGCGGGGCCAGGGATCGAACCTGCGTCCTCATGGATGCTAGTCAGATTTGTTTCCACTGAGCCACGATGGGAACTCCTGAAATAGCATTTTTGTCCTTAGCATTGCCACTTTACATTTGTTTCTGGATTGTTACAAGGATGTCATCAGAACCTTCTCAAGGGTAAGGCAAACCCAAGTGACAGCTAAAGAGGACCGGGTTTTTTTGGGCTGTAAACTGCTTCCACATTTAACAAAAGCTACTATTTGCTGGGCTTTTATTGTGTGCATGCACAATGCCGAGCTCTTAATAGAAAACATCTCAAATATGTCACAACTCTGAGTGCCTGCTGTTGCCCCCATTTGACAGCAGAGGAAACTGAGGCATGGAGGGAATTAGCACCAGCTGGTGAGAGGCAGAGCCCCAGGACTCAGGCCCCAGCCATGTGGCGGCAGCGTCTGCATGGCTGCCATGCTGCACTCGGTGCGGCTGCCACCCTCTGACTCTCACCTCCCTGTCACACCTGGTAGCACAGGGCGAGGAGTCAAAGCCCCACTTTACAGGTGAGGAAAACAGGGTGCCAGAGCTGTGTGCACAGCACTGGTACATGGTGCAGCCAAGAAATTCCTAACCAAGCCCCAGCCTTTTCCAACACTGTTGGTCATGCTTCATATTCACAGCCAAGCCATCACCTGTATAAAAAATGTTCTTTGTACAAAGCACTTGTGAGAACGGTGTTATTTTTCTCCAGAGCCTTGCCGAGAGGGAGGACACTTTGTTCTTATTTGATGTGTGGCCTGTATTTTAATCTCCGGCTTTATTAACCTGCCCATCTATGTCTGTCTACCTGTGCCTGTTGGTTGGTGGCCTTATGCATTCCCTCCCTCTCTCATGTGTGCTCACACACACACACACACACCCCGGGGCCGCGTGCTGGGGCCAGGCAGTGGAAGTAATCCTCTGGCACGGCAAGATGATCGTTTTCCTTTTCTTCCGCTGATCCAGCCCTGAGGTCTAGACAGGAAAAGGCACGCAGGGCAGGAAGGAGGGCTCCATGTGAAGGAGACAGGCAAGCAGGGAAAGCCAGCTTTTATGCGAGAAAGGCAGCCCTGTCTGAATCGCTCGTCTCAGAGGAGCCAAACACCAGCTTAATTAAGTGGCAGGAAAAGTCTTGCTCAGAGCCACCCCGGGAGGAAGTGATGCTGTCAGGCTCCACTCAGCCAATCCCTGTCTGGCGGTCGTGCGGACTTTACCCGGTCCAACAGGGTGGAGCCAGGGAGACGCCGGCACTGCAGCCCCTCAGCTGGCTCCGGGTCCTATTGTAGGGTGACTTTCTTTTTAGTGGAGACCCTCAGGGATTCCAGGACAGGAATTCAGGAAAGGCAGCCTTTGCTATGTGCTCAGCCACTGTTCAGCATTGTTGTCACATCAGGGCACCGTCCATATCATGTTCCATGGAATGTCCGTCTGCAGTAAGTGTTCATTGGTATTCCAAGGAAACACGTATTCCTTCATCACACCAAGACACTTGGGTAAAAAGATAACTGCAGGACTTCTCAGAGCCTTCAGTTTTCCCAGAGGAATGCCGAAAGAAGTAGTTCTCAACCTTTTTTAACCAAAGGATCATTTTTCTCAAAGGACACGTGTTACTTCTCCCTTGGGATACAGAAATGGAATTGGGGGCATGTGTGGATATGGTGCTTCAGTTGTGGTCCTGATTCCAGCACCTTCTCTCCCGTGCTGTCTTTGTCCTGCAGGCTCCCCACCTGGCTATCACAATCTAGAGAAGCCACTTAGGTTTTTCTAGGAGACACCCTGGAAGTTTTTCGCCAGAGCCTCACCAACACATACCCTTTTGCTCAAGGGATTAAAACTCCTGGCTCTTTGGGCAAGAACCAGTCCACACACCAGAGTGGCAGGAGACGGGGCGGAGGCACGGGGAGAGAGGAAGGATGTGAGAGGCCTCTCAGTTTTCCATTCACCAGGCTTACTGAATACCTTCCATAGGATCCAGCCCTCTGTGTACAAATACAGAACCAAACCCTGCCCATCCGGAGCTTATGCTGTTCAGTTATCACCCCTCTTAGAACCTGCACCCCGTTGCTCACCTACCTCAGAAACTGCTCTTTGATTATTTATCTTTATCTCAGTAGTGTTTGTATTTTAATACAGATTCTATAGAGAAACAACCAGTGGCAGAGCCAGAGGGCTTGGGAGGAGGGAGGGAGCCCTCTGCTACCCTTCTCCCATCCCCCATGCTCCTAGGGGGTGAGTCCAGAACTTTCCATGGGGTAGTGGTCTCTGTTGAGGCAGAGAAGGGAACATAGTAGGGGCACAGATAGGGGCTGTAATTCAAGGTGCTTGTGCCTTTCTAATCTCCCAGCTAGGCTGAGGTGCCTGAGTGCCCAGTTAGGACATGTGTGTATAATAATGTTAATACTACTATACTTGTTGATATTATAATTTGAATGACTAGATTTTGAGCAATGCACTCATGCCAAATGCTTTCTAAACATTCCCTCACTTGACCCTTATAATGCAGGATGGTAGGGATTATTATCACCATTTTGCAGATGAGGAAACTGAGCACAGAGAGGGTAAGCAGTGGCCTTGGGTCTCAGAGCTATTAAGCAGCGAAGCTGGGATTCACGCTTAGGTATTGAAAACCCCAGATCTTCTCCTGAGCAAGTGTATAATCAGCTGTTGTTTCCATTACCAGTGTAGGCTTCTTATTATCAAGCCACCCATCTGGTTATCCTGGCCATGATGTCCTCTTCCAGCAGCCCAGCCACTGCCTGGGGAGTCTTGGTCCTCAGCCAGGTGTGGGTCATGGCGATTCTAACCTTGCATTTGTTTATTTAGAATGTATGAACTGAGCTGCTACTTACCTCAAGAAAAAGATCTGAAAATTTCTGTCTATGACTACGACACCTTTACTCGTGATGAAAAAGTGGGAGAAACGATTATTGATCTGGAAAACCGATTCCTTTCCCGGTTTGGGTCCCACTGCGGCATTCCTGAGCAGTACTGTGTGTAAGTGTCTTTGGCCACAACTGTAGACGGTTTGCTCCAACTAACGTTAATACCTGGGGAAGCTGTGGCTCTCCACCTCAGGGCGTGTCTTCTCTGAAGCCCCTGCTCCTTTGAGTGAGGTAGATACTGTTTTTGATAATAGAATGATCTTAAGGAGAATCAGGGCCATAGCATTGCTCAAGTCTTGGGGGGGAAGGGGTGCCATTCTCACTGGCATGTGTAAAACGCTGGCCCCCAGAGCAGTGTAGTGCTCTATGGGGATGACACAGGTAGCAGGACTTAAAACCAGTCCCCTCTCTCCCATTCTCCCTCTCCCTCCTTGATGCCAGGGACTGAGAGGGGCAGGGGGATTCCCTGTCCCCGCCCCCCCATTGATTGATTTTGTGATGTCCCTCTTTCCCTTGGTGTCTTTTTGTAATAGCTAATGAGCTATAGCCTATGGGTTTTTTTGTTTTTGTTTGGTGTGTTTTTTTTTGTTTTTTGGGGTTGTTTTTTTTTTTGTCTCTTTAGGGCCACACCCACAGCATATGGAGGTTCCCAGGCTAGGGGTCAAATTGGAGCTGTAGCCGCTGGCCTGTGCCACAGCCATAGCAACGTCAGATCCGAGCCTCCCCTACAGTTCATGGCAATGCCAGATCCTTAACCCACTGAGCGGGACCAGGGATCAAACCTGCGTCCTCATGGATGCCAGTCAGATTCATTTCCACTGAGCCACAACGGGAACTCCAGCCTGTGATGTTTAATTTATGGTTTTGCCTATTATGATTACAGTTATCTCAGCCCAACTCATCTTTTTACAGAGGAGGAAATTGGGGGGGGGGAACAGGTGAGGAAGAACCAATAAGCTGAGGCCAAAATAATTGTGGATTTTAGGTTTCCAAATCCTAAATAGATTTCTAGGCAAAGACCAATGTGTAGAGCATATTCCCTGCTCCCCCATTACATGGGAGCGCCTGTAAGCATGTGAAAGTATATGAATCCAAGAACCCCTGGCCCCACTGTAACCCTGGGTGTGGGACGTTATTCCCAGTTCTGGAGTGAATACCTGGCGAGATCAGCTGAAACCAACACAGTTGCTTCAAAACGTAGCCAGATTCAAAGGCTTCCCACCACCTGTCCTTTCTGAAGATGGAAGTAGAATCAGATACGGAGGACGAGACTACAGCCTGGATGAATTTGGTAAGTACACGGCCATGGATTACAAGCTGGTCACAAGGGATAGTAGCCCGTTTAGGCTGCTGGGTTTGTGTTGGGGGGTGTTGGGGGATGGGCAGAGCAGTACCTTCATACCGTAGGGGATTCCGAACACATGACTGTCTAACAAAAGCCCCATTATAGGAGAGTTTTGCTGTCACATCAAGTGTCAAAGTGGACACATTTTCTTGTCTGTCTTCTGTTTCACTTGACCTTTTAAGGTCATGGCCATTTGAGCTTTGAACACAAAGTGCTAATAATTAACTACTTTCCATGTAAAGCATAATTAGCTCAAAAGTGCTCAGATGGCAGTGCAAGACTTTCTCTTCCAAGTTTATTCTATTGCTCTTTCAGCCCTTCTACATGAAGATCTCAGAGATGCTGGGGATTGGTTTGAAGAATCTGCTGTGTTTACATCTGGCCCACGTCTGAGCTTGGGGCTTGCTCTTTACCAAGCAGTAATTTATAACGCAGTTTGTCCTGACACATAGACCGCTTAGATGCATTAAGAAAAAGACTGAAATAAGCTTAATATCGCATAAGAGCTATGGCATGATGCAGTGTTTGGTAGGGAGGAGGGCTTCCCAGAGGGGCTGGCAGAAGGGCTGCCTCTGGGGGCCTATATGGGACATCCAGAGAAAGCTGAGCAAAGCCACACAGGAATGAAAGTGCTTCCTGTTCCTCAACTGCTTATTCTTGACATTGTGAAAAAAAACTCTTTTTGTCTTTCTATCTGAAGAGGATTTAGTGTCAGAGATGATTAGACGTTTTAAGTAATGTTGGGGTTCCCACTGCGGTGCAGCTGAATAGGCAGTATCTCTGTAGCCCCAGAACTCGGGTTCAAGCCCAGCACAGGGGGTTAAAGGATCTGGCGTTGCTGCACTGCAGCTGGGATCCGATCCCTGGCCTGGGAACTCCATATGCCACAGGGCAGCCAAAAAAACAAAGAATTGTTGATGCTGCTGTTAACATGAGAACTTGCAAAGGGATTGGAAATTAAGCAGAATGGCCTCATGGAGAAGGGTACCCCTAGTAATCAAACAACACCCCTGAAAATCTTCATCAGTCACAAGGATTGTTTAGTTACTTTTGTCACATGACAGATTTGGCTCAAAGCTTAGCTGCTGAAAACAAACATTTTGCAGTTTTGTGGGTTAGCCATTCAGGAGGGGCTTACCTGGGCAGTTCTCACTTGAGTTGCTTATGCAGTTGGTTGCTGTCAGGTGGTGGCTGGGGCTGCAGTTATAGGAAGGCTCAACTGAGCTGGATGTGCGGGATGGCACATGCCCATGGCTGGCACTTGCTGCTGGCTCTTGACCAAGAGCTCAGCTGGGATCTATGACCAGAGCACCTACCCTGATGCTTCCCACAGGGTGACCTCTAGACACCCAGGCTCCTTACATGGCAGGTGGCTTCTCCCAGAGCAAGTACCCAAGAAGACCAGCATGGCCTTCAGCTTAGCCTCAGAGTAGCACAGCATCTTTTCTTTAGTGGTCAAATATGTCTCCAGATTGAGAGAGGACATAGTTTCCACCTCTCAGTGGCAGGGAGTCTCAGAGAATATAACGGCTTTTTTTTTTTTTTTTTTTTTTTTCCCCAGGGTCACCCCTGTGGCATAAGGAGGTTCCCAGGCCAGGGGTCGATTTGGAACTGTAGCTGCCAGCCTACACCACAGCCACAGCAGTGTCAGATCAGAGCCGCATCTGCAACCTACACCACAGCTCACAGCAACACCAGATCCTTACCCACTGACTGAGGCCAGGTATCAAACCTGCATCCTCATGGATGCTAGTCAGATTCATTTCTACTGAGCCACAACGGGAACTCCGAGGGCTATTTTTTAAGGTGTGATCTAGGTATAATTAAATGTACAAATTTCAGTAGTTAACACAATAGAGGTTTTGTTTTTTACAAATTCAAAGTAAATATTCCTACACGTGGGTGACCCTTTTCAGTGTAATGCTTCATCCACCAGGCTCTTCTGTCTTACAGCTCTGCTCTTCTTCAGCTTGTTTTGCCAACTTCAAGATGTTTTCTTCTGCATCTGGAAAAGAAAGGCACATAGAAGGTCCTACACAAGAAGGTTTAATATGTCTTGAAGTGGCACATATATCATTTCCACCTACGTTATAGTCTAGCCTTACTTGTTTGCGTGGCCACACCTATCTGCAAGGAAGTCTGGGAGACAGTCTGGCTTCGAGCCTCCTATGGCAATGTAAATAGGTGCTGCACTCACTCACATTCTAGAGTATTCTCGTCTCTTTGCTATGGGTAGCCCACAAGTCAGGCAAGAGCCTGGTTAGGGCAGGGTCCCCACTCAAGAATTGTTTCTGTCATTGACTCTATCATCAGCTGAAGTTTGCACACGGGCACTGCCTGATCATTTTTGCAAAATCTGGGATGAATGCTGTAGATCCTTCAAGGCAAACTGGCTGAACTGTTCCTGGATGGCTATTCCTTTTTTTTTTTTTCTTTTTTCTTTTTTTGTCTTTTTGCCATTTCTTGGGCCGCTCTCGCGGCACATGGAGGTTCCCAGGCTAGGGGTCGAATCGGAGCTGTAGCCACCAGCCTACACCAGAGCCACAGCAGCTCGGGATCCAAGCCGCGTCTGCAACCTACACCACAGCTTACGGCAACGCCAGATCCTTAACCCACTGAGCAAGGCCAGGGATGGAACCCACAACCTCATGGTTCCTGGTCGGATTCGTTAACCACTGCGCCACGATGGGAACTCCATGGATGCCTATTCCTATTTCACTGTCCTTTTCTATTGCAGAAGTCAACAAAATCCTGCACCAGCATCTCGGGGCTCCTGAGGAGCGCCTTGCCCTTCACATCCTCAGGACTCAGGGGCTGGTCCCTGAACATGTGGAAACGAGGACTTTGCACAGCACCTTCCAGCCCAACATCTCCCAGGTAAGGGGCACTTGGCTTTTGACAATCACCACCTACACCATGGGCAGTGGCAATAGCTGACCCCCACCTGCCTCTTTTTATCTCTTTTGGAGACTTGTAGATATGCAAGAAATAGAAAAGAAACTCAGATTAGCTTCATCTTCAAGGGGAATTCATTGTAAGAATTTTTAGGTAACTCACTAAATCTAGCCAGGAGAGTGATTTTGACTCCCAGCAATCTTGGACCAGGATCTCTCTATCTCTTGCCTATTCCTCTGAGTTTACTTTAGCCTGTGTTCTTCTGTGACCCCCTTCCCCTGTGTCAGAATATTGTGGACGGTTTCTGAGTTTGTGTTATAATGTAGCCCCATCTACTTCAAAATGTGGAAAGGATTGGTTGCCCCAACTTGGCCCATTTGTCCACCCCTGGACCTCTCAGTTCTAGCCCCTGGACCTCTTGGATACGGTATACAGGGTGGCTCATCACAGGGACCATGTGGAGAGTGATGGGAAGGGCATGTCCCAGAAGCTAGTGAGCAGTTCCTAGAGAAGCGAAGAGAGACATGGAAAATGACGACCCATGAGAAAGTTTGTTATAATAAAGATTCCCAGGCCATGCCTGCAAATTTGGTTTCAGTAAGTCTGAGTGGGGCAGGAATCTGAATTTTTAACAAGTACCTGGAGACGTTCTGATGCAGATGGTTGGGAAACCACACTTTAAGAAATATTTGGGAGTTCCCGTCGTGGCGCAGTGGTTAACGAATCCGACTAGGAACCATGAGGTTGCGGGTTCGGTCCCTGCGCTTGCTCAGTGGGTTAACGATCCGGCGTTGCCGTGAGCTGTGGTGTAGGTCGCAGACGCGGCTCGGATCCCGCGTTGCTGTGGCTCTGGCATAGGCCGGTGGCTACAGCTCCGATTAGACCCCTAGCCTGAGAACCTCCATATGCCGCAGGAGCGGCCCAAGAAATGGCAAAAAAGACAAAAAAAAAAAAAAAAAAGAAATATTTGTCTGGGAGTTCCTTCTGTAGTGCAGTGGGTTAAGGATCTGACTGCAGTGGCTCGGGTTGCTGTGGAAGTGCAGTGGGTTAAGGATCCACTGTTGCCACATCTGTGGCTTGGATTCTTCCATATGCCTCAGGTGCAACCACACGCACACACACACACACAAACAAAAAAGAAAAATATTAATTTAGTGGATGCAAATACTGTCGACAATGATAGGAGAACCATGGTCTCTTAAGAAGTGACCACAAGTGGCCTGGGCTTACTAGGTTATTTTGTCACTTTTACTCTGTTCCATAGTTTCATTTCTTCCTTATTATTCTTCCTTCCTCCAAAGAGCCTGTTTGACCTCCTCTCTCCCCTCCTTTCATCAATGGGATAGTCTTGAGAAGTTACAAAGTGAGGAAGATTTCTCCCAGGGAACCCATCACTGCTTCCATCACCTTTACCTGTTGTATTGGCCAGACTGGCCGGGGCATAGGAGACACAAGGATACCTAATTTCTGTAGCACGTTTGATATATGGTAGAACCTCTGCCCTAGAGTGTCAGGATCACAGTAAAATATATATCCCTTTTCAGGAGCTCCAGTTAATTCATTTTGATCACAACGCATTAGGAAACCAATCTAGTGGTTTCCTTGGCCACGTTCTTAAAGACCAGTCTGTTTTTGTCATGAAGGCAGAGTCTACAGAGCATCCAAAAAAAGTCTGGGGAATTTAAATTGACTCGTATGGTTAATACGGTTTGTTGATGGAATTCCTAGCTCTTCTGGAAGAACATTCATCAGATAGATGGGCCTGGACTGTGGCAAAGCCCAGAGCCAGGGCCTCACCAAAACAGCAGCACAAGTGTGTCAGTCCAGGCTTTCACCCTCCCCCTTCCTGCAAGCCGTCTCCCAGGCAGTGGGCACTAGCAAACTGATGGCAAGGAGTCCTCAGTTTGGGGGAACAGTAATGTTCCTGTCATTGTTTGAGTCTCTCTTTTGAAAGTGCCGTGCTGTAAGACTTTTACAAAATTAAATGCCTTTTTACATTTTTTGATTTTTCTCTCTGGAGGTAAATGGAGAAACGCTTGGGTATCACAAAACTGGGACTGATAATAAGTAGGCAATGTGATAGAGTGACAGCGTGAAGACTGTTCTGAGAGTGAAAGGCTCACTTTAAGTCATTCTAAGAGGGTGTGTGTGTGTGTTGGGTGTTGTGTTAGCGATGGGAATCCCTTCATTTCATTAACCAGGGAAGACTCAGACTATGATATAGGTGGGTACATGCAGCCATCAGAGATTCCTGGGAGGTAAGGGGGGAGTGGATCACTGGTATAAGGTTTATCCTGGTTCATTCTTTTACTCTCTTTCTTTTTCCCCTTCGGTGTTTGTTTTTAGGGCCACACCTGAGGCATATGGAAGTTCTGAGGCTAGGGATCACATCAGAGCTGTAGCTGTTGGCCTACACCACAGCCACAGCAACACCAGACCCAAGCCACGTCTGCAACCTACACCATGCTTTCAGCAATGCTGGATCCTTAACCCACTGAGTGAGGCCAGGGATGGAACCTGTGTCCTCTTGGGTATTAGTTGGATTCGCCACAATGAGAACTCCTACTCTTTTTTTTTTTTTTTTTTTTTTTTTTTGCCTTCCATATGGACTGATAAATTAAGAGAGGCCTGAAGAACTAGTTTCACCTAAGAGATATGACAGAAAATGATGGCCTCTACCACCCAGAATATAACTGCATTTCTCTTTTCATTTTTCAAATGGCTTAGGGAAAACTTCAGATGTGGGTGGATGTTTTCCCCAAGAGTTTGGGGCCACCAGGCCCTCCTTTCAACATCACACCCCGGAAAGCCAAGAGGTAAGTAACCTTGAGACCCCGTTGTATTATATTGGGGTCTTGATTCAGGACCAGATTAGAAAGTACCTTCAAAATGTTCTCCTTTCAGATACTACCTGCGTGTGATCATCTGGAACACCAAGGAAGTGATCCTGGATGAGAAAAGCATCACAGGAGAAGACATGAGTGACATCTACGTCAAAGGGTGAGGTTGGCAGACAAGGGCCTTTGACAGACTCAGACAATGAAGCAGCCTCTCTCTGTCATGACTTTTCAATATCGAGGGACCCTTGGTTATTCGAAGCTGTTTTATCCTGTGAATGCAATCTGCATAGGAAGCTCCAGGGAGACAAAGGGGGAGAGAACAGAAAAAAAAGGAAAACCTTTTGTCTGTGAGCAGTGGCATCTAATGCCTGTAAGAACTGATAAATGGTTGTTTCCTTTCTAAGAAAGTGGGTTTTGTTCAGCTTATTATGAAGATTTGTTATTTCTAACACTTTTTAGTTGTGTAGTTCATTTTCATTCCTTTTTGATATCTTGCGTAACTAGCCTTAGAAATACAACTAGAGCTTCCAAAAATTTTTTCTATACATTACCAGTGGCCACTGTCTATGAAAAAGAGGAAACAGCAGAATTTTTCGTCATTCATTCCACCAACATCTGCATGCAACGTGTAAAATGTCATAGGTGTTCAATATTCTGTTACTTACATAGCTCAATTCTTGACAATCCATGTCGATGTCAATTTCATGTTATATGTTGATGGTGAGTATGGACCCCAGTGATTAAGAAGCCAGACTCTGGAGCCAAACTCCCTGGGTTGAAATCCAGTACTTTCCCTACTAGCTGGGCAAGTTAGTAAACTTACTGCTCCTTGTCTGTAAATGAAGATAGTGATAGTATCCACCACTCTGGAATGTGCAGAAGATTGAGTTACTCAAAGTGTTTAGGATAGTGCCTGGCAGATCATAAACACTATGGGTGTTAGCCAGGGTTCTCTAGGAAACAGAACAAGTGGGGTGTGTGTATGTGGAGAAATAGAGACACAGAGAGAGGGAGATTTTAAGGAACTGGCTCACACAGTTATGGAGGTTGACACATCCCCTGCTCGGCCACCTGCAAGCTAGAAGCCAGGAAAGCTGGGGGTCTCGTTCAGCCTGCATTTGAAAACCTGGGAACCAGGGCAGCCAGTGGTATAAATCCCAGTCTGGGATCAGGAGAAGAGATGAGATGTCCTGGTTCAATCAATGGGGCAGAAAAAAAGAGGATGAATTCTTCCTTCCTCTGCCTTTGTGCTCTTCAGGCCTCAGTGGGTTGGGTGATGCCACCCACACTGCGGAGGGAGGGCAGTGCTTTACTGGGTGCACTGATTCTGAGTCCAGTCTCATCCAGAAACGTTCTCATGTAGACACACCCAGAAATAATGTTTAAGCTGGGCATCCCATGGCCAGTCATGCTGACACACAAAAGCAACCATCACGCTATGGGGAAGTTAGCGAGGGTTATTACTATTGCACATGGATGGAGTTTGGTTCCTTGATAGGTAGAAGATAAGACTTGTTGAAATATAATATAGTCATAAACTGAGAACAAAGTTTCACTTATCCCAAGTGGCCTTCAATCAAAACTTTTTTAAAGACGTAATGACTGTCATTCAGGTTCACTATAAACAGGGAATGTTTCATCAAGTTCTTCATTATTCTTTCTCATTTCAGGATCTTATTACCATTCCCCAGGGAAAGCTATTTCCATCTAATTATATATATGCAAATTTGTTTTCCTCACATATGCATTTTTTTCCTAATCAGGGAAACAAACTCAAGTAATGCTAGACTGAGAAAAAGCTCCAGTAATCAAAGAATAAAGCACAACCTCAAGTCACATGTCATGTTTGGAATGAAAATCTAAATGCTATTTGTGAAAAGATGAACAATGCAGAGATAACATGCCACACACATGGGGATTACATACAAAGTTACACATTCGAGTACACAAATACACTTAGAGTAGTTGTCTAAATTGTTTTCAAGTTAAAAATGTGAAATGATTCATGAGCAAAGAGACAGAAGAGAGCTACAGGGGGGGTGAGCCATTCTGGGGGAGGATGATGATGGTATTTAGGGGATGGGTTAGGAGGGATGCTACCAAGGTCTGAGCCAAAGAGTGTGGACTTTCTTCAATGTGTTTGTTCAAAAGCTTAAAAATGAATTGTTAAAACAACTCCTTTAAATAAATCATCTAGTTGGTTAATTGACTAACAAAAACTAAAACTATTGTAGGAGTTCCCATCATGGCACAGTGGTTAACGAATCCAACTAGGAACCATGAGGTTGTGGGTTCAATCCCTGGCCTCTCTCAGTGGGTTAAGGATCCGGCTTTGCCGTGAGCTGTGGTGTAGGTCGCAGACATGGCTCAAATCCCACGTTGCTGTGGCTCTGGCGTAGGCCAGCAGCAACAGCTCCGATTGGACCCCTAGCCTGGGAACCTCCATATGCCACGGGAGCGGCCCTAGAAAAAGCAAAAAAAAAAAAGACAGAAAAAGTAAAACTATTGTAAAACTGTTGTACTTGATTACTATTAATATCCCTACTAATAATAGGACCTAATATCAGCACATGACTTTGGAAGTCTCCATGGTCCCTTGAGGCAGAGTAATAGTCCTGGACTCTGGAGTCAGACGGATCTGAGAGTTAGACTTCATACTGTCCGTTCCTGGATGTATGAGATGCACATCCTCTTTTGAACCTCGGTTTCCTCATCTGTGAGATGGAGATGGTTATACAGTTGGGAAGAATAAAATAAGGCATGCTTCATACCTGGTTCATAGCAGTTGGTCGTAAACATGAGTCAAGGACTTCCCTATTCCCACTCTGGCCCTTCTCACTCTGTCCTTAGGTTAACCATGGGAAGGGAGCATATCAGTAACATCATTGTAATGATAGGAGATGAAGCTCAGGGAGTCAGTGACTAAGCAGGTTCACAGCCAGGCCTGCCTCCTACGGAGAGTCTCTATTTTTGCGGTCCTGGCATCAATATTTATAAAAGCTCCCCAGTTGATTCCGGTGATTACAGTGGGCATTCAGTGTTGAGATCCATGCATCCCATCTCTTTTCCAGTCGAAAATCTCGTGTTCCTTTGGTTCCAAACCAGGAATCTTCTTCATAACTGGCAGATGGGACAAAACTTCTTCCCAGCCATGTACATTCATTCAACCCTCCTGCTGGTCTGCTCTGTGCCAGGCACAGGCCAAAGGGACCTTTCCAGATGTCAAAAGTTAAGATGTTCAGCTGTTGATAGAAATGAATTTCATAGATAAGCTTATGGAAATGAGACTCCCTTGCTAGTCTCATTACTGTGATCATAGTAAATTTAAGAATAATGGAAAAAGGAAGCTGTAAGATTACTCATGTCATGCCTGTTTTGGTTGCTTAGGTAAAATATGGAAAAGGAAATGCTAAAATTTTGAACTAACCCATATTCATTGAGCCTATCAGTGGTGATGACAGACTCTGATGAGTTATAGTGAGAGAGACTAAAATTATAGCCAGCAAGCTTCAGTGCTCCCCAAATAGAAGCTAAGTTGTTGATATTTTCCAGAAAATTTTACCTTATCCCTGTTAACTGAAGTCTAAAGGATTTCCTGCTTTGGTTTTAGAGGAATTATATTTTATTTGGCTACAACCTGTGTTGGATGCAACTGACTGCCTCCCCTTCATAAATCACCCCCCAGCTCTGTAGATAACTGGAACCTGCCCAAGAAAAGTGCATTAATTCTCTTGCCCTTCACTCTCGTAATCACGGCACAATTTTGCGGCTAGATCACTTGTCACTCACATGAAGCTCAATGTGTTTGCTTCTGCTTTTCAGCTGGATTCCTGGCAATGAAGAAAACAAACAGAAAACAGATGTCCATTACAGGTCCTTAGATGGAGAAGGGAATTTTAACTGGAGATTTGTCTTCCCATTTGACTACCTCCCAGCTGAACAACTCTGTATCGTTGCTAAAAAAGTGAGTGCTGAAATGTGCCAGTTGGGAGTGGGTGTCATGGGTCTTCCTTATTAAATATAGATGCTCGGAGAAGGTTGGAGCCCCTCAGAGGTCATGGGTGTCTAGCTCCCTCTTGGTACAGATGAGGAATCTGCATCCCCAGTGGTGTAGATACTTGCCCCAGGTCACACATCTCCGGCAGTCACTTGGGTAGTTAGAAGCATAAGGAGCACAATTTTTCTACCCCTAACATGTTGGCAGTAGTGGAAAGATCTGATAAAGGATAGATGTGGGGATTTAGCATCAATACATATGTGTTTATGTCACTGGGAGACCAATTTCTTCCAGTGATGAGTGGAACAACTGGACTAATTAACCATAACAAAATATTAAAGTAGGTGAAATTTCCCTCTTGCCTTCCTTATTAAACCTAAGCATTTGCCTTACTTCAGAAGCACTTCCATCAGGGTTCTGAGCCCTCCTGGTCTTAATTTGTAAGACTCTCAGTTACAGAATTCAACTCAAACTGGCTTCTACCAAAAAGGTGATTTTTTGGGTTCACATTACTAAGAAGTGCAGGGTTGACTGGCTTAAGGAACACCTGTCTAAAGAAACTGCTCTCACCTCCTCCACCCCTGCTCTGCCTTCTTCCATGGGCTTCATTCCTGCCTAGGGCAAGGTGGCTGCCAGCAGCTCCAGCTCATGTCCTGTCCTCTGGGCAACCTCAGCAGAAGGAAGAGAACGAATCCCTGAAGGTGCCAACCAGGGGGGTCACATGACCATCTCTGAACCAACCAGTGGTGTCCAGGGATGCAGGGCTCTGATTGGCTCGACTGTGGAGTTAGGGATAGAGTCAGTTCTCCCCAAAAAGTGGAATCGCCAAGGAAAATCTGGGTGCTTTCATCCCCAAAGTGGGGGGGGGGGGCTGAAACCTAGGCAGGTAGTAATAACAGATGTCTTTTATAGGCCCTTGTTCCATACCCCCCTACCTTACCCACCCTCCCAGCCATATTCTGTAAATTTTCCTGAGCTTTGCACAGTCACCTCCTCGTCCCACACCTGGTCAAAATATGCTCAGCTCATGTCCCATCTGGCCAGGCCCCACCCCCTGCTGGTCCTACTCAGGCTGATGCTGTAGCGAGCACTTTTTCTGTCCAGCTGAGATGGATGCCTTCACAGAGCACTTCCTAGATACACAGAAGCTCATCCTGATGTTGAACCACGCACATTCTCAGACCATGAGACAGCCCAGGGGGATGGCAAGGGATCTGGGGTCGGGTCAGTCTTTAGGTAAAGTTATCTTTCATGTTTACTCACATCTGTAGCTGGACCTCTCAGTATCCTGAGTAGTTTTTGAAGCATGAGCCCACACAGGACAGTCCAGTAGAGCCAGACATCAGCAGAGTGGGCTTCTTAGCACCTCCAGAGCCAAGCCTTCTGACTCCTGCAATGGTGAACATTCCTGGAATGTTATCTGAAAAACAGGAAACAACCCAACAATCTCCCTTCAGATTCATGAAACATTAGGGGAACGCCCTTTCTTTGGGGGCCAGAGGTACTTAGGTGTAATTGGGCTGTGGAGGTGTCATTATCCTTGGCTAATAGTGTCTGGACGGAGGCAGGGACCAGAGGTGAGAACTTGGAGGACCTTACCCTGTCCCCTCCCCCCAACTCTAGCCTGAGAGATCTGAGGGTCTTAGCTGACCACAGTACGCAAAATCCAGCAGTATTTTTCAGAAGCCAAAAATGCCGAGACATTTAAAATCTGCACTGATACGAGTGAAATCTGGGCCCCCGTCTCCCCATGCCCATGGGAGATGAGAGTGCTCAGACATCTGTGGCAGGTGAGGGGGAGCCACTGTGCTGAAGCAACACCCCAGCAGGGGACAGTGCGGTCTGGCCTAGGGGACAGCTTGGCTGGGGAGGATAATCTGAGCAGGCCTAAAACGTAATCACTCCCCATTCCCCAGGAGTGGCAGCAGGAAGTCACACTGATAGGAACGTGGCAGGAAACCTTCTGTTTGGGAATTGCCTGGGACATCCTTTTTGTCACCCAGCTGGTGGTCTTGAGATTTCCTGGGGAGGCCCCACTGCCTTTTGTACCCATGGGGGTGAGGGGGAGGCCAAAGGGAGGGGTTTCAGGTGTGGGATGCAGAGGAGAGCAGAGGCCCATGTCTGTTTCTCTTGGCATTTCAGGAGCATTTCTGGAGTATTGACCAAACTGAATTTCGGCTCCCACCTAGACTGATCATTCAGATATGGGATAATGACAAGTTTTCTCTGGATGACTATTTGGGTAAGGCTATACTTTTCACTAACAAATTGTACTTGAGATTAGTAAAATCAATTAAAATTTAGGGTCACTTATTTAAATCTCCAATGCCGTGGGTAATTGGGAGTGGGATCATGCTCATGGCCTGGATGTCCTCTGGGCAGTGCGGGCTGGCCATTCGCTGTCCCAGGTCCTCTGAGACAGCGAGGACCTGGGACAGGGGCTCCACCCTCAGGGGCTCTGGTGTAGGCTCCTGCACCAGCTCCTGTCTCGCTATGAGACTCAGATTCTGTTTTCACAAGGTGATGCCACACCCCTGCCTCGACTTCCACACCTCTCTCTCCCCTCAGCATTGGCTCCCTCCTCCTCCCTGCTGCTCTCAAAAGTCACTGTGGTCCCGTAAGGTCCCCAGCTGTTGTTCTTCCTCACCCCCTCCATCCTCTGTGGTTAAAGGCACTGGTTAAACACCCCTCCCCTTCTTGGCACAGCGCTCCCCACCCCTGAAGCAGGCCTTGGGGTGCCTCATTAGTCTGCTCTGTTTCTTTGCCTCACTCTTTAAATACAGGCCTCTGCCTTCCTTGTGGTTTTGGGTGTCTTCCCCAGGCTCCCCCAGTGACTTGCCCACCCTCACCTCAGTGGAAGGGGAAGCTTCAAGTTTCACTTTGAGCACAGTGTGACTCCTAAACCCGGAGGTGCAGCCTGATGGCCCAGGATACCTGCCGTATAACAAGAAATACTATGATGACTCATATTGCAACATGCACTGCATGAAATCAACACACTGTAACTTACACCATGCTCTATGTCAGTTATATCTCAGTTTAAAAAAAAAAGAAAGAAATATATTAACATGATGGTTAGTCTGCATTCCCCACCAGAAAATTTCACCTTTCTCTTCAGCTAGCAGCTCAAATTTGTCATGGCTGACATCAAACTCAGCCTTTCTTCCTTGACCACATACCTGCTTGCCTGGTGAACTGCATTTGCTGTTCACAGCCTCTCGTCGCCCAAGCTGCCCAGATGTACTCAGAGGCCTCTGTGGATTCTCCTCTTTTGCCACCACTCAGTCCAAACAATGTAAACTGCTTTCTCATGCATATTTATTTTCTTATTTCTCTGATCTCTGCCACTTGCCAGTTGAACCACTCACTGGCTCACTAGCCATTCTAAAATAGAGTCACTCTCTGTATTGGGTGTCAGACTATTTCATTTAAATCCTAAGGGAAAACCCTCGTGTGTTCTTCCTGCCGCTTTCTCTTAGCCAGCTCTCATAGGGTCCCAGCTCATCTCCCTATTTCCAGAGCATCTTTCCTGGCAGAGGAAAGTCCCACTGTGGCCAATGGCTGTGTCTTGTTCATCCCTTTAC